>NC_090933.1:330809556-331409556 GCF_040938575.1 Ambystoma mexicanum | reverse complement strand
CCTGCCGTGCGCGGTTGGCCCTTGATAAACTGACACTGATTAGTGTCAGCTGGCCAAACGCGCGCACGGCAAGAACTGCTCAATGTCAAAGAGGCTGCTGGGTGATGTAGTTTCTTAACAAATATACATATTCTTAAGCTGTTTGAAGACCCTGACACCTCTTCCATCTACACCATCCCATTTTCCTGACACTAGCAGAAACCAAACTTGTTGCATCAAATGACATGGATAAGTTACTTTCTTAGCTTTAAACCTGTGGGATCAAAAACAACTGAGATCTGTATTATTTTCAGCAACAAATCCTTCTATTTATTTATTTTTATTTATTTGCATTTGTATAGGGCACATGCAGCCCAGAGGCATTTTGTGTTTGCTAATCTGGCAGACTTTTAGTTTAGATCACTTTCAAGTTTCATCAGGAGAGCCCACCTGACAGGGCTGTCATTGAGAGGTAGCCCAGTGTGCTGCACACAGATTTTGACAGGTGATTTCATCCACAGGCAATCCTTTTTTTCGAGAAAATGTTTTGCTCTTCACATTTTAGGACCTTGCTTCATTAGATTAACTGAATTTTAGCGCCAAGCAAGATTTTGAATGTTGAGAAGTGTTGTGTACCAGCATTTTGTTGCTTGTCATGGAGCCCACTGGCACATTTTCTGCAGTGTATGCTCTATTCCACCACCCATGCACCATGGGTGGCAGGTTGTGCATCCATCTTTTTGTGTGTTGAAGAACGCGGTTTCGGAAGAAATTTGCCGCCATTGTTGCTGTTTCTTGTACCATAACTAGCAGAGTGATGCCGCATAGTACAGCAGAGTGGGTCAATACATCCCACAGACCACTGGAACTAAGGCAGGTCATCGGTGGTGCTGATCACATCCTGTTACGCTCACCTGGCTCCCACAGGGGCGTCGGTCGGACTGAGACAGCTGCGGTCTCCACCGACGTGATGCGTAGTGCAGAGATGACTGACTGGACTGGCCCTCCTAATCTTGTCTGCTTGACCCGTAGAAGTATTCTCCTGCAAATGGAGTGATGGATTTAGCCCACGTGAATTCAAGTGATGGCACCTCCCACAGTCCTCCCACTAATCACCTCCGAAGTGCCCTCTCAGCAATCTCACCTTATACTCTTGATAGATGAGCTCTCCATCCTGCATGGATTGCAGGGGCGCATTGATGCCAGTTACTTCACTGGTTTGAAGGCGTGGGAGAGTTCCGGAGAGCATTGACTCTGAGGTTCCTGGCGAGAACCAGTAAGTATCAAGTTCATAGAGTTCAATATGTCCGATGTTCACTCTTGTTCCCCCCTTCCTTCCTTGTCTTGCAGCTGAGTTTGTGAGAAGATGCTCTCGTGGTAGCTGGTGGCACTCAGTTAAGAGTCTGTAATACCCGACGCTGTCCGGTAAATGTTGCACATGTTTAACGTGTTGTTTTTCTCTCTCTTTGCAGTTGCGGCGCATGAAGATGTGGAGAGTTATAGAATAATGCCTCCGGTGGTAAATCAGGTAAGTCTATGGTGATAAGAGTTATATTTGTTGGTTTTCTCGGCTCACCTTGTTGTTTTCTTTTGTCCCCCAGGTGCTGGAGTTCGGTGAAGAAATGATGGAGGCAGTGCCGAATCGAAAGATGCTGCGAGGACTGGTGAGTATGGCATGGCGCTGCAGCTGGAGATGCCACACATACTGAAATGATGTTCTTTCCAGGTCCGGAGGCGAGATGGATCCGGAATCAGGTGAGGAATTTGAAAATAGTTTGTTTTCTAACCTTGTCCTTTTCTTTCCTCTTTGTTTTAGGAGCTCCAGATTCGAGGCAGGCTTGGCAGAAGAATGGATGCTGACTGCAGGCACAGTGAGCGTTACGCTGCTGGATGCAGAATAACGCGAAGCGTCTGCAGCTGTTCGGGTGTGGTTTAAATAGCCTCCAAAGTAGTTCCAGGTAAGAAGTTCCCCAGAACCACACCCGAGTAAAAAATAGTCCCTGTAATAAAATAGTCCCATCCAGGCCTCACGTTGGCTTGGACTCACTTGCAGCATGGTCTGCATCAGGTTAGTAAAGTCTATGAGCCTGGCACCTATGGTGCCAGGACTGATTTCTATGATGAGCCTGGCGCCTAAGGCGCCAGGACTGAACCCAAACAGCCCCCAGCCGGGGCTGTTGGGGGTTAAATAAATATCTGGATGCCTGCTTCCAGAGCTGATGGGCTTGGTCCTGAAGCCCGGGGGTAGGCATCATGACACATCCATGGAGCATTTGCCATGTTCTCCCCATGACCCGGGTTCAGGCCAGGACCCCCCTCATCTCGGTGGATGCACCGTCTGGAGATCTGCAATTTTGCTTGCAGTAGGTGTGCCAACACCAGGGGAGCCCTGCCACACAACACTGGGATTTATTTCATGTAAAAAGCACCATGTAAGGAGTTTTCTCAGGGTCACACGATGAAGTCTATGGAAGGTGCATCCACCATGGATGCTGCCTGGCCACCCGCCTTAATTAGATGTACTTTCAAGAAGAGTAAAGTCTTCCGGTCCTGCCTGATCTGTAGGCTGAAGGGGACTAATGTGATCTATCCTGATAACTTGATCCAGAGATAGGGTTTATAGCAGGACATGCAGATTACCTTATTTTTCAATCTTACAGTTCTTAGTTTCCTGGCTGTCAATCATGTGTGTTTTGATGGCGCATTGGCCTCTGGAGATGGTGAGGTTCTCAGACATGTACATTGGTGTTTTGCTTGTGACTGCTTTGTCGGTGATGCAGGCTATCTTGTGTGTGTTGCATGCTTGAAGGGGTAGCCAGTGCAGCTGCTTGATGATGGGGAAGTGTGATCAAATTTGTTTAGTACTTGATGGAGGGTGCTGCATAATATTGGATGGATTTCAGAGGAGCCAAGGTGCCATCTGGGTCGTTTGCAAGTATGGCATTGCCTCATACAGGTGGTAGATGACCAGGATTTTGATGAAAGTCTTGAATTTGTGGAGCTGCACAAGCTGGTACCATGTTGTTTGGGTCTTCTTGCCAATGAGTGTTTTTTAATGCATAGAGACCAGTGTATTTTCTACCAGCTGTCTACCAGCAGAAACCCAATGTAAAGGTGGTAGAGTGCTAACTTTAAATAGCCTTCTTTCTGCATCCAGAAAGCCTACAGATTTCTGCATCCGTCACACTCTAAATAAACCCCAATATTTTGCCTTATCTTGCCTTTCTATAGATTTTGATGGTGTTGCTTTTGTCACTGGATTAAAATATTGTATGGTCTGACAGGGGAATGATGCATTGGTTCATGGTTTGGAATATTGCTCTTTTGTTGTTGGATGCTTCTAGGATGGTTGTTGAGCAGTAGTTTACTTTGCCAGTGTCCATGAGTTCTACATATGCATAGAGGGTTCTCAGGGTGATGAGGTTTTCTTGTTGGTGGGATTTTTCCCGAAACACTTAATCTGCATATGGTGTGCTTGATGTAAATGAGTTCTTATTTACACCAAGGCTTGGTAGGCTTATCTTTGTTGAGTTAATGTTCCGTGGGCCTGTGTTTTGGTGGTGTCAGTAAGGGTGAGGTTGAGTGTGCTGAATTGGGTCATGACACTATCCCACGATTCGGATGAATAAACCACGGTGACAAGGTTTTCTTCCAGTGCTTCCTACGGAAGTTGGAGCAGTAATGTGCCTTGTTTGATTTGTGCTGGCCTTGTTTAGAGAAATGTTTATGGTGGAACACAACATTTGATTAACATCAGGCTCAATGCAATACCTTTCTGGAGCGTTGTTTCTGCGATAAGTTGCTTGATGTCCATGGTGCTGAGCAGTTTTAGTAGATTCTATCTAGTTTTAATGGTGGGCCGATTGATATCTCTGAGAAACATGTTATTTTGTTGATGATTGATGCTATCATGATGAGGTCAGTGATGTCCATGCAGTCTTGTTGATAATTGTCATGCATCATGTCCACACGCCTGCTAGACTCCCTGCAGCACGCCCTGCAGCACGCACAATCCCAACATCCAGTACACATGTAGGACGGGGGCCGTGTGAGCAGCTTGGGGTACATACCGTGGCGCATTGGGTCAGGCAGAGTCAGGCGGTCACGTTCACTTCTGGATCACGTGACAAGGAGATCCCGATCACGTGATTCTCTTTTGGGTCATGTGACTAGGAATCAAATGGTATAAAAGCAGAGTTCCCGCGACCACACATCGCTTCACAGCTGTTCTTCATGATTGTTTGGCGTTTGCTCTTCAATATTGTTTCTTGGATTACTTAAACTCAGACCTCAAACTACGGACTTCTTTTGGCTTTCCCTGGATTGATTTTCACTTCTCACAAATTTACGTATAGCCACGTCTTCCATGTCAACAACTGCAGGTGGGCTCAGTAACTGGTGACTACTCTGACCACCATCCCAAGTCACCATTACCATCATCTGAGGTGCTGCTCACACGCCCCCACGTAGCTGTATCTCAGGCCCCTGTGTGGTTAGCAGCAACCTTACTACTACACTTCGGTAAGCTTCTTCCTGGACAGTACTAGTCTGTTCTGTATACTGCAACTGTGATTGTTTGTACTAATAATTGTTTGCCTTACAGCGGCCTTGGGGTTTCCAGTGCTACGTGGTTCCGGCATTCCAGATTCTTCCACCTGTGGCCTCAAGGATCGCATAGAGAGTCATATTATCTCTCCCTGTGTGGTACTTGGGGAAGGAGGCCCCTCTAATCTTCACAACAATCAAGTCACGACAATAATACTTAGCCCTCTGCCAGTCTGCATTTTGTGGTCTTTGTGTTGGATGTTTTAACCTGTGGGAAAGAGATCGTTCAGGATGTTTGTGAGGGTGGAGGGGAGCCATGTATCTCTAATAAAGAGTGCATGCAGAAAGGGATAGGTATAAGGAATTGCCACCTAACAAAGGTGCAAAGCCCCGGCTTCTTTTTGGTTATTTTTAATGTATGACATTATGCACGTAATTCCACCTCCAAAAGGGTAATCTGGCAGTAAGATGTCCCTTCCGTACACTACATGCCAAAAGCATAGCATACTAGTGCCCTGCTGCATCAGTAGCCTGAACCACAGCACCTTCCATACTAGTCGCAAGGAATGGGTTCCAAGAGGTCACACAGGCCCACTTGACAGCCAAAGCAGCCACCAAGCCACTGCATGTAGGGGCGATATTTAACATATGCACCATGCACCAAAGCGATGGTGACTGTAAGTAACCCATGATGGTGGCAAGGTAAACTTTTAAATAAAACTATGCATCATTTTTGCCATAGTGCATGATGTGACTTATTATCATGGCCACCACATCCAAATTGATATTCCATATGTGTCAGCTCCTATGATTCATCTCTGCAGTGGAAGGTGATGTGTATTACCCAAATAGATTGAAAGAATTGGATAGAATGTTAGATTTGATCGAATTCGATCACTACCATTAATTCAAATTGTTTTGATTACATTGGGTATGAAAATACTGAACATGACGAGCGAGGGTTGCATGGGTGTCTCCTGCTACACATGTTCAATTTCTTTGGCCTTGATGGTTGTGGGGGTGTCACTCGCATCCCTAACATTGTGGGCACGAGCCAGAAATTGCTCGAGCCCAAGTGTTTAAAGAATGGTCAAAACTGGGGCCTGAGCAGTTTCACTGGAGGACCAGACCAGCTGAAGCTCCTGGTTCTGCCACCTGAATCTATTGCACCGGCATCACAGATCAAAGAACAAGAGGGAATATGCTGGTGCTGTGTTTTATTCTCCTCCAACTATCCAAACTAAACAGCTTGCCCCTCGACCAGCACCAGGTTGAATCTTGCCCTTGCTACGCCCATCACCTGCTCGGCTTGAAACAATTCTTGACCTTGGGCCAGACTCGAACCACTGGTAGGTCACTGCTAATTTGCCTAGCAACCAAGGATCCACGCTCTTAGCTTGCTACCTTCTTCAGTCTGTTGCATCACGCTCTTAGCGTGCTACCTTCTTTAGTCTGTTGCATCCTCTCTGTTCTTCGACTTGGGTGGGGTTTTCTACAGGATTTCTATTTTGTTGTATTGCAGATGGTGTTTAGTAGACATTTCCTTTATTTTGAACTGACTTACTGTGTTGTTTGGGTCACTACTGGATAACATTGAAACCCCTCTTAAGAACTAAGCCTCCCATCGGCCCACGTTACCAAAAAGGTGAAGAAGGTATATCTCTTAACTGTCCCTGTTTTATCTTTATGATTGCGTTGTGTTGTGGGTTGTGGAAGTGTGAGAGTCAGGTGGGCCATTTTACCCCACTCATCCTTGTTGTCCTGTGGAGCAGAATACAATTTGTCACAGTGGGGAAGACAAAAAGAGTGCAAACACATAAGCTGGTATAATCAGATGGGAAGGTAATGTTCACATGTCTTTCATCCACATGCACCAGCAGAATAACTAGAAAAAGGCTGATAGGCTTCTTGCAAAGGAGTAGAAAGGACAGAAAAGTATACACAAAGATTAGTAGTGATTAACAGGCCGGTGGGGCATAGCTCATGGGACCCTGTTCAAATGTACGCACTGACCAACCTCATATTAATAAAAAGGCTGAGAACAGTTTAATAAGGGAAAGAAAGGGGTTAGGTCGATAAAATAGTGCAAAAGGATCTACAGTCTCGTGACTTGATCCGTTTGCAACAGCCATTATTCGATTTCCTCTGGTGCAGACATTACTCTGGACAATGAGGTTTTCTTTCTTTCTTTCTTTCTTTCTTTCTTTCTTTCTTTCTTTCTTTCTTTCTTTCTTTCTTTCTTTCTTTCTTTCTTTCTTTCTTTCTTTCTTTCTCTCTCACATTCATATGCAAAATCTTAATAGTTCATATTCAAATTTGTATAGCCAGAATTTTAAATACAATTCTGTAGACAGACATGATAACTCTGATCCTGTAGGTCTCTGTTCCAATTCAGAAGTGCCCCATCGACAGCCACCAGCAGCAAAGCGTCTGCATGTAGGGAAACAGAGGCCAGGGCTCCCCTCTTCAAGAAAGAACATGGCTTGATAACCTGTTCTGTGGGAAATGACCCACCAGAGTCCACGGCCACATGTTTTAGCTCACTATACCTTTCACAAAGGAGGAATAATCATTTGCATAACAGTCTTTGTCCCTCCCACTTGAGCAGTCCAGCAAGGAAATGCTAGACAATCCTTCTTTGAACAAGAGTACTAACAGCAACCCCAGTTCGGTGTTTTCACCCTAGTCGGGCCCCATCATTGAGGTGGAGCTGTGTCTCTCTGAGCACAGTGAGCAAGGGGTCCATGTCTGATTAACCCTGGATACTTAGGGTGACCAACCCCAAGTTCCTTTTACATACAACAAGAGGTCAGGGTGCTCCTTTGCAAGAACAAACACAGCATGATAACCTGTTCTGTGGGAATTTACCCACTCAGAGTTCACTGCAACATGTTTTAGCTCACAGTACGTTTTACAAAGGAGGAATAGCCATTTGCATAACACTTTTTGTCCTGCCCACCTGAGCAGTCCAGCATTAAAATGCTAGCAATCCTACTTTAAACAAGAGTACCAAGAGCAACCCCAGACACGTGCTCTGCAGTGTAGTGATGTGTATTCTGCCCAGATAAATTGAGACTGCCAAATGGCAGGACAGGGGGGGCGGGTTTCTTCTTTGATCCCGTTGTGAGGACATATAACGCCCTCTGCAAGAGACAGCCAAACAGCAGGCCACTGTCCCTAGCCCAGGCATCAAAGGAGCATCACAGTGCTGCATCTCCAAAGCCATTTTTTCTTTGTGTCAAGGGAAGCGGGGATTAGAGTAGGCAGGAGTTTTCTGTTTGATGGAAGGACACTTACACCATTTTCTTTCTCCTTGACCCCCTTTCTCTTTTGTGTCCCCTCCACTTCCTCTCAAGCAGATCACTTTGTTTGTGACATCAGAAGGGCACAGTCCGCTATGTTCAAGAGCAGGGACTGGACAACATAGGCTAGCTAGCTTTAACCCAATCACTTGGTGACTTTTACCTTTAAGAGAAGGGGCCTTCCACCCTGCTGCAGATCCACTTGGAGGTTTTATTTGGAACAGCACCTCAAAATAACTCACTGAACCTCCTTTGGGAAAGTTTCAATTCAAGTCAGAAGAAAGATCTGCCCTCTACCTACTCTCAGGGCACTTGGGCATGGCTTCTGCTGTGGACCAGGACCTACCACTCTGCACCAAGATCTCCTGAAGCTGGGAGAGCAGATCCTGAATGGAACAATCCTGTCCTCCAATACCTCTGGGGGAGGCTCACAGCTTCTGGAGGACCACACCAGCTGAAGCTCCTGGTTCTGCTGCCTGAATCAGTCGTACCATCGTCACAGCTCATTGAACAAGAGGGAATACACCGATGATGTGTTTTGTTCTCCTACAACCATCCAAACTAAACAGCTTACCCCTTGACCCGCTTCATGCTGAATCATGCCTTGCTAAGCCTGTCAACTGCTCGGCTCAAATCAATTTCTCAACATCCGGACGCATCTCAAACCACTGGAAGGTCACGCACCAACCTTACCCAGATGTTCCAACTATGACTTGCCTTGCTCAAGCCCTCAAACAAACTTTTTACTGACCCACACTTCATAGCCACAAGATCACCAATTTAACAACTGTTAACAATCAGTTACAGCCCAGCTCACCTGCCACAAACTCTAAGAGATCCTGGTGATCATCTTGACCTGCGTTGTTGAGAAACCACATTCCATTCTCAATGCCCACTTGCTACTTGGGCCAACTTGATCCACTGTACCCGAACTAAGCCTGGTCTGCTCGCATCAACGTTCAACATCGGATTTGACACTATCAACTCACCAAAGAACAGAAACAAGGTACTGTTGACCACAAATTGCTCCCTCGGTCCACTTGTGCCCTGCACACTGGTTAGGACATCATGGCACCTTCTTTGACCTAGGACATATCCTTTTCATGACCTGTAATTTGCCTACTTTTCTTCATCTGTGTCTGTCCTTGTGGGAAAGAAGGTGCATTTCTCTTCCATCCATGCCATTCTCTTAGCCAGATTCCTTGCAGTGGCTTTGAACATAATTTAATATCCCTGTATTAGTCGCCCAGTTCTGTGTGTGCAGGACTTCAACCACCCTCAGCCCTCCTTCCTTTTTCCCTTCTCCCTGACATTCCCTGCCTGCCACCGACCTGTGATTGGCCCTGTTTCCTACTTGTGTGGATTCACCAATATAGCAGAAGACCATGTGCTTTCTTTATCTGCAGCCTCCTCATGGGAAAGAAGGTGTGTTTCCCTTCCATCCCTGCCCTTTTCTTAGCCAGCTACCTTGCAGTGGCTTTTAAAATTGCTTAATTTCCCCATGTTAGTTGTAGTGTCCTGAGTGTGCAGGACTTCAACAAGCCTCATCTCCCCTTCCTTCTTTCCTTCTCCCTGACCTTCCCTGGCCACCCCTGACCCGTGATTGGCCCTGGTTCTTCCCTGTGTGGAATCACCTGTGTAGCAGAGGACCGGCGTGCTTTTGTCATCTGAGGCCAAACTCATGGGAAAGAAGGTGTGTATTTTTCCATTCATGCCCATGGAGTGGCTTTTAAAATAGTTTAATTTCCCTGTGTTAATCACCGCATTCTGCGTTTGCAGGCCTTCACCCAGCCTGAGTCCCCCTTCCTTGTTCCCTTCTCCTTGAACCTCCCTGCCTTCCATGACCCATGAATTGCCCTGGTTCCCTTTTTGTCAACACTAAATGGCAGCCTCCTGCCCAGACAGCCTCTCCGGCTATGGGCCCAGGTGCAATGGGCAGCATCGCTGAAGCAGGTCCAGTATGGGTTTGCCTTGTGAGCATGCATCACAGCCATCAACCCCATCAACCAGCAGCAACTGACAAGGTAGGAAAGGTGCAACCAGGGGGAATATCCACTGCTGCTCCCTATTTCTCTGTCCCTTATCTCTTATTACTCTTATTAGCAAAGTTTGCAGTTTGCTACATGTTGCAGTTCATGTTATCCATTTCTGGCACTATGTGAATTTGTGTTAGCAAATGGGGGCTTTTTCAGGAAAGATGAATCTGTGTGTTTGTTACAGTGCTGTTGTGTCTGAAAAATTATGCTTTTTCCCTCTTTCTAGGAAAGTCGAATCTGTATTATTGTTTTACAGTGCTTTTGTTTTTAAAAAAATATGCTTTTCCCCTCTCTACGGGACATTCAAATCTGTTTTTTTTTTACAGTGCTCCTGTGTTTAAAAAAGTAAGTGTTTCCCTTTATACCTCTAGTTAGAATTTTCCCCCTATCTTGTCAACTTGCTTCTAGGTGTCCTGCTTTCTGCTATATGATGTAACCTAGCCCTTTTTGTCCCTCTGCTGGAAACTTGATTCTTGATTGTTGCTTTGCTGGGTGGTGTAGTTTGGTTTTGTGCACTGCAGTTTCTCCCTCCTACCCTATCTCCCTCCTTCCTCTCTCCACACTCTCCCTCAATGTTGCTCTCTATTTCCCCTGTATTCTCTGACTGCTATTCTATTACCTATCATATCCCTGTCTTTAAGTCTGGAAGGAAAATGGTCAAGAAGGATCTCCTGGTCTGATATGGACACAGTGATCTCCCCTTTTTTTCCTCTCCTATTAATAGTAGAACCCGCTGGGAAGTACTCTTGGCATCCTTCTTGTCCTCTAGGGACATCATTAATGTCTACCTAAATGGCACTGTCATGATCCAGGGTTCTCAGACCAACCTCCTCTTTCTTGATAGCCATTTTAAGTCTCTCATTTAACCTCCTCCCTTCTACTGCCACTCCATCTTCTGCCTACCCTCTAGCTCCTGTGCCAACTCCAATGGGTGTAGCAGACTCCTGTACTCCTCCTCAGAAGACCTTCAAAAGTGGCAACCTGCTCCACTTAGCTACCCTCAACTCCCGCTCTGCCGTCCAACACTCTTCTGACGTCTGCCATCTCCTTGAAGACCTCAACCTGGATATCCTTATTCTCAGCAAGACGTGGTTCACTGTCAGCTGCGTCATAGGTTTTGACACTTTCCTCCCTGAGGGCTACAATATCCTTTATAAGTCCAAGAGTAACTCGTCCGGCGGCAGAGTGTCCCTTATCTTCTGTTAGTGGGACCCTGCTACTATCATACCCACTCAGGTCTACTCCTCTTTTTAATGCCTCATCTGTAGGCATGGTATCTCTCCTGTCCTCTCTCTGACTCTGCCCATCACCTACAGGCCCTCTGGCCAGATCTCCCTCTTCCTCTCAGAGTGCTCTGACCTCACTTCTTCTCTCCTGGCCTCTACTCCCAAGCTTGTCATCCTCAGAGACTTCAATATTCACCCTGACTCCCCTGAGCAGCCTCTGGACTGTTCCACAACCTCTGTGACTCTCTTTCCCTCTAAATTCTTCCCTCCAGTCCGATGTACTCAGCTGGACACACCTTGGATGCTCTCATCTCTGCAGACATCCCCATCGCCAACCGTCTCACTACTCCTCTCTCCTGGTCTGATCATTCTCTCCTGTCCTCTCAACCAGAACTCCTGGGTCCCCCGGCTAAGCCCTGGCCTGCACTGCCTTTCTCCTTCTGTCAACCATGAACTGAATGTCAGTTTTGCTTTTGCCTCCCCCTCCCCTCAACCTCCTGTTTGGCAAAAAAACTTGGTGTCATCTTCGACTATTCTCTCTCCTACTCTCCTCACATCACAGACCTTACCAAGAAGACTCACTTTGAGCTTCACCTCACAGGAATTCTTCCTTTCCTCACCTTTCCCCAGAATCTCAATGTCTCGAGCTCTGGTCCTCTCCAGGCTGCACTACTGTAACAGCCTCTTCCTCAACCTACCTAACTACTCCTTTCGCCCTCTTCAGCTAATCCAGAAAAGGATTGCAAGTCTTATCCTTGACCTTAAGCCCGGGGATCGCATCTCCACAGCCCTAAAATTTATCCACTGGCTCCCGTTTGCTGCAAGGATCAGGTTCAAAACCCTCTGCATCATCCAAAGGCCTTCTGGGGCCGGGAACCTCGCTACATCCAACTCTCTTTCCCTAAATACCTCCCTGCTCGAACCCTTCAGTCTTTTAGCTTCAACTTTCTGCACATCAGACGCTTCTCCAAGTAGAGAGTGGGGGGGTAGATCTCTCTCTTCTGCAGATCCCAACCTCTGGAATGGCCTCCCTGGCCCTATCAGACTTGAGCCGGATCTCCTTAAGTTCCAGAAGCTTTTCAAGACCCTCCTTTTCTCTTCTTCCTTCACTTCCCACCTCCCCTGCTAATTGTTTCCACCTTTGTCTCTTGACTGGCTGCCTGGTTCCTCATTTTCTCTTCTTCCTTCACTTTCCACCTCCCCTGCTAATTGTTTCCCCCTCTGTCTCTTGACTGGCTGCCTGGTTCCTTCAGGTTCTTACAGGGCACCAGGCCCTCCCCTTGCACTTGGTTTCCTCTGACCCTCCCCACAACCTGCACTTGCCTTCTGGGCTCCCTCCCCTTGCACTAGATTGGTTGAGTCTGCACCCCCTTAGCTCTTCCAGCCCGTTATGTGCACTTAGCACATGGACCTTTCTGTCACTGCACGCTTTCTCCCTGGGCTGTGTCCAGCAGGCCTCCCCGGGCACTTGTGTAACCCTCCGACATTTGTCCCCTCCTCTCCCCTGCACTTACACAATCCAAAAGTCATAAGGCCCAGTAGGACCATTTCTGTTTTGTCATCCCCCTCCTGTTTTGTTGCGCTGTGTATAGGCGCGTTATAAAAACACAATAAATGAAAAGATTCCAACCGTGGATCCTCACTCTTAGCATTGCTACTTTCTTCAGTCTGGTGCATCTTCTCTGTTCTTACACTGGGGCGTCTGCGGTCCAGTTCCTGCACCGAAAGAAAAGGATGTGTTGCCTGCATCCGATTGGCTCGCAATACTGTGGTCGCTACTGGCATGGTTTAAAGGGAAACGTAACTTTGGTTCTTATTTAAAGTAATGGCCATATTCAAAATGCAAACATTATTGCGATACATAAACACCACATGCATAAGCGTTCAGGAACATAGTATATTTTCCACAGGACCACTTTGCAGTGTTCCCCTCTCTCCATAAATGCTGCTCATTGAATGCAAGGCACGCACAAGAAGTACAAAATGAAAGAGCATTAGCGCTGCTAGAGAACTCGTCTGGGAAATGCGACGACACAGAAGCACTGGGACCACCCACTGCGCGGGGTGTGCACGTCACATAAAACAACGCATGTCTCCATTGGCAGAGAAGAACCTGAACATGGGGACCCGAAATAGAAACCTCCAAATCACATGCATGTTTATAGGCTACTCTGTGGCTGGGCTGTGCTATGCCAAGTACTGACCTGATAATGCCACACCACACTGTCATTATTTAGGTGGGTGGCCTGCCACAATATCTAGAATGAAAATAAAGATTTGCAAAACAGAGACAAAAAAGCAGGACACGGATATGGACCTACCGATACAAAGGCTGAGTATGAAGACAGAACATAGACTGTTCTTCAGCTAATTGAAAACGAGTGATAATATATGAATCATTCCAAATGTCCTAACGTTTTAATATGAATGACAAGAAATTAGGTATTCACTGTGAGAGGCCAAGGGCACTCTGTGTAAATAATAATAATAATAATATCTCACTATCTCACCACCAGTGCTGGAATGAGACAAGTCTTTATTAGGATCCTTTCAATACATGCATTTCCTCAGTATTGTTACATAGACAGTGCACCTGACAGTCTATGTATAGACCCTCTTTATTTTCCACTTGATATTTTGACTTGGAATCCCTGCGGGAGATAAGGGTTGGGCGAGCACTGGTTTGCTCTGTGCAGACACAGGAGTTTTTGTCACAGCAGCACCATTGGCTACAACCTTTGGCTCTGCAGATGTTTTGGACTACAACTCGCATCAGCCCAAGCCAGCAACGGCAATTGTGAGGAATGACAGGACCCTTAGACCCAAATACCTGGAGAACCAAACTGCAAACACGATCAGCAGGGGCTCAGTTGAGAAGAGCATCACTAACACCGGACACTGGGAAGCAGGATGGTCTTCCCATGGACGCTGAGTCCCCGACAAGCAGCGCCCCTCTTGGCTCGCCACCGTATTAATAGAGAGCAAGGGCCTTTCTTTAGAGCAGCAACTGATACTTCATCCCCTTGTTCTTGAATGGCAGCAAAACTGGACGTTTTGTCTCGGGGTCTAAGAAAACATTGTTAACATTGCGACACCACCCTTAAGTGTTTCAGAAAGCTCAGCCCTATTCCCTGTGTCAGATGGAGTCAGACCAGGGCAGTGGGACACCTGTGTATGGGCCTCATTCAAAGTACAACGGTGAGGTAAACCTGGTGTTGAAGTTGCCCATTACTGCCACTTTACCGCCACATTCCCACACAGCTGTGCTATGGGCTTGGAGGGGAAGTGGAGGATGTACCACCAGCATTTTGCTGGAGAAACCTCCTCTACTTTACCCCAGAAGTCGGCATATTTACCACATGTACTGTATTAACGCTTGTGGTAAATCTAATAAAATCACTATTGCGTCGTATGGACTCCAAAATGTGGGATTTACACTCCCATACCACCAGCAATTCCTGGCAAATGCCAAAGGACAATGTGGCGAGAACGGTAAATGAGTGTGCAAGTAATGTTGTGGATTTATTGTAAAACTCTTATTTCTCTTGTCTGTGTCAGGTGGGGTGGGTGGTCTTGAGCAGGATCATATAGACATAGGCATGTCCCATTAAAGGCTAAGAAGACCATTTGGGATAGGATGTCCCTTCCTCAGCCAGGGCATGTTTAACTCTGACAAATTAGCATCTCCCTCATGCACAGGGCAGGACTGAGGGCCCGATTCTGATGTGAGTGTTAAGTATCGAACAGGGCATAGAAAGCGTTAACGGCCTTTTTGGTACTTAATACCAATTCTGAAGGTGGTGCATTCTTCCGAAGTCGGAATGAATGCGCCACTTTCAGAGTATATGTGGCGGTTGCTAGGATGGGTGGGAAACCAACCTAGCAACTGCCACATTCGGTACATGTCATTTAACAAAGGTATTCTTGTGGCACTCCTCCACTTTATCATGTGCGTTAAAGTGGCACACTAATACGGTACCATTTTGCTGCTGGTATTGTGGAGGAGGGCCACAGGAAGCCGCTCTTTGAGTGCAGGTGGCTGGGCAAAGATTAATGGGTGGGTGTGTGGGTAAATATTAATGGAATGTGTGGGTCATTTGCTATCTTACCAGTTTCTCCTAGGGTTTACGAAATTGGTTTACAAGACCTCCTTGTGACTTCCAATAGTTACACATTATGAACATGACACATGACCAACATTCCTCCAGAGATTATTCCATAGTAGGCTGTGCAAAACACATGCTGGAACATAACACAACAAAACACAGTACAATGCAAGGTGCTCCTGTGCTATCTCGTTATTTAACGAAAGTGCCGCTGAGAAGTTCCATTGCGCCCATTGTCTACACAAGCAGGCGGAATGTAGGCGGTGCACTATCGGGCACCCTGAGGATGACCAGGACCACTTAAGAACAGTGGTGGAGCCTGGGTGTCCAGATCCGGCAATAGTGATTTATGCTCTTTAGCACGCTCACTGCGCCAACATCAGAATCGGGGCCTTGAGTCTAAGAGAATTTGCACTTTTCGCAGGCATCCTTTAATGTGGAATAACAGCTCAATGCTAGAAGTGTAACACCAGCTCCCCTGCAGGCAGGCGTGAGTACGTTTTCCTACTGGCCAAATCGTGGATGCTGAGTAAACAAACATCATCAAAGTCGTGCAATGGAATAGATATTCTTTCATCTTCTTTTCATCGCTTGTAGAGAAGACAAACTACAAGCATGTCTCCTTGAACCATTAGGCCTGACAACGAGTTTGTTTTGCCAGTAATAGTAAACACGGGCCATTTGGAAATGCAAAATTATATGCGCAACCATTTTAAAACTCTTCAATGTAACCTGCTTTTGTGTGATGGTCGTTACTAATAAAAAAAAAACATTACCAGATGTGATATTACGTGATGCGGTAAAGTCCCATGAGTTAATATGACATATTTAGCGTCGCCCAAATGAACTTAATACCATGGCGGACAGAGTCAGTGGACATCACAATAGCGTTCAGTGGCGAGGCATCATAAATGGTCCCCCTTTTTTCTGAGGCATACGTCTCAGAAATGGCATGTACCTTTATGAATTAATCAAAACAACATTAAGCAGCCTTTAAACAAACATAATAGCCCGTTTCAGGAGTCTCGCAACTAAATGAAACGGCGGTCAGAAAAGTCAATCTTCCCTGCATAGCAGTCAAGCGTGGAAAGGGATGTTTGTTATGTTGGTGCATTACGACAGTGCGCCCTTTATTCTCAAGGGTAGGTCAGCGGTGGAAGGAGGCTGATTTAGAACCCACAGGCGAGGTTCAGGCAAATATGACTCAGCAAAGCCTTTCACAGAAGTTGACTGAAGTGGGGAGTAACTGTGCACACTGTACAGCTGGCACCAGGAGATCTAATGAGAAGCAGATATGAAGACCCGGCTAAGCAAATGGAAAAGCCTTGATATGCAAGACATGTTTCATTCAATTCAAAGCGCGGCGGATGCTGACATGCTTCCGCACAGACTTGATCAATGTTGTGAGTGCAAACGCAATGCGACATTTGAGAGACAGGCGATCCATCAGACGTGACAGCAGCAATTGGAAACCGTTGGGTCGAGCTACCTGAACGTCTAGTGGTTAGCTCTGTGCGCTCTCAATGGGAGAGTTCGTCTCCTCAGAAAACCAGTTCAGGGCAAGTTAATTAATAACGTCCTACGCGGTGATATATGCGTTGACATTTGACTACTGCCTTGATATTGTTCCGTGAATAGCTGAATCGATCGATTTCACTGGACTATTTGTCGTATGTTCCAGAAATACCTAGCAGTGAAATCACGTTCTACAGTACAGCCCAACACAGTATTCTATGCCTTCCATGTGTGCAGGGCAGTTTCTAGCCAATTTCGTGTCCAGGGCGAAACACTAGAATGCACCCCCCAAACCCGACAGGCACATGTCATCCCCAAACCACACCTCTATGTTGTGGCACAAAACCCGTCCTCAATATCAATACATCAATGCTAATCAAATGAAGCTGGTATCATTACATTGTTATTTAAAGGAGAGTTCCGGGACTTTTTTTTTATTGTCCCTACGGGTCGGCCATGTGTTTGTAAGCATAAATCGGTAGATCGTAGGAAACTTTCCTATGGACCTTACCCGACTTTTCGCCCCTTATCGCACTCGAAATCAGCCTCCATTTTGTGATAATCCTATCATTCCGCCGCATCGACCTGGCTCACCTGCCTTTGCGGCACTAAATCAAATCCCCCGCCCCTGAAACAGACTTTATCAAAACATTCATATTCCCCGCCTCTATCCGTGACGTGACTGTGCTGCGTAGGCAAACGCGCCCAGGCGTCTTCTACGCGACTCCACACAGACCCCGGAAATCAACACAGATCAGCTCACAATACAGCGCACCACAATTCGGAATATGAAACTGTACTTTGAAATCAAACCGCAAGATTGTAAATGTGGTAAAGTACATTTATTTGACATCAAATGTTTAGAGAATATTCAGCGATTTGCATTTTTATTTGCTCATGTTCCAAAAAGTTCGTATTGAGGAACGCGATGGTCCTTTGCTGTACACAGGGTCTTAGAGCATCTCACAATACAGCACCACAATTCGGAATGTGAAACCGTGGTTTAAAAGCAAACGGCAAGATTGTACATTTGGCAAAGTACGTTTATTGGACATCAAATGTTTAGAGAATATTCAGCGATTTGCATTTTTCTTTGCTCTCGATCCAAATTAGTTCGTCTTGAGGGAAGCGATGTTCGTGTGCAGTACACAGGGTGTTGGTTTACGATAAAAATAAGCTCTTCTGTCGCACTGATAATCGCATGGCTGTTCCAACAACGAGGCGCTAGGCCACCACAATGGTAGGTATGTTGCATCTAACCGTTAGTACCGCGTAAGGGCATACTTGTACTTGGCGATCGTCCCATAAAATGGTCAGGGTGGTAACGTTGTTCACGCGGAGAAGCAACTGGCGGCTGTAGAAGCCGTCCGCCGGTGTCTGGTACTCGTGACACAGACAGTAGTGAATGATGTACCTAAAAACATAAAAAATGAAATTAGTCTCACCATCAGATCCTTATTAAAATTATTCATTTCATAGCGAGGACAGCGCTACTGGGTGTACACAAGTGTTTAAAGGCGTGGCGAGGCATGGAGGGGGGGGGGAGTGCAGGTGGAGAGTGGAAGGGCCCAGGACTGAGGTCGCAGACAGTGGACCAGTTGTAGCAGGGGAGAGGGAGAGAGAAAGCAGAAGCAAAGAGGAAGGTTTTGAGGTGCTTCAGTAAAAGCAGATGTTTCTCCTCAAGATAGTGCGCGGTAGAAAACAATATGCCACATAGAACGAACAAGTACAACTGAACCCGTCTTTAAAGCCACTGTATAGTAATGAAATTGCGGTATAAACTCATCAAAAGTTACTTACATTATATTTGCATTTTCCATTGTGTCTCTGTGTAGGGCAGACCCGAAACACCACTCCTTCTTTGCCGACGTTACTTCTTCTAATGAACGTGGCTCATCGTTTCGTTTCTGAAATTTTATTCATTATCTTTTCTTAGTCTTTCAGGATGGTCCCGGCCTGTCAAGGTCAAATCACAATAGAACCTTATATTGGGTCGTGGGCCGTTCCGCCACCCGAGCAAAACATCAAAGCAGCTGACCTTCACTTTGAGCGAGCACACATTTCTAGTTAGCTGCAGTTAGTTTTAGGGACATCTTGTCTGCGTGCCTTTTTTTTTATTGTCCCTATGGGTCGGCCATGTTTTTGCAATACGGAAACATTCTATAATTTTTGTAAAAATGATTTATATTACTGTTTGGTTTAATTGCAATGGGCCTGCAACATGAGGAGACTCGAGAGAACAGACAATCAAATTACAATCATTTAAACCGTGATGTGTATTTCTCAATGAGCTCTGCTTTAGGTGGACATGGAACAGAGGCAATGTTGGGTGGCAATGCAGTTGTCCCCTGCATAGGTTCGTTCACCACTCCATGTATGTGCCTATCGAGGACATCTACGATAAGTCTCTCAATAAACTCATATTGCATATCCTCAAACACTGGTTTGATCACCCATTGTTTACTTCTTTTAGTGAAGGCCTTATTGTAGCGAAGCGTCCCTAAAGTTCCGGTCGTCCTACTTTGTTGACGGCCAACATTATGGTTATGTGCCAAGACCGCTAAAAGAGTCCGATTTATCATGCCTTCCATGCCAAAATGCAATCTTTTGGGCCTGTACTTGAGGCACATATTGTGGAACACCTCCAAATCTCCTGTGTGGCAGAATTCCGTGAGTCCCCTCAAAGCTTTTGTTATAGTTTTATCAAATACAATCTTTTCAATGGCTTTGTGAGTGGGTGATGAAGGAATCAACCACTTCTTCTTCCGTGCCTCCTCTGTGGACAAATGGCCATGTTCACATTTGTGGAAATGCTCATTTGTCGACCATCGATGTACGTTGCTACAGTGCAACATTACTGACCGCCATTTTTCCAGTAGAATTTCCAACGACCCTTCACATGTTTTTGAGCTCCACCAAAGATGGTTGCTGATTGACTTGGACCACTGTGAAATACCTTGCAATTCTTTTTTTTTACCTGCAGCAGACAATTTTTTATTGATTGATTTTGCAAGATGCCAAACGTCAAATTGGTGATTTATATTTTTGTACTGTTCTCTCATTGTCTTGGCAATTGAAACGTGTCTGTCCGTGGCTATCAGGTCGATCACCATTCCCCGCGATTGTAGTTCTTGCAATGATGCTACAAAGCCAACTTTCTCCATGGCCACTGAGGATGTACTTTGTGACACCTGCACGACCACCGAACTCACAATTTTCTTACTTTCCATGTCCTGAAAGTGGTAGGTGCAGTACTTGGCTGAAAATCCTGGGCTGTCGCACTGTCCATCACCGGCTAGCCTGAAGCGTTTGCCCGCGAATGTACTTTCCATTGACATTTTTTCCATTCTCCAAGCTTCGCTGATGGCTGGAAATAGATAATCGGTTTGGTATTTGTAGAACTGACTTTTCGCAATGAAATGGATTCCCACAAACTGAAAGAAATACTGTAACTTTTTAAAACTTGAACCACTAAAAAGTGCGGCCGCTGCACAAAGTAGATTGCCTGCTGGCAGTTGCCCCAGCATGGGTTGTGCAGACCATGCGAACGGATGATATTGTGTACAGGTGGCATGTATTTTAAGGTTAGTGCCTCGAATTGCACGAGTCACATTAATCAATGGCTCCCCACATACTTCCCCACCAACCGAATGCCCACATTTCATCATCATAATAATATCCATCAAACAGCTATCGAATACAATGAATTTGGCCTCTTTCCTTATACTTTCACTCTGCATCCCAGCTGGTTCGGCCTGTAACGTTGAGGACATGTCACTCGCATGAAAGGTACAATCTCTGATATCGTCTTCCGCTATGCTGAGTGATATTGATGGTGTTTCATTGTCGTCCACGTCATTCTCTTCCATTGCAACATCTGTTCCTTGTCCGGAGATGGGAGAAAAAAACAATGTCTTCAACTTTCGCGCGCTCTTATTTTTTGCGGGTGTGGATTCTGTGAATTGATCTCCGACTGCATCCAAACTACCAGGAGGACATTCACTATCAATGGCTGGTGGTGGTATAGCTCCGTTGTCAATCACTTCATATTCTTCCCATTGGCACGATGCATCTCCAGTCTCAAGTCCCTGCCAAAAGGTTTGACAAGCAACATCTCTCGTTCGCTTCACTGTCTGTGTAGATTTAGTTCTTACACCCACTCGCAACTAGAGGACAGATTAGAAAAGGGATGTTCAGTTTAAACACAACTTACAGTATTGAACTATTGACAGTGAAAGACAACATAATATAGTGAACAGGACACTAACCTTCTTTTGCTTTCTTTTCTTTGAAACTTTCTTGCCTCGAACTTCAACATCTGGACGCTGTTGCTCCGACTCGTGTGTGCATGTCTCCACTTCCTCTCGCGCTGCAACGACTATATTTTCATGATAAGCACATCCATCACTCACTGAGGCTCCATCGACTCCCTGAAACATAGAACTTTCATTAGTATGTATAATAATATTGAAAACACAAAATGTACTTGGGGACCAATACCCATACGTACATCTCAATAGCAAAACACGAATGAACGCATTGTGTAGAACATTCAAACGACAATAGTTCACGCATTGTTGATCTAGTTAGATTGAACTGTCAAGATCCATACCTCGGGCTCCGCATAGACTTCCATTGATGATATTATTGAAGATGACGCTTCAGCAACTCCCTGAAACACAGTAATTGCATTAGTATGCTTTTCTATTTTGTTAAAAAGAACATAAACTTTGAGCAGGCGTCAACGGCTCATCTAAATAGACCTGCACAAATGATCAGTTGTCTAAAATAAATAATGGATATGTAAATATGATTCGATTTGCTCGATCGTTGGAAGTGTCACCACCCAGAGATCTGCATCAACTACTAGGGGTGATGTTCTTGTAGAAGAAGCTCCGTCATCTCCCTGAAACATAGTACTTGCGTTAATAAAGAAGGAAGTATAGCGGATGTAATCACGTCATATGATTTCGCTTGATCGAACTGTCAGTATCCATACCTCGAAATGCATAAGAACATCAAGGGACGATGTAACTGCGGTGCACACTTCTGCAAGCTGTTGCGCCGACCCGTAACTGCATGCTCCCCCTTCTACTTGGACTAATGCTCCATCGACTCCCTGAAACATAGGACTTTCATTAGTAATGACCACAATATTGAAAAAAGAAGACAAATAGGAGGGCGACGACAGAAGGACATATCAATGGCTAAAAACGAAAGAAACGTACCTCGAGCATCTGAGTGACATCTACGGTTGTCGTCAATGCGTTGGACTCCTCAGCATCTCCCTGAAAGACAGTACTTGCATTATTTTGGATAACAATAATTATAACTGAAAACAAAGACTAGAGGACGAGTACAAGGGTGTACCATTAGGTAAAATAATTACACGATCAATTAAAACTATTGATTTACATGCCTAAAACAAGTCAGTGTCAGAATAGCTAAGTAAGATTACCCGATAGGCGCTTGAAGTGGCTGATGACTGCAATAACGACACGGATGGAGAATCTTCCGCCTTCATATTGAGTGGATACATAAATGGGGAAATTATTGTTAGCTACTGCTACACACTACCGCAAGGCCGAGAACTAGATCCGTAAACTTGACTCACCAGTGGAGGCATGTGGACGAATAGAGTGGGAATAGCGGTTGAGAGCAATTTTCGCCTCGCTCGCGGTGTTTTCTTCTTTATTAGCAATGATGTGGAGTACATGTCTGGGCTAAAGTGCCTGCTGCAGATGCGGTATCGATCACCCCTCTTGTCCGCAAAGACTTCTAGGACTCTACTTTCTAGCTCAGAGGCTGGATATCCGCAATATCGGACCCATCCTCTTATCTGATCTATTGTCTTAGGGAAAACATGCATTATAGTACCTTCAGATTTGTTATGGGTCTTCGAAGGGCAACCGCCAATGGAACAGGCAGGCATTATGGAAAGTTCTGAAAAGTAAAGATCAACAATTCTCTATGAATACCAATGTGTTAAAACAGTAAATGACACATAAAAGGTTCAATGCAAGGTCCGTTTTGGTTCTTGGAACTATACACGTTATTCACATGCGGATAAGTATTTCAATAACTTTCAAAAAATAGAAAAAGTAATTTGACTAAACTCAGAACATGTGACTAGTTCCTTGCATGTACTGTCGTGAACGAAAAGAAAACATGGATGCAATTTGATGACTACTAGCAAATAGATATAAATTAAAAAATTGGACGCAAAATGATTATGGTACATGGACTTACCTTGACGAACAAACAGTTAGATGCAGGGATCAGAGTAGTTTCTTGTCGTAGAACAGGGAGCAGTTCACAGGTTGCAAACTGACGAGTTTGCTCAAAGTGGTCACGGAAGTTCACAGAGACGAAGAGCAGATAACCAGCACCTTCACGGGTTGACTAGCAAAGCGCAAAGAAGTTCTCATTAGAAATATGAGGTGGGTTATAAAGAATTCGAACCAGGGGTGTGTTTGTGAATGAATGACGTGTATATGTCGTGGCATTATGTGGATTGCAGGGGGCCGTCCAGCGTGAGGGGGATGCTTGGCAGGAGACACGGGGTCTGGAGGTAGACATGGGAACAACAAACCCATGCTCTATAGACCACTTTGAAGTGTACATGGTCTTTGGCACCTCTTGGCCTTTATCGCTCCCTGACAGCTCCACTTGCCAGCAGCTCAAGTACCCCGGTGCGAACTGCCTTTGATAGGGCGGGGGGTGGATCGGGGCGGTGGTCGTGCAGACAAGACACAGGAAGACTCGTGAATGGAGACACACTTATGTGGATTGCAGGGGGCCGTCCAGCGTGAGGGGGATGCTTGGCAGGAGACACGGGGTCTGGAGGTAGACATGGGAACAACAAACCCATGCTCTATAGACCACTTTGAAGTGTACATGGTCTTTGGCACCTCTTGGCCTTTATCGCTCCCTGACAGCTCCACTTGCCAGCAGCTCAAGTACCCCGGTGCGAACTGCCTTTGATAGGGCGGGGGGTGGATCGGGGCGGTGGTCGTGCAGACAAGACACAGGAAGACTCGTGAATGGAGACACACTTATGTGGATTGCAGGGGGCCGTCCAGCGTGAGGGGGATGCTTGGCAGGAGACACGGGGTCTGGAGGTAGACATGGGAACAACAAACCCATGCTCTATAGACCACTTTGAAGTGTACATGGTCTTTGGCACCTCTTGGCCTTTATCGCTCCCTGACAGCTCCACTTGCCAGCAGCTCAAGTACCCCGGTGCGAACTGCCTTTGATAGGGCGGGGGGTGGATCGGGGCGGTGGTCGTGCAGACAAGACACAGGAAGACTCGTGAATGGAGACACACTTATGTGGATTGCAGGGGGCCGTCCAGCGTGAGGGGGATGCTTGGCAGGAGACACGGGGTCTGGAGGTAGACATGGGAACAACAAACCCATGCTCTATAGACCACTTTGAAGTGTACATGGTCTTTGGCACCTCTTGGCCTTTATCGCTCCCTGACAGCTCCACTTGCCAGCAGCTCAAGTACCCCGGTGCGAACTGCCTTTGATAGGGCGGGGGGTGGATCGGGGCGGTGGTCGTGCAGACAAGACCCGTTTGCCGCAGGGCCTCACCAAGGAGAGGCCATCTAACTGAATGTAAGAGGATGGCTGCAGGATCTACTACATGGAAGGCAGGGGGGTGAGTTTATAAATACCTCACCCTCCCAGGAGAATATACACTAGATTCATTTAAAAAATCAAAACAACCATTGTTAAAATATATGTTGGGCTTTATTTTAGATTTTAATTAAACATAAATAATAAACATTACACATTGTAAAGTTGAGGTTGCAGCACATCGAGGGAAAATCCGCGGTATTGTCCACTGTCACTGGGGAAATGTTGTCTAATGGCAAGTACCGCACAGGCAGGTATTACTCTCCGAACGCGGTGTCCGAGCCTCCCGTGAAGCCACCAAGTGAAGCAACGATAGGCCACCAGCCTGTACCACCTGTGAAAAAAAAAGATGCAAACTGTATTAAACTGACCAAACTTTCTTATCAATGTCGATTCAGGTAACACATGTCATTTTTCTTAGAAAAAAATTATATCTAGAAAATGCACTATATGGAACCAATTTACATGCGTTCCAATGATATGTAAATGTAATTTTATATGTGGGAGACGAC
Organism: Ambystoma mexicanum; assembly: GCF_040938575.1. Lineage (NCBI taxonomy): Eukaryota > Metazoa > Chordata > Amphibia > Caudata > Ambystomatidae > Ambystoma > Ambystoma mexicanum. Next base: position 331,384,692 of record NC_090933.1, on the reverse strand, counting down.
CATGAAATAGTGGTGGCATCACTGACATCACAAACAGAGTATACTTACTCGTTACTCGGATTACGCGGACGAACAGTGCCACGAAGTTCGTGCATAAGCACCATCATCATCCTCAACACTGTCCGTGAGAGGCAGGCTTCCCTGAACTCTGGCAGCTCGGTGATGCATTGCGGACTTTGCTCGCCTTCCTGCTGACTTTGCTCGCTTTCCGAAATGTAGGCCAAGCACCCGGAATTTTCACGGCAGCAGCAGTTCTCCTCCTCAGTTGGCATTAGCTCGCACCGATTGCACGTGCACCAGGTGGAGACGCCGTCCATGCGACATGGTCCAGGCTCTTCATCCGTTGACTGGTCCTCCCAACTGCCGTCCGAATCCCCATCGTTTTCGCGTGCTTGCCTTTCCAGTAGTTCTTCCTCGGTGTACTCGGGCTCGTACATATACGGCATTATTGTGGCCATTGTGCGGTAAAGATAGTAAAATAATTTATAGCGGTGGTACTGGTATCTGTTCACACGGGCTACAAGCGGCGAAGGTAGCTGACCAGAGCACTGAAACGAGTCACAGAATACTCAAAGTAACACAGAGAGAGGAATGGAATCGAAAATCTGCTGCTGTATGTTGTGAAACGGTCTGTTTATACTTATTGGGGAAAGAGGCGTCCTGCCATTTCCATGGCAACACGTCAATAGCTGAGGCGCAGCGATTGTTGACACGAGACGTGCTTGAAATGGGCAGTACGCGTCTGCTGATGTCAGGCTCAGGGGCGGGGGATTTGATTTAGTGCCGCAAAGGCAGGTGAGCCAGGTCGATGCGGCGGAATGATAGGATTATCACAAAATGGAGGCTGATTTCGAGTGCGATAAGGGGCGAAAAGTCGGGTAAGGTCCATAGGAAAGTTTCCTACGATCTACCGATTTATGCTTACAAACACATGGCCGACCCGTAGGGACAATAAAAAAAAAGTCCCGGAACTCTCCTTTAAGGACTTAACAGATGAACTCTAATCTGAAACACAGCTGTTGCTGCCCAGGTAATTGGCTCCTCTGTCACCTGCTCTTAGGAAGGCCTTGCCTGAATGCAGCTTCAAACAGTTCGTAGTGACACACCACAGTGTGGCCAGCCTGCTGGGTTCTGAGTGCCCACTGACCCTGTGTTGCAGGAGTTCTGTTCGTGCCACCTCATTGTATTTTACAAGGGGTATTACTGGACTAACCATATGAATTATTTTCTGACAGAAGGTTATCAATTTAAGGTGGACAGTCTGGTACACTCCGATTGTACACTTTCAAAATACCTTTTTGAGAGTGAGAAGGGGGACACATGGTACCAGTGAGTGTTCCTGTCTGCTTTGTATTAAAGTACTGAACATTCAGGAATATAACAGTGATCAGAGATCTCTATACTTGATAAGCAAGTCTGTAATACAATGGTTGTATGTGTGAATCCCTAAATACATGACAGACACATGGTTTGGTGCTCACAAACTCAGAAAGATGAAGGGCTGAGTCAACCCTGACAGCCATTGGAAGTTGTGAAGCCCACTCTTGTCCCGTGTTAGAAGCAAGTATGTAACCTGTGGGCTATACACCAAACACTGTGCAATCAAAGTGGACTTCCTGAAACACATTCCTACACTTATTGCAGGCCTCTATTCTCCCAATCTCCAAAATCAATGCTGCCACTCAGGGTTCAGGGGGGCACCTTTCACTTTCCCTTCTGTCCCGCAGCCGAGCAGCCATCTCCATTGCAGAAAATGGTAACACAAGCCCAGCAAGGTTACCATGAACCACTGTCTAGGGAGGACAACAAAGATAACAGGAGGACTATGGGTAAGTGGTTGGATTTATACTGTTTATGTATTGACAGCACTGCAAGTTACAGGAAGTGATATCAATCGTTTATACTCAGGAGCATCATGAGAAGTTCTGTTACAACAAATTGACAGGAGTAAACAAAGAGACAAATACCTGAAATGCAACATGTGACTGGTCGCTAAGATTAGTGTATGTGAAGCCCCTCCACTGTCTATTTTACCATGGTTGAGGTTTTCTAACAGTGTGCACTATGAAAATAATTACCTTTTAGAGCTTCCCTACTGTTGAGAATAAAGCACAGTGAGATAAAATCAATTGCCAGGTATCACAAACTGTAGACAAATAGTGAAACCATGATTTGACCCTTGTCTGTGATTTTGGCACTTGACCACATATCTTCTCTGCTCTGATTGGCATAGATATGTATTACGGTTTGGCTTTTAGGCACAAAAAAAATACTTGGGCCTCATTACAACTCACCCGGTATGGAAACGCGCCGCCACCGTTGTTTCTATACCGGCTGATCATGACTCATGCAGGCGGAGGCGTCAATCCCGCCGGGTCTGACCTGGCGGGTTTAACACCGCCCACCTGCAGGCGGACGAGGAAACACCGGCACCATCAGGAGATGGTGCCGGTGTTTCCATGATCCCCATCCGCATTTGGGAATGGGGATTTTCACCATTCCGCCTCCGGAATTGCCAGGCCACCGGGGTTGTAATGCCGGGAATCACAGAGGCGGAATGGTAATACGAGTCCGGCGGTAACCAGGCAGTTTTGTCACCTCGGTTACTGCCGGACTCGTAATGAGGCCCTTGTGTTTTTGGTAAGAAACCTGTTCTTCTGGGTTCTGGAATACTGGTAATATTGACTTAAATTGCCAAGTAATACATGAGGAGTCTTGTCACTTGTTTCTAGGATATAAAAGTGATTTATTACACAATTAAAGCTGGCACATGTTTTGACCTGACATGGGTATTTTTCAAAATGTGTGTGTTATACGTGGTAATGTTGTTGGGGGTGTGAGCACTTGAGTAAGGGGTCAACAAAAGCACTTTGCATTGTTCTGTAAATCAGCGTTTTTGTTGGAATTGCACCAGCACAAAGACACTTTTCACTGTAGTAAAAATTCCATAAATCAAGCCCTTAGTCTCTATTACCTAATGTATGCACTATCAAAAGTGTCTTTATTTTTCTATTAGGGTCACTGGTTTATCTAGCGCTGTCCCCCAATGATGTGACTGCAGCCCAGAAAAAGATGGAGTTGTAAGTGTTACTCTCCAACCATTGGTGGGTGCCCTTAATGCACACATAGATTAAGACATTTCTCTAAATACATATTGCCTTTATGGGCTCAGTTTGGGGAACAGACATAGGCCATTTGAATGCAAGAATCAACTCCTTCTCAGAAGGCAAGAAGACGGCTAGAGACATGGAGTTTGTAACGATAGAGAGGAACTTGAAAAAATTGATGAGACAATACCATCATGAACCAGCACAATCACATCCCATGAGTTAACACACCTAACAATTGAAACAAATAAGGACTATAAAAAGAAGGATGAAAATGCAGGCTACAGAATCAGACACTTGTTTTGAGTATGTGGAGATAAGGCCTCCAGGCGTGTGTCCAGCATTATGAGACAGTGAAGCCACATACATAACTCTAGCTCCAATAAACAACCAGGAAGGTCTTTTGAAATTTAACAATGAAATCTTTAAGGAATTTAAGGATTTATATATGAAAATCTATGATGAGCAATAGGTATCACAATTAGAGGAAGTGTTTTTTTTATTCTATGATCTGCATCTTACCTTGTTATCATACTAGATGCTTAGAAAGCATTTGATAGAGTGAACTGGGGATTCATATTGAAAACACTGAACCTGAAGTCAACAGACTCGAGTCTGTTGTTCCTTACTGCTGGAGGAGGAGCTCTAAAATATCATAGCCTGGCAGAGCCTCAGTGGAGTGCTGCAGGGTATTTGGTGTTTGGGAGTTGGGGAGTGTCCCTCCTGCTTCACCTACTGTCCCTCCTGCTTCACCTACTGAAACAGCTAATTGGATCCTGCGAACATTGAGGATTTCCATCCAGCGGTTTTGCTTTGATAATTCGGTAGCAGAAGGGCACTGAATCTATTTCTGGTAAGCGCTTAACTTGCTGAAGCATGTGCGCCTTATCAGCCTTGCTAGCAGATAGCGGTGATACTTTTAGCTTTGAACTCTTGTCCACTTGTTTGTTACCGACTATATCATTACCCTCTTGACTGCAGGAGTGTTGTGGCGTGTGGGATCCTGCCCCTTAATTTTATCAGGTTATATTTGTAATCTGTGAGCAGAAGAGAAGAGCGAAGAAGAGCTGTGTGCATGCCTCTGGCCTCGAGTCTAGGCCTGCGTGACAGTGGGCTGAGAGCCTTAACTTCTGCTGAGTAGTAAACTATGCCAGCAAAAGTGCCTTTTAAACAAATGACCTACAATTGCCCCTAAGATTTAAACAAGCTACCCGGCAAAGCGAATGGATATAAGAGGGTGGCCGCTCCTGTGCTACTAGTCCCCCATGGGTGGGACCATGAAGGGAGGCTGGCGGAGAGCAGGGTGAATTAAATGCTGGAGCAAAATAACTAAGCGTGGGTCTGGGTCAAATTGCAAAGTACTTTAGATCAAAACGTGCTAAGCCAATGAGAGGACACGTAGAAACAGCCCCTGTCGCAGAGAGACTGAATAGATCCACTGGTGTACTTTCCTTGGGGGCAGCCTCCAACTCAACGTTTGAGGATATTGATAATAACTCCCTTCTAAAATGGTATTACCAGATGTGCTCGGTGGGCTCCTTGGAAGTTAAGAGGTGACTTACCACATGCCATCTGGAACTCCACAGGAGCGGGGTTTTTTGAATGACATTTCGGCTCCTCCTGGCCCCCACCATACTGTTCCGTTTCTTGAAATTACTGAACCGCCTGAGCTGCTGCTGCCCAGCCTATTTCTGCTCCCTCCTTCTCACCACAGGTCTACTCTTTCTAAAATAAACAATGTCTCTTCACAGCAGCTCTCTGCTTCCCCCAACTTGTTTCATTCTCCTTCACAGCGCCCTCTGGAAACTGGAGTGGGGGAGCAGGAACAGACTGGTGTAATGTCGGGACCTCCAGCTGAGGCAAATGGTTCTGCCTTGGGTGAACATATGATGCATATGGAGGTGGGTGCCTCGTGGGATGTGTTGAATTTTGCAGTGAAGGTACTGCTTAAGTTTTGTGACAGGATCCATGTTGAAATGCAGAAACAATCTGAGCATATGGCACTTTTGCAGGAGGGATTACAGGCCTGCCTTGACTTAGCTCGAAAGGGTGGGATGAAATTAGGGGGTCTGCCACATTCTGAAGCCCCAGCCAAGCCAGCTGATGACCACCCGATCATTATCCCATCACAGAGTCTGGTGTCAAATAACAGCATGCTGGATTCTTCGGCTCATTCACAGTTAAACTACCAATGCGTAAGCAGTGTCCTATGAAGAATAAACTAAAGAAAGCTGCAACTAAAAAAAGGTGGATCCCACTGAGCCTGCAAATGCCCAATCCCCGCTATTAAATTAAACAATTGTATAAGGAACCAGCCAGTAAAAGGTGGGCAAGCGCAAGAAGAAAAGGGAGACTCGTCAAAAGAAGCATTGTCAATTGAGCGAGGGTTCCCTCTCAAGCTGGCTTCTCAAAAACGCCATGCTGGCAACGTATCCTTCTCCCGACCCTATGATCAGCAGGCCGGTACCAGCAGTGCCCCGAAATGAGGAGTCTAAAGTTGTGTTTGCCTCGCTGGGGAATGAAGATGGGTTTGAGGTTACCAGAGGGCGGTCCAAGGAGGCAGAGGGGATCCAATCACGCCCCCTCCCCGCTGCTGCTTTACTCACTGGGCCAGTGTTAGACCTCAGAAAATTCACAATAAGGAAACTCGGGTGAAGGCACAGTCCCTGCATGTTAATAGAAGTGAACTCCTCAGAACCTGTGATAGCAGATGTGCGTATCCTAAGTTCAATTGTTTTCAAATATGTGGAGCCATTGAAAGGAGGGGAGCAGGAGGCTCCAGGGTTCATTTGAGCTTGCCTGTTCCAGCCTCCTCAGCCAGAGCCCAAGTTGAGTCATTGCGATTTTTTGGTTTCGAGCTGGACAAGTCGGTAGTCCCCCAGGAGGGAGGAAATTATTGGACCTGCTGTTCTAAGTCACCAACCCCCGCAGGGGATGTCTACCCCCCTGCTCAAACTAGGAGTGCTCCTTCTGCCACCAATATAGACAACACCCAAGGCTGAAGTTAATTCTTGCTGGGGTGGAGGGCCCACCTCAATGAAAATTCACCCTGGATTCTTGTAATACCAGAGGCCACTCCCATTTCCTTCAAAAGGCCCTTCATTGGACTTTCAATTAAAACATGTGGGATTTATGCTCCAAGAAACTTGGCTAGTGGATCAGTTTTTGGTTGACAGCTTTTCTATTCACCATTCTAAGGCAAAAAAGGGCCCTATGGGGCACCCGTTCGGTGGGCTGGTAATGGCAGTCTGCAATGAATTTGAATCAAGAATCATTCTCCCCCGCAACCCACAGGGAAATGTCTTAGCGGTTGACGTGCTACTGAAGGGGTCAGCTACCCCGAAGAGGGTGCTGTTGATTAACATCTATGACCTTCCGGGTCGCTCCTCGACAGACGACATATTTGCTTATGTGGACCCGCGATTTCTAACTGGAGTGTGGTTCAAGCGGAGGATGCCATTATTCTGGGTGTTGAGCTGAATGCCAGATGCGGGGACCACACAACTGAGGGGAACCTTAGCTCTGTCAGTAAAATGAAATTTAAAGAAGCAAATGGAAAAGGGAAAAAGTTACTAAGTTTTACGGTTGAGTGGGAACTGGTAATATTGAATGGTAGAACGTCTGGTGATATCCGCGGGAAACTTACCTGGCAGGGTGGGGCTCGTAAGGAAACTTTGGACTATGTAACTTATAATGATGTCCTAGTAAAGCTGATTAAAAGTCTAAACAATAAGAGCCAAATAACGAGTGACCAAGCAGGTCTAAGTGCCTCATGGTCATTGGGCTTCCAGTGCACGCTGCTAAGGGGCCATACTGACCTTATGACCCAGACTGGTATGGTCAGAAGGTAATGTCTTAAGGGCTCATGCAACTTTGTTGTATGATCTTAATAAGGCAGAGGTGGACCTGCTTTTGAGGTTTTTGAACAAAATTGAGCGGTGTTTGCCACTAGCACAGTGACAAAAAAGGGGCAAGACAATTATAAGGGCTGCAAAAAGGACCACCCACTGCTATGACCCTGAAATTAATTAAGCAATATGCCCCGAGCGGCGGGGATATTACCGAATCAGGTAATTCCACGGGGACCATAGTTTTAGGCCCGAGCAATGCGAGTTTTCATTGGTTTTTGTATATGTATTCCTCTTTACCCTCAAATATTCAACTTCATGTTTCAAAATACATTTGTTCAGTTTTGGCTCCCATTCATTCAATCATGTTCACTACGACTTTGGACTGCAAATACCAAGATGCAAATGTTCTCTCACTCACAATGTTTCTTTCACTTGGGCTAGTTCTGACCAGTGTTTCACTTGTTTACGTTTTTCAGAATGACCACAAACTTCATCGACTGACATGCATTTTTCCTCTTACTCTTAATTTTCCTATATCTTGGACTGCTGCTGAATCTCAGCTTCTCAAATGTTCAAGTCTTTTCTCAAGGAAAACTGACGTCATGCTTCCATTTGTATCTGCCACCCTCAATGGTGCTTCACTCATGTTTCTTTTACAGTCCAAGAAAATGGGAACATAGGGTATGTTTTTACTTGACTTCTCTTGTTATCTCATTGGCTGGGTATCTGCTGTTTCCCTGAGTCTCAAGACTTGTTTTATCAGCCCTTTGAACTCCTATTAAGCAGCATAAAATGTCTTCTGCACACTAGTTACATGATAATCTCACATCTGCCACACTTGGTCAATTATTCTCCCCCCACCCCCTTAAACAAACAACAGACTCTTGGTTTAAGAGTCTTTTCTGTACTTCATAGCTGTGATAGGCAGAAAAACTCCCCTCAACCCCTCTTTTGTCATGGGCACTGATTCCTGAGCGGTCAGATCTTTCCATTCCTTGAGGCCACCCATGGTGATGGGACATTCCATTCTGGGTGCAGTGGATCCTTCACTTGTTGCACCCCCCCCACAGCAGCCTATGAACTTTCTTCATTTACTTTTCAGCCAGCAAGAGTCTGTTTGCTTGCCTTCTGTGAAGACCAGCTTGTTGCCAGTGTTGTAAAGTGGATCTGCAGAAACTTCAGGTGAGTTACTGGCAAGTTACTTTATTTAAGTACATTGTAAGTCTATGTGATCTTCAGAGAGGAAACTTCTGGCTCCCACCACCCAGGCTACATCCTCCAACTGCCAGTGGGGAACACTAGTGACATAACATACCAGCACTCATCCAAATACATGCTTACATTCCATCAGCCACTCTGACCTCATGCATTCCATAAAAGCATGCATCCATCCACAAGCACATCACAACATGTATCTTACTCCATCTATAATAGTAAATAGCTATGGCCAACTAGCCATTGCCTTTGTTCACTGTCCACTTTCTAAAAATTACAATAAAAGACACAGGCCCACTGTCCATGGCCACTGAACAGGGCCTACAGCGGTGGCCCATGTACCCTTGATTAGTGAATAAAGATGCCCCAATGGCCACAGCCTTCAAGGCCCCTGGCACTTTGCACAAATGCAGCAAAAGGTCCCTAGGTAACTTACCCTGGCCTTCCATAGTTGTCACTTGACACTTTTCACTTATTAGATTACAACATCTATGGGCCACTGGCCAGTGTTTTCCCCTTTTTTGTTTCCCCAATCTTTCATCCGCATGGGATTTTCCCCAGAGCGTTTACTGCTGGAACATAAACGTGCAAACCATTCTGTAGACTTATTTTCCCACAAGAATGGTTCCCATGGAAACACAACGACCTTTGTGTTGGGAAAATGAAAATGCATTGAAATAAACTATCTTCCACAGATCCCTTCAACTGTACATATGCCCCTTCTTCCTTAGTTGGTCTCCCCTCCAGTCCTACCTCCTACACTCAACGTTCCACCTGACCCTCTACTAATATCCTTTTTCTCCAGTTTCTTCCCATTATGGACTTCCATTCTTGCTTGAATCTCCCGATTAAGCAGAGGTAATCCCATGAGACTCTCACAGAAAGATAAATCAATCTGACTGAAAAACACATCTCTAGCCCTTCCAAAAGTTTCAAACTCAACATTCAGTCCTCTTCTACTCTCCCACATTTCTCCCAGATGTCAAACCTCCCCTTTCCCTCATCCAAACATTTTGTGTCCTTTTCCATTTTTTCTATTGGGCATATCAAGGAATTTAATTTCTGAATAGCCTGTGAGCTTCAATACACCATGGGAGAAATATAAACTTTAAAAATGTTTTTTAAAAACTTCAGCACAGATCTACGCCCAGCCACCCTCCCCCCAAGTCAAAACTGTACTGATTTGTGCTCAACCTGTTCCTTCTTGGGAGTCAATCTGTACATCAGTGTTTCACTATATTGGCACTGTCACAAAAAACTGCTTTTTTCCTTTGTGTAATTTAATAACATTTAGGCTGTATCACTTTGAAGGGGCCCTTTCCAGGCAAATATTTGGGAACATTTCTGCTATTTGTGTCGAACAAGTATAACGTCATTAGTCATAGAATGTTCATAATTGCCATGGACCATAGGTTACCCCTTATCTATTAACCTTCGGCCCATCTGATGCATCGGGAAGACATTGTTCCCAAAATGTGTTGGACCAGGGGCAAAGGAAATGAAAAGTAAATCTATCTAATTGTTCAAATGTTAGATAGAAAGAGTATAAACAAAGAAAAATGCTTTATTCTTTGCATTGGATTTTAAAAATGATAAATGCACAGTTTTTGAACAAGCACACACCCTAAACCGCTGTACAGTTTTTTTCTAATTTTTTTTGAAAGAATGCAAAAGGTCAGCAATGCATTCCTTTGTTGACTTGACAGAAATCTGTTGAACAGTTTTATTAAAATTAGGAAGAGAGCAGGGTGCCACAGCCTTGAAATAATTTTTGTTTTTCACATGATCCATTGCTTCTTGCTGAGAAGGATGCACAGGCCTATGCGTGGTTTCATGGCCTGGGAGATGCTAGTGCTTGCCTATGGCACCTATATAGGGTCATGAGGCTCACCTAGTCCTGATGCCTTGGTGCTGCCTGGCTGCTCTTCACCTTGTACTTCACTGGCAGCAACTCCTGAATTTTGTGGCTACGACAACTAGATCTACATCCCTTTCCTTATCATTTGTGCTTGGCAGGAGCTTCTGGCTGCCAATTTCTGACCTTGCTAGCCTCTGCGAATGAAACTCTTGGTGGATGCTGTGCGGGGCATACATGGCTGCCATTTTCTGACCCCCCTTCTCTCAGCTCATGCTCATGCCAGTCTTACCAGGGACTGCTCCTAACACACACTTCTGCCCTGGTGCACCTGTTTTGGACTTGCTCCCTTTTGTCAGGGGTTACTCTTGGCATATGCAGCCACCACCCTGCTCTCAAGTCCTTCTTCAGTTCTTCTTTACCCCTCCTCCTGACAATCCTTTGTGGTTCCCATGGCCTACATCTATTCCAAACTCACTCTCTAGCATTTGACTGCCTCAGAAGACCTATTAGTCAATGTACTTGTATTAGTGTAAATGCAGGGATGCACAGACCCAGGTTGTCACATAAGCCTTGCCTTGCTAATCTCTGGTCTGCTTTAAACCAACTTACCCTATTCCATAATTGGCCCCTGTGTTTATCTTCTTATCCTCGTCCTTATGCTCTGCACAAGTATGTGAAACAGCTTCTGAAAATGTGCCCATAGAGCCCATCAAAGCGCAAGCTCCATCCACTCCTCATTACTGGTGCCACCTGCTGGAACTGCTGTCCTGTGTAGGAGCTGAGATGTACAGGCTCCCAGATAGATTTTTACTTGTTTCCACAGGGCCACTGCTAGCTGACCATGTTCAATCCCATCTGGGACTTCCAACCAAGTTCTCATCCATCTGCTTCCATGTTGGTTCCTTGGATTCCCTGGCTTCCCCATCCCTTTGGTAGGCTTCACCGCTGTATGTTTGAGAGGTGCAGTCTTGCTTGGGTGTCTGGATCTTCCAAGCATTGACTCATGTGAAAAATCTGTTGAGAATGTTCCTCACAGGCACTGGTAGATGATCTTTGTCATATGACTGTCAAAAGAGAAACTCATTTTTCAGTATTATGGGTATTTTCCAGTGATGTCATAAATGACAACATAGGTTGTGTGTGGCGAACCAGAAGAAGGACTTGGACTAAGGTGTGCCATGTTAAAGATGTTTTATTTAAACAAAAACAAAACACCAATCTTATCCTACTACTCTGAGGGGAGTTCCCTACCATCAATAATAATGTAAAAATCCTGCAAACAGTTCAAAATGGAGCTGTCATGGCAGAATGCGATCTTGGATTGCGTGAACATGTATCTCAGCACATAAGAAATGTCGGAAGCGGCTGACGTTCATGGAGAGAGTTTGGAGTCAGTGCGGCTTGACGATCTGACGAACTGACGCAATCTCTGTGAGCCTGCTAGGTGCTCTTCTCTAACGGGCAGAGCCGAGCAGAGCCGTGCAGAGGTGCTGAGGAGCCGCGACGGAGGTTTGCGTCCAGCGGAGGCGAGACAAGACACGACAAGACGCGAGGTGATGCGAGGTGAAAGGCGACGGGACAAACAGTAAGCCCGTGCACAGTGAGCCTCACCCTACCCTATCCTGCCCTACCTTGCCCCTACCCTGGCAGCTTCCTTGGGCACTGGGTCCCGAGGGAACCTGTACCTCTCCTGTTAGTTGGGAGGTAGCTGGGAGGAAGAGGGAGAGGCGCCCAGATTGAAAGCGTTGAGAGGCGTTCGGAATCTCGCCCGTGGTCCTCTGTGGTCCTTTGTGGCCCTCCGAGAGACGCTTGTGTCCTAGCGGGAAGAGGTTAGCCGGGCCAGGGTTTCGCTGCATACCCTGCGAGACTGAGCAGCCAGAAACTGCCATCTCTATTGTGTCTCTACTGTGTCAGGGAGGCTATTTAAAATGGGGCAATATCAATAAATATTTTTGATCAATACTGCAACTTTCAACTAAGAAAAGGGGAAGAAAGCAGCACAACCAACAGCACAACTAACACTGCTGTCATTAACAAAACCATCAAGTGTTTGGCGAGTGTTTGGCAAGCGGGAGACTGCGGGGGGAAACTCCTTTGATCCCGCTCGCATCTTAAAGCAGCTGAGTAATTACAACCAACTCAGACTTCAAAACTGACAAAAACTGACAAACTTAAAAGAAATCATTCCCACAATTGTAATCAGAGTCTTTAAATGAAACTTCGCATTACAAAAGACATGGAGACAGAAGGGGATGGCTCATATCTGAGTGGAAGCCAGGAACCGGACATTATGGCCAACACTCTAAACCATGACAACTTGAACCTTAATACCCCTCAGCAAACCCATGCTCAAGTACACATGGAAGAATTACCGGTCCATTCAGCTGGCAGTCATAAAGAAAAGAAACTCAGTACTGCAATCATAAACAAATGGAAACGGGGACTGGAATACACAACAACAACAAAGAGAATAAACAAAAAAAAATCTAAAACCACTTTTGAAAAAAACAACACAAAAGCCATAATGATGTTGAAGGAGAATCAATCATCCTGTGGGAAAACGCGAGACAACCCCATACCCCATCTTCTAGCACGGAAATCCCCTTTTCACCAGCAAAATCGGGGAACGGAACCGATTTACCAGATGAAGGTGAAGACGTCGTGCTAAACTCAGTTCTTCAAGATAGGCAACTACTGTAAAACATAGGACGAACCACAGAAGATAAAAGAGACATAGATCATCAGGAAGATCACAAAACAAAAACAGATTCAAACCCAGACACATTGAAAGCACTAAACTTTGTTCTTAGTTCATTGGTCTCAGTTTTCGAGATGCTAAAAATGGAGGTACAAGCAAAAAATGGGACACTCTTGGAGATGACAAAAGAAATAGCATTGTGTGATTCGTCCTTAGTTGGCCTCGTAACTGCGACCAACACTAATATGACTAAGCCGCTCCGGGATTTAAACCTGGAAATGGTAACACTCCTCCATACAGCAAAGTCTGAAACAGAAAAGTCAAATGGAAAAACAAAATAATGAACTGCTAGGAGAGGTGCTTTCTTTATTGAAAGGAAATTGGAAAATAAATCCAACAGAGGGAAATAAGGAAAAAACTCGAGAATACTCATTAGATGACTCACCGCTTTCAGACTCAGTGTTGGAAGAATTTCGAAGAATGGCAAATGCTGTAGAAGGAGAATTGGACATCGGAGAAAGGGTGCAAGAAACACAGCCAGAAAAGGCAAATGTGAAGCAAACAGAGACACACCAAGAATGGCAGTATCCAAATGATCAGACATCAAGAGGCAGGAGAAAGACAAGGGGCCTCATTACGAGTCCGGCGTTAACTGAGGCGGTAAAACTGCTTGGTTAACGCCAGACTCGTATTAACATTCCGCCTCTGTGATTACCGGAATTACCGGGGCATTACAACCCCGGTTTTCCGGGAATCACGGAAGCGGAATGATGTAAATCCCCATTCCCATTGAGTCCTATGGGACTCGATGGAAATGGGGATCATGGAAACACTGGCAGCATCTCGTAATGCTGCCGGTGTTTCCTCGTCCGCCTGCAGGGGTCGGGATCAGGCGGTCCGGAAACAACGGTGGCGGCGAGTTTACCGCCACCGTTATTTCCGGACCGCCTGGGTCGTAATGAGGCCCAAGGAAACATCTAGCAAGAAGAGAAAGGTCAATGACAGTACTCCCCAAAACTAAGAAAAGTCACACAAAAAAACTGAAAGAAACCAAGTCTTCTAGGAAAGCAAAGGAAAGATCAAACTCGCAGATAAACCTTAAACATTCTGCGAAAAGGGATGAGCAGGATTCCCAAACAAGCGATATTGGAAATTTACAAACACATTCGGGGAAAAGCAAAACTAAGCAAGAAAAGAAAATCCAGAAACAAAACAAATAGACCTCCCAAATGTTCAAGAAAGGAAATTGTAACAAGCCTGAAGAAGCTGTAGCAATTACGAAGGCAAGCATAGGTTTACAAACTGAGAATAAGGCAGAGGAGGGCAATGATTCAAGGACACAAAATGAGGAGAGCAGCATGAAAGATCTACCTACTTAAGGAAAACAACAAACAAAGAAAGAACTATTAGGAGACCTTCAAATAAATGCTGATACAAAAGCAATAAAGTGGGCCCCAATTTTTCAGAAAAAAGAAGATCTTCAATCAGCAACAAAGAGCAACTGTTCGGTTTGCATCGCAACGGGGCTGGACACACATAATATAAAAATGGCTCCTATTTTTATAAAAAAGAATCAGAAGATTGGCAAGGAACCGAGTGATGTTTCGAAAAATTCAATCATTGCCCTATCCTCAAATAAAATAAAAATAAACGTTACCACCGACGATAATATTCAAAATGGGGAACGAAAATCGGTTAAACTAAACAGCCCAGGCAAGCTGGATGACACCAGCTTGAAAATACAGTCAGTTTCAAAAACCAGCAAACATATTAATCAAGACAATCTAAAAAAAAATGTGCATCCAAAGAGTCTGGTTCAGACTGCGTTCAAACACAGGGCATCATAAATCACTAAGCCGGGCAGTAATCTTGAGCATGACAAAGAAAGTGAAAAATCTTCACTGTTTTTCGTCAGAAGACATAGAAAGTGTCAAATTTCCAATATCACAAGATCCCTTCCTGGCGGAGCTGGTCCTAACGTCAGAAGATGCAAAAGATATCTTGCTACAAGAATCAGTAGAGTTAGAATCCTATGGGTTGGAAGTCTCATGTAAAGAGTCAGAAAGAAACGTCATCATCAAACAGTACAATGCACCAACACCAATAAATAAGGGAAGGGAATCAATGAATGAACGGAATCTGATAAGAGGGGAAAGCAGAGAGAAGGAATGAAGCTTAAAAGACAACACCCTTACACTTCTTCCAGAGATCCTTACGCAAGTGCTGCAGAAGTTAGGACTGGGCACGCAGCAACTTTAGAAAAGATGACTTAAATGTGTTCAGCTGGAACTCGCGGGGGTCCAGCTCAATAAGAGCAAAAGAAATGAGGGATCATCTTTTCAACCTGGGCGATGTTATCTTGCTACAAGAAACTTGGTTGGTGAATCCATTGAGTATAGAAGGATATACAGTCTTCTGCTTATCAGCATCACAAAAACCATTGGGACGTCCATTACGGGGATTACTGATAGCACATAAGAATCAAATATTTAAGAACATAGTAGAAATCTGGAAAAATAAAATAGGTTTCATGCATGCAGAGCAAATACATATACACAAGGGAAAGTTACAACTTCGGTTATGATAAATATTTATTGGAATCCCGCCGGCTCAACAATGGACATCTTTCTGGAAATTTTGGGTCTATTACTCGAAGTAGTGAAATTGAACTCAGCCTCTAGCAACATCATTTTGGCAGGAGATTTCAACTCAAACTGTCTATACCCACAAAAGGGTGAGGCAAAACAATCAAATACAGGGAATATAAGCAGGGGCAAACTGTGGCAAAACTTTATGGAACAATGGGACCCTGAAATGGTTAACAGCCTACAAGAGAGTGATTAAGGAACATACACAACATGGCATAGAGGGCAAACATCCTCTGCTCTAGATTTTATCTTTGTCTCTAAAAATCTACATGCCTCACCCTCCCTTCTTGTTCTTAAACGGGACGGGGGCAGTGACCATACTAGACTCGAATTAATATTCCAAAACATACTAGGAATAAAAACAAAAAGAGCCTTGCAGAACTTGGAAGGAAAAAAGGGAAAAATCAGAATTAGAAAGTATAAGAATGAGGGATTGAAGCTAAACGAGCGATTAAAAGAGATTCCCGAGTCTATCTGGAAAGTGGAATGTGACCCGCAAAAGTTTAACAAATTCCTATGGTCAACACAGGCTCCTGAAGATCTAGCAGGGAGAGCTAAACAAAAACATCTCCACGCCTTCGATGAAACAACTCAAAAAAGAAAAAGAGATCACAGGAAAGCACTGTGAGAAATTGTAAAAAAATAGGATATCCGGTGGAACAATTAAAAATAAAAATAAAAAGAGAAAAATCCAATTATAAATCATGGTCAATATCGCAAAGGGAAATCCGGATGCAAGCAGACAGGGAACAGATACTCAATATGCTAAGAGAAAACAACAGCAAAGATTTCTGGGAAGCACTAAATCAATTTGAGGGAGGAACAGGCAACTCTCTCTGCAATCTGGTCTCTGAAGAAGACTGGGTCGAATATCTGACTGAAACCTATAAGAGTGAGAGTATTTGCCTCTTCTCGACCAATCCAGATACACCGTGGCAACTTAACATCAATGAAGAAGAAATGTATGAGATCATAATTAACTCCTCAACGTATAAAGCCTCAGGATTAAATGGACTGATTTATCAGACACTTCAAAAAGAACCAGAACTTTGGTCGAAGTTACTATCACGTCTCTTCAGGGAAATCCTTAAAAAACGAGAATTTCCAACTACTTGGAAAACGGCACTGATAATACTATTCTTTAAAAAAGGTGATCGGCGAGCAGCAGCAAATTATAGACCAATAGCTCTGCTCGACATCGAAAGCAAAATATTCATGTCACTTCTCCTAAAGCAAGTTTCAAAGTGGGTAGAATATTTTGAAGTTTTATCACGTTTCCAAACAGGATTTCGGAAGGGTCATTCGACGTCACTCAATGGTCTGAACCTAAATGTATTGAATGAACAAACAGAGAATTAAAACTCACCCCAACTATATGGAGCTTGGATCGACCTATCGAAGGCTTTCGACCAAATTGAAAGAGCATTACTCTGGCAATAATTGAGAAGGTGGGGAATGCCAGAAACGTTACTATCAATCCTAGTAGAACTTCATAAGTCTACAAATCTAAGAGTCTGCCTTGATGTAACAGGGCACCTATCAAAACTAATAGAGGTAAACAGAAGAGTCAGACAAGGGTGCCTAGGAGCCCCACTCTTATTTAATCTGTTTCTGGCAGACATGGGAGCTTTTCTGGAATCTGCTGCATTGGTCAGTCCCACCTTAAATGTGTCACGCCGCCTGTCCTGGGGTCTCCTTACCCGCTACGGTGCTCCCCATCTTGGAGGTTGTATCCCCGCTTTCGGCTTCTGGGTCCGGTGTTGTCCTGGGTCTCGGGCGCTTCCGGGTCTCCTGTGCGCACTGCTTTGCGCATGCACGGGCGTCCGCTCTCCGCTCTCCGCGCATGCGCGGTGCGCAGGATGCTCGATTCGGGGAGATATGCGGCTCAAGCCTCGTTGTGGGGTATCCAATGCCTGGGAGACGACACGGCTTGTGTTGCAAGCCTCCCAGGTGCTGGTGGGCCTATTTAAGGAGCCCTGATCCTTTTCCAAACCGCGTCTCAACGCGGTTTGTTCGGATTGTGTCTTTGCTGCCTTGTGTTGCCTTCCTGTTTTCCTGTTGCCTTCCTCCTGCCCTTGTTCTGCCTGGGGTATTCCCTGTCTACCTACCTGTTCTGCCTCGCTCCCTCCATCCTGCTTCCTTCCTGATTCTGAGTTCCCGCTGGCCCTCCTTGGTTCTGGTCCCTGTCATTCCTTTCCTGCCTGCCCGGCTCAGTCCTTCCTGATTCCATCTGGCTCTGAGTTCCCTCTGCTCCTTCTGGTTGTCGTGCTCATCTCGTTTACCAGCCTGCTCCTCCTGCTGCCTAGTCTTCGCTCCTGGAGGTACTGTTCTGCTTCTGGTCTCCTGATCTTCATCAGCTTCCGTCGGGATCACACTGCCTCCTGTGGACCTTGAATCTTCTACTCAGAGGCTCCCCCTGCCAGTACTTGCATTGTCCTAACGCTACGCAAATCAGGGGTGAGCCAACCCGTGGCGTTGGGAGCCGGTTCACCTCCAATCCGGTTCCATTCGGGCTGGTGTTGTGCTGGTTCCCCGTGCCATCAGTCACGTCTCCTCGGATCATCTGACAGCCTGGCCTCATCACCAAGGAACCCAACCGGACGAACAGGTACGCAGCGTTCCCGTGACGCTATTTACAACAAAATGGGAGGAAGATCTGTTGGCTGGCCTATGCAGATGATATAGTGCTTCTTGATAGGACACCAATCGGTCTGCAACATCTGTTAACGAGACTGAATGAGTACACTGTAACAAACAAACTTACAGTAAACCCTTCTAAATCAAATATTCCTATCTTTAAACATCCACTGACAAAAGACAAATACAGCAATTGGAAACTGGGGGGGGGGTATATCAGAGTTGTAGAATCCATAAAATATCTGGGTTACAATATACATGCCCACCCAGCCCAATACAAGACAGACTCTGAGGTAATGGATAAAGTAACACAAGCTGGATCCCAAATGGTTAAATTGAATTACAAAGTTTGTACATTTTCCATTCTACCCTTAGTTAAGCATTACCTAGCAAAAGTGGTACCAGTGATACTCTATGGCCTGGAAGCCAAACCGGGCCTCTGGGCAGCAAACTGGGAAACGTATGAGGGTCGACTTTGGAAAAGAGCTCTGGGTCTTCCAAGTTGCACAGCTATAAATAGCTTGAGATTTGAGCTGGGTTTGAAGTCACTAAAGTGCATGGCAGATTGGAAACTGATTTCGCTGTTTCGAGAAATAATTATGGGCAAGGAGACAACCCTATATGGAGATTTAAGGTCTCTAAAACAACAGGGTAAGTCTTCTCTCTTGTCCATATTGGGGGAAAAAGTATCGAAGGCACTGTCAGAAATAGAGCTTGATGTGGATTCTATGATTTCAAACCCACCTTAAATAAAAAAAAAAGTTGGAACTTTTGGATTGGATAGGAACGATAGAAAATGTCAGATCGGACCCCTCCCAAAGTACTTTTTTGATTCGGGAAAAAAAGCTTGGTTGTCTTTCGAGTTATCTATTGAAGTTCCCTAATAGGAAGCTCTGTTCAAATCTTTTCAGAATGAGATTAAATCTGATTCATTGCGGGGCATTATTAGAAAAGCGAAAAAACAAGGGACTAAAGCAAAAAAATGGTCTATCATCTGCATAAACCCTGCCAAGCAAACATTAAACCATCTATTAATGGACTGCGAAGGTGCATGGACACATCGTCTAAGACTTTTTAAGAACTTTGTGTGCAGAGAGGAAGACATCATATCAGACTTTTTTTGGGACAGATTGGCCTCTGGCAGAAACGCTGCTCTGTCATTGGCTGCTTTACAGGTGTTAAAAAATTGTGAAATTGTTATTTAATTTGATAAATGCAGGAAATAGATCATCACAATAATATGCACCTTGATGGTACTTGAAAAGTGGCAGGATTTTTGGTAAAGAAAAAGATTGTTTTAATTTTTAAAACTGTGAAATAATCTGTATCATTGTTTGTCTTTTTGGTTTCTTTTTCTAAAGGTTCTTTGAGCCAAAACAAATAAACAAAAAAAGGAAGACGTCTTAGTGGCTACGTGTATCTCATAGTATTAGTCATAACATTCTCACTCATCAATATAAATGCACAACTAATACTGCCCCTACATATTTGGTGGTATTAGTTCTCTGTTTGCGCCCCCAACTTGTGGAACTCTATCCCCTCCTAAATTCGTAATGGATCCTCTTTGATTGGCTTTAAGAGGGCCATCAAAACTCTTTTTTTAAATTTGAATGACTAGATTTATGCCTTCTTTTTGTGTATGAACACTTTTTCGGGAATACTATCTTTCCTGTGCACTGAGGCCCTCGGGTGTGTTGCGCATTATAAAAAGTATTTAATATAACATAAGAACATAAAAAAGGACAAATAAATAGTCCTTTGTAAGGGAGGCATGTTATGAACACTAAGACAGACACAAGTGACCACAGTTCAAGGGTGTTTATTGAACTTTAACAAGGGTGTGATAAACGCCTATCTAAACCTAAATCTACAGATTCAGGCAAGGTACGACCATCAAATACTAATATTGCAGTCCTAGTGGAGTCTCGTCAAAATAAAAGGAATAATACTAAAAAAAACAAAAACATCCTTACCGCTAAACATACATAGTGAGTGGTAGTGTTCAGGAAAAAAGAAGAAGGTTCTCCCAAAATGACATGTCAGGATGTTCAGGCCATTGGACTCCCTTCCTCATGTTTTCAGAATGGAACAAGGTGGTTTACTCGAGCAAGGAACACACTCCGGCTTCTTCTGCACACGAGGACACAGTTCCATTACCAGCACAGGGCCTTCTGTGATGCAAGTCTCTTTGCTTTTCCAAAGTCTCTTGGCTCAGATGGCCTGATGTACAAGAACAAAATAAACACAAAGTTCCTCTCCTCTTTCGAGTGTTCAATTCGGTTGTGTCTCCCTCTGGATCCCCCTCAGCTGGGCTCAGATCCCTTTGTATATCACAGTCAGTATCGTGGATCCCCCTCTACCAGGCTCAGATCCCCCTTTTCCAATGTTTACAGAATACTCTTTATCGGGTGACTCGCGGTTCACCCTGGATCTCCCTCAGCTGGTCTCAGATGCTTTCTTCGTCACAATTAGTCTCCCTCAGCCGGGCTCGGACCAATTGTAGCATGCATTCAACAATCAAAGACTTTCAAATGTGCAACGCATTTAGCTTGACCCATTGCAGGACCACTTTGGTGTCAGATTTTCCCTTTCAGTAGTTGCCACTTAATTGGATACCTTACAGAGACCTTCGAGTGAGCACACACGTGGCGCTGGAACACTCTGTCTATGGTATCATATTTGGCCTCCCAAATTTCAATTACTTGTCTGGTTTTCAATCATGTTTGCGTCATTCATCACATACACTTCCCACACTATTCTCTTTAGATTTCTTCGTACAATGTTGCTGCTTGCAACCTTGGTTCAAACCTAGGCTGGTTGGTAGCAGTCTCTCCGACTCACTGGCTGTGCTGTCTTTACTGGTGCTTCTTTGTTGTAGAAGCCAAGGACAGTAGCACATCGGCAGCCACTACTCCACCTTAGTTATCAACAAAGGAGAGCCCCGGGTACCTTTAACACACAATGCAGGTGTGTTCAGCTTCAATTCCTGGTCTTAGATTTCTTACTTTCCAAATTTCGCAAACGTAATGGTCTTTAAAGGTCAAGGGTATTTCCGTCCTTGCAACCCTCTCTGGTCTTGCCATCTTTCTCCTAGTATTAAACTGCAATCTTGGAATCACTGTTTCCTCATGTGGATTTCGTGTTCTGCCTTCTATCCATGTGGGGAAGTGTGATGGAAGTCAGGTCTATGTAATGATCGGTAATTGCCTGACCATGTTAGTCCATTTTTGCTCACGGTGAGCTGTCCGTGAGAAAGTGTTCATGTAAGGAAAGCGGGGGGGGGGGTTTGAGATCCTAGGTATCCTACCTGGTAGGAAGGGGAAAGGGTGTTGCAGGGAAGGGTATACCACATCTCACCTTCCGGTGTCACACTTCCACTCCCGAAGACCCCTCATCCAGCTGATCCTCCCGCACTGGTCCACCGACAGGAACTGGATCCGAAAGCGACGGCTGAGTCTTGGCCACCTGGATGACAGATACCCGGGGACTAGCAGGTGGGACACCTTCATGTTTCTCACATACCCTTCCCCTACACAATGTTGCCGCATATGTTTCACAAGGAAACCGAGAGAGGAAATCCACGTTCCCTAGATCTTTGTCCTTTCGGTGTTCCACAGTGAAACAGTAGGGTTGCAGTTCTAAGAACCATTGCATGACTCAAGGGTTAGAATCCTTTTGCTGGCTAATCCATACTAGTGGAGAATGGTCCGTGACAAGTGTGAACTTTCTTCCTAGGAGCTAATATCTCAGGTGGATAATGGCCCACTTGATGGCAAGTGCCACTAATTTCAGCACAGAGTCATTTTCTTTCATGTGGGAAAGGTTTGCGACTTCAAAATAAGATGGGAGGTTCTAATCTGTCACAAATTTGTGGCAAGACTGCGCCTAGCCATGTAAGGGTAGTTTCTGTTTGTAATACAAATTCCTTTGAGAAATCTACTACCTTTAGGATCCGGTTCTGGCACAGGGTTTGTTTAAGGTTGCTGTAACATATGTCATCCTCGTCAGTCCAATACATTTTCTGGGTTTTGGCATTCTTTAAATTGTCTGTTAGCCTTGCTGTTCTGTCCGAGAAGTTTGGGAAAAAAACAACGGTAATAACCGATTAACCCTAGGAGCGCTCTGAGATCTTTTAGTTTTATATATAGGGGTATCTAGGACAGTTTTCACTTTCTCGCGTTGAGGTTCTACACTTGTCATGAGTACCAGGCATATAGTTGGGGCAAACTTGGTGAAAGCTTGGAAGGCCTGGCATAGACACACAAACACCCACAGTGGGTAGAGTCAGGCTGGGATTGTACACGCACACACACCACTAATAGATAACTTCCTCTAGTTAGCTTAGCATAGTTATTTCCTGTTATTTTAGCCACTTCCTGTTCATTGTACCACTTCCTGTTTCCAAAAAGGATGTGTATGGGAATTCATGTGCTCTCTAGTGTTTGGGCGTGGCTGGCTATATAAGCCACGCCCCAGATTCTTTCAGTGCTTCGTGTTGCTTTCTGTAAGCTGCATCAGCAACACACTCACTGTGCTCCTGATCCGACTGCGTGCTTCAGCTTCTGCTTACGTGCTCCGGATCTTCCACCAGGCACTCGTCAAGCAGCAATCTTAATCCGGACACGGGTTACATCTGCATCAGCATCTGCAAAGAAAGGAAGAATATTACTCGGTGAGCACAAATCGGCAACGCAGCGCATACTCACCGGACCATCGAGGTTCTCCCCGCAGCACTTGCATCCTGGCTCGTAGCGTGAGCGTCCATCAGTCTACTCCTGCAAAAGAAAGGAAGAACATTACTCGGTGCGCATAAACCAGTAACGCCGTGCACACTCCCCAGACCTGCAATTCAGCAACGCGGCGCATACTCAACGGGCCTTCAAGGTCCATTCCGCTGTGCATACTTACCCAAGGTACCTTTGATATTTCTACGCTTGGCAGCATCTGAAAGACAAATAAGAACAGTATTATAACCAGAGCAATTCTGAAATCTCAGCGCTACGTCACTTGAGAGGCGCACTTACCAGAGTCTGTTTGGAAACTCCCTGCTAGTGAAGTAACTGGCACTAGAAAAATACAGTACTCACTGTGAAGTTAGGACAGCGAGGCATCTGAACATTGGCAAAACAGACATTGGCCATCACACCTACGTCAGTAGGCCTACAAATTCCTTCCAATAGAACCGTGCCCCTGCGGAGAGCAGGATGGAGTGCGCACCTAACTAAGAACTAAGGTGAGACATTTGGGGAACATCTAAGCACATTCCTAGGGAGGAGGGAGGGAGCCCTAGGGGTCAAGTTAACCCAGAGCGTAGTGTTTATCTCTTTGACAGGCACCTCCTCCAGGTTGGAACAAGGGAAGTGTGTACTCTGGGTCAAGGGGGTGTTCCATCGCTCCTGCAGAGATACAGGTGAGCGTGACAACACTACCATTTCCAATAAAGAAGCCAAGGTATTTCACGGCTCACTGGACCAGTCTTCATTTGGATGGATTGGCGGTTGGACCAGCTTCTCTGAGGGCTCTCATAATAGTGAAGAGATGGAAAGGATGGTCTTCCCAAGTTTTACTAGAAATGACAATATTATCAATATAAACACTGCAGAAATCAGAGTAGGGCTGTCATATTTCATCCATAAGTCGTTGGAAAGTGGCTGGAGCCCTATGCAAGCCAAACAAGAGGACTTTGAACTGGAGCAGTCCTAGGTGCAGCGAGAAAGCAGCCTTTTCCTTATCATGTCCATATACTGGAACCTGCAAGTACCCTTTTGTTAAGTCTAGGGTTGATAGAAAAGTGGAGTTCCGAGTTTATCAATTAGGTCATCGATGTATGGCATGGGATAGGCATCAAAGTCTAAAATGGCATTAACCTGGTGGAAATCTATGCAAAACCTCCAGGAATGGTAAGATTTGGTGACCAATATGATAGGGGAGAACCATGGGCTTGAAGTAGGTTCAATAATATTTGCTATTAACATGTTATTCACTTCCTCAACCACTATCTGTCTGTGGGCTTCCGGGAGTCTATATGGTTTCAGATGAACCACCTTTCCCTTGGGTGTTCTATTGTAGTGGTAGGTGCCTTTCACTCTTCCTGGTTACTCTGAGAATACATTGGGAAACAATATAATTAAGTCCTTTAAATCCTCTTGTTGTGGATTAGATAGCTCTTGAGGAATTAATTCAAAGTTGTCTATCTCTTCTGGCATCAAACAGGATTGTATTATGGCATTGGTGGCAGATGGACTTTCCTCCCACTCTTTTAAGAGCTTTACTTGATATAGATCGACCGTCTGTTTCCTGTCAGGTTGTGCTACTTTATAGGTACAGGTTCCTGTTTATACCAGTATTTCATATTGCCCATGCCACATAGAGACAAGCTTGTTTTCTGAGGTAGGCAAGAGGACCAATACTTTTCGTCCTCCGGAAAATGATCTTAAGTCCACCTTTTTGTCGTAGATGGACTTTTGTTGGATTTGGGCCTTTTCCATATGAGTATAGAGAGAATTTCAAACAAGTTTCAAATGCTCTCGCAATCTGGTAGCAGTTTGTGAAAGAGTAATGGGTGCCTCTTCTCGTTCTTCCTAGGTCTCCCGGAGCATGTCCAGGACATCTCTACGTTCCCTACCATAAAGTAGTTCATGCCTGAGGGGTTTTTCTTACTGCAAATAGTACCCAGGGGAATCATACGGTCCCAGTCATCCCGTCCTTATCTATCAGCTTTCTGAGGATCATTTCAAGTGTTTTATTGAATCTCTCTACCACTCCATCTGTTTGGGGATGGTACACTGAAGTTCGTAAGGTGGTTATATGGAACAGCACTTTGACTTCACCCATGAGCTTGCTCATACAATTTGAACCTTGATCTGTCAGGATTTCCTTAGGAAAACCAACCCTGGAAAAATATGGTAGGTGGTGCTTCCGGTGTCCCACTTCCACTACCCAATAGCCCCTCATCCGGATGATCCTCTCACACTGGTACACCCCAGGAGCTGGATCCAAAAAATGATGGCCGTGTCCTGGCCACCTGGATGACAGATCCCCGGGGTAGAGGGGGTGAGACACCTTCAGGTTTCTCACACCTTAGTCCAAATCCTATTAGCTAACTAGTCCCTACCACTTAGGAAAACTATAACAATATAACAAACAAAGGAGGCCGGGGCAAAAGCCTCAGTCTTTGGCTTATACTTGGCGCATTCACTTGGATTTCTTTTCAATAGGTTTTTAAAGTTTGCCAATGTCTCCTAACACAGTTCAGAATCTCTCTGTAGGTTCTATGTACAGAGCGTTACTTCCATATGATTCCCTCTTTCCAGGAAGTTAAGGTTTTTGTAATACAGGTTTTCTCTCTACAGTTCTGTTTGCTATATTTTTGAGCTCTTGGGCTTCCCAACACCCACTGGCCCTCTGACAGGCTTACTTTATCTTTCTTTCTATCAGGGGTGTGCCTGCTCATTCAGGTTTTCTTGGCTGCCGTAACCCTTGTGGCTTTGCCAGCCTCAAACGTTAAAGTCTCACCGTTTCTCAGGGATCACCAAAGCCCTCTGGCCTTCTCATAGGCTTGTTTCTACTCCACTTAGATCGGGCATTTGCCGCTCGGGTTTAGTTGTCTTCCGTAACCCATGTCGTTTTCCCAGCCCTGAATGTCAAAGTGAGCCCCTCTCAACTGAATTAACCCTTCTGGAGAATGTGCTTCCCTTCTGCTGCTTGGCAGCTGATGCACTTCTTTTGTGGAGCTTGGGTTTTCAGGCTCTCCACTGCAGTCTGGTCTCAGCATTGGATAACAGGCCCCAGGACCACTACGGTTTCTGTGTGGTCCTAGCACCAGGTGAGAAAGTCACTTTACTGTCTCAGTCTATTTCGCAATCTAGACTTTCTTGATGATCATGAAGCCAGCCTTCCAGAATCTTGTGAGAGATTTGTTCACTCTTCACCTTACTGCTGCCGTCTACCAGGGCTTCACCCCCCAGGAAATCTTCTTGTCAAAGGCTCGCATTCACGTTCGATTCAGTATCTCCCAGAATCCCACATTACCTGAAGCCAAAGAGATTGAAGAAATGTCACTATATTTGGTAAATCCAAAACTGGGTTAACAACAGTCTTTCCCATTCCCATGTTGGTAGATATTGTGTTCCGGACAGGGAGTTTCTTTTTGGAAGGGGAGTCTGTGTCCCCAAGAGTGGAGTCACTTCCAGTGAGGTCCCTCTTTCCCAGACCATTGGGGAGGGTCTTGCGTAGTCGGCTTACCCCCCTAGCCTCAAAGGTGGTGGCTCTGCTCTGGTAAGAAGGGATGAATATTGCAGGTTTGTCACATACCCCTGCCATTATATGAGAGCCTCCCCCTTTATTAGGAAGTGGTAAACAACTCACAAAGTCCACATTGCCTTATTCTTTCCTTGTTCAATGATCCACAAAGAAACAAACAAGTTTGAAGATCTAAAAACCATCTCATGACTGGGGAATCAAATCTTTCCTGAGTCTGATCCGGGTCAGAGGGGAGTGATCTGTCACAAGCCAGAATCATCTTTCTGTCATATAGTAATGCAGGTTTAAGATTTTCCATTTGATGGTTAGGGCTTCCAGCTCCATTTGGAGTATGATTACTCTATAGGGAACAACTTCTTACTTGTGTGCAAGACGGGTTGTTCCAGACCGTCATGCCATTGTGCTAATACAGCTCCCATCTCAACATTATAGGTATTGTTTTGCAGGATGAATTCCCGATTGAAATAAGGACATTTCAAAATAGGGTCTTGATTTGTTTTAACCCCTTAAAGGTTCAATAGGTTTTTAAAGTTTGCCAATGTCTCCTAACACAGTTCAGAAAATCTCTGTAGGTTCTATGTACAGAGCGTTACTTCCATATGATTCCCTCTTTCCAGGAAGTTAAGGTTTTTGTAATACAGGTTTTCTCTCTACAGTTCTGTTTGCTATATTTTTGAGCTCTTGGGCTTCCCAACACCCACTGGCCCTCTGACAGGCTTACTTTATCTTTCTTTCTATCAGGGGTGTGCCTGCTCATTCAGGTTTTCTTGGCTGCCGTAACCCTTGTGGCTTTGCCAGCCTCAAACGTTAAAGTCTCACCGTTTCTCAGGGATCACCAAAGCCCTCTGGCCTTCTCATAGGCTTGTTTCTACTCCACTTAGATCGGGCATTTGCCGCTCGGGTTTAGTTGTCTTCCGTAACCCATGTCGTTTTCCCAGCCCTGAATGTCAAAGTGAGCCCCTCTCAACTGAATTAACCCTTCTGGAGAATGTGCTTCCCTTCTGCTGCTTGGCAGCTGATGCACTTCTTTTGTGGAGCTTGGGTTTTCAGGCTCTCCACTGCAGTCTGGTCTCAGCATTGGATAACAGGCCCCAGGACCACCACGGTTTCTGTGTGGTCCTAGCACCAGGTGAGAAAGTCACTTTACTGTCTCAGTCTATTTCGCAATCTAGACTTTCTTGATGATCATGAAGCCAGCCTTCCAGAATCTTGTGAGAGATTTGTTCACTCTTCACCTTACTGCTGCCGTCTACCAGGGCTTCACCCCCCAGGAAATCTTCTTGTCAAAGGCTCGCATTCACGTTCGATTCAGTATCTCCCAGAATCCCACATTACCTGAAGCCAAAGAGATTGAAGAAATGTCACTATATTTGGTAAATCCAAAACTGGGTTAACAACAGTCTTTCCCATTCCCATGTTGGTAGATATTGTGTTCCGGACAGGGAGTTTCTTTTTGGAAGGGGAGTCTGTGTCCCCAAGAGTGGAGTCACTTCCAGTGAGGTCCCTCTTTCCCAGACCATTGGAGAGGGTCTTGCATAGTCGGCTTACCCCCCTAGCCTCAAAGGTGGTGGCTCTGCTCTGGTAAGAAGGGAGGAATATTGCAGGTTTGTCACATACCCCTGCCATTATATGAGAGCCTCCCCCTTTATTAGGAAGTGGTAAACAACTCACAAAGTCCACATTGCCTTATTCTTTCCTTGTTCAATGATCCACAGAGAAACAAACAAGTTTGAAGATCTAAAAACCATCTCATGACTGGGGAATCAAATCTTTCCTGAGTCTGATCCGGGTCAGAGGGGAGTGATCTGTCACAAGCCAGAATCATCTTTCTGTCATATAGTAATGCAGGTTTAAGATTTTCCATTTGATGGTTAGGGCTTCCAGCTCCATTTGGAGTATGATTACTCTATAGGGAACAACTTCTTACTTGTGTGCAAGACGGGTTGTTCCAGACCGTCATGCCATTGTGCTAATACAGCTCCCATCTCAACATTATAGGTATTGTTTTGCAGGATGAATTCCCGATTGAAATAAGGACATTTCAAAATAGGGTCTTGATTTGTTTTAACCCCTTAAAGTTTTGTTGAGATTCTTTTCACAGACAAGCTTTTGTGGGTCAGAGTTCATTAGCTTGTCTCTAAGATTGGTGACCACAGTGGAATCGTTTAGTTTAACACATCCATAGTAGCCTGTGAATCCTAGGAACATTCAAAGATTTCTCTTGGCTTTAGGTACAGGTGTTTGTTGTATCACTTTCACTTTTTCTGCCCAGTAGCCCAGATATTGTACAACGCGCTGGGCAGAGGGCATTTCTTCAGGTTTGCTGTTAAACCTGATGTCCTGAGGGCTCTTGCAATCACATAGAGATGGTGCGTGTGTTTGGGTCAGGTTGTACTATGTATGATAATGTTGTCCAAGTAGCTGCCAGAGAAGCTAGAGTAGGGTCTTAGCATTGTATCCATTAGCCTCTGGAATGTGGCAGGAGCACAGTGCAAACCAAAGGGGATTACTTCAAACTGAAAGAGCAACTGCAGGATGGAAAGGGTGTTGCTTTCCCCATCAGTCGGTTTTACAGGTTCCTGCCAATATCCTTTGAAATAATCCAGAGTGGATATATGTTTGGGTGACCCTAACTTCTTAATGAGCTTGTTGATTCATGGCATGGGGCAGTTATCAAATATAGAAATGGAGTTCAGTCTCCTAAAATCTATACAGAACCTCCAAGTCTTGTCCAGATTTGCCACTAGGTAGGTGGGGGAGAACCACAGGTTCTCCAAAGGCACAATGATGTTGGCATTGAGCATTTTTTGGAGCTCTGTTTCGATGATTTTTCTTCATGCTGCCAGGATCGGGTAACATTTTAGATTTACTGTTTGTCAGGCTGTTGTACTAATGTAATGGAAAAAATCTGTTCTCTCCCTGGTTGTTCAGTGAAGAACTCTTAGAATTGGTTTAGTAAATCATGCAGATCTTCTTGTTGGGAGTGTGGCAGGTGGCTATGATCCACTGGTGTTCTAGGTCTTGGTCGGTGAGGAGGGTGGCCATTGTTAGAGTAGTCTCCTCTACCGGATCGAAGTTCCACTAATTCAAAAAGTTCACATAACAGATATGGGTCTTCTGCCAACTATCTGGTTGGGCCACTACATACTTTAAAGGACTTTTCTCTCAAGAATTGTGTAGGGACCTTACAATTTAGAGATAAGTTTGTTCTCTGAAGTGGGATGGAGAATTAGGACAGATTCCCCAATGGAGAAAGATTGGGCTACTGCTTGTCTACCATGTAGGGTCTTTTGAAATTGTTGAACACTAGCTAACTGATGTTTTACAATTTCCCTAACAGCAGACATATGGTATTTTAGCTTCTGGGCCGTCAGGTAAATGGGTAGAATGCCCTCTTCTCACTGTTCTCAAATCTCTATTAGCATATGCAGTATGTCTCAAGGTTCTTTCCCATATAATAATTCAAAAGGGGAATACACTAGAGACGCCGTAGGTGTTTCACTAACATCACAGAAAGCCCAGGGAATCATAACATCCCCAAATTGAAATTGGCCTCTACTAACTTGTGGAGTGTTCTTTTTAAGATTTGGATAAACATTTTCACAAGTCCATCCACCTGGGGGTGATACACAGAGGTACATTGTTTTTTTTTAAATGTGCAGCATTTCTTTTACGTCTTGTATAATTATTGACATAAATGTGGTACTTTGATCCGTGAGGATTTCCTTTGGGAATCTTACTCGTGAAAGGAAGGGAAGTAGATGTTTGAGTATTAGTTTGCTCATATTGTTCCTGAGGGGAATTGATGTGGGAAAAGCTAGTGTCATAGTCAAAAATCAAGAGTATGAGTTTATTTCCCAGCTTATATGTTTCTAGCAGGCCAAATATGCCCATCGCTATTTGGGAAAATTGGCACTTCGATGATGGGAGGAAGTTTTAAAGGGGCCTCGGGAACTGGCGTGGCTGTGGTTTTCTGGCAAACCTTGCAGGTAGAGACATAATTCTTCATGTATGCGAACACTCTGTGCCATTAGAAATGGGATATTACATGGCTCTGAGGCTTCTGTAACCCCCGATGAGCACCATTAGATGGGAATGGGCCAGCTCCAACACGACCCTCTGATGACTACGGGGATCACCAGTTGTGTTCAGTGAAGCCCAGCTTTCCCAAAGTCTCCTCTATAAAGTAACACTTTCTTTATAAAGAAGAAGGGGCTGGCTTTATTACTCCCTTGTTCTTCAAGGTTACCCTCCAAAGGCCTCCGCTAGAGGTGGGTGATTCCTTTGGGTGAAGGTAAGATCAGGTTATGGGGCTGTTAGGTTGAATTCTCAGAAATGTGCCAATTCCCTCTACCTTAGTGAGCCCTAGCAACTTTGCTGGATTTTGAGTACTTGATTTTTTTAACCTGGAGAGAGTGGGACCCTGTTTCCCACTCTCTCATGTATTTTAATGGGATTTCTGAACTCTGTGTTTCTTTTGTTTGTGGAGTCTGATAAAGTCCATAGGCATCATCTTTTACATTGTGGCACGCAGCACCTTTAGTGCAGTGACAAAGGGAAGTCTTAGATTTCCCCAGGTTGAAATACCTTCTCTGGGATAAACTACTGTTTCCCAGAGAAGTAAAGTGAAAATGACTTTACTTCCATTTGTAACTTTGTAGACCCAGCACAAACTATTTTACAATAGGGTGCTGGAGGGGTTACCTAGTATCCCCTTTTGTCTTACTTCTCATGTAACAGTTTTATGTTACCCTTTCCTTACTTAATGGCTGGTGGTAGTGGTTTTGTTTTTACTACTGTGTTGTGCATTTACCGCGGGCTGCGTTTGCAGCTGCAGTAAAACACACAAGGGTGCCATTGTTGTCAAAATGGCCCTGGTCTTCTTTTTTCACAATTTCTTTGTGGAAAGGTCCTTCTTGAGATTTACTCTGTGCGACCAAACCAGCTTTGGTCCCTTTGTTCATTTTGGCTTTGGAGGGATTCACAAGTGAAGTCCACCTCTGGCTCCAGGGTGTCTGGGGTTGGCAGGAAGTTAGGGAGGTGCCCGAAACTCTGTGTGCTTAGTCTCATAGGAGACCCAAATGCACTCTGTGATGATTGGCTGGCTGACTGTCTTGTAAGGACAGCCACCGTGCTGGGTGAGTGATGGCTAGGCTGGAATGAAAGGGAGAGAACTGTATAAAAGGTGAGTCTTTTGGCTTGGAAGGCAGAGTCGACCACTGGACAAAGGAACCGAAGAAGAACTTGAAGAGGACGCCTACTGCAACTACTGCACTGTTGGTTTGCCCAGTGAAACCCTGCTGCAGTGCTGAAATGCCAAGTTTGCATCGACAGAGAAGCCCATGCAAGGACGACTTCTCCCCTTGTGTTGTTGGGACCAATCAACTCCAAAGTAAGCCACCTGGACATCCATCTCGGAGCTGGTTGAATTTCCACAGAGTTTCTGCTGGAAACCGTGGAGCCAGAGAGAGGAACACCAGTTTGTGCGCGTTGCTTTTAAGTTGGCCAAGAGCTCCAAGAAGATCCTCTGGACTCCCAGGAAGCAGGACTGACCGAGCTTGAGCGCCCTCAACAGAGTGTGTGACCCCAGAAGCAGGAAAAGTCCATCTCGACAGCCAGGAACCGGGTGTTGCTATTTGTGTTAGATGCGAGGAGCCCCCAATATCCTCCCTCTTGTCCCCATGACTGAGGCCCAGGAACAGTGAGATCTGCAGAGCTGCACATGAACAGGAGTCATCTGCTGCATCTTTTCTTCATTTTAAACATACTGTACATAGTCTAAGAGAACTTACCTCTTGCTATAGAGTTGCTTGCATCTTCTACAACTCACAAGTCTCACAGCTTGTGGCCCTACATTGATTCATATTTTTCATCAAAGACTTCTGAAACATTGCACAAAAACTTCTCTTCTTAATTTCAAAAAAGTACTTCAGACTATATAGACTCTTGCCTATTGACTGTGGCTTAGCCTGTTTTAACTGAGGGACTCTTATTGGGGGATCTGAAAGTATTTGCTTGCTTACGAAATTTTTGTGGTAACTTTTTGCTCTAATAATCTTTTCCTTTTTACTTACTCTTAACTAATTCTGAATGCCAATAGTAATACATTAATGTCAACAGCACCCTAACAATTGAAGTCACCTGAGTGTGTAGGTCTCTGCTGTATACCATCCCACATGGGTATTTACTGATTCTGAACTAAGAGATTGTGTAATTTTGAAGTATATGTTTGTGGTGTTTTACAGTGCTCCCTTCTGAAGAAAGCTTACATTAACTGACTGGTAAATAAATGAATACTTGTTTAATCAAGAAACCCTGTGTGTGTTTGTTTGGATACTTGTCACTGTGAACCCCTGTGTAACTCCCCTACAGCTCACATTGACCCCTCTTGACATAAGCCTGGCTACTCATCCACACTACCAACCTGTGTAGTAGACTTATACCAAAGGTTGGGTTACTACTGCCAGGAGGTCAGGGTTGTTGTATTCACCCTATGGGTAAAGCATGCAATCTTGCCTAACAGGGGCAATGTACTCAGCCTCTCTTACAGCTGGTTCCTCTCTAATTAGGTTGGTTTCTCAATATCACATTAATCCTTTTTCTATTTTACTAAGTTGTCCACTTCTTCAGGACTGGGGTGAGGGCTTTTTCAAGGACCCCTTGTGCAATGGCCTCCCCTTCCTTAACTAAATAGGCTATAGTTCCATGATTATGGAGTATTACCATCACCTCACCCCTATAATTGGAATCTATCATGCCGGCTGCAACCTATAATGCATGTCGCCAGGCAAGTCCAGACTTAGTTGCTAGTCTGATGTAGGTTCCCATTGGAGTGGACAGCCTTAGACCTGTTGGGATTAAGCACCTTTCATTTGCTGGGATGGAAATGTCCTCTATAATATATCCATCAAACCTGATGGACTAGCGAGTTGCCGGATTGGGATCTTTGGTCTTCTCCATTAGTTTTGTAAAGAGCAGGGCTCCCCAGCTTATATCCGCTGGCCGACATCCCACTTCTCACACAATATATGGCGAACCAGAAGAAGGACACCTATATAGTCCTACTGCTATATGGGGATTTTCCTACCTAAGAAATGAAAAAGTAAGGGTGCTCATCAATGTGCAAAAGAAATAGTCCTTATTCCAAATCCTATTAGCTAATTAGTCCCTACTACTTAGTAAAAATATAACAAAAAGAAAGAAGCTGGGGAAATAGCCTCAGTCCCTGGCTTCTGCCTAGCCCATTCACTCGGGTCTCTTTTCAATAGGTTTTAAAAGTTTGTCAATGCCTCATAACAGAGTTCACAATCGATCTTCTGGTTCTACATAGTATGTCTTAATTCAATATGGTCCCCTCTTTCCAGAAAGAAAAGGTTTTCTTAACACAATTCCATAATTTCCGAGTCAGTATTGACATTGTTCTTGTTTCGTAATTAAGGATTGGAACCCTCCAGGTTCTCTCTCTCTCCAGTTCGGTTTGGTATACTTCTTGGTCCTTGGCCTTCCCGAAAACCTCTGTTCCTCTGACATGCTTAATTGATCATGTTCTCAGTGGGGCATCTTCCCGTTTGGGTGTTCTTGGCTCCTGTAACTCTTGTAGCTTTCTCACCCTTCAATGTTAAAGTCTCTCCATTTATCAGGGCTCTCCAAAGCCCTCTGACCCTCTAATAGGCTTGATTTAACTCTACTTAGATAGGGTGCCTGCCCGCTTGGGTTTATCTGGCTCCCGAAACCATTGTGGCATCCCCAGCTTTGAATGTCAAAGTTCACCCCTCTCAACACTGTTAGCTCTTCGGGGGCATTCAATTCCTTTCTGCTGCTTGGCTTGACAGCTAATGCAGTTCTCATGTGGAGCTTGAATTTCCGGGATCTCCACTGCAGTTTAGTATTGGCGCCCAGATGTGGACTGGGAACCAAAATAGGCCCTGGAAATCATTTTTAAAGTGGCCCCAAATTACACATTTTCACCAAATCCAACCCTTTTCAGATGAGAACACGTGGAAATAAAATCCAAAAGAGGCCCAGTGTGCAGAGGCCTATCAGGATAGCTCCAGAGTTCCCTATAGGCCTGTCCACCCCTGTTGGCATGAGTTAACGGGCCCCAGGCCCACACCAGCTTCCGTGTGTTCGCGCCATCAGTCATGATGGTCACTTTACCATCTCTGTCTCTCTCTTGATCTTGGCTTTCTCGCTGGTCAGGACACCAGCCTTTTGGCACCTTGCAAATGATTTGTTTGGTCTCCATGTACTGCTATACCCAAGGTCTAGCGTGGCTCTGTCCCTCCAGGATGTCTTGCCATCAGAGGCACACCTCTACATAGGATTCACACTATCCCATTCACATTCCTCGTGGTTGTACGCCATCACAAACAAAAGGGGTGTGTTGTTGTTCTTTGAGAGTGGCATTCAGGTGGAATGCACCATTACCTGAAGCCAAAGAGATTGAAGAAATGTCACTATTTGTAAAATCCAAAAGAAGGTTAACAGCAGTCATTCCGATTCCCATGTAGGTGGATAGCATGTTCCGGATGGAGAGTTCCTCACCAGAATGGGACTCCTTGTCCACAGGAGGGGAGTCATTCCCAGTGAGGTCCCACTTTCCCAGACCACTGGGGAGGATCTTGCTGAGCGGGCCTTTCTCCCTAGCCTCAAAGCGGGATGGCTCCCCTATGGGGAGAAGGGATGAATAGTCCAGATTTGTTACATTTTATGTATACAGTGCCATAAAAAATGTTATATAACATGGCATAATTGATGCAGTAGATGAAGAAATATGTGATATCATATGTGGTTTCATCAGTATGGCCATATGTGATGCCAATAGTCTACACAAGGTTCTCGTTATTCCATTGATAAGGAGCTAAACACTCACTCATGGAGCTATTGCTCACCAAATACGCAGAGCATTGGCAAGGTAACTTCACAGAGAGATGACTTTTTATTCTATATTTAAGATCTGTAATCTCTGGACAACAGTAGTTTGGAAAGGATGCTCTAATGGGCCGTGGCAGCTACGTAATAATCTTCAGATATGTTTATGTTGGAAATGTGATCTCCAAAGGTGGAGAACAGTTATGCAAGTTAGAATTTCTTACTCCTGAAGAAGAGTTTGTAAACTTGAAACAGATGGAGTAAAGTTATCATACCCAATACAGGACACCCGACACTGAATATCAACAGCATCTTTTTTTATTGGATGAAGTATTTCGGTTAGTGGTGCTAGATATGTGTGGTGATTTAACAACATGGAATGGACTATTATATTTGTTTCCTTTGGAAACACAAACAAAATAATTGTAATTAGAAAATTGTACTTATTTTCTGTGTATTGAATGCATTCAACTTGATCTGTAATTTATTTTCTTGTTAATTAAATTATGTTTTGAGTACACTACTGTTTATATGTTTTATTAAAATAATTATTTACGTATGTGTTACTGATTACACTAAGGTTCTTATTGTAACAGTTTTACAGATTATGACATTGATGATGTAATAAGATACGTAATTTGTGGTACTGTCTCTGATTATTTCATAGGTGTGTTTTTGGGCTGCAAATCAGAGGAGCTCCGAGTTCATTTGTGGTCGTTTCCAACACCTCCTGAATTTCACAGTATTGTTATGATAGAACATCATTGTAACTTCACTTCAACTACATTTTTTGACTACATTTCAAGGAGTTCGTTACCTTTCTGCCTTTAAGTTTTTAATAATAAATGTAACAACTATTATGAATATGTATATACACACTGTGGACCTTTATTATAAGTATGCTCTATGATAAAATGGAAATAACTTTCCACGTGCATGGATCTTGAACAAATCTGTCAATTACTGAATCTGACAGATCCAGTTGAGCATGACAAATTTAGTCAAAATCAATATGCTTGATCAAAATATATAACATGTTGTAAATGCCGTTTAGAGTAAACAAATAGTTTAAAACTCTATGCATTGAAATTGGCCGTTCAATTTCTTAGGTGCTGGCAAACCTATACACTTAAGTGTAATGTTGTTTATGCTTAAAAGATGTGAAGTTATGAAAAAGACAGGGTTTATCTGTATATGTACTTAATGCTCGTAATGTTTAACATTGCAAACAAGTAGAAGCATACAATAAGCTAAACACTTATATCAATACAATAGGAACAACCTGGCTAAGAAGAACAATTGTTATGTGCATTATTACAATCAGACACATAGGAATAAGCAGAAAACTCATAATGCTGAACAAAAGAAATTTAGCATGAATAAGCAGGACAATGTTAATTTATAATATTACAAACAATCAGACGTGTACGTATAAGCAGGAACATCATATTCCGGAACAGAACTCTCATAGAGAATATCTGCAAAACCTATGAATAAGCAGAAATGTCATACCGTGTAATGTGAAGCATCTGAAGATTCATGGCGGTTAATATTATTAACATGAATGCACAATTGAACAGCATAACACGAGTAATGTGTAATATAATCAACAAGCATAATCTTATTGTGTATTATTATGAACAAGTATGCACATACCAATAAGTGATACATACAACCATACACAGGTTACCAAAGAAGGGTCATTAACTTTGCCCCTGCATTTCCCCACCTCTTTACATAAACTAATTACCCTTGCCGCTGCATCCCCCATCCTAGACATCATCAAACATTAGCACACCACCCCCCATCCTCATTGCAGTTACTCATTACCCCTGCGTTACACAGACATGCCACATGGCCTAATTCTCAGAACGTTTAGCCCCGAGCAAAGTGACGTTGCACTCGGACTAATACACAGAGTGGAGCAAAGTGACTTTACACTGCAAAAGTACACTTTGCAGTATGCCATATGGGCCGAATTCACAAAAAAAAGCAGAAAGTCCACAGACTTAGAGCTTTCTTGGTAATTGGGCCCATTTAGCGTGATGCAAAGAGTACCTATGCTGTGCAACGTCACTTTGCTCCACTCTGCGAATTAGGCCCCTTGTAAAGTGTATTTTTGCAGTGCAAGGTCACGTTGCTCCACACTAAACGTTTGGGAATTAGGCCCACTGTCTCTCATTACCCCACACTCCTCATCTCCCTCAAAGCCCTTCATCAATGACTTCCATTACCTGTACAATCCCTAATTCTCTTCAAAAGTCCCCCATTACTCCCACAACCCACTTCCTCACAACTGTTCATTCTTACCTCTGCATCCCTCATACTCGTCAGTCCCTCATTACCCCTGCATCCTGCACCCTTGTCACAACCCCTCATTACTCCAAAACGTGTTAATTATTGTAATAGTCCCTTGTTACTAGTGCATGCCCCATCATCATCACAGTCCCTCAATATCACTTTACACCTAATTCTGGTGACAGTCCCTCATTACCATTGCATCCCTCATCCACATCACAGCCTATTATTACCATTGTATTCTTCATCACCATCACTCCCTCATCCACCTCAACCCCCATTCTGAACAGTCCTTTATTACCCTCTAACCATCATCCTTGTCTCAGTTCCTCATTCATCCCACAACCCATATCCTAGAAACAGTCCCTCACTATCCAGGAGGCATTCCTCATCGTTGTTACAGACCCTCATTACCGATGCATATGTTGTCCTCGTCACAGTCCAACAATACAACTCATTGCATCCATCCTTTTCACAGCCCCTGATTACAACTGCACTTTCATCCTCATCACTTCCTAATCACAACCCCTTTCCTCATCCTCATCATTGTCCCTCATTACCTCTGCATCATCTTTCCTCAACATATTCCCCTGTTACTCCACATCTCCTCTCCTTGCACAATTCAACATTACTCCATCATTCCCCTCCTCATCACAGTCCCTAATTTCACTTAACCTAGCATGCCTTCTCGTCTTCACAGACCCTCATTACCTTTATCCCGGTATGCCTCTTCCTTGTCATAGTCTCTCATTACCCTTATTTCGGCATCTCTCCTTCTCAACACACTACCTTGCTTTACTCCCCTTACAGCGATATTCTCAATGCTTGTCACAGTCCCTGATTACCCCAGCACCCTCTATCCTTGTCATTACCTGTCATTACCTTTGCATCGCCTATCGTTGTCAAAGTACGGAATTACTTTTGCATTTCTCATCCTTGTCACAGTCCCTAATTAGTACTGCACCCCTCATCCTTGTCAGAGTCCCTCATTACCACCACAGCCCTAATCCTCACCATAGTCTTTAGTTACCACTGCATCACTCATCCATGTCAAAGTCACACATCACTCCAGCTCACATTCTCATCAGGGTTTGTCATTAAAAGCTCCTCCCTTCACCTCATTACAATCTGTCATTACTATTGCACACCCCTCCTCTTCTCAGTCACTCATTTCCCCTGAATCACTCTTCCTAATCGCAGTTCCACTTTAACAGAAACCCATCTTCCCCCTTCCTCTTTACAGTTCCTCATTACCTTTTTCCTAGCATTCCTCCTCCTAGTCAGAGTCCCTCATGACCCTTATTCCCCCATCTCTTCTCCTTGTCAGAATACCTCCTTACATTACCCTTAGCCTGGCATTCCCCATCCTTGTCACTTTCCTGCATTACCTCGTCAGTCACCACCCTCATCACAGTACATCATTACCCCTGCATTACTCACCTTACTCCCAGTACAAAGTTACCATCTTAACCCTCATCCTTGTCACAGTTCCTCATTAACATCACAAGCCCCCATCCTTACCAATGCACCCTTCATATTCAACAAAGTCCCTCACAACCCTTACCTCAGCATCATATCTATTACACTCCCTCATTAAGACTGGCATTTGTCATCTTAAGGAAAGTTCCTCAATATCCTCACACCATGGCATCTACCCTCTTCATCACAGACACTCATTAAACGTATGCTGCCACCTCACATCCTTGTCAAATTCCCTCATTAATATAAACATGTTTCACCCGCATCACAGTCCCTTATTTCCCTTACCCCAGCAGGCTTCAATCTAGCCACATTCACTCATTATCCTTACCTTGACATACATAATACTGATAACAGTCCATCATCAACCTAACAGCCTTGATCCTTGTCACCATGCATTACTACCACTGGCATTTCTCATCCTTGGATCAGTCCCTCATTAGCCTTAACAAGGCATCCCTCCTCCTCATTAAATTCCATAACCACCCTAACCTTAGAATCCCTCATCCAATTCACAGTCCTTCAATACTGTTACACCAGCATCACTCATACTCATCAAAGGCCCTCATGTCCCTTACTTGAGCACACTCATACTCATGAGAGTGCCTCATTACCCTTTGCATCTCTCATTCTCATCACAGCCCCTTTGTTGCTTCGAAATCCCGACCATCGTGTCAATCATGGCCTTCCAGATCTCACAGAACATTTTACCTGGTGATTAGAAATGACTTTGCTGCTACCACACAATGTTTTGTAAGTGTGGGAGGATACAGTCTGAAAATATCTTGCTAGTGAAACTGCTAAGCCTTATTTTCTCTTTTGGGAATTTTGGGTCTGTAGAGAAATGGCTTAAAGCTTTCATGTCGGGTGGAGTTCATAAAATAAAATGATATTTTATTTATATTGCGCTCGTACACAAGTGTTTCAGAGCGCGACAAGTGTTTCAGAGCATGACAAGATAAATGTGTGTCCTGTAACTGCCCTATGCTACTCAACTGAGGCTAATTGAGGTTGACCATGTGATCCACCCTATGCCACTCCTGCGCCCATCATTCACTGACACAAGGAGATGCTTCTCACCCTGAGGCACCACTTTGGTGATCTCCAAATTCAGACAGGAGACCCCATTACAACTATTGTTAGATGAACAACTAACGTATCGTGAGCAGAAGTTCTGGTGATGAAGTACATATGCCCACAGCTCCAATATCTTGACCTACTGATGGCTTCCAATAGCAGTGCCATAACTGATACTACCAGTTTAGCAGTTCTAATAATGTCAATCCTTTTGTGCAGCCAATTCTTTTGGACATGTTGGTATTTTTTGTAGCACCGTACTCTGTCTTGACTGCAGAACTAACTTGTTAATGATTGTTATAATTTCCTTGACATATTTACATTGACGTATAGTGGTCTGAAAACTGATTCAGAATTCTCCAACCTACAATTTGCACAAAATAATGCTACATTACAAACAATGTCCGATAATATTATTGAATTGGAGAGGATAGTTTTAACAAGCAGAAGAAGTGTCTTGCTCCGTTAAAAATCAAGCCCTCAATACGAAGAAGACAATGAAGCAACATACATGAAACAGGTACATGGCAGTAAGAGATCAATCACTTTTAATTGTATTATTATGCATTTATGTGTATACAGTTCAAATGACTTTTACAAAACACATCAATTTATATTGATAAAAGTTAAATTAAAATTAGGCTTATACATCCGCACATATACACAGAAAATTACAATCACATTTACGAGTGCAGATATATTTTAGTTACAAAGAATATTTCAACGCAGTTTAACCATTCAACAGCTCATAGTGCCATAAAACCAGCGCCTTAAGACCGATACATGTACCAATGGGTGTACCATACTACATGGCTACCAAGTTGGAATCTATAAAATTTGATAAATTAGGTAAAATAGTATACCAAGAGTATTTACAATTAAAGTCGGTAAGGGTTCGTCTACTTCAACGCTATGTAAATATTACTAAAACGATTCAAGCTGCCAAACAGGATATACTCAATGTTGAAGTAAGTTAGTTTAGCATTGTGGTTAATTTTTGTGGGTAGCAGTTCCGTTGCCCTACACCTGTATAAGGTAGCTCAATAGCTTATATTGTGGCCAGCAGCTGAAATTCTTAAGACCTTTCTGCATTTACGTCAGGTAGTATTTTAGGAATATGACACTGCAGCCGATACAAGGCTGTCTTGACTCTTTCCGACTCAGTCTTAATACAATAGTTGCAGAAATCTCCTTGCTTTATCACCTCGTAGTCGTGCACAAGACTATCCACTGTTGTCATATACACCGGGCCAAGTAGTTTCCACCCAGTAAAAACATGCATAGGCATTTCCTGGACCCCAAGTACCATACGTAAGCGACATGTCCTGTCTGCCTCTGATATCTTGAACCTAGCGCCAAGAAATATTAACAGCGTCAGTTGGTTTGTCTGCAATTTCAATACAAAAGTCTACATTGCAGGGCATGGACATTGTCTCAGTTATGTTTGTGTTTGTAGGCACATGTGTGTCACATTATATGCGTACTTGTAACTACGTAGGGTAGACAAGTGGGAACATTCTTTGATCCAATCACAGTTGCTCCATTTTGTTTTTTAACCATTGGTTCAGTATGTGGACCCTGGTGCCACGTTTAAAAGCAGGGTACCAGCCAATCCTCTCATATATCCTTGACATTAATTTACCATATTCAGCTTTGCTTTGCCTAAAGTGAGCACCGTCTGTGTCCTTTAATGTAGCCAATAATTGACAGCGGAGGTGGGAATTACCTTACAATAAGCCTTGTCTCACCGTCATATGTCCCTTTTGGAGACCAGCCCCAATCCCAGTTGGAGATACTCTATAGGGGTGGAAGCACTCAATATTAGTAAGTGTTTCCAAAAGTGTCCCTCTCAGCGGTCCAACCACCTGAAATCACCCATACTCATTCCCCCCAGCCCATATAGCAACATTGGGCAGAAGTACTGTGTGTAGACAGCAACTATTCCATCTAATGTGTAACCAGCAGTTTCAATGGCAAATTATTCTACTAATGAGGTCAAGAGCCAAGCCTTTATAACCTTAGCCTCTTTGATTTTTGTGTAGGCCCTAATGTCACACATCTCCAAACCCAAGTAGGGGTACGATTCCACATAGTGAAGGATCCTTAGGCTGGTTTCAAAACTCAGGTGCTTAACTCTCTTAGACAAGATTGTCATTACCTTCGTCATTCCCATGTT
Source organism: Ambystoma mexicanum (assembly GCF_040938575.1). Lineage (NCBI taxonomy): Eukaryota > Metazoa > Chordata > Amphibia > Caudata > Ambystomatidae > Ambystoma > Ambystoma mexicanum. The sequence continues at coordinate 331,342,515 of NC_090933.1, read as the reverse complement.
AATTGTTAGATCATTATCTTTTGCGTAACTAACTAGAGTATTGAACATAGCAAGAGCGCCCAGGAATGTGCCATTAAACATGACCAAATCATCTATATATAACATGCATGGGATAGGGAAATTACCAATCCTGGGGAAATATCCAACCCCTGGTTTAAAGCACACAGGGAGGTCAGCCATGTATACATTGTAAAGGAACGGGGCAAGGGTACAGCCCTGCCTAACTCCCCTAATGGTCTGCATCAGTTGTGTCATGGCACCCTGGTCATCCAAGTAAACACTGGTTTGGGTATGTAGGTGTAATCCCCAAAGGACACTCAACAGGCTTGCTGGACACCCCCATTTTTCCATTTAGGCTGACACCTTCCCTCGATAGACACCATCAAAGGCCGCCCGAAAGTCCACAAAAATGACATATAGTGTGGACCCCCCAGGGGCAGAAGCTTCACAAAACAACACATCCATGATCCTCAGGTTATTTACACTATCACATCCAGGCTGGAACCCGGTTTGAGTAAAGTGCAGTAGCTGTGTGCTTGCTACTGATCTCTGCAGGGCCCTGAGAACAAATATAGAGAACATTTTCCCAGAAACACCCAAGAGTGACAGGAGCCTGTAGTTATCCGGCATGGTCCTGTGCCCTTTCTTATACACCAGCACCAATACAAACTGCTGCCAAAAGGTTGGAATCAGTTGTTCCCTGCACACTTTGTCATATAAAATCTTAGAGATTCCAGCCCACTTATCAGGGTTTTGCTTTAGAACAACATTGGCCAAGCCATTTGGCCCAGGGGCCGTAGACTCCTTAAGACTTCGTATGACATTTTCAATAGTATCTACTCCAATTTCCAAATGCCTACCCTTCAGCATAAAATTTGGCGGTGATGCATCAACTGAGGTGCCTCCTCTCTCCTTTAGGTAACCAATCCACCTGTCTTCCTGTATGGGGTTAAGTATCTTGGCTCTGGGATCTGCGCTAGCCTTTGCCAACGCAGTACATATGTTCTTAGAGTTACCACTACATAGCACCGTAAACATAATTTGCCAGTGAGTATTTTGTAGAGAGCGCTTTCAACACTTAAACCAGCACTTGTAGTCCCTTTTAATCTGTTTCACCCTATGGGACATCTCAATTTCTGGGAAATTAATACGTTATACTGCCCTGAGTTTGCTGCGCATTAAAAGTTTAGCATCTCAGCCCTATCAAATTTGTCTACTGGTTTTGCACAGTTGGTAAGTGATCCCCTGGAACAGGAACCATGTGTCTCTGCTATCTCCTTAATCCACACTTCTATCTCATTAGAACTAAGGAGGCCCAACCCCTCAATGGCCTCACTGGGAAGGTCTGCTATATACTCACCCACTTTTTTTTTTCCAGTGGTCCAATGTATGGAGATGCCCCTGTGGTTTGGCAAGATCCCGGTCCCACCCGTAGCTTAATCACCAAGGATTGGATGTTAAGGGTAAGTGCCAAGATGTCGTGGTCACTGCTTTCATTAGCAATCCCCTTAAGTTTTGTTAGCAGCCATAAAACACAGGTTATTTTTTTTATTTTTTTTTATTTATTTCATTTAGTTTGTACAAAACCTTTTGAAAAGAGATTTCCTATGGCCCGCCCACAGTGTGGGGAAAAGTTCCTTGGTGTCAACAGGCGACGAAGAGCAGCTGGTCTTTGGGGATAATTAGCCTCACAGCTTCTCCTAAACACCATCGTCTCGGGGCCCACTGTTTATCGCCTTTCTTATCCAACTTTTAGTAGTGTTTCTAGTTTTTGTAGAAAGTTTGTTAACCCAAAGATTTCTTTTTCTCTTGGATTGTGGAGTTTGCGCCATAAGTCCTCTACACATAATGTGTCATACTGTATTACCAGGCTTCCTAAGTGAACAGATCTAAGATCTTTTAGACTTTCACAATACAGTGTGAGGTGTTTGAGAGTCTCATTTTGTTTATCGCAAAAGCGACATTTAAGCATTGCTGTTGCTTTCCGTGCTCTTGTCGCTTGACTCACTCTTGTGTTGAATAGGTTTAGACGAAATTTCATGTAGGTCATTCTGTGTCGAGCGTTGGGTGTCTTTATCAAGTATTGCAGCAACTGTTTACGGTCTTTGGCTTCAGTGGGTGCATCATCAAAAAGTTTATGACGATTTCGCGCGTCCACTGTTAGACACCAGTCCTGTTCCCATAGTTTTTTTTTTTTCTTAACATGGGTTGGGTTGTTTTGCAGTGTGAGTTGGTCCGTACCAAGTTGCGTTAGCTGATTTTTACAGCCAGCTGCCCATCTGCACAGCACGGTTTCGGAGTTACCTTTGAGCGCTTCCTGTAAGATCTTAAACTGCAGAGTACAGTCTTCTATGATTATTTTCCGATAGATGGATAGCATGTTCCATAACACTCGTGCCTGCAGCGAGATAAGGTTTAATTCATATCTGACGCACGCGCTCGAGATTCCTTTCTGTATTTGCAGGACTCGTCTCCAGTAAAACACAGGTTATTCCCAAATAAATAGTCCAACAACGACTGGCTATAATTCCCAGTCCACGTATAGTTTCCTGGGTTGTCACCCCTAGTCCGGCTGTTTAACATTGCCAAGTCCCAAGTTCTCATGGAACTTGATTCACTTCTTACCCTTTCTGTTACTTTTACCTAACAACATGCTACATTGTTTAACCATGTTTCTGTATGGGGCACATGGTAATTCCTCTATACACTTAGCATTAAGGTTTGTTTGTTTGTTTTTGGAACTTGTTGAGCGCACGTACACCTGGAGGCACCATGGTGCTAAAGGCATAAGGAGGTTATAATAGAGATAAGCTATTTGAATAGTATGGTTTTCAAGTTCCGCTGAAAGACAAACAGATCCGCAGTCTTCTGCATGGCACGGGGAAGATCGTTCCAAGCTTTGGTGGCCACAACAGAAAAGGCTCGCCCCCCTGAACGGGCCAACCTAAATTGAGGAACAGCTATCAGGAGGGCAGACTGGGACTGGAGAGAGTGCCTAGGGAGGTAGCGCACAAATTTGGCTTTTAGGTACTCTGGTCCAATACCGTAGAACACCCGGTGCACAATGCACATGGACTTGAATATAATCCGATTCGTCACCCGAAGCCAATGCAGTTGTCTCAACAAAGGGGACATATGTGCCCCAAACGGAGGGCGAAAGATGGATCTAGCTGCAGAATTTTGCAGAAGTTGAAGCCACCTAATCAGATAGAGAGGCTGTCCAAGGTAGAGTGAGTTACCATAGTCTAATACATTCAATATTAGGGCAGTGACTACCGGGGATTGGAAGAACCTTTGGTAAGGTCTGAAGTTTAAAATGGGCAGTTTTACAGACTGCGGCCACCTGCTCATCCATGGCCAGGGAGGCTGTCATTTTTACCCCTAGATTTGTGACCGGCAGAACAGGCATAGGGAGGGGGCCAAGAAAGGAGGGCCAAAAGTCGGCATTCCAAAACAAATGGGGAGATGTAGGGGCCACAACCAAAACTTCTGTTTTGCTAGTATTAAGCTTTAGCCAGTTAGATGTCATCCAACCCACTAGCTCTTCAAGACATTTCCTCAGTCGGGCAGCTGTCTCAGACCAAGTCAGGTCTAAACGAACCAGGATCTTGGTGTCATCCGCGTAGGAAAAATAGCAGAACCTGTGAAACTGGAGAAGGACCAGAAGGAATCTAATATAAATATTAAACAGGATAGGAGACAGCTCTGATCTCTGCGGAACCCCACATACCAGTGAGATGGGATCAGAGCGAAAAGGGGGGAGAGAGACCGACTGAGAGTGGTTGGCTAGAAATGCTGAGAACCAATGAATAACTTGGCCAGATAGTCTGGCAGCACACAAACGGGAGACCAGGGTGGGATGATCGACCATGTCAAAGGCCGCAGACAGATCTAGTAGCAGGATGGCTTCAACACCACCCTGGTCCACCAGGCATACCAGTTTGTCAAGCACTGAGTTGAAAACAGATTCAGTGCCTCTCCCTGGCTGAAAGCCAGATTGGAACACATCAAGGTACTGAGAAGATTCAAGGAAGTTTGAAAGGAGAGGGGAGACCAATGCTTCCAGAACCTTCATCATGAACGGCAGAAGCGAGATGGGCCGATAATTGGCCAAAACTTCGGGGTCCAGAGAAGGTTTTTTTAGCAAAGGGATGTCCAAAGCATGCTTGAGTGTAGATGGAATAACACCAGTAGCAAATTACAGATTAACAGCAGAGGTAATGTAGGCAATCATAGCACCTGATGATTTCCTTTAGAAGGGCCAGAGATATGGCATCCGCAAAGATGCAAATTTAAGACGCTGAATAGCTAGCCTAATATCAGGTCTCCTTCCAACAAAACAAAATAATCTATGTAGGAGCCATTACTCACAGCTAAGGCCTCTTATAACACATCGAACACCTCTCCCATGTTTCCTAAACCTGGAGGGGAGTAGGTATTTATAAGTAACATCTTCCACTTCTTTCCAGTAGGATCAGACCACATCTCAACCACCAGTACATTATCCCCAACTGTCGCAGTGAACACACTACTAGAGCAGATTTTGTGGCTCACTCCGATGACAAGACCTCCGAATGGGCATCCACTAGGACTTTTGTTAGCATAAGATTGGTATAGATGAAAAACATCCAACATTGGTGGGCAGTGTAACCAAGTCTCCTTCAAAAAGAAGACATTATAATCAGCCAGGACGAAACAGGCCCCGACCGCAGACAGTAATTGGCTAAACCCCCTAGTGTTCCAACTTGTGGTCTTTAAGGGTCAATACGATCCTGCCTGACATTCCTCTGGTACAACCCTTTCCTGGGGCATCATCACCCAATAAACATCTTCGAAGCCTGGAGAGGACTGTGCAGAGGCTGTGTGGGAAGTTGTAGCACCACCATATTTGTCCAAAAACCTGTCATCATAGTGGGTAACTTTCCCCACAGAGTGTGGTCCTTCCCCTATGTGGGAAAACACGCCTAGAGGAGGTCTGTAGCTCATGACATACAGTTAGATTCAGACCTGTGGCAAACCATATCAGAACTCAATTGGTGGGGCTACCCCATTTTGGGTACTTGAAGTTGGACCATGTTGATGGAGGAGCTTGTAGATAACTTTGTGGTGGGGCCCCAAAGTCGAAGAAGAGTAGATCTATTCAAGAATGGGCTTCGTTCTGTGGTCTGGAGATCCTCCAATTTCACTGAAGTTCCAGGCCTAATAGGGACCATCACCCTATTGCCAGAAGATGCACTGTACAGACCACATAGCATAGGGACTTCCCCTCCGGGCGCTGCGTGCCACTCGTAAACTTAACACCCCTATGTCTCCCACTGGCATGGGTTTAAACCCCATTGTATTTACGTACAAGTGACGCTCAGTAGTGGCCATAAGTGTGTTCTGGGCACCCAGGCCCGATGTGGTATGGGGCAATTGTCCAAATTAACTGTCCAAGGTTATCACTTGTCCATTCCTTCCTGTTTCTGTATCAAGCCAGAGGGCAGTACCCGCCTGGGCATTATTCAAAGTAGGAGCACTCTTGTTGACAGTCTACCTGTCAAGGGGGCCCTTTAGTGTCACTGTGCACCTGGAACCATCAGCCTGTGCTCTAGTGACATGTGCTTTAGTGGATACTTAAATGCAGTCATCACTGACGGCCACAGCCTGTATTTCAGGACGAGTAGTGTAGGTGGATTGTCTGGTGGGATACACCCCAGCCCATACAAAAGAACTCTCAGACGTTGATGGCTTGGGTACTGGGAGATTTCTTCATCATTGATATATCTGCACACAGTGCATCCAGTGCATCCTCCTCGATCCCTGCAGAAATGTTGACCAAGTCTTGGGAAGTCCACGATACCCCAGTGACGTCTGGGGAATCAGTAATCATAGTCATTGGTACACCCCTTGGATCACAGCGCAAGTTTTGAACAGGTGTTGTTAGGGTCTTAGCCCCAGGAGGGACATTTGAGGGGGCCAACATATTCGTAGAGGTCTGGGAGTAAGCTGCACTAAATGTCTCATGCTCCACATTAAATTCCACTAACATCGCCAAATTTCGTTTTACATCACATTGATTTGAGGCAATTACTGAACATAGGGCCAGCAGAGCATCCAATTTAGATGTTAACTCATTGAAGTGGGGTGTTATCTTATCGGCTCCACCAAAGGTACCCTGATCATTCCTTTGCACAGTGATCTCATGTTCGTAGTTAGTTGCTCAAACTGCCTCCATTACCTGGGCGAGGGCAACCTAGTTGGGGCTACTGGACAAGTTAGTTAAGTTGCTAAACCTGGCAGAGTGGATGTTACCTTGTTGGTTGCCTTGCAAGGTCATACAAAGATTAAGTAGCAAACCATTGTTGTCCAAGGACTGCATAGAACAGGAAAGTAAAGCACATATTTCACCATCAGTAGGTGCCAGAGGCGCAAATGTTTTCTTTATACAGTTGTTGGTCTCAGAAAATGTGATCTCCTCATTTCAGGCGGGGGAGCGTGATAGCGGTAGTAGGTTTAGGTATTTGCGTGGAAGCATAGCCCACACTGGAGAGGAATCCTTGATTCTTGATTGACAAATAAGGTGACAGAACTATTGGGCCCCCAGACTTTCTTCCCCCCTTTAGTTTTTTGCCCCTCTATGTGCTTTCCTGGTGTGTCTCGGGCTATGTACCCGCTTCCCCCTCAGTAGCATATCGCTGCGTAGACCTTGTCTCTCGTCCAATTTAGCCTTCATATTACCAAATAGGTATGTAGGGCAACCACTAGTATATGGGAAAACAGATGGGTTGTAGATGGGTTGCACAGTTAGATCTTAGCACACACACTTGTGGGAAGGACCTAGCACACCTGACAAAGGCTTACGTTTGCAAGTTTAAGCCACCCCAACAAGCTAACAAGGACAACGTTAATAGCCCTCGCCAAGGTCCAACAAACACCACTCTAACAGAGCTTCCTTATTGCCAACTGAGTGTTGAGGATCGTTTAGCTCTTCATTAAGGTATAGCAGGAGGTTCAAAAGCCCATCAGCCCGCAGTCACCAACCCCCTAGGTTCAATATGAGTAATTAATAGGTAATGCAGCCAACAATGAAAGTTTGCTCCCGATTCTGCAGTTTGATTATGAATAAAAATCCATGTAGGTTAATTGAGTTCATGCTCACCTGGCCTGGCGAGGCGAGGCGTTAATTCAGGAGCAAATTCAGAGCCTCACCTCCCGGCCCACCCAATCCTGGCCCGTCAGCACTGGCGGCAGTGCCCGTTTCTCCACCTCACTACGGAGTACTCTGATGTTTTCTGTTTCAGGACGTGACGCCATTAGAAATGGTAATAGGCCAAGGTGTCTGCCGCAATGACAGTACCTGAGTTGATCAGTGTGTCCCCTGTTGTGGCACCCGCACCCTGACACCAAGACACTCTGCCTCACTCTGCCACCTATGTACTATTAAAACAGCTGAGGTGTGCGTTGCTTGTGGAGCCAATGAGTAGATGGGACTAAGAGGACTGAAAGGCAGTGGTCCTCATTACAACCCAGGCGGTAAGATCCCTACTTTACCACCATGGTGTAAACTCTGTTTACACTATGGTGGATGGTGGATTTACCGCCCCATTCCAAGGTGAGTGGGGCGGTAAATCCCCATTCCCCATTTACCCTTCCCCATTCCCATTTTTGCCCCATAGGGCATAATGGGAGTGGGGAAGGCGATAATTACGGCACCGTAAATTGCGGTGCCATAATTAGCACCAAGGCGGGTTAGCGCCTTGCATTTTAATGGCTGCTAAAAGCAGGTGTTAAAATGGTAATCAGGCGTTAAGGGTTAACGGCGCCGACGGCGCCGTTAAACCCTTAACGCCTGGGTTGTAATGAGGCCCAGTGTCTACAGCGTGTCCCCAGTGGGGTGTGGAATGCACTCACTGCACTCACCGCATCTGAGAGTGCTGGAAATGCTGAGAGTCGGGCACACAATGACCTTGGTGCCGGTTCAGGGAAACCTCCTGTGACAGCCCCCTGTGAACCCAGCTGCCCTGCTTACTGTTCGGCCCCCTTCCGAGTGGCTCAGGATATGGGGCGGTCCTCTATTCTGGCGTCTCAGCTCCTAGAACCAGGAGAAAACTGGTGACACGGGAGCTCGCACCAATCTTCCTCTGCTTAGAGGAAAGGACCCAACGGATTCAAAAGTTAATTCAAGCCACACTGTGTTTTCGCTCTTAGCCGCCTCGGACGTATCTGCAGCAATGCTGAAAAGTTAATTTGAAGTTAAGGATTTGCGGATTGGAAACATCCCAAATGTTAAATGATGCGTTGGCTAATTAGTGAGGTTGTTTAATAGTCTCTTTGAGAATTAAGAGAGAAATTGTCTAGGAACAGGCCTTCCCAGTCATGAAAAATCAGAAAAAATGTATTCCACCCGTAAAGATTATTAATTCAAACTTTCTCCTCATTGATACAATTGCACATCTCTCAATATTATTGTTTCCTTATGGGATAGTTATTCATAATGAGCAGAAATGCTGTGGCACCTCAACAAGCCTTTCAATGATGTGAGCCGTGTGGCAGTGTGATTTCAATATGCTCCTCCAAGAAAATATTTGCAAGGAGCCAAATGCATATCTGTCTGTTAAAGGCAAACAGGCCTCCCTTGTGCAACATTTATATGTGATTAGAGATCACGAAAACCTTTATGTTTGTTGTTCCTACTTTCAAGAAAGAATGCTTAACAAAGTGATATACATAGCCTCATGTTTACTTATGCTATAAAGGTAACTGCTTATTCATTGGCTGAGCAAAGTAAAACAATACAGCAAGATGTGTATATGGCTAAGGTATGAAGAGGCCTAACACATATTTCGATTTTTAAATCAGAAGCAAGGGGCAAGAAAAGAAAGGAGAAGAGGTCACATGTAGAACAGCTGTAATTTCACTTGCAAAAGTCTCGCTTCTCACTATAGTCAGGCTGCCTTAACTACTATTCAAATGGCGTTAGAGGAGATGTATACATGCTATGAATCGGGATTAGCAAAATGCATGGAAAGTCAACTGCAAAACGTTGGTGTATACAAATATGTATTTATATTTTAATTCACCAGTGCCAAACGTGGACATTACCTACCTTGTTGGCAGTAATGATAATCGACAGGGAAGTTGGAGTGTTACAGCAAGTGAAAGTGAAGGAGAAAAGGGAAATGAGGAATAATAAACAAACAACACATTGTAAAATCTGCGCTAAACAAGAGCCGTTTACATTTCACACACTGGTAGACAAGAGTCTAATATTCCTGAAAAACGTAATGCTTATTCGAGATACAATTAGTGGTGAGTTGAAATCAATGAGGATCGGGTTTGAATTGGGGCATACAATCGGTCCAGGCACCATTGAAAAAGTGGAAAATCACACGTGCCTTACTATCCAGAAGAGGTGTTGCTGGTAAAGTATGCTAACAATACAGTTGAAAACATATTTGCATTTTATCATTGGTTAAAATTAGAGTAGTAACTTATAAAGTTGGCCCAGTCTGTTAATAAAATGTTCCATACTGTCAAAAAAACTGGCCCATACTAGAATCATTGGCTGCCACTCTGTTCACTGCCCTATAGCCATATCTGCCAGTCCGAACCTGCATGTTCTAACCTCTGAGAAACTGGGTCTGATTTCAAAAAGCATAGCTTTTAGCATTATGACATGGTGGTCAAGGGTGTAAGGGATGAAGATGCATCTAGGAACTAGCAATGCCGATTGGGATAAAGAAAGGTGCTGATTTATCTCTCTGAGCCATTTGTAATAGAATTAAAGAAAACAACAATATTTTTATAACAGTAAATGTACATACACCATACTTATTTCTTTCCAATGCACAGCTCAACCTCCCATGTGTAGTATTTGCCAACGAGGGAGCCTGAATCTGCTACCTTGTCATTGGTCAACTCATACTCTATCATCTGAACCATTCTGTGCCCCCTCAGACCACATAGCTATTTTCCTTATGACATGGCAATCAAAGGATTAATTTAGGTAGATGCATCTGGGAACTAACAATGTCGGTTGGGATAAACACATTTGCTGGTACCTATCTCAGAGACATTTCTAATAAAGAAAATCAAAGGTAAAACAGTCTTTTATAAACTTTTAAAAAACATAAAAAAAATAAAACAAATGTTACCTATTTCCTCCAAACACACAGCTCAACTCACCAGTTTTGAGTATTTCATGCCAATGAAGGGACAGAAAAAAAAAGAAAACATTGCCAGTGTTAAAACTGCCAGGCTATTATGCATCTCTATGTAAAAAGGGCGTGCATACCCGTCCTTGGCACTTAAGGGGTTTAAACACATGGGTAATTCATGGACTAAATGTGCACCGAAATTTGTGGCGCAAGTTGGCGCAAGCGTGCGATTCATGGAAGGCCCTGCGCGTGTGTTTTCTGGGATGTGCGCCAAATCTGCGCCTACCTTACACAGCACTGTGACTTTCCAAACGAGTGCGTGACAGGAACGGGGAAAGCGCACAACTTCTTGCGCACACACCTAAAAAGGGGGCGGAACACAGGGAATGGGAAACAACAAGTGAAAATGTAGGCGTAACGTGGGAAGTACCGCTGAGAAGTGCACGCAACGCCCAGACACTAGTGAACAACACGTATTCATGGAATCGAATAGGGAAAACCAGCGCACGTCAAAACACATGCACACGCACAATTACGTCTGCCACATGAAAGCAAGCTGAAGCGCCCCTGCGCAGCATAAAAGTGCACGCAAACAACAAACAAGCATATACAGCTACGATGAATGTTCCGTTCCTCGCAGCAGTGAGCGTGGGACACCGCAGGAGGAGGGTTAATAACCAGCCCTGCATTTTATTGCCCAGGACCAGCCTTTTTGGGATGCCTGATGACCAGGTCTATGGCAGGTATAGTTTTCCACCTTGTATCATCCTAGAGCTGGTCAGGGAGTGGGAGGATGAACTCACATCACCCACCCTGTGCTCCCAAGCATTGAGCCCCTTGGAGAAGGTGCGCAATGTACTGCATTTATTGGCCACTGTGTCATTTAAGTGGACAACTGCCATAGTGGATGTGTCTCACAGTCCACGTAGTCACGCTGCCTACACCAGGTGTTGGCAATCATCACTGTGTGCCCCTCAGTCCGCAGGTACATATTATTGCCCCGAACATCTGCAGAAAGGCAAGCCGTGGTCCAGGACTTCTACAGGGTGCACACTTCCCCTATGTGATCGGTGCCATAGATTGCACCCATGGGGCCCTATGTCCACCTAGGGCCACTGAGCACATCTATCGAAAGCACTGGCATTCCATCCATGTGCAGGTGGTATGCGATGCCAAGGGAATCATCACCTCTTTCTATGGAAATATCCTGAGTCCACCCATGATAGTTTCATATTCAGAATGTCCGCCCTGAGCCGGGCCCTGGAAGTTGGGAAGCATGGCGACACATGGCTGCTAGGTGAGTACAAATGCCTGTACACATGCATGCATGTCACACACAAATACAAAAGCCCAACTAATGACACCCATTATCACCTTACCAGGGGACAGTGCCTATCCTCTGACACCTTCATGATGATGCCAATACGGAACCCGACCACACAACCCCAGGTAAGATTCAATGCAGCCCATATTGCAACCAGGGCCATAGTGGAGCACACATTCAGAGTGCTCAAGTCACGCTTCCGCTCAATTGACCTTTCTGGTGGACAGCTACTATATGCACCCCCAGTAGTGTGCAGGATCATTGGGGAAGCATGTGTCCTGCACAACGTTGCAACACGGCATGGCATACCGGTGGACATGGTGGTGCCCTCACAACCCCAACCACACACACGGCCGCTGAGCATGGGAGGGGAAAGGGCATTTGGTGAGGCAGCCCGTACCCAGCTTGTGGCCACATTTTTCACCTAAACTCCAACCCCTGCGGAGTGCACACATGCTTGGCACATACCAGGTCACAATCGATGATGAGAAAGGGACAGTTAACTGTCACAACCTTACCACCCTGAGAATGTGTCCACAGAAGTGCCACATTGTGTGCATCCATAGCTAATTAAACACAACCAATCCCATGTGACCAAAGGGAACACATGCAGGGTGCCCCCCTTGCTAAACAGTACTGGTATGCCACCCAAACCCCCCCCAACACCCCTGAACCCCATCTGCCACACCACACCATGTTATGCAATGGCAAAACATCAAACCATACGCACAACACATGACACAATAGGCATGAAGTGCCATGTGAGACATGTAAATAGGCACCAGACAATTACACCTGACATGGAATGTGAAGAAATGACTGACCAAAACCTCACACCCTGAAAACGGTGGCACAAATGCATGCCACCAGTGGCGCAAGAAACAAAAGTCAGAATACCTGTTGCCATGCACATTGGACAATTGAAAATTGGCATTTCAAACACCACTCACTGGACAGAACAGTGAGTGTTCACTGCATTGGGGAAACCCCTTGAGCATCATTAGAAAAAAGGGCTATGTCGGGACACAGCAGGCCTGAGAAGGCAATCTGGGTGCATATGTGTGCATGGTGTCAATGTAGTTGGGGGGGGTTGCCTAAGTGTATTTGTCAGTAGGGACATGCATCAAATACATGCATGTGAAATGAAGTGAGTCCCAGTGTCCTGTATACAGCACATGTGAACATCGCACTCAAGGACCGCCCTGTGTGTTAAACCACACCCATCCCCTGACACCTCAAAATAAAGCACAACATAGCATCAGTCATTGACCAGTAGAACATATCATGTACAAGGTACCCCACATCGACAATGGCAGACAGTGACCCATCACTGAATCATAGAAATTCATAATACGACCTACAGATTCGTCAAAGTGCATCAATGAGGGAGGTAACAAGGGAGAAGAACAGTACATTCCTACATGTCCTTCAAACAGTCCACAATGTGACAGCCTGGAAATGAGTTAGTTGTCATAAGCATAGCTCTGGAAGTGGTAGCAGAAAATGAAAATGCAGTAGGCAAGAGCTGCCAGGTGCTGTTTGTATAGTCAGGCCGAGAGGTCAGACCTCTGGGGCACACCACAGGTAGAGAGGGAGATTGAAGAAATGAAGGAGCCAAGTTGTAGCTGGGAGGGACACACATGCCAAACACACATGTCATTGAGTCACACGCATCAATACTCACCAGATGATGCATCATAATCCATCCTCTCTCCCACTCCATGGATTTGTTCTTCCAGGATGAACTCTGAAGCGATCGCCTCATGTTGAGTGAGTTCATCCTCCTCTGGTGGTGGCCCACCACCAGTCACCAGAGACATGGAATAATTGGAGGCGCGGTTTTGTTTTACACTGCATCGGAGGTCATTCCAATGCTTGTAGCAGTCCTGAGCCATGTGCACCTGGAATCCCATGGCTGTCACACCATCTGCAACATGCTGCCAGTGGACCCAACCCTGGTGATGTGTTGTATGGCAATGTGGACCCACAAGAATATCGCGTTAGTGTTCCGACACGTAGTCCACAAGGAAATCCAGTTCCTGCTTGCAGAAAGGCTTCTTCCTTGACGTGCCAGAGGCCGGAGCCATGTCTGGGGTCACAGCCTCTTGTGCAGGAGCACGCTTCCTCCTTTTGACCGGTGGTACTGACTGGGCAATGCAGCCCTGATCAGTGGGGGCAGTCGCACTGGTGGACTGGACCAAGACAGTGGGTGTTGGTATGAGGACAGAAGGTCTGGCTTGGGTCTGACTCACTGCCAGGGTGGTGTTGGCTGCATCTGCACATGCAGTTACCACCACCCGGCTGCTTGGGGAAGCAGATGTCATAACTGCCCCAGATACGTGTGCCACAGTCACAGCTACAGTGGACACACATGACCCCAACCTCCGGACAAGATGGAAATCATCCTGGGAGTCCTCGTCACGCAACGCAACATGCGCTGCCTGACCCAGAGCCCGGGTGGAGGTGCCCACAGCTGCAACTGCAGCTTCCACCACCGGTGGGCCCGTGACAACAGATGTAAATTGCTGTTGGGTGATATGGGCACCACCCAATAGCAATTTACATCTGTGATATGGGCACCAGGTTGTGATGTAACAGCTGCATCACCAGGAGCCACAGGGGGTGGTGGCATGTCTGCACCAGCTCGTGTCTGGGCATCCTGCCCCAGAGGGGCACCCCTGCCTCTTCCCCCCTTGTAGCCACCCTGGCCACTCAGGACTCCCCGTCCTCCCTGGTCTCCGTGCCCACGTGCCCGACCATGCCCAGCCATGGGAGGATGCCCAGCTTTGCTGCCCTTAGCATTTGGTGGCCTCCCAACCATGGCACCGATGGAAAAAAGGCTATGGGAGGTTTACTCAACAATTGTCCTGGGCAATTGGCTAGAAGGGGGCAGGATACTTGATGGAATAGGTACCCCAGTGCTCCTGAAAGGCTGTCTGTCACCCCTGGGGAAAAATGACGGGTCATGCAATGCTCAGGCACCCCCTAAAAAGAAAAAAGAAATTGTTTTAAATTACAAAATATAGGAACAAGAAATTGAAAATAAAAAAAAAATATGCGCACGCGACCCCGGTAGCCCACGTGCTTGGATTTTACCTCCAGCAGTACAGTGTGGCACTCAAGGACACACAAAACACATACGCATGGAACATGCGGGCTACTATGACCTTGAAAAAGGTACGCGATGAACAGGGGAAACCACAGTGGGAAAAATAGCATACGTGACTCACTGCCTTCCGTCCGTGGAAAAAAAAAATCAAAAACACATGCGCTTGTGTGCGTAGGCAACACCCCGCCAAAAGAAGAGGTATGGACTTCAGACGCTGTGAAGTAATCGCGTGTGATTCCAGCAGAGTAAACACATGCGTCGGTCTCCACAAACAGCACGTACAGTGGACTGCTGGCCCGTGCTCACTTTTAACCCATGCTGAACACAACACCCGCGTGCGTAACATCACTTACACACTAAGGCCCATTCCTCTAATTACACGCATTCACACGCGGATGTGATTTTTTTGCCCATGCAGATGCACCTGTGCTGAGGCAAACGCCTGTGCGTGTTAGGGCACATACGTGCTTACGCGCTAAGGGCCTTTCCTCGGAATTCACACAAACATGCTGATTTTCACGTGCCAAATCACTCCGTATCAAGCTGGCCATGCGACAAAACACACGGAAGACCACGCTCCTGCTCAGAAGGCTGAATTACTACCCCCCAGAGCCCCGAGCAGCCTCCCACGAGCCAACTGCGGCTGCCTGCCTTCTGTCACCGTGCCCTGCCATTTGGTGCCTGCACATCTGCCATCTGCAGGGATCCAGTTGCTGTGACCACCCCTGCTGGAACAGAAGACTCCCGACTGGTGTACCATCACTCCACAGCCCAGCCCCAGGACCCAGTTGCCCACCCACACCTGCCTCAGAGGTTGCCATGTCTGACATAACACCATCTGGCACCAGTGCCAACCCCCCAGCAAAGAGGCACATGGCTACCAGCTTCACTGCCAATGAAGTTGACATCCTGGTGGAGCAAGTCCTGGGGCATTATGATGCCCTCTTCACACCATTGTGCTCTGACAAGGAAGGACGGAGGAGGATCTGGATGGACATAGTGGGTGCCATCAACACGGAGGAGGTGGCACCCCACGACATAAAACACGTCCAGAAGCGTTGGTAGGACTACAAGTCCAGGACCCTTAAGACAGCCTGGTGCCAGCTTACCACCCAGCAGATGAGGGTCCTGGAGCGCATTCGCCCAGTGCTTCACCACCAGATCCTCAGGATGCAGTCCCGTCTGGAGTCGAGCGGTAAGTGCCCATGCATTCCTGTTTAAAACACTGCATGTTGCAGTTTGGTGGTAGTTGGCTACTTGGCTGTATGTGTGACATGGGTCATGTATGGATCTGTGTGTGCAGGGACATGATGGTGCTGCAGGTGAGTGCAGTCAGGCGTGACCCACATGGATGGTGTATGTATCACAATGCATCATGCGGAGCAGCATGTCGAATGTACGTGTGTATGCATGCCTGTGTCTGATATGCCAGGGGTATGAGAGATGGGTGCTGCTGTCATGGACATGCATGGAGTACATGCCCGTGAGTCTGAGTGGTGTGTGAGTGACTGGTAAACACCATGGATGCATGACACATGTCCGTGATGTGTTCATCCACTGATATAGCCTAGTCATCCTTGTATCCACTGTGTCTTAGGGTATACAGGGCCAGATGTATGACCCTCCAGTGATGTGCATGCATGTGATCAGCATGTCCCATGATGCATGTGAGTTTCAGCCCACTACTGGATGTTTCTCTGGTGCCTTGGACATGGATGCAAATGTTTGTTGCATGTGACAACCTGTTCCTGCATGTGTGTTGCCTGCACTGACCCATGTGTTGTGGAGGGACATGATGGAAGTGACGTTTGACAGTGCCACTCATGTGCTATTGCTTTGTGTTTAGGGGACTATTGTACAGTATCCTGATGCTTGTGTTCAATGTCTCCCTTTACACAGCAGCAAGTGAAGAAGAGGGCGAAGACGGCGCTGTGGAGGAAAGCGGCAGGGATGCCACCACTGGCTGGCGACGCAAAGCCCAGTAACCCTCCCAGGACATTCCATCATCCGGCAGCGAGGGGACTGGTGCCGCGTCTGCCACTACGGCTGCAGCAGAAGGGGCAGGTGAGCACCCACAGGGGCTTGCAATGGCGGAAGATGGTGCAGAGCCATCCAGGTTGGTGGTGTGTACGGAGGAGGAGGAGGCTGCTACAGAGCCACACATGGGGCCTGGTGGGGGTGGTACCACTGGTGCAAGTGGTGCAGTCCAGGGGCAGGAGGCAGCACAGGCCGCGGAGGTGCCTGTGCATGTCTCTGTCCCTGACACTGTGACTTCATCACCACACACCAGCAGGGATGCCCCATCCCAGGCCCGTCAGCAGGTAGGGGGGAGGTCCACGTCATCTGGCAGTCCTCTACCTGGAGACGTGGGGATCCGCGACCGGATTGAGTCCATCCTGATTGGTGTCGTGTTGCGCACACGTGACATTTGTGATGGCATGTGTGCTTCCTTGGGGGTCCACACACGTCATCACGAAGAGCGGTGTGGACATTGGCAATGGACCACTTTTCTATTTTCCTGTTGTGAATTTTTGATTTACATTGCATTTTATTGTGTTATTTTTTGCTTTCATTATTTCTCACTTTGCAAATTTGAATTTTGATGATGTTATTTCATTGCGTATTTGAATACATTTCCTATACCTTCATTATTGGTGTTTTGTACTATCATTGGTTGAGTGCATGTCTCTATGAGAATTGCCTCAGTCATGTGTTGCCACTGTGTGGCTCTGTTGTACATTTATGCATGGCCATGGTGGTTCTTTTAAGAGTCTCATGGCATGGGTAATTTGGGAGTGGGTTCAGTGAATGGTTGCGTGCTTGTACTGGGGGGCAGGAGGGATTTGGGTTGGCATTTGGGCCATGGGTCTGTTTTGTTAGAGCATGTTGTTTGGTGGGCCATGTGTCAGAGCCTGCTGGCAGGTGCCCGTCACTGGGGGTGGGTTGGGGTGGAGGACATGTGTTGGGGCTCCCAAGTGCATGGTGCCATGTGGCTTGCCTGCAGGGCATGGTATGGAGTGATGAGCTGCCTGCGGGGCAGGGGGAGGCAGGGTACACCCGGGAGGGCACACACTGCCAAATTGGGTGTAAAACCGCTTGGAATATGCATACCCCACTCGCGCCAGCGAAAATGCGTGTAAAAGTCACTGCGCATCCCTCAGAATACACGTACTCCCCTCGCGCCAGCGAAAACACATGTAAAACTCCCTGTGCAGCCCTCGGAATATGCGTACCCCACTCGCACTAGCGAAATCGCCTGTGAAACTCCCTGCGCACCCCTGGAATACGTGCAGGCAGCCCATCCACCCTCCCCATGCCCTGCAGGCAGCCCATCACCCCAGTCCATGCCCCGCAGGCAGCCCATCACCCCAGTCCATGACCCGCAGGCAGCCCATCCACTCTCCTCATGCCCCACAGTCAGCCCACACCACTGTGGGGAATTTTTCCACACATTTTACCTGATGCTGCGGGGCACGCGTATTCCGAGGGGTGCATGGAGAGTTTCACACGCGATTTCACTAGCAGGTGTGGGGTACACATATTACTAGGGGTGCGCGGGGAGTTATACACGCGATTTCACTAGCGTGAGCGGGGTACAAGTATTCCGAGGCGTGCGCGGGCAGTTTTACATGCGTTTTTTCTGGGGCGAGTGGGGTACGCGTATTCCGAGGGGTGCGCAAGGAGTTTTACATATGATTTCGCTAGCACGAGCAGGGTATGCATATTCCGAGGGGTGCGCGGGGAGTTATACCCACGTTTTCGCTGGCGGGATTGGGGTACGCATATTCTGAGGGGTGCACGGGAAGTTTTACACGCGATTTCACTAGCGCGAGTGGGGTACGCGTATTCCGAGGGGTGCGTGGGAAGTTTTCCATGCGTTTTTGTGGTTGGGGGTCTGTATGATCATCCACCGGCCTTTGCGCCATTTAGGGGATTTGTGCAATGTTTTTGACGCATGGGGCGGGGTTGGGGGTGTACCTGGCACTGCTGCAGGGTCGCTGCACCACTCTGCTCCACGGCTGGTTATAGATGTAAGTACCCATGAATACGCTGCATGCTGAAATGGGTTTTGGCGCACGCAGCTGGCGCAGACTAGCGCACGCTCCCTCTGCGCGCCAGCCGCATGTGCCACTCGTGCACTGAATTCTATGAATTACCCCAGGTCTGACCTCTGATCCACTGGATCTCTCTTCCGAGCGCATAACTTTTTGCATTATGACATGGCGGTCAAAGGTGTAATGGATGAAGATGCACCTAGACACTAGCAAAGCCATTTGGGATAAACAAAGATACTGTGTATGTCTCTGAGCCATTTGTAATGGAAATAAAGGTAAAACAATGTTTTCTTCTGACAGCATAAAACATTAGAAATTAAAGATTTGACCTGTTTCCTCCCAATGGACAGCTGAACCTACCAGTTTGAGTGTTTCCATACCAGCGAACCTGTAACTTGTAACCTTGCCATGGATGAACATACACTAAGGTCTGAGCTAGTAACACCCTCTGCATTAGAACATTGTGGTCAAAGGTGCAAAGGATCAGGATGAATCTAGGAAATAGCAATGGTGGTTGGGGTAAAACATGTGCTGGTCTCTATAGCTTAGCCATTTCTAAAGGAAATACAAGATAAAAGAGGATTTTCATACCAATGTCGTAATTGAAACAATATTATGCCTCCTATCGCAGCAATTGTATGTGTATTGGCCTACGCCAAGTTGTCTGAAACATCATGCGAATAAACTCTGCGGCAAGGTCTTGACCTTAGAGAAAGTAATGTAAGTCGCCATCTTGGATTAAGCCGCCATTTTTGGTTCTCTTGTACTGTGGAAGTCACCCTGAACATCAAAATGGAGGCCGAATGACATTCTGAGTAAGATTCTGGCCGTTGTGACCTCCGCACACACGAATAATTAATATGCCTGCAGGCTACTTGTCGGGGTCGCGAACTGAGACCTTGTCCTATTGCTGACCTATGTGTAACTGCACAACTATATCAGCGAAACTAATCAGAATGCATAAATTATAGGATTGACCTGGCTAGGAACCCTTAGGCCCGATCCCTAGAATGGTTAACCCGCGAGGGGGTTGGCCAAGGGCTGGACAAATCATATAAAAGACCCAAGTATTCCAATGTACGGTCTCTCTTACTAATGCATCAAACCTTCGTTGAAGTTTGTTACGTTACTCTGAGAGCCGAATAGCTATCCGTTTGTCAATTGACTTTGGTAACTGTTGTAGCTTTTAAATAAAGCACTTGTATGTTCTTTGTAACCTGTGTTGGTGTGTTTCTTTTGGGCTTCCCGGCCTCATATTATTTTTATGGTTTCACAGTTGGCGCCCGAATAGGGACCCTCAAGATTGATGCCTGATCATTGAAGGTTGACGCAGACTATCGAACCGGGATCGGACGGTGTGATACTGCGGGCCCGACCGAACGAGACGCGATACCTCGGCAGCGCTGCACTATCCGATCCTCGGACGATAGTCGTGTTGTCTGACACGGCATCTTGACGAGGGTCCATTTTTGAGGCGGGCAGATTTGTCAAAACCACCAAACACAAGGTAAAATTCGTTAGGTAAGTTCTTTGGTAAACCGTACGGTCCTCCTTAGGTTTGGTCAGGTGCAGTCGTGACCCGGCTCTTAATTTAACCCTGACAATTTGAATTTGGCGTATTGTATCTGCAGACACAATTGACCAGGTATCACCAAATTTTTGTGAAATGCCTGGGAAATTGTCTAGCTGCTTTAGGGCTCTGTTCCGCAGCGATCGACAATCTTTGGAATTTAGCCGCCCGGCACCACAGGAGGGATCGCCGGCATGTACTATGTACTGTAACTATGGCATTAGAAGTATAGTATTCAATGATATTTGGCACAGACAAACCAGACATGCCTCCGAATTTCAGTGGCCAATCAATGGTAGTTTTGAGATCCCCCTTATTGAATACCTAGAATCGGTCTTGCTAAAAAAGAAGGCCAGACCTGCAGCTTAAAAGTAGGGATAAACATGCACCCTGTCATAAAACAAGTGCCGAAAAGGCGTTGTTATATGATAAAGAAAAACATTCAGAGTCAGTTAAAAATATGGCTAGGGCTTTTTCACTCGCAATCCAGAAAATGTATCCCTCTAAATATTTCCATGTTTCTGAAGAATTTATTGAAAAATTGTTAAACGAACGAAGGCCTGGTGCCTCTGTGCCACCTCCGTATGATCCTCTCCCGGGTGCTCTGCCCATCCCTGCTGTTGTTCCTGCTGTTATTCCTGTTCCCCTTTACAACCTATTGTTCGTATTCCTCTAGTTGTTGTTCCTCCACCTATTGTACCACCCCTTTCTCTTGCGCCGATAGTTGCACCTTTATTGAATTTGCCTGCACCTCCGCTCCCGAGTGGTTCCGTATTGACTGAAGTTGTTCAGGGTGCGGGGTCAAAGATTGTCACTCGTAATACTGTTTCTGCAGACAAGAAACGGGAATTGTTTGCATGGGCTAAGCACTGTATGGAGAAAGGTGATCAAGTTAATGTTTTTTCCACATTATCAAATTTGAACAGTTTTCCCGAGAAAAATGTTTTTATCGAAGGTTTGGGGACTCATTTATGTGTGATGTGGGGTAGATTACAAAATTCGGATCTCCCACAAGGGGTGAGGGATTTAAATGCTTTAGCACTTTCGAGGGACACAGAGGAGAAAGTACATGGTCATGTTGAAAGATTGTTTGAGTATAGGAGGGACTTTGAAAAATCACGAGATGAGGATGATGAAGACGACAGTATGTATGTGCAGAAACGGTTCCTTCCGTGTCATAGATCGGCACCTGAGGAAGTACAAATTTGTACCAAAGATGCGATTCGATGGATCTCGGATTCATCGATATCACCAGATGAAGTATATGACACGTATAGTCAATATACAGTGGAAATGCAAAGGAAGGTGATTCAGGTAATGGTAGAGTACCTGCAGGGAGAATGTGTAAGGACGAAGGTTAGATCTCCTATAGAGTTATTGGGGATTTGTAAAAGGGCTTTTTTGCCCAACACTTCTTCGACTGCCTTAGCGCTCGACCTGGCTCTGTTGCTTAGTAAGCGGTCGGAGTTACCTATATCTCAGTTGCCTATGAGAGAGGTTCCTCCGACATTTGTCCCAAAGGTTGAGATTCCTGCTAACGTTGGGACTGGTGCACCCGCTGTGGATATCCCTGCACATTATTTATCGCAATTTGTTCACGTCTCGTTTTTACGACAGGAAGTGAACACTATTAGACAATCAATTCCCGATATCAGGAAAAACCTGACAGGGTTTTACAAAGAGATAGAGTCCGTTTTGCAGTCCTCTGTGTTCACCTTAAGTGATATTGACTTGCTATTCCCTGTACTCCTACCCGTAGATTTATGGAAGCAGGTTCGGACAATAGACGATGTGCCAGGGTTGGGAGATACGTGGGCTAACATGACTAGGTTTGATGGGGAAAGACCAGCTGGTGAGAAACCACCTCAGGTAATACTCACTTTGCCTGATAGAATTGTCGCAAAATTAAAAACTATAATTCCAGAGAAAAGAATTATTTGGGACAAGCTTACGACCTGTGTTCAAGGAAAAACTGAAGGCGTCACCGAATTCTTTAATAGATTCGAACAGGTATTTTCTGACTTCAGTGGACAGGACTTGGGTACAGAGTCTGGGAAAAGGTTGTTCGTGGACACATTTGTACGTGGATTGTTGCGCGACATCCAGTCACAGATTATGTCCTCTGAGAGCGCTTGGCAGGCGAAATCTCAATCTGAAGTTTTGCACATGGCTCAGTATTATGAGAACCGTGTTAATAATGAAAAGGAGAAAATAGAGAAGAGGGAAGGAGATCTGAAGACTAAAGTATTGTTACAACAAATTGTTAGAAACCCCAGAGGAGGTACGACACAGACCAGAGGTCAGTATGTCCCAAAAGGAAACGCTCCTTTGGGTTCTGTGAATATTAATCAATGTGCTTATTGCCGCCAGGAAGGTCATTGGCGAGCACAGTGCCCCGTCCTTCGACAAAGGTCAAACAATGCGTTTGGGAGTATGGGTAGACGACCTAGAAGTCGCCCTGGAGCAGGGGGCCCTGATAGAGGTCAGTTTTCACAAGATCCTCAGCAACCTTTTTACGGGAAAATCAGACCTCGAGTGTGGACGCAAGAAACATATTTGATCACCCTTCTTCTGCCTACCTTTCTGAAGAGCTTCCTTCCGATGACATTTTATTTCGTTAGGACTGCCCGAAGCAGGGTTTGGAAGCTTCACCTATTCCCATTAATCAGAAAGGCCCCTATGTTGAATTGTTAGTGGGGAATAGGAAACACCAGTTTTTGATAGACACTGGAGCACAGAAGTGCTCCATTGATCATTTCCGGGTTCCAAACATTCCACTGTCAGGGCAAACAAATGTTTCTGTAGGGTTTTCTAGTATAACAATTGTTTGTCCGGTTTCTTCACCGGTGTCTGTTTCTTTGGGTCCCTTTACGGACCCTTGTCCTTTCCTTCTGACTTCGAACTGTGGAGAGAATTTGCTGGTGTTAAATCTGTTGAAGAAATTGAATGCAGTAATTCATTGTTCCTCTGATGGAGTACGACTGACGGTTTCACCACAGCAACTTCCCAATTCTCAGTTTCTGATTCGACCATTGCCTCCTGAGTTTAGTGTTGTTCCAGAATGTTTATGGGCAGTTGACGACAATGATGTCGGGGTACTAGAGATTGAACCCGTCAAAATAGTTTTGAAACGTGGAGTTAAATTACCACGCATTCCGCAGTATAAAATATCAGTTGAGGGTGAGCGTGCTTTGAAGTGCATTGTCTCCGATTTTGTGCATCGTGGGGTGAATGAAGAGATTGCAGGTAGTTTATGTAACAGCCCGATTTTGCCTGTATACAAGAAAGGCGACAATACAATCCCATACCGGTTCATAATTGATCTTCGTGATATTAACAAAGTTGTTGCCCCCCAATTTCCAATTGTGCCTTATGCAACAACGATACTAACAATGATCCCTGCTACGGCTACGCACTTTAGTGTTGTGGATTTAAAAAATGCTTTCTTTAGCATTCCTATACACAAAGGGAGTAGATATTTGTTCGCGTTCACCTTGGGGGGACGTTCATTTACATTTACTCGGGCACCTCAAGGGTATACTGAAAGTCCAAGCATTTATAGTAGAGCTTTGAAAGAGCAGCTCGACACCCTTGAATTGCCACCTACTTGTACACTGCTTCAGTATGTCGATGATTTGCTTTTGGCTGCAGATTCTGAAAGTGCTTGTAAAGAAGGCACTGTACTGTTGCTTGTTCATCTAGCTAAAAATGGTCATAAAGCTTTGTTCAAAAAATTTCAATATTGTTGTCAGGAGGTCGCCTATTTAGGCTACCTCCTGTCAAAGGAGGGGAGAAGATTGACATCTGAAACAATAAAACACATTTCTGGCATGTCTGTTCCAAATACACAGAAGGAAGTCAGAGCCTTAATAGGTATGGCTTCTTACTGTAGGTTGTGGATCCCGAACTTTTCACTAGTGATAAAACCGATGTTGGCTTTGACGAAGAAGGGCATTTCTCTGCCGCTGCCATGGAAGTCGGAACATCAACGATCATTTGAGCTTCTCAAAACCGCGTTATGCTCTGCACCGGTTCTGGGTACTCCAAATTATGATAAGGCCTTTGTGTTGTTTGTGCATGAATGTGATGGATGTGCTTTGGCTGTGTTAACACAGGAACACGAAGGGAAGAATAGGCCGTGCGGCTACTACTCCTCCGCCCTTGATCCTGTCGCATGCGCTTTGCCAAGATGTTTGCGAGCTGTCGCTGCTGCTGCCGCGTCTGTAAAACAGAGTGAGGGAATGATTTAATTTTGATGGTACCTCACTCTGTAGATATCCTATTGAATAAAACCCAAACGCAACACCTCACCTCTGCACGGCTAACAAGGTATGAATTAATTCTGTTTGCCCCTCACATTCAAATTAAGAGGTGTTGTGTTCTTAATCCGACTGAACTTCTACCTTTCCCGCAAAATACTGTTTGCGGTGACGAAGAATTACATGACTGCCTGTATACCACTGAACAGGAAACTAAGGGCAGGATAGATCTTATAGATACTCCTTTGGACAATGCAGAAGGGGAGCTGTTTTGTGATAGCTCCTGCTTCAAACTTCCAGATGGTACATCTACAGCTGCTAACGCAGTTACTACATTGAGTACGTTTGTTGAAACTAAGAGAATTTCGTATAACTCCGCGCAGGCCGCAGAGATTATAGCGTTGACCCGAGCTTGTGAACTCTCCGAAGGGCATATAGTAAACATATATACTGATAGCCAGTACGCCTTTGGGGTGGCTCAAAACTTTGGGAAGCTCTGGTCGGAAAGAGGGTTCCTAACCTCACATGGGACCAAGATCCAGCATGGTCCCCTGATAGTGCAATTGCTCTCGGCACTCTCACTCCCTAGGCAGTTAGCGATCATGAAATGTGCAGCACATCGTAAGGTCATAGATGATGTGGGAAAAGGGAACGCTTTCGCTGACCAGATAGCCAGGCAAACGGCTACAGACCTTAGCGCGGACATGTATGCTCTAGGGGAAACAAAAGATGCCTATGTAATGGATGAGGGTATTGGGTCTGTGCGAGATATTCAAACTGATGCCACAGTAGAAGAGTCTAAAAGGTGGGCCGAAGGAATGGGGAAACTGGATGATGATGGGTGTTGGGTGGATGCATCTGAAGGAAAATGGTTGCTCCCTGATTCATATGTGCTGCCAATGGTTACGATGGCACACGGTCCTACGCATGTGTGTGCTCAGCAGATCACGAAAATGTTAGAACAAGTCTGGGTGAATGATACAATTTTGAAGACTGCACAATGACATGTTCAGAATTGTATGATTTGCTTACAGCACAATGTGGGGAAGGGGACAGTAACTCCAAGGGGAAGCTTTGGGCCCCCTTCTGTTCCCTTCGAGGTCATCCACTTTGATTTTATTGAGATGGAACGGTGTAACAATCTAAAATATGTTCTTGTGATTATTTGTGCTTTTAGTAAATGGGTCGAGGCTTTCCCCGTTAAAGATGCTACTGCCATGACCACTGCAAAGACTATGGTAAAAGAATTCTTTCCACGATTTGGGCTTCCAAGGGTAATTTGGTAGGACAATGGTCCCCATTTTGTTGCAGCAGTAATTTTGCAGATATGCACAGCGTTACACATTGAAAAACGATTTCACTCAGCTAGACATCCTCAAAGTGCTGGGTTGGTAGAGAGACATAACGGTATCTTAAAGAATAAGCTTGCAAAAACATGTGCCGACACCAAATTGAAATGGCCAGATGCCTTACCTATTGTATTATTAGCCATGCGTACCACACCTCAAACTAAGACTAGGTTTTCTCCATTTGAGGTAGTGATGGGGAGACCTGCTAACATTTGGGGTCTTCCAAAGCCTAAAGCCCTGAGGGAGGTGGAAAATGTATTGCTTGTAGACTACTGCAACCAGTTGACTAAAAACCTGTATTTCGTTTATCATCAGGTTCACTCAGCTTTACCTGAACGGTTCACAGGCCCAGGACACGATATTCAGCCTGGAAGTTGGGTCCTAGTGAAGGCCTACGAAAGGTCTTCCTGTCTCGCTCCTCGCTGGAGGGGACCCTACCAGGTGCTGTTGGTCACCCGGACAGCAGTGCGGGTGGCTGGGAAAAAACACTGGATCCACGCGACGCATGTCAAAAATCTTCCTCACCCGACGCCACACGTTACAGAAGAAGCAGAACCCCTCGCTGATGCTACAATCTCTGATCTTGGAGTAGCAAACAGCGCTGTGAGTGCGTCGGAGAATTTCTCTGAGCCCATGGAGCTTGGGGAACAGTCCATTTTGTCTCTGCACTCTTTGGAAAAGTCACTTCCGGAAATCACTGTTTCAAGTTCTGCAACTTCCGTTGCCTCCGATACGTCGCTTCCCTCAGGAAGTGATGACGCCTTGTTTCCGGATCAAACAGTTTTGGGTACCACCAGGTACGACCTTCGACGAAGAAAATAGAACTACGGCACGGGTCTTTCCGTGCATTTGGAAAGAAGAAGTGATTGAAAGTTTTCTCTTGTAAAAGAAAGTTCCTTTCGAGCATAAAGAAGAAAAAAAAAGGGGATTCTGCTGGCTAGGGTTGGGAAGGACTAAGAAGTCGCGCGACCGTAGTGTCGCCAGCAACGAACATTGGGGTCGTCGATTGAGAAACTGCAATGCCTGCCACCTCCACCGCTGCTCCGCGCACTGGACTTGTAAATAAGGTGGTGACCAACTCGGACAACGAACAATGTGCCTGGGCCCCGAAAACGTATTGCTGTGTTGTGTTAATAATAATTGGAATTTGTGTAATTACTGAAGTAGGACTTTGGTACTTCGAAGAAATTTAACCTTTAAAACCTCTACTGCCAATTGAGTTTGAACCTACTGTTTTGACTCCCTCTGTACACCTTCACACTCTGTCACCTAGAGACTCCCAGCATAGATGAAAGTATCATAATAACACTTTAATGATAGTAATGAATGCAACGCATGCCATTTTTAATAAGAGTAATTGTTGGATTTGCACTCATTTACCGCAACATGGGAACAAGGGGCTAGGATGGTATATTCACCCTTTACCTTTAATGACTGCTTGCTATGCTTCTCTTAGAGCACTATTCTTTGGTCGTTGGAATGATAGCATCTCAGGGAACTTTGCAGGAACTAATTTAAATGATTTCGAGAAACGTGAATTAACTCCCCTGGGATGCTCGCTTTTTGCAAATAGAAGTAAACCTAATGTTGCTTCTATTAGGCCGTCTGATAAACTATCTCTTCCTTTTCAAACTCTAATTTCCTTTAAAATGGCTCCGATAGGCAATACGGACACCGTGCCTCCTTCCCACTCTATAAATCATAGTCCTGATTCAGTCCCCTTTTGTGTACAAAGAAATGGCACTCGGGCAATGGGAGATTTTGAAGGTTGTATGAACATTGTAAATTTGACTGGAGTGAACAGGCCTCTGTATGTAGGGGGGCCTGTTTATTTCGTTTGTGGTAGTTCAGCATTTCCCTGGTTGCCCAAGGATTGGCAGGGAACCTGTTATTTAGGAATCCTGTTACCTGGGGTATTTGAAGCTAGTACATTGGAGGTTTCTAAGGCTCTCCCACGGCGGGACGAGAACGGAGATACCCCTGGGCAAGTATTGGGAGATATAGCAAAATCAGTTGTGCCCTTTTGGGGACAGATAGCAAACGCTGAAAACATTAGGGGACTAGCAAGAGTACTGGAGAGAAACATCAACCGGACCACGGATATACTCTACAATATGACACTAGAACAAAAGGCAATACGATTGGTAGCACTCCAAAATCGGATGGCATTAGATGTCATTCTTGCAGAACGTGGTGGAGTATGCAAATTAGTGGGGTCCGCTTGTTGTGTTTTCGTACCAGATTCCTCGCCGACAATTTTCAAAGCAATACAGAACTTGCACATCCTTAGTTCTGAGGTGCATGTTCCTGTGGGAGATTGGAATATTAGCACCTGGTTCTGGGATTCTCTACGATCTTGGGGTTGGAAGGTGCTTTCTGTCATTCTGGTTATTTTAGGGATCCTGCTATTCCTTTGTTGCTGTTTTCAATGTCTACCTAGTATATGTGTAATGCTAGGGGGATGTTGTGCTCAAGCAGTGAGCACAGTAGGGCACAGAATGTATGCCCCAGATACAGCATCTAAAGAGTTTGTGTTACAAGAGGTTCTGATGAACGACCTAATGGCTATAGACATTACAGATAATGATTCAGGATGTATGGACGACAATGCATGGAGTTATTTGCAAAAGTATTAGAAATGATATTAGCACTTGGCATAGGCCAAAAGGAGGGTCTGTCGGAATTGAAACAATATTATGCCTCCTATCGCAGCAATTGTATGTGTATTGGCCTACGCCAAGTTGTCTGAAACATCATGCGAATAAACTCCGCGGCAAGGCCTTGACCTTAGAGAAAGTAATGTAAGTCGCCATCTTGGTTTAAGCCGCCATTTTTGGTTCTCTTGTAATGTGGAAGTCACCCTGAACATCAAAATGAAGGCCGAATGACATTCTGATTAAGATTCTGGCCGTTGTGACCTCCGCAAGAGCAGTCATGAACGGGCTAGCAGGATGCAATCTCACTGTTGCAGAGCTGGCTAAGAGTGCCCACAAAAACAAGACAGGCAGTTCACTAAAAGAAGCTGTCTTTTATTTAGACATTTCACAGAGGGGGAAAATTAGCCCCTGGTAATGTAGGAGGAGAGGTTTGCCTGATTTAAACACTGTGAGAGGGACAAAAGCTCCCGGTAGTATAGTGGCAGTATAGTGGATTATGCATAGTGCACCCTAGAAATTAGTTGCTGTGTATGGGTTCAGAAGGAGTATTAGCCTCTGAAGACATTCTAGGGATTGATTCGAATATTGAGAGAATGAAACATGTTGGGCAGATGATGGGTGGCTAGATCCACAATAGGGTCTATAAAATGTCTGCAGTTGTACCACAGGGCTGTAGTAGAGTTTACATGAGTGAGTACTCAATATGGGGACTTTAGGTCACATTGCACTTTATGATTGATTGTATTACATGTGTTTTAAGATTGTGTTGTTTTTAAGATGTTAAAGCTGTATTTAATGTCTCCTTTATGCTGAACCTAAGGGTACAATGCTTATGATAAAAACTAATGGTAACCTCATCCTACATTAGCAGTCCAGGCAGGTTTCAAGTGTTTAGGAGTCTCATTCCCCAGGGGTAACCTGACTGCTGCGTTAACAAATATCCCTGGAATCTCCAAGAGTGTTTTGAACTATTTCCTCCAAAACATAGCTCAACCTACCAGGTTGAATGTTTGCATGCCAACAAAGGGACTTAGACCTGCAACTTTGCCATTTTTAGACCCATGCTCTGCCTTTGAGCCACTGGGACTCTCCTTCAAAAGTGTACCTTTTTGCATTATAACACGGCAGTCAAAGTTGTATTGGATGAAGGTGCATCTGAGAATGAACAATGTTTGTTGCTAAAAACAACAGTACTGGTTTCTCTCTCTCAGCAATTTGTACAGTAAACATTCAATATTTCACCAATGTCTTCCTAACACGCAGATCAACCAACCAATTTCACTATTTTCATGGCAAAGATTAAACTTGAACCTAACATTGCAACTGGTAAACCCCCACTTTAACTTCTGAGCTACAGGCGCTCCCATGACAAAGCATTGCGTTTTACATTTTCATATCACTGTCAAAGTTGAAATTGATGAAGATGCATCTGAGAACTAGCTAGGGTCGTTCTAGGGAATACAATAGTCCCAGGCACCAACGAAAAAGTGCTCAACAATTACACATTTCTATCCAAAATGGGCAGTTTGCGCACAATTCATGGGGGTGTCTTTGATCAAATATATTGCATATAATTTGGGCCTCATTACGACCCTGGCGGTATGGTATGGACGGTGCCGGTATGGCACTGGCACCGTCCATACCGTACCGCCTTATTCCGAGTTTCCCTCTCTGGTTTCTGACAGCCCGCCAGGTCTTACCTGGCGGGCTTTGCAGCACCCGCAAGCAGAACTTGTGATTGCACTGGCAACATTATAAACGGTGCCGGTGCAACCATGCACCCGACCCCCATTTTCCCTCTGGGGCAGAATAGGGATCGGGAGCCCGGCATTACCACCTCCCACGAATGGGCAATTACCAGCCCCTTCATCTCATAATGGGCCGGTTATTGCCCAATAGCGGGAGGCGGTGCCGGTAGCGAGCATGCCAGTAGCCGTGCCTGCCATACAGGCAGGGCTACCGCCTTGCTTGTAATGAGGCCCAATGTGCTTGAAAATATATTTGCTTACTAACATTGGTTAAAACTAGTGAAGTAACTTATGAATATGGCCAACTCTGACCAAAAAGGTTGTCTTTTTTTGTCCAGCAAAACTAGCCCATACTAGAATCCTGGCTGTCACTTACAGTGCGACTCTGCTGAGGATAATTGAAGGCGTGGTGGTGCGAAAACATATTTTGGTCAACTTAATAAAGGAGTCATAGTTAACATCAGGTATATTGGCACAGCTTTTATTTATCATTTTGTAGGAGATTGTCGAGGTGTGTCTATTCTTCAAGCCTGTGTCAAGTTGTTGGAGAGAGTCAGCTCTTGGGTAGACTGGAGTGTGATGCAATCCTCATGTTCATGTCTGCTTTCTATTGAAGGTTTTCTACTAGAAGGGGTTTAAGTTTTCTGATCAGCGACAGACTCCTTTAGGTATTTCGGATTTGCACATGCATGGAAAGCACCCTACCACACTCACTGTAGGTATTTCGGATTTGCACATACATGGAAAGCTCCCTAACACACTCACTTAGTCAATCTGGCGCAAAGTTGTATTGAAAACATTGTAATGCTCTGGACAAAAAATTTCAAACACCCACATTGTTCAAAGATAATTCACTTAGCACCATATCACCGTCCATGTCCTGATTATTTAATTAATTCTTAGCAGCTTTATTGTGTCTACTGTGCATAAACAAATCCCAGTGTCCTCATGTATGTTTGAAGAAAATTACATCATGTCTGTATGAAAACAAACATCAGACTATTCAGTAATGCATCGGACATAGAAAAGGGAAGCCCTCTTCATTTGAATCACTCTTCAAAAGTTCACTTCGAACTTGAAATCATTTTTCTGACTTGTAATGTTCTTAATCCATAGCTTTCAAGTAAAACAGAGTAGGTGTTCTACTCCAAAAGGATGGTAGCATTGTACCATTATAACATTTTACCAGCAGCAGTATTTTGAATGGCCTATTATGTGATGCCTCGTCTTTTAACTTTACAATAATGTCACAAACATAAACACCCTGTTTTTTCCACAGTTGCCATACATGTATATGCCTGATATTGCTAATTAAGATGACTCTCAAAACGCTCTAATGAATAAGTAGAAGATGGAGATAAAACAAGGATATCATCAAAGTGACAGGTCCATTTAGTGCTATTAATCTGCCACAATGTACCCCGGGAAAAGTTTGTAATTTCAAAATACTGCATACATATGTTTGCCAAATTTGAAGCGTATTCCGTCCAAATAGATGTCCCCTGTAGTTGGTAACAAGAATGTTAGTGCTTTTGAAAGCAATTGTTCTTGAGAGAAAATCATTAAGTCTGCAACTGGAATTTTAGAAGCACCTCTGTGACTGCTTGCCTGTCATATCCCTGGCACACAGCCTTCAGTGCTTCCTGATGGGGAATGTTTGTGTGAAGACTTGAAATATCCAATGCATATCTGAGTATGCTGGTAGACTAAAGAGTCATTTTTCTGCTTTGCAATAGAAGACCTTTTATGTTTTTAAAACATTTATCTTCATAAATATGTACTCATTCAGGGAAGGTGGTGATGCATCTAGCTGTGGATTCCAATAGATGATGATTTTGAGCATCTATTGTCATTCCAAGAACATTTATCAAACTTGTATGTATTTTGGGGATTGTGTAAACGAACTGTGTTTGTTATGCAGAAAGATGTGACATCGTTTGCTTGTTCCATGGTCTCCTAGTTACAGGTGTCTAGTGACAGCATGATCTATCGCAGTGTTTGATGCTTAGAACCAGTTTTACTGCTTTGTTTATGACTATTTAAAATTGTTCGCCTGACCCAGATACACTCTGTTACAATATTCGTGTTCTGAAATGATCAAATGCCTGTGCCAGTTCACCTGTGTTGCCAGAGTTAATCAATTGGAGAAAATATGTATCTGGGTTAAGTTGATCGTGTGTATGATTGTTCACATTATTTTCTTTAAGCAGGTTTGGTAGTTAAACATTACCTGCTTTGTTTCTGGATTTAGGAGCTGTCCAAAGAGGTTGTGCCCATTTGAAAGGGAAGTAGTAAGTGCTGGTTGGCACAAAAAGACACATTCCACTTCCCTTTACCATTGGGACACACGGGTTTTCCAAACAAACATAATGTCATAGTTAATAGGTCTCTTGTGAATAGGGCCCTTTGATGTTATTCTTCTGTCATTGGAACAGCTGTTAGGATTGATTCATGTCGATTTGAAATGATGTAGTTCACCAAGCTACAACTTCAGCTAGCAGATCAGGTTAAGCACTAAATTGCCTTGGGGAGTACAGAGCCCTGTGGGAGCCTGCACATGAGTGTGTGAGAAGTAGATGAACGTCTCACGTTTCAGAAACCGTCACGGAGAAGGCTTTCACCCATTCAAGCATCTTCTCTAATAGATCCACCGTGTGTTGTAGGCATTCAGAGAGGGCAGTAAGGTCAACAGTAGCACATGTAGTAGCAGTAGTAAACAATTATTTTTTTTAAACAATCCATACAATCCACCCTCCTCATCCTATACCAAACACAAGTGGGGAGCCGCGACCTACTTGCACATTTTCTTTTCCCCCACATCCTTAATTGACACCATTAACATCTTGAAATCTGTAAGGCCATCATCTTGCGTGGGAGAAAGGTTGCCTTCAAAATGTATAACAAAAAAATACCGGCATTTATGCACTCTATCTGGTCCACTTTGTCACCTCTTCATTTAATGACAGCACTATACCCAACAGCCTTAAGCATGTGGGTGTCCCACCCTTGCGGAAAAAACCTGGTTTAGTTCTCAGTAACCCTAGCAACCTATGGCTCATTACCAACACTCTCTTTATGCTTGAAAGCGATCGATAAAGTTGCCACCAACAAGTTCCAAAACCACCTGGAAACAAATAATATTGTACATCCATATCAATCAGGTTTCTGGACTGCACATAGGACGGAGACGGCCTTGGTGGACCTCCAGACCAGGATGTTGAGTATCGTAGAAAAGGGCAAGGCAGTCCTATTGATTCTTTTGGATCATTCCTACCTCCTTAGTTGGCTGAGTCTCTGAGGCCATTGTTCTGAGAGTGTCAACTGGATATCTTCCTTTCTTGGTACCATGACTTTGCAAGTGTGTTGTGTAAAGGCTTCTTCAGGGTTCAAACCTATCAAAGTGTGGGTCCCTTAGGGGGCTTGTTTCTCCCCAGCACTGTTTAACCAATTAATTAGGCCTTTATTCAACCTGCTGACATCAATGAACATGTACTTCTCTAACTATGCAGATGACACTCAGCTCATGTTTGAGCTGTGTGGTAACTACGATCAAGATCTAGCGTGGATAAAATACAGTATGATATTATCAATGACTGAATGTACTTAAACTCTACGCGTTTAAATCCCTCCAAAACCGAACTGTTGATATTTGGCTAAATGCAGTCCAGAAGCAAACTACTTGGAGAGCACTCCTGCATGATCATTGGTAATCACCCCATACCCATTCGAAAACCCTCAGTGCATACATGAACGCACATGTCAACTCTGCGGCTCATGTCAATGTGATTATCCACGGCACACACTACCACCTCAAAGCCAAATCTTTTCTGTCACAAAGAAACCAGCCGACCTTGTCTAGGGCAGTTATACTACCATGTCTACTGCAACGCGTTACTGCTAGGGGCTTTGTCCTGCTTCATTGACCCACTGCAGATCGTACAAAACAATGCTGTTTGTTTTGTTTACGATTTATCCAAAGGAGACCACATATGCAGTGCTCATAAGGAGCTGCATTGGCTTCCTGTCTCAGCAAGGATTTGTTTCAAAGCTATCACCTTGACTCACAAATGTGTCTTTGGCAAGCCCCAAAATATCTGAAGGAACATCTCACACCATATGCCCCATTGAGGCTTCACCGATCCAGCACCAAAGAGCTACTGACGATTCCTAGAGCAAAATATTGCGGGGGTAGCTTTGGAACGCATCCCACTTGGACTACGGAAAGATACCAATCTGCCGTGCTTCAGATAACTTTTGAAAACCCACCTTTTCATCTTGTCCCCATTGTTCTCTCAGAGCTGTTTATTGTGATGTCCTGTTTTTGCAATGCCCCCTGTGTTTCTGTGGCACCCTGATGCCTATTGTCTTTCAGTGCTTGATAAATGAACATATAAATAAATAAACAAATACATTGACATAATACATAAAAACCATTAAAAAATTCAACACAAGATAATGAAAATTCACAGCAACATCACAGCAGGAAAATAAAACATGTGGCATTCATTCAGGACTCTCAACATACAAATGGGATTCTTAGGCGCCACACTTTCTTCAAAAACTGGGATTGGACCCAGAGTTCCTCATTTTCTTGTGTTCTCAAAAAGGTGTCCATATACTTGCTGATTGTTGCAATGGTTTGATTGTTATAGATTGAACAAATTATTGTTCAGAGGGCAATAATTAAGACATACCTTAAATTTTCTACCCCTGTTTGGCAGATTTTACATAAAAGAGTGCCAACTCTGCCTCAAGTGACTCCACCTGCTGCCAGTGGCAACACCCCTAATGTGACCTTTAAATACAAGATTTTCATTGCCTTGTCGTTGAGGGACTTTAGATACTTTTCAGCGCCAAGGTGGGATTTCAACGAAAGATACTTCAATGTTATACAAGTGGGGCCTATCGACAAAAACCTAAGCTTATAGTAGCATTCTTTATATAGTTGTCTAACGTATCCTTTTGAGATTGGATTCCCTATGTTAACAAGAAAAGAAATCGGAGATAAACCCAATTGCAAACTCAGGTCAGAAACATAACTGACCCACATTAGCATTTTTCCCCATTTTGTGCAAGGACATCCTCCAGTGCTAGTTTATAGCTGTTTAAGGATGCTGTTGTCATTATCTTGTCCAAATACAAAAGGGGTTTTAATTTGGCATCATATGCGACACCATCAACCCCTAGATCAAGTCTTAATGAATCGATCAGGTGGCCTTTGGGAGCGAGAACATCTTCTATATAATAACCATCTCTTTTTGCTCCAACCTCTGGAGGGCTGAATAACCCCAAATCTCAGTTCCATACAAGGCAGATGAGTTGGCGCATGACCTTAATATCTCCAAATTTTGAAGATTAGCCTTCCCACCATAGTGCTTCAAAAAAGTGTTCTGCAGCTGTCCCTTGCCTTGTAAAATTGGTATAGACTTATCAATGTGTTTTCCCCATCAGCCTCTTTCATCTAATCAGACTCCCAGATAATCATAGAAGTCCACATTCTCGACCTGAATATTTCCCAGGCTGATTGGGGGGATGGACTTTCCAGTGCGTCTCGACCATACCAATAAATTGGTTTTTGAAAGGTTAATTTCAAGTCCCATACTCGGGAAAGGGTTTAAACTCAATGCTTTTTGGATGCCTGACCTTGTTTTGCTGATCAATGCTGTGTTATCATCATAAAATAAGGTTCCTGTTTTTTCCCCCCAGGAGAGGGGCATACCTATCTAGCCTTTCTAGTTCTACTGAAATGTTATTCATGTAGAGACTGCAAAGTGTGGAAGCTATAACACAGCCCTGCCTTACACCCCTGACCACTGGAAAGAGCCTTGTCAACTCCCCACCTTTCAGGCAGGCACACCGGGGCATAGATGCCAGTGTACAGTCAGTGCATTGCAGATAAAAGATTGAACAGAACACCAGTCAGGATACGTACAAACATAATTGTTCTCTAGGGCTGAATCAAAAGTCATGCATGGATTTATAAACACCGGATATAGCTTTTGGTTCATGAGCTTCACATACATCTCAGAGCAGGGTTAGCCTGAAAACCTGATCCAGCGGGCAAATACCCACTCTAAAACCTTCCTGCAGGTCGGAAAAGGCATTATTTCGCCTTTTGTATTGTACTCAAAGAGGGTGTTAAGGTCAACAGTATCACATGCTCTTGACACGTCTAAAAGGATCAGCACACAATTTTGTTTGGCAAGAATGGATTTAGGCATTTCCTCCCTAAGGAAAGTAAGGGTGGTTTCTGTACTACTATTGTGGCAGAAGCCATATTGTCATGCAAAGGTGTTTTGAACTTGGGATGTCGGCGATCTCATTTGTATTTTAGAAATTGGACATTCAACCGGTTTACTCCAAGTGTTCCTTCATGGAGCAGGCAGGGAGAGCAATATTTTAGGCATAGGAAATAGCACACAGAAAGCCTATGCCGCAATGCAAATGTAATCAACTCTAACCAGTGATGTGCACATCAGATAAAAAAAAAAAATGCAACATTATCAAGCTCAGGCCATTTGCTAAAGATGCAACAATGACCTCAAATGAGGTCCAGGAGATGCCAGTCACAAGTAAATGGGTAACACAAGGGAACCATGGCAGAGGATCGAGATTGGATTTGGCATGGCTTGACCACTACTTGTTGGGCAGATGAGACATAGTTTCGGTGGACGAGGAAAGGCCAATGCAAGGGAAGAGGCTGAGGAGAAGGCAGGAAAATACAACATGTAGAGTTACTTTATTTGACAACTCTGATGATGAAACATTCAAGAGGGTCATAGTCACTACTAAGGATACACAAGGAAAGCAATCCAGGACTCGGTCATCTTTTGACACAGCGCCACACTGGATAATGGTGACTTTGGAGACGGGTGGTAATGGAAACACAATGGCAACTCAAGGTCTTGTCAGGTCACACATTTATCAGTCATATGTTACTCTAAACATAACACGCAAGAGATCGTTCATATGGCAGCAAGCACGTCCGCACACGCCGCAACACAAGGCTAGCAACCTTATACAGCTGCCTATGCATCATGCCAAACGGGCTGCTGTGGAGCAAACACGTGGCATTCTAAAATCACTTTTTTTTTCATTCGTCTGAATAAAAGTTAACAAGACCTGCTTAATAACCCTTTGACCTGCTGCCACCTCATTGACATATGTTCTGTGCTGCACCGCATTGCTGCAGACACATGTCTGTCAATAAACACCTAACCGCTGATGGTGTCAAAGAGGATGGCAGGTTTCCCAGAAGATGCGAGAACCACAGACCATCATTGGCGCATCTTCTCACAGTTGGGGGATTTGTTTTTCTCTCATTATCTCGTATTATGCTATCGTTGATGGTGTCATGTTTATTGGCATGCAACATCATGCAGCAAAGTAAAGATTAGCGAGGCCAGACTTAGTGGCCAGTTCCATTTCAACATAGGCTATGCGATCTCAGGCCTGAGGCCCTCTTGCCCTGTTCCCCATGGCAGTTTAATGGCTGTGTGCTTTGCGACCTTGGTGGGGATAGTTGAACTCTGCTAGCTACTCCACTCTTTGCATCCTGAAGTTCCCGCGAATTTGTAGCATACACATGTGAGGCCTGTTCATGCTTCGGCAATATTTTCAATGTCTCACTTTTGCAACGCTTTGCAATTGGCTTCGAAAAAGACATAGGTGTCATGTTTGCAGTCCAATAATACACGAGGCTAATGCATTGGCCATACATAGCATTCATTGGATTTGCTTTTTTTAAAATGGAAATTCCATCATGCACTATGATCATCAGTCACAGCATTGCTCTAAGTATGTGTTTCGCGTAAGCAGATTGTAATGTGGTCCATCTTTTCACTCTGTTGCTTATTTTGTTTGTTTTGACTGCCAGATTGCATAGATTGCACGTCCGGATGTCGAGTGGTGTAGGCGGATGCTACCACACTGGTGGAGGGGCTGAGGGATGGGTCAGCGGTGGATACACACTCCTCGATCGCAGCCAACCTACACCTATAGATCATTTCTGCTCAATAATGTTGATGTTTGACGTGTAACTTCGAACCTTCTCCCAACATGAAAATGTCGACCAACATTGATATCTTGCCAACATCGCAAACATGCTGACGCTCTTCATCCAGGTAAATGTACATATTATCATTTTAAGCTGAGGCCAATAAAACACTGACACAACAACCTGTTTATTCTGCGGTCACCTCAGGACGTGTTCATGTTGCAGTTGCCCCAATCACCTCCCATGTCCTTCTGCGATTATATTTTTGCAAGCATCAGACACATTCCATTCCCACCAGCCAAGCCTACCAGTCAGTCATGACTGCCTGTGCGTAACCTAAAGTGCCCTGCATAGTCGTAGATAGGGACGCTAGTGCGTCTCAGGGAAACCTACAGAATAGCTATGGCTTTGTATGGTAGCATTACAGAAAGGTCTTTGTGCTCAGGCACACAGGCAATGTGATCATGAAACTGTACTCGCAATCTGTTCATAATCATTGCAGCGTGTGCCAGCCTCGATGCGGATGTTTGTTGGCCTTCTAGCACCTCTTCCCTTGAACTATTTGTTCAGGTTACCACGCGATAGCTGTAAATAAATTAATAAATACATAAATAGCAAAGGTTTGACTTGATGGAGATCCTGTAAGTGCCCCTTGGAAGGTGGCGCAACCACAATCTCACTAAAAATGATGCATGCCTATGTCTCCTTTACTTGAGGGCAGGGATGTGTGTGCTTGGGTGGTTGGCGTATGTCCTCTGTGCACTCTGTGACATGCTTAGTTCTGCTGGGTGTTCTTCTTCCACCTGTGGCATGCCGTTTTTTTTATTTTTATTTTTTTATTTTTTATTAAGGATGTATCCATGGGCGAGATTGAAAAGAAATGTAACATCTGCTGAAGCAGATTTTTTGAAAGGACAATATGCATAGTATGAAAAGCATGTGGCATGCCCCTCTATAACTAAACACACACGTTGCCTTGTTTTTGATTGCATGGCATGCTAGTGGCGTCATGTGTGTTTGTTCTCTCCATGCGTCCTACACGTAGTATGCAGAATTATATTACAAATGCTTAGATCTGTTATGTTGGATGCTGTCATGCATAACGCGTGTACTGAACCGCCTCTACATTCATGTCTTTCATCAGGGTCTCTAGTGCTGCGGCAATCCAACCCTTGTCTCCCTACCAGTTCTCTCTTGTTTCATTATCCAAGTGAGTGGCAATGCCCCTGCATTTAAAATGAGCTGTCTTTTGACACAAGTTATGCAATTGTGGACCTCAGGTAGGTTGCACTAGGTGACATTAGGATGTTTACTGTACTTGTGATTCCCTACAACATTGTCATCTTTCTCGCAAAAGTGACTATTGAGTTGTTTTAACAGGCATATTTCCTGTCAGCATCTTCTAATGAAGTTACCAAGACTGGCGTGCTTAGATTTTTCAGTGGGCTTCTGCTGGGCCTGGGTTGTGCCTGCCTGCCTTTTTATAGCATCTGTGACCATGGTTTGTTACTCAACCTACAGTAAGTACCACTGCTGTTTGTTTGTTTGAGACACCATTGCTCTGCTCACCGAGACCCTTCATTGGGGTCCGTTATGAGCTACTTAACGCAACTCTGGAAAATGTTGGTTACCAAATGTACTTTGGAGAAACAAAAAGTTACTCATAGTATAAAGACATCATTAGAGATGCCCATTAGAGACGAGAAATCGGTGATTACACCAACCCCTGATTTGCATACTTGGAAAGAGTTTAGAACTGATGAACGATTTTCAAAGACTTTTTAAATCCAAACTAGAACATTTGAAAAGAAGAACGTTTAAGAATGTGGGAAGAACCAATCATTCAACAGAAAATCTACAAAGATAATTTTAAAATATGTACAATTATTAAAGAATTATATCCACTGCTATTGTATGGTGAGGCAGAGCGTGTAGATAAGAAGAGCAAAGATTATATAATTGTTCTTTTTTGTGGCCAATAAAATGAAAAATATTGACTAAAAAGGGCTTAACGCGGAGCGTGGCTGCGAGTGTGCAGTCTTTGGCAGTCACTCTTCACTTTCTACTGTTCCTGGGAGGTGCTACCAATGCTGTGGTTCTACAAGACCCACTCTATACCGCGGAGCGGGCCGCGGAGTGTGGCTGCGAGTGTGCAGTCTTTGGCAGTCACTCTTCACTTTCTACTGTTCCTGGGAGGTGCTACCACTGCTGTGGTTCTACAAGACCCACTCCATACCGCGGAGCGGGCCGCGGAGTGTGGCTGCGAGTGTGCAGTCTTTGGCAGTCTGTGCATGGCTGAAATGGCGAAATCGCCGGATATTGGGTTCCCACAGGATTTCGAACAGGACCCCAGGGAAGCAGACGAGGGTCGCTTGCTCAGAAGTGCCTTTGCTCGAAACACCTTAAAAATTCAAAACCGCGGTGTGAAAAGCCAGCTCCCGCATGGTTTGACCCCGTCGTACAAAGCAAACACAGCGGTGGCTTTACAAACAACTCACGCCTGCCCAAGGCGTACAGACATACTCCAACACTCTACGGAGGAAAACGCTGCCACGCAAATCAGCCCAAAGCGAATAAGTACGGCAGAAGTGGAGGGAGCTCACCAGGTCATACCTGATTCCACGCAGCGGCTACAAACGCAGGACCCTTCAGCGCACCCGCCTGTGTGCCCGCCCGTGCCCTCGCAACTGCAGGCTCCCCCCCAACAGCTCCAGGATCCGGTGGCCTCCGGAGGGAAGACCGAGTCCTGTGAGCGGGGGGGGTGCTTGCCAACGAGCGGCCGGAGATCCAGCAGTGACGGCCCATTCCAGACGGAGAGCACGACTCCAACTACCCGCATTCGGCGGGGACAGCTGGCCAAACGGCGTCGCTCGAGCCGAAACAGCTGTGACACATTCAGGGGGCAGAGCCAGGCCCCGCCCACCGGCACTTGGCAGAGGAGGTCATGAGGGAGGAAATCCCAGAAAAAAGGGTGCTCACGCCCCCCAATGAGGAGGCAGGGGGGTCATCAAACCCTCAGGAGTGTCGGGTCCAAGAGCTCTCGAGGCAGGGATCAGAGGCTTGCCCGATGCAACTCAGAAATGAACATACACTGCAAATCAAGGCACAAGTGCACTTTAACTTACTTACATCAGCCCCTCTCAGCCAAGACTGTTCCCCCTCTCGGCTCCGGGCAGACAGTGGGGGCCCAGAGAACGACGTTATTGTCCTCCCCAAGAACAGCCCAGAAATTACCAACTCTTCACCAGCATACGAAGGTGGGGCACGGAATGCAAAAAAACGAGGCAGAACCGACGGGGGGTCTTCGGACACGAGAAAATTGAGTTCACGCTTTAGAAAAGAGCCTCCAAAAAGGAAAAACAAAAAAAAATCGGCCCTGAATCCTCAGGCCGCGAAAATCAAGACAGGCTGCCAAGCAGAAAAAAAAACATGGAACCCTGAATCAATAAAACCTTCAATGGCAAGCCTTGTAACAGACTTCTTTCAGGCCTTTGCTCCAGACTCTAAATCCAGGCAAGAGGACCTCACAGATGAAGAAATCTTGGAAGCGATAAAATCTTGCCAACCCCCGGATAAACAAAGGAAAACTGGATGGGGCCAAGTTGTGCGCCCTCCCGCATCAAGTCTGGAAACGGGCGCCCTAGTCCCGAGCCTACCTCCACGGGCCCCACCTCCAGTACCCCAAGAGACGGCTCTCCAATCTCGTCTGGTCCCAGCGCCTGCAACTGAACAAGGTCCAGTGCTCTCCAGACCAGCGATTGAGCACTGTGTCGCGGACAAGGCGGCTTCCTTAGGAACTCCGACAGCAGAATTTCCACCAAGCCCGCGGAGCAGCGAGAAAGGACTACTGAACCCAAATTCACCGGAAATTACAGTCGTCCCGACACTGCCAGCCACGGGGGGGATCACAGCTTACCCAGGAAACGGCGATCCGAGCCAAAGGGACGGCTGTCATGGGTCAGTCGCCCGACATTTCACTCCAAGAACAACGCCACCAAGTGAAAGCAAACCAGCTGGCCTGCCCAAGGCCAGTAGGGGCGCCATCGGTGCATCTCCCAAAACCACGACCCCTGAACCGGTCCAGCGGTGGTCCTGCAGAGCCACCATCTATGCCGGTAGTGAGACGCCTCTTAAACGAAAGTTCCGCCTCACCACCAATTCCCAAACAGCGCCCCCGGTCAGTGGGCTCTCCAATCGACTCATCAGGCCAAAATAAAAGGGACCTTCTGTCCATAATGTCAGCAGTCACAATCGCCATAAACCCCTTCACTAAACTGTATGAAGGCATCAATGAAAACTTAAAGGATCACACCTCGATCCAGGCCTCCATGCTTGCAAAATTGACCTTCTTGGAAGGCTACATCACAGCCCTAGACGGGCAATTAAAAGCCTTGAAGCTAAACGCGGACCGTGGTACCACAACAGTTGCGCCCTGTCTGACATTAGCCCCAACGGTGAACGTAGTTGAGTCAATAAATCTGTCTCCACAACAAAGTTTTCCATCCTCTAGCATCGCTCATTGTCAGCCGGAGGGACCAGCTCCTCGAAACTTGCTCAATCACGAGGTCATCGTTATAACAGACGAGACTCAACAAACGGCCCAGCCCCGAAAACCCATCGGCGAGGCTAGAGGATGGCTCCTATCCCATCTTCTAAACAGCAAGAGCAGAAAAACAGAACCAAGAAGGGAAACCTGCAACTCAAAAAATTCCTCCAGCAAAACAAACAGCTATATGTGTTGACAAAAGCCCTATGAATCCCGGAAATCAAATTCAAATGGTGGCTGTGCCAGCACGAAAGCAAAAAGGAACCGTCGCTTCTCCGCGCTCCACAGAAGACTCCTTAGCAGAGAATGATTTAATGGATCTCTCTCAATATATGGATGACCCCCAACCCGCTCGGCTG
Source organism: Ambystoma mexicanum (assembly GCF_040938575.1). Classification (NCBI taxonomy): domain Eukaryota; kingdom Metazoa; phylum Chordata; class Amphibia; order Caudata; family Ambystomatidae; genus Ambystoma; species Ambystoma mexicanum. Next base: position 331,299,404 of record NC_090933.1, on the reverse strand, counting down.
ATCAAGGGGGGGTTAGCGACTCTAGAGCCACCCCACCCGATAATCCTGGGCGATCTGCGAAACTTACAGGAGATTTCAACAACCAAAGACGCAGGCAAAGATGACAAAGGGCACACATCCCTGACACTGGAGGACCGCAGGAACAATCGCCTCAGACGGCGAGCACGCCCCTCTAACAGCCCGCCAGGTCGTAGAGCAGTGTCATTCGCCTCTCCCCGAGTGAGAGATGCGTCGGGCAGAAACAAAGCGGCCGCCAGTGTATCATCGGTCCAGCACGCGCCAGGGGGCGCCAGTCAGAACGCCCCGCAAAGAAAGGGGAACACCATGCCTCACCATCTACCTTAAAAGAGCAAAGGGGGGTGCGCCAGTCGATCCACTATTCTTCAAGAACAGAGACTTACCGCAAGGAAACCAAACCTTCGATTGTGTCTCCAATAAAGTTGAAACAGCACAGAGACAATAAGGACGACATAATTCTTAACCGAAGAGGGCTACTTGCACTATTCAGTCTGATTCCAAAACTTCGTGACATAAAATCACCCGATCTAAAGATAGTGGATCCCTACCACACACATGACAGAGCTAAAGTGAACATCCACATTGTTTCCGAGAGAGTGAAAAGGGAAATAGTGCGAGCAAAAGAGGACTTGGCCGCTCTAGGATACATCATCAATCCCCAAAGTTCAAATTCAAACCAAAGGGTTTCGGAACATCTTGAGAGAAACTCTGTCAGACAGGAAAAAACCAACGGAAAGGAGAAGGGACGAGAACGTAAAAGAAGCGCGGGACAAGTTCAAACTGGGGACACTCCCAATGCAAAGTCTCAAGACACCGCTGCGCAACACCGGCGGGACAAACCAAGGTTGCTCAAACTGATCAAAACCGTTGATCGCCAGACAGCCAGGTCCCCCAGGACAATCTGTAAATCACCTGAAGGGGTCTTGACACAGTATTCAGTGCAGAGAATCAGGTCAAACACGAGAACAACAACACAAGTGGGACCCTCCAAGGCAAAGCAAAGTGACAAACGACAGGGGTTGTGGGCCTGGCTTCCCAAGGTGCTGTCCCAAACGAACAAATAGCAACCCGCAGGTCGGCTGGAAGGGCCTCCAGATCGTCCGACGGTCGACCACCACGTAACACCCCTCCACTTTTGTTCCTGGAACACCCGCGGCCACTTACACCTCACTACGACGGGAGATGCAAATCTAGCATCCTTCGATGTCATCTGCTAACAAGAGACTTGGTTGGTCCAAACACCTGCGCTGAATGGATTTGACATAATTTTGGCCCCAGCCAGCAAAGGGCTTCTGGGTCGCCCGACGTCGGGCCTATTAACGGCCTACCGGCAGGGAATTGGCCTATAACACAAGGCCACACTTCTAGCAAACCTTTCGATCTTGGCAGTTCTACTTGATTGGATTGAAAACTCCCATTCCAGACCTTCACAAATTGCGATTGTGAACACGTACTGGAATCCAGCTGCTATAAACCCACAATCCTACCTAACGATGATGGAGAACCTGGTGGACGATATTCAAGCAATGCACCAGGTCCTAGCCATCATAATCTGTGGGGATCTAAACATCAAATGTAGTGAGGAAACCATAAAACCGGGCAAAGTCTCAAATCGGACGCCAGCAGCAAAAAGAGGGCACCTTTGGGCGTCCCTAATGTCCTCAAGAAACCTGGTAAACCTGAACACGGTCTTCCCGAATGTACATCATCTGCCAACTTGGGAACAGGGTCTCCTTAACGCTACTATCGACTACATTTATACATCAAGACAACTTTTGGGGAAGGTCAAAGCATATGAAGTACGCAAAACAACAGCCAGCGACCACAATCAGCTTACGATGTCACTGGCTTCCCGCTTTTCACAGCCCGCGCCGTATGTTCTGGCAGTGGAAACAAACCAGCGCGGAAATCGACTGAACCTGACAGCACGTGCAGTTGCAGCCCTGCAGGCCAAATATGTCCAGAAGGAGAACACCGAGAGCATCGAAAATCTGGATTACGTTCCTCTACTGGTACAATACAGGTCGAAAACTACCCAGCAGTCTTCCTCGAGCATTCAACCTAAACACTCTTATGATGCTGCTCTTGTGGCCAAAAGGCGTGACTTTCGCAGGTTGAAGAGACAGCTGGGAAACCAGCCCCAAAACAAAGACCAACTAAGGGTGGCAACAGTATCCTACAAAAACTGGGTAAAAAATCACCGCCACCAGCTTTATCAGCAGGATGCGGAATGCATGTTAAAAGCCATTTGCGGAAACAAGGCAAAGGGGTTCTGGTCATTGTTAAAATCTCCAGCCCCTTCATTCAACAATTCAACAATCAACGCCATAGCCGAGCAAAAATGGATCTCTCACTTCGCCACAGTTTTCCAAGCACCGGCAACAACTTCCCCAGCAAGAGAGGCCGCAATGGGGGACAATCAGTCGGCCACGGACTGGCTAAAACTGGACGATCAAGCTGAAATCGGAGACCAAATCAAAAAATTAAAGACCTCGAGAGCTGCGGGCCCTGATGGCATCTCTAACATAGAATTGAAAGCAAACCCAGTTGAATGGGCTTCGATGATCGCGTCGATCTTTACAAAATGTGCGGCGCAGAAAGCCCTGCCGCAGTCATGGACCAAATCCATCATTGTCCCGATCTATAAGAAAGGCGACATCACAGATCCGCTAAACTATCGTCCCATCACATTGCTAGATTGTATTGGCAAAGTTTATGGGAGCCTGCTCCTGAAACGATTTCAAGCTTGGGTAGAATTGGCACCGTGCAACGACAAGTTCCAAACTGGATTCAAAAAGAAGATGGGTACGGCGGCGAACATACTAACCATCAGTACCCTAAAAAGTAAGGTCTGGGAAGGGAAACCTCGAATTTTCATTGCTTTCATCGACCTCTCCCAGGCCTTTGACTTAGTGGACCGGAACCGACTATGGCAAAAACTAGAAGGGTGGAGTTGCCCCCAGGAGCTTTTACAGCCAATTAGAGCCCTACACTCGGACACCACCTTAAGGGTCCGACTGTCACAAAGGGGGAACTTATCAGGAGAAATTTCGACTGAACGGGGGGTAAAACAAGGCTGCCCCATGGCTCCAGCACTGTTTCTGGCCTATATCGGTGACCTTGGGTCATCAGAAGATCTGACACGCACTTTCCTCCACAAGTTGCAGAGGTGAAAATAAGCTATCTACTGTACGCCGATGATCTCATTTTACTGGACCAGACACAGATCGGCCTCCAGAGGCAGCTTTCTAACCTTCTCGTTTACATGCAGGAAAACAACTTAAGAATAAATAAAGAAAAAACAAAAATTCTGATAATGGTAGCTGGGCACAAAAAAAACATTGACAAATTCACATGGCGCTTGGAGGAGCACGAGATCGAAAGGGTTACCGAATATAAATACTTGGGTGTACCAATTGACAGCTCGAGACTTGAGACCGCTATGCAGGCATCGCTCCTCAACAAAACCAAGAAGCTGGCTTCTCAAGGAAAGGCAATCGACATCAAATTTGGAAAATTTTCCTGGATCCCAGTACTAGAATTTTACAGGAAAAAAGTTGTGCCGTCTATCACTTATGGGGCTGAAGCCATGCCATTGATTCCAGCAAAAACTTGGCAATATCTAGAAGGCCTGTTTTGGAAGCCGGTGTTGGGCCTGCCAAAATCTACATCCACCGCCGCAATTCGCCGCGAGTTGAGCCTCCTGTCTCTAAAGACAACGGTAAATATCAACACCCTCAAGCTATACAGGAAATGTATAACGGACGACAGTGATCACATCTATGGTCTCCTCAACAAAGAAATCCACTCTGGTAAGGTGAAGATGCTGACAGACTGGAAAGATTTCAACAAGGCCCAACTGGAGTCGGTGGAGTGTTCGGATTTCGATCTCAGCACCAATCCCACGAGAGTCTACCAGAAACTAAAAGATCTAGACTGGATTCAAACTCAAGATACAGCATTTAAGAACAAACTTCTTCTTCACCTTCCCCCATGTGTCAACAAACTCAACGAGCCGATGAAATACCTGCAAAAATTCCCCAACAGGGGGGCTCGAAACGCGCTCTTGAGAATAAGACTGAATCTGCTAGAGACCAACGAAATCAGGCACATCAGAGGACTAGTGGACTCAAGCAAATGCCGCCTGTGCGGAGCGGAGACTGAATCAATTAGACACCTGCTGCTGGTCTGTCCAAAAACTGTAACTCTGAGAGCATCCTACTTCAAACACCTAACCGGGGACGACAGAGGGTGGGACGAAGACACCTGGTGGCCAAGATTGATGGGAGGAGACCGCACATCGTGGCTCCTAGCAACTACAAAAATCTTGGAACACACCATGAAATTGCTAACAGCCGGAGGGGCCCACCCTGAGTAGTAGCAGTGGCTTTGATTCTTTCTTTGTGAGTTGATAGCAGAGACAGAGAAACGTGTACTGAGAAGACAGTGGCCCACGATCCCATTAACCATTCGTAATCCTGTTTGAATTTACAAGACAAATCAGAAATGCTACAGAGGAGTGAAACATGGGTGCAGACAAAAACGCTGCAGAAGAGGCAAAACAATTCCCAAGCAGAGACAAGGAAGGAAGGTGGAACTTTTCCTGAGATCAAAGATGGCAGCCACATTTCTTCAAGCTGTGGTGTGCCCTGGATTCACACCATATGAGGAAAACGAAGCCATTGAGGAGCAAAGCCTATCCAGAAGATGCACAATGGGAAGAACAATTCAACCAATCACAGGACTTTGTTGAATGGGCCTAAAATAGACAAAGCCTTTATAAGGCCATGTTAAGAGAGTACAAGGAAGCAGTGAGACAGGAGACAAGAGGCATACTAGATAGCAAGCTAAAGGATTGGATTTCAGGAAAGCTAAGTGGCTTAAGTAAGCTGAGAGGCAAGACAGAGCATCTGAGTCTGAAAAAGCCGAAAGCGTTGCAGCTCCTGGGGTGTTTTGAATCTTATACAGAGTCTCACACTTACACTACTAAAACATATGAGAGGCTGGAAAGCCTGACCTGACCTCCTTTAAAGACCCGGGAGAGAATACTTGGCTTTGAACCACATACATGATGGGCGGGTGAGCTTGGAACAATTTCCATCGAGAACGAGCTGATGAAGAGTATGTTGGGCTCTATATCCCTCGATGTTCAGCTGGTAACAATTTCTCTTAGAGCACTAAGAAGTGAGACATGCACTATCTCCCTGGATGGATTGCAAATAGAAAGCTGGACACTATCTCCCTGTGACTTGAGCTTGGTCATTTATCCTTATGACTGTGATTTAGGGAAGGAAGTGAGCTGGGTGCTACATCCTTGTGTCTTTGATTTGGGAAAAGGAGTGAGATGTGTGTCACATCCCTTTAACTGCGCCGGCGCGAAGGGGGCAAGCCGGTCTGTGCCGGTCTGGCCGGACTATAAAGTCCATTCGAGTCACTCTCCGGTTTAAATCCTATTTTTAATTTACGCCGCCCAATTTCGCCTCATTCTGTTTTTTTAGCACTTAGTATTTCGCCGTATTTCGTTTTAGCATTGTCTAACTATTTATTTGTTTAAATTTTAGAAAAATTTGAAAATAGAAGTAAATGTGAAACGCTTTTATTTGTGTTACTAAAATCTTGGTCATTAAAGTACGTGGCAGAAAGTACGCTCTAGATGCTGCTTAAGACCTTTGTCTGCTGCTTTCCTACACGTGCAGCCTGGGTAGATATACTACACTTCCCAGCAGCCTTGTAGTTGCTGCAGCCTCATTTGCTCAAACCCGGCGTGAACGCGCCGGCGCGAAGGGGGCAAGCCGGTCTGTGGCGGTCCGTGGCCAGACGTGTCGGCGTTTCGGGTGAGTTCTGTTTCACTACTTTGCAAACTAACTTCAAACCCCTCAATATTACTACCACGCTTCCACTAAGTTCGCATAACGTCATGCAGCTCAACATTACTGCTAGCTCAACGCCGTCTAATTCATTAGGCACACCCTTAGAAAAAGGCACACCCTTAGAAAAACAACAGTTAGATCACACCAACCCAAAGCCTCAGCCAGATATTTCGATTTATAACAAAGGAGGGGCGCACACCATTTCACACCCCATTGGCACCTTGAATTGTATGCTGCTCAATACAAGATCCTTAATCAAGCATGCCCATGAAATTTCTACTTATATTGATGGCCATAACCTCGATATTTGCGTCATCACGGAAACCTGGGGCACTGCGGAATCAGGACCTTCATTACAGCTTGCCAACCCAGAAGGCTATTGCATGATTAGGCAGGATAGAGAATCCGGAAGGGGAGGTGGGGTGGCCTATATTATGAGGGAATCACTATCTGCTTGGAAAATTAAGGATCACCTTATGGAAGGAATTGATTTCCTCCACATAAAAATTGGGATGAACACAAAAACCACAGTGAATATGGTTCTTATTTATCGGCCTCCCTCTTGTCAAGGTCATTTCTGCACAGAACTTGCTGGCTACCTTCTCCCATTACTAAAACCTAATTCACGTTTTATTGTGCCAGGTGATTTTAATTATTGGCTGGGTCACCCAGATGACCAGACAGCACTGGAACTTGCGCAATCCTTCTCTGATCTGGGCTTCTCTCAAATAGTGCAGGTCCCCACTCACAATTTGGGACACACCCTTGATTGGGTAGCTGCTATTAATAGCCCTCACCATGATGTCTTTGTATCACCATGCCCATGGTCGGACCATGATGCAGTTCATTTTTCTATTACTATAACATTCGTTTCTAAAGTCCAAACAGTTCGCTCTGTGTCTGCTACATATCGCAATACCAAGCTGTTAACCTCGGACAAAATTGAATCCCTTTCTTCTCAAAACTTACAAATCCAAGAGACAGATAATCTTGACATTCTTACCAAGAAAATCTGTTCTAATCTTAAACTAGTGGCAGACACTCTCGCTCCCATAAAAGACAAAAAGAAACCGATTGAAAGGAAACTCACTATTCCTTGGTTTTGCCCGAACTCCAATCTCTTAAAGCCCTCTCTCTCAAGCTATTCTAGTCTTGGAAAGCCAATCAATCTTCCACAGCACTCTCCAACTATAAGGAAGCTGCAGAAAATTTCAAAAGGGCGGTTATTGATGCCAAGAAATCCTACTTGGATTCCAGAATCTCCCAGGCTATATCGAACTCTAAGGAACTATTTAAAATATTGAAAGAACAAGAGTCCGTCCCAGAACCGGCACAATCCGCCATTATTAAAAATGACGAGTGGTGTTTGGATATTCAGACCGGCATGGTTAATAAATTGGACGGTATCCGGGAATCTATAGCAACCAAAAAAGCAGCCTCGGACACACCAGATTTCGACTTAGTTAGTAACACCTTTATCAGGGATCCCAATATCCCCATCTTTGATTTTACACCTATATCAGAGGAGGAGTTGGCTTCCATTATTAATAAACTTAAGGCAACCAACTGCACCGGGGATCCCTGTGCTTCAACAATTATCAAAACCTGTCCCCCCTCTCTTGTTCAAGCCATATGTAAATTTGTAAATGCCTCGTTGCAGAACTGTTCGGTCCCAGACGTTTTGAAACAAGCATGGGTCACTCCCTTATTGAAAAAACCCAGCTTGGATCAAAACATCCCTACAAATTATAGGCCCATAACTAACACTCCTTTCTTGCTCAAGATACTGGATCGAGTAGCATATATTCAAATAGTGCAACATCTAAATGCCCACCCTATTCTTAATCCTTTTCAGTCAGGATTCAGACAAGGGTTTGGTACGGAGACTTCGCTTCTTGACCTTAAGTCTCAGTTACTACAAAGAATGGACTCTCAAAAGATCGCTCTTTTAATCTCCCTAGATCAATCGCAGCATTCGATCTCGTCGATCATGCCATATTAGCAGACAGGCTCATGTTAGTAGCTAACTGTTCGCAGGCCGCTACCAACTGGATACTTTCATTCCTATCCAACAGGTCTAGCAGGGTATGTGCCAACAATGCCAAAGCACCTGCAATTCAGACATTGTTTGGAGTGCCACAAGGCGCCAGTCTGTCGCCTTGCATCTATAACATCTTCATGTCCCCTTTCTTTGCCCACCTGGCCCATGAGGGCATCCTCTTTTCCAACTATGCAGATGACACTCAATGTGTCATCCCTCTTACCGGCCAGCATTCGGAGGATGAAAAAGAACTTAATCGCATCTTTGCCATGATAGAACAATGGATGATGTTGAATAATCTTGCACTCAATCGCAGCAAGACAGAACTCATGATTGTAGGATCTGATAGCATCATAGCCAAGTTGGACTCAACTTACAAACATTTCCAGCTGGGAGATGCTCTAATTTCCACTCTTCCCAAGGTTAAAATCCTAGGCGTGGTATTGGATCAATCACTCAAGATGAATTCTTATGTGGCCAGTACCGTCTCTTCCGCCAACTATTATATTAAATTGCTATCCCATCTGCGTCCATACATCTCCCAATCCAATGCTGAGACCATCGCCCGAGCCATTATAGGCTCCAAACTAGACTACTGTTGTAGCCTATTAGCAGGCTCCAGTAAAAAAATCATCAAACGCCTTCAGGTGGTTCAGAACGGAGCTGTTAGAGTGGTATCCGGTCTTGCATACAGGGTACATGTCTCGGAGGCACGTCGAGCACTACACTGGCTGCCCGTGGAATCAAGAATCTCCTTCAGACTTATGGTCATCACTTTTAAATGCCTTCAGGGCAAGATGCCCTCCTACCTGCAAAGGTACATTGGAATAAAATCTTCTGCCAGAAACCTTCGGTCCAACAACCGGAACCTGCTCCAGCAGCCCAGAGTCAAAGGCAAAAAAGCAAAATGTGGTGCTTTTGCCTCAGCTGCACTTTGGAACACTCTGCCTGACCAACTGAGAAATTCGTGATCCCTGAATACATTCAAGAAGGGCCTTAAAACCTTCCTCTTCAAATAGTTGCCCCTGGTTTTCAGTTACTTTTTCCATTAGATTGTTCAGCCTCTTTATCTCCCCTTTCTTCTATGTTTTTTGTCTGCGCCCTCACACCTACGGGTTTATGGTGCGCCATACAAATGCTATAAAGTAAAGTAAAGTAAAGTAAATAAGGAACTGGGCACTGTATCATTGAGATTGCGATCAAGATACCGAAGTGCCTTGAATACTATATCCCTGAGACGAACCTCAGAGTAGACAACCTGAGGGAGACCATTTTCCTCAGTGGGAAAAAAACCTTGACATGTTATGTTTTATTTCCATCCAAAAATATTTGGTTAGAGTATTTCTACATTTTTATTATAGTAAAATGCCTACATCCAATAAGCCTTTATCTCCGCTACCCCTGATCAGAATAGAAGAATTGAGAAGTATACAGGCTATCATTCAAACTGCAGACAGCTATCTGAACACTAAAGGGCAGACAACATCTGAGGTGACTATATCTAAACCAGATGAGAAGCCATCTGATAATACCAAACAGAAGTAAGGTAAGAATAGCGGTTCTGACCCTCATTTCACTGAAGGATCCCAAAGACATGAAGGGAGATTCCGGACTAGTGGCTGATCAAAACACCCAGAATGAAAGGTTGAGGGCACTTCTAATATTGAGATCCCCATACTCTCAACACCAAGAGGTTGGTTTCTGTGTGGGGATGTGACACATAAGAGGAAATATCTGCACTGCAAAGGGAAACCCAAACAAACCATTGCAACTGTTTATCTCCTGAAGGCATAGTCATTGTGCGCATGTTAGCAGATGAAGTCTGACTGGAAAATTCCCTAACTCTCTGTGAGAGGGATATTGGTCCGTAGAGGGAGGCCCAGTTCCCACCAATTATCTGATATTTTTGTACCATGTTTAAATAAATGGGGTAATTCCTCCTGCTTTGCATGACACTGCTCGAGTATCACAGCTGTCAGGCATCAATGGGTGAAGGAAGGGCAGTATGTAAAAAAACAACGCCAGCTAATTAGATGGTTTGATGGCCTTACATATTGATCCTTGTCAATTGTAGAGTTTAGTTGCAGGGGTAAAACCTTTTCGCCATGTTGTAATGAAAGACTCTGTTCCAGTAGAGTCTCTCTTGTTTAATGACCTGCCTGACACAAACATAGGTGAAGTACCTACCAGAGCATTATCTCCACAAGCAGCACATGAGGACATGGTTGAGGGTCCAGGAGATAAGGTTTCCTGAGCTTGACCATGTGAGAGACTGGTATCAACAGACACTCCCAGTCCAGACCTGAAGTCCGCTCTGGCACCTGCTCCTGCTGGCTCTGTGTTGCCTATGGATTTAGCACTGGATTCATTGATCTCAGAATAGCATCATGAAATAGAAAAGGAACCTGAAATGGTGGAGAGGAGGGTTGTTTCAGACCTGAATGCCATGACAGAAGTGAATGATCTGTCTTCATCTTGAGTGAGCCCCAGGTCAAGTACAGTGTTTAATGTACAAGGGGACTGTTCCACTCTGGCAGGTTTGTGGCAGCAGACCGGGGTACAGGCACAGAGCGGAGGTCCTGAGCTACTCCAAAATGTGGGAGAAAGCACAGAGCGAAAGCCTTGACCTGTTACAAAACAAGGAACAGGCACAAGTTGAAAACCCTGGTCCATTCAAAGACAAGTATCCCAAGAATTTGGAGGCAGAGTACAGCCAAGCCTCAGGAGTTTCCTACCGACATGGCTCCTGACACACTTACTGATCACTTAGATGTGACTGCCACATCTTCACAGTGTGTCAGATCATATTTAAGAGCCCCAGGGTGGATGTAAAAAACAGAAGAAGTTTGCTCTATTCTGTCTTGCCAAGGTAACCCAGACCTCCATAAATCCTCTACCTGTGGTTTGGTGGTCTTGTGAGAGGAAAGGTAACTTCTTTCAGGTGGGATCCCACCTGGCAGTCATATCTTAGAGGGGACCCCAGTTCATATCTGTGACTATACAGATAGCACAGAGAGATCAGCAGGCCAATGCCTATCAAACAACTTTTCATTGCTGGCTGGAGATATGGTTTTCATAGTGCCTGAGATCTAGAACTCGCAGTCTATGGGCAGGGAAGTACATGCCATATTGAAAGACTAAAGAAATATCGAGGCTTAGTACCACAAATGAAATACGCCAATCATAGGTTGAAGAGATACAAGTATCCTTTATTACTGTACAGTCAAATATAAACAGATAGCTATCTGGCTCCCTACACCTGACAGTGTGTAGCAGCAGACACAGTGAATGGTGAGAGTGCTGGACATCTAAACACAGACATATTTATACTATTTTCAAAACATTGTCAAGCCTCTCTCCAAGCTAATAAATTACATGGTAGAGTTTGTGCCCAGTTCATATGTCAAATATTACAATACTGTACACGGAATTAAACAAGTTTGCATGTCCGTGAAGTTACAATGGTGCTGTTGGTTCTCTGATCCACGGTAAGCCTTGTTCCAAGAATGGCTACAATGCAGTTGAGCCAGAACACACAATCTGAGTTTGTTTTCCATTGTCTCATTGTTTATATGAGGACGAGGCTTGTGAGCACAGACAACACTTGGATGACAGTTCATTCGAGTCACAAGGTTTCTTTATATTGGTCAAATAGTCTGATCTCGGCCAGCCTAAACATTAACAGAACTCAAAGGTCGTTCGGCTCGGCTGCAAGTTGAAAACACAGTGCACCATTTTAGAACACAGAAACAAGAGTTGAAATCAAAATGGCGGACAATTCTTAAAATGGCAGAGAAATTGATCAAAAAGCGGAACATTTCAGATGCGGTTTTCTGTGTAAAACGAATGGGTTTAGGCCAATATTCATAACAAGGCGGTAATATGCGAATAAGGTTTAAAAATATAGGCACATGCGGAGCACATATGCTGTTGGTCAAATGATGCCCTACCTTCACAGGCAGTTATTCAGGACAGAGAAACAAAGGGGAAAAGTTAAGAACAATTTAGAGATAGGGCAGTGGCCCATATCTCTACAGAGATTGCAAATGGACATACAGTCTAAGTCTGGATCTCAATATTCTCTTTGATGATGATGATGTCACTCTAGGTTTTTGCCTGGGGGGTGGGCATGTGAGGGATTGCCTTCTGGTATGGGTGTAAAAGCCCTGGATATTTTGATTTTTGTAAACCATAAAATGATCTGGGTAATCCATCTAAAACATGTTGGTCTGCTAAACAGACCTCTCCTTCCATCAAGCTCTATGCCAAAAGTAAAGTTTAACCCCAGCATCATCAGTCACTCTGATGTTCAACTCATGTCCTCCAATAGGACAGATCAGGTGTGAAGGCAACCACAGATTCCCAATTTGACAGCATCTATAACAGCCAAAACACCTTTATTCCAAAACCATAGTAATTATGCTAATCTATCAACCTGGTAGCAGGATAATCTGGGCATTTAAAACATATCAAGGTTTAAGAAGGGTAGCTGGTGGTTCACATAATTATTAAAAGCAACATCTATTTTTATCTTATAAACGTTAACCATAAGATCTCAGACCAGCTATGAGGTGCAGTGTGAATACAAAGCACTTGACTCTACATTCCAGTGAAGGGGACAAAGAGCAGGAGGCCTGCATCTATTGATATTCTGGGGGATGGGTAAATCCTCCCTGCCATTCCCACTGACTCACAACAGGAGGGAGTCTTGCTTCAAAGAGGCACTCCAAAACAAATGTCTGCCTCACATCAGGTTGCTGCACACCAAAGCACCTTTGAAGTAGAGGACTAGTGAAGGAGACACATTTAGACAGGCAGGCAGAACAGTACCAAAGGGAGGAAAGATTTATCCATTGTAGATTTCTGTGGGCTTCTCTTTCCTTCCTGTATCCTACACCTCCCAAACAGCAATGCACGTTGGGTATGATGCAAAAATGCACAGGTCATGTATCACCTTAACAAGAATTTCACCTCTTAAAGCAGACTTGCTTTCAACCAATCCCCTGTGGCTTAATTAATTTAGACCTCTTTTAGGTGAGCAGACATTTCCAAATTCCTGCACCAATGAGGTGTAGAAAGGGGTTTCCAAGGCAGAGGCAAGTTCATCTCCTTGCCCATCAACAGGGAATATGAGGAAGGGGTGAACTGCTGCTGGAGAAAGGCCTGTTTCTCTGGTCACAAAATTTTTACCAGGATCATACTGGATGTGATGGACTCATGCAGGTGCCAGCCAGCTTCCCCCAGGTTGGGAGAGCAAGACAGAGACGTATCTTGTCCCTAAGTCCCTGGATTCAGACTCACAATGCTAGAAGGAGCAAATCAGACAGTCTACACCCCTCTATGCATACAACATCTGTTGAACCACTGTCAACTGCATTTGAATGTATTCAAACCAAAAGAGGACATGTGCTGCCTTTGGCAATTCTTAGAACCTTTACAAACCCCTTGTGATGCTATTCTTACTGGGTCACCATTGTATTGAGCCAGCTGAACACCTAAATTGCCCCGTCTCAAACAAAAAGCTCTCTGCAGCGGAAGCCTTCAACCCGCCAAGTTTAAGACTACACCTTGAATCACAAGCATATTCATCATTAACCCAGATTTCGGCCATGAAACCGACCCCGGTGGCCTCAATGATCTGCATCCTTCTAATAATGCATCGAGTCACAGCGAGGTTCATCTCAAACCCAAGTTGATGCCTGCTCCCCATTTGGATCAACACAACTCACTACATTCGAACCTGGTCAGAGCCATTTGAACAACATTCAGAAGCTTGGGTCGACGCTGTTCAACCACCAATGATTGATTAAGACACTATTGAAAGGCCCCAGCCACCTTGGCCCACTTTTGGGACCCTAGAGACTGCAAAGCTTCCCATTTTAGAACATTTCTACCCAATGACATATCTTTTTTAACAACATTGAAGTGACATATTGCCTTTTACTGCAAGCTAATCAGTGAGAGTGCTTGCATCATTAGATTCTGTATTTCTCCGCCTTTCTTTACAGGGGTGGGTTCTTGTTAGTGTTTTCTATTTTTATTGCATATTGATTTGTTAAAATGTTTATACCACACCCTTCTGAAAAGTATAGCCTGTCCTCGGCTCACGGTACCACAAAAGGAAAAGGTAGTGTATCTCTTATCTGTCCCTGTTCTACTGTTATGATTGGAATCCCCATTGTTTTGTCGAAGAGTGAGTACTGTCTAGGAATTTTAGCCACTACTCATCCTTGTACTCATGCAAAGCAGTAGTAATTTCTTCACAGGGAACAGCTACAACAGTCACAGTTGCCAGAGAAAATCTATAAGGTTTTTTAGAGTTACCCATTTTATTGCAGTCACATACTTACACCTGCCCAAGTGAATTTAAGAAAACACAGTAGTGCTAACCTCTGTATTCTGTTGAAAGTCACAGTCTGAAACTGGAGAGTAATCTGAACTGTGTGTTAAACTGTGTATCATCAGGCACGTCCATCAATAAAAAAGACTGTGAAAATTAGGAATACCACTATGTTAGGGTGTTTGGTAACGCGGAGAAAGCCCTTCCAAGGGGCTCCGTATATACCACACATGAAAGTAGCAACCCATTAATCTGTCCAAGGATTTGTGCTACTTTATGAACTGTGTAAGAATACAGGCTGAACACACTCTGGCTTTGAAATAAAGCTCAAATAGAAGAACCTTTTTGGTGTATGCTGTTTTTGCATCCTTGTATTGATGGTTAAAGCATTTAAACCCATATTGAGCTAACGGCTTTCATTAGAAAATTGTGTTCATTATTCAAGAAGAAATACATATTTAGTCCTTATTCTTTGTTCTTACCTAAGGTTAAATAAAGAATTTCATTTTTAGTAATGGAGTGTGCGCATTCATTTATTGTTTATAAAGAGTTCTATTTTGGTTCTGATACCCCGATAACCTACTTAGAGTTGTGACCTGGCTGCTGTGCAAGAGTTACCTAGGGGGAAACCATATTCTCTACCCATCTTAAATTTGTGGGGACAGAGTTCCATAACTGGGTGACCCTGATGGGAAAGGACCTTTAGGTAGGATGGAACATGTATTTATTTATAGTTTGCTTTTTAGGCACTTAGGACAAGGGTACATAGTTTGAAATTATGCGTTCTTGTACTGGCAGCCAATGGATATCTCTCCTATATTTTGAGATGTGTTCTTTCTATGGAATGTTTTTAGTTATCAGTATAGCGTAATTCTGGACACATTGACATTTCTTTGCACAAGAGATATTTGACCCAAGCAACATGGAGTTACAATAATCCAATTGTGACAGAAAAGTGGCTCTGGCAATGGTAGTGCAATTTTCCTTTGTTAGAAAAGGCTGAATGTTCCTTAAAAGGTGAAGGTAATAATTACAATTTCTGTTAATCTGGTTGGTATTTTCTTCGGTGTTAAGAGAGGATTCCAAGATAACACCCAGCGTTTTTTATTTGTGCTAGATGGAGATGGTTCTGTTATTTGTGAGGAAATGTGTTACGCTCACCTGGCTCCCACAGAGGCGTCGATCGGAACTGGACAGCTGCGGCCTCCACCAATTTGATGCGTAGGGCCGAGATGACGGACTGGACTGGCCCACCTAGCTTCGTTTGCTTGGCCCGTAGGAATATTCTTCTGCAAATGGAGAAAGGGAATTAACCACCCATGGAGTTGAGCGTAACTCCTCCCACCCCTGCTGTTCTCCCCACAGATCACCTTTGATGTCCCCACTTATAGTCTCACCTGATGGTTTGAAAAGATGAGCTCTCAATCCTGCATTGAGCGCAGGGGCGCGTTGATAACCAGTTGCTTCACTGGCTCGAAGGAATTGGTGAGTTCCAGAACAATATTGACTCTGAGATTCCCGGCAAGACGTATAAAGTTCGTAAGAGTTCAAATGCCTGACTTTCACTCTTGTCCGATTCCTTGCAGGTTGCAGCTTGACCCTAATGAAGAGTTCCTCGTGGCAACCGGTAGTATTCTGGTAAGGATTTGTATTTTCCAACACAGTTCGATAAAATAATGTCAATATGTAACCTGTTGCTTTCTCCCTTATTCAGGCACTGAGAGAAAGTAGGAAGTCTTGGGGAATAATACCTCCGGCGGTAAAATCAGGTAAGTCTATTGTGGTGAGGAGGGTTGCCCTTGTTAGTCCCTTTGTTTCACCTTGCTGTCCTTTTGTTTCCCCTTAGGGGCCCGGGGTTCGGCGAAGATGCAGTGGAAGCTGCGCCGACCCGTGAAGAGGAACAGTACCCCCGCTGGTAAAATCAGGTAAGTCTATGGGGGGGGGTAACTAATATTCCTCTGTGTAATCCCTTGGTTCACCTTGCTGCTCTTGTCTTCTCCTTAGGTGCCGGAGTGCGGCGGGAACATGCAGGAGGATGCGGTGGAATGTGAAGATGCTGCGAAGGCCGGTGAGTTCAGCGCGGCGCTGCAGCAGGCGAGGCGACGCACATAAAATAACTTCTTTCTTCCAGCTCGAAGGTGAAATTGGATCGGGATTCAGGTAAGGATTAAAGGTATTGCTCTTTTTCTAACCTTTTCTCCTTCTTTCGCCCTTTTTCTAGGAGCTCCTAACTCGAGGTGGGCGTGGCAGAAGGCTGGATGCAGACTTGCAGGCACGGTGAGCGTTACGCTGCTGGATGCAGAATAATGTGAAGCGTGTGCTGCTCTTCGGGCGTGGTTTAAATAGCCTCCAAAGTAGTCCCAGGTAAGTATTCCTCCCCAGCCCTGCCCGAGTAAAAAATAGTCCCTAAGTAAAGTAGTCCCTACCAAGCCTCTTTTGGCTTGGAGCTCTTGCAACATGGTCTGCATCAGATAAGTTTGCAGCATGGTCTGCATCAGGTAAGTTTTATTCTATGATCCTGGCGCCTATGGTGCCAGGACTGACTCTCCATATGAGCCTGGGGCCATAGGCCAGGACTGGACCCAAATAGCCCCTAGCAGGGGTTGTTAGGCTTGCTTAGGATAACTTGATGTCTGCTTCCGGTGTTGCTGGACGTGGTCTGGGTCCCCGGGGGTAGGCATCATGACATCACTCCTCCCCAAGGCCCCTCCTAAAGTCGTTCTTCCCTGTTTTTTCGGTTTGTCTGGGAAATTTCGGTGGAATTCTTTCACCAATCGGGGTGCATGAACATGGTCACTAGGTTCCCATGACCTTTCCTGTGGTCCGTAACCTTTCCAGTCGATTAAATAAAAGAGTTTTGACTTTATCAGCTTGGAGTCCAGGATGTTCTTAACTTCAAATTCGGGTTCTCCGTCTACAAGGATAGGTTCTGGTGGCTTGGTTAGTCTTGTCCCTGGTTGCACTGGCTTCAAAAGTGACACATGAAAGACGGGGTGAATTCGCATATTAGCAGGTAAGTCCAACTTGACAGCCACCGGGTTGATAATGGCCTTAATAGAGTAAGGTCCCAAATATCTGAGGTTTAAGGTCTGTGTTCCCTTTAGAGGTATATGTTTTGTGGCTAACCATACTTGGTCCCCTATCTGGTATTGTGGAGTATCACTTCTATGCCGATCAGCATCTTTCTTGTATTTTTCTTTCGCCTGTTTTAAATGTGTAGTTGCTTCCTTAAAGGCTTGTGTAATCGTAGCGTGCAGATGGTCCACTGCGGGCATTTCTAAGTGTTGGGGTGAGTCAAGGTCTGAGGTTCGAGGATGGTGCCCATATAAGGTATAAAAGGGGCTTTGTCCAGTTCCAGAGTGTACTGAATTATTGTATGCATATTCGGCGATCCAAAGAATGTCTTTCCAATTACTCTCAGTCTGATGTAACATACAACGTAGGTATTGTTCGAGAGTCTGGTTGGTCCTCTCCGTTTGACCATCGGTCTAGGGGTGGTGACTGGTCAATAACCTCACATCGATTTGCGTCAATTGACAGCATTTTTTCCAAAAATGTGAAATGAATTGACTGCCCCGGTCAGAGACCAATATGGACGGAAATCCGTGTATGCGAACAATGTTTTCGAGGAACTCCTTGGCCAGGATTGAAGCTGAAGGTAATCCCTTTAAAGGAATAAAGTGGGCCATCTTGGAAAAAAGATCCACAATAACTAGAATGGTGTTAAATCCATTACATGGGAGTAGATCAGTAATAAAGTCTAACGATAAGGTGTGCCATGGTGTAGGTGGAATGTCTAAAGGTTGTAAGAGTCCAGCTGGTTTTTTCTTTTGACTTTTGTTTTGGGCGCAAATGCCACAAGACATCACAGATGATTTAATATCCTTTTGCCAGGTGGGCCACCAGAATTGTCTTTTAAATTTAGCTTCAGTTTTTGCAATACCTGGGTGCCCCTCCATTAGGATATCAAAATAACGGGAAATGACTAGCTCTTGTAGTTCCTTGTGTGGCAGAAATAGCTGCCCTTGGTAATAAGGCAGATCATTGGTGACAGAGTAGTCCGGGCCTTTTTTTACCCAGACCTGCAGGGCTGTAGGATCAAAGAGTTGCTGGATCTTTACCTGAATGTCCTCTAGTGTCTGTAGAGTAGTCATGCCAAGAATTCTTTGTTCGGAAATTATAGGTGCTGGTTCTGGGTTCATTTCTGCCTCTCCCATCCCTTTTCGGGATAAGGCGTCTTCTTTACCATTCTTACAACCTGGTCGATAGGTTATTACAAAATCGAACTCGGCAAAGAACAATGCCCATCGGAGTTGACGTGACGATTGGGCCTTGGCTGTCTTTAAATACAATAAGTTCCGGTGATCGGTGATTACAGTAATGGTATGCCTGGCACCAAGAAGATAGTGCCGCCAAGCCTTGAAGGCCGATTTAATGGCTAATAACTCCTTGTCGGTAACCGCATAG
Organism: Ambystoma mexicanum; assembly: GCF_040938575.1. Taxonomy (NCBI): domain Eukaryota; kingdom Metazoa; phylum Chordata; class Amphibia; order Caudata; family Ambystomatidae; genus Ambystoma; species Ambystoma mexicanum. The sequence continues at coordinate 331,280,668 of NC_090933.1, read as the reverse complement.
TTTAACTCGGGTGCCGAGAACCTTCTGGACCAAAATGCTACTGGATGAAGCTGGCCAGTTTCAGGGTCCTTTTTAGACAGGACATCTCCCATGGCTAGACTGGATGCATCAGTTTCCACTATGTATGGAAGTTCAGGGCGCGGGTGCTTTAATACAGGTGGAGACATGAATTTCGCTTTCAGCTCTTGGAAGGCATTTTCAGCTTCTTCATTCCATATAAAGCGTTTACTTTTTCACAAGAGTGCTGTGATGGGATGTACAACATGTGAAAAATCCGGGAGGAATCTGCGGTAGAAATTGGCAAAGCCGAGCATGCTTTGTACTCCTTTAACTGAACTTGGTGATGGCCACTTAAGGATTGCGTCCACCTTTCGTGAGTCCATTCAGACTCCCTTTGGGGTCAGGATAAACCCAAGGAATTCAACTTCTGTGGCATGAAAAACAAATTTTTCCAGTTTTGCATATAGTTTGCGCTGGCGCAATTATTCAAGGACTGCTCGGACGTGCTTCACATGGTCAGATTCTGAAGAGGAATATACTAGAATATCATCGATATATACAACAACACAAATGTCAATGAGTTCACGAAGGACATCGTTCATGAAGTATTGGAAGGCTGCTGGTGCATTGCACAACCCGAAAGGCATCACCTGGTATTCGAATAACCCATACTTAGTGCGGAAAGCAGTCTTCCATTCGTCTCCTTCTTTTACACGTACCAGATGATATGCCCCCCAGAGATCTAATTTAGTGTATATACAAGCGTCCTTCACTTGGTCTAGTAGTTCAGGGATCAGAGGAAATGGGTATCAGTTCTTAACAGTTATCTGGTTCAATGCGCGGTAGTCTATGCACGTTCTGAGGTCACCTTCCTTTTTGGGCACGAAGAACAAAGCTGAAGATGCAGGGGACTTGGATGGGCGAATAAAGCCATTGGCCAGGTACTGGTCTAAGTACTGTCGTTGGTGAAGGTTCTCAGGTTCCGTAAGGGCATAGATCCTGCTACAAGGGGGTTGTGCACCGGGTATGAGATCGATTTGACAATCGTACGATCTGTGAGGAGGTAAGGTGTTTGCCTGTTCTTTTTGGAAGACATCCTGGAATTCTTGGTATTCTGGAGGTAGTTGCATGACTGCTGTGGTTACTGTTGCCAGGCCTGCGTTCTGACTTTTCTTTGGGTAACAGGTTTGTGCACAATCCGGGAAGGTTATTCTCTTCTCTCGCCAATCAATACAAGGATTATGTGTTTCCAACCAAGGTATCCCCAGTATTATTTGGAACTGTGCGGCTTTGATTAGATCAAACACAATAGTCTCTCGATGCCCATCCTGACCCAATAGTGTCATCTCTGCGGTTGAATGAGTTACAGGCCCAGAGGCAATTTCAGTTCCTTCGACTGTGGTGATGACATCTGAGGTGTTTTTTTGGCAGAGAGGTAGATTCATCCTGGAAGCCAATTCATAGTCCACATAGTTTCCTATGGCCCCGCTATCAATGTATGCCCTTACTGCGTGCATACGCGATGGCTGCCCTGGATCTACGAGGACCATTGGTATGATGAAATGCAAGGTCTGAGTATCCTTTTTCAAGCTCGGCAAGCGGACCTCTACGCTTGTCGGGCGTGGTTGTATCCCGAGTCTGACTCCATATGGCTTTTATCAGCAGCTCCTACCAGCTTCTTGGGTGGTTTTACAGGGCAATCCCGTAGAAAATGCCCAGAAGTTCAACAATATAGACACAATTGCATTTGCCGTCTCCTTTCTCTTTCCTTCTGGGTTAAGGATCCTTTAACAGCTCTGATTTGCATGGGTTCTGAAGCATCTGCTCCTTTGGGGTTAGCGTGGGTTTTGACCAACACCGGATTCTCAAACTTGGCCCGATCAGCCTTTCTGTTCTGAAGTCTGTGATCTAACTGGACCACTAAGTCTATATATTCAGCGCAGTCTTGAGGTGGGTTCACGACTTGAGCCAAGACATCCTTGAGTTCTCCTCGAAGCCCTCGATGAAATAATGTGATTCATTTTACCTCAGGCCATCCAGTTTCCACTATCAACCTATTAAAGGTTGCGATGTAGGATAGAAGGTCCTGGTTACCCTGTCGTAGGGACAAAAGTTTGTTATCCAGGGCCTATCCTTGGGAGTGCCGGGCAAATAGTGTTTCCATGCTCGTTTGAAAGCCCTGAAAATCCCGAAGAATTGGGTCATCCTGAGTAACTAGTGGAATTGACCAATCAGCGGCACTGCTGCTGAGATATGACAATACAAAGGCTACCTTGGCTTGATCGTTTGGGAAGGCTCCAGGTCTGCATAAAAAGTGCAAGCGGCATTGGTTCATAAACATGGCAAAACCTTTTGGGATCTCCGGCAAAGCGTTCGGGAGGAATATTTCCTGGTAGATTTATTTGCACAGGGTTACTCGATAACACAGGAGCTGGATTTCCCTCGGAACCAGGTAAAGGGTGCTTGTCCAGCCTGGCTTTGCAATAGTTGCCTAGCAAGGTCATCAGTTTGCTCATTTGACAAAATCAGTTCCCTCCTAAGAGCATTGGTTTCTTGACGGGCGGAATGCACTTCAGCCCTCAGTTCCCCTAGTAATTGGGCCAATTGGTCAGTCTCTGAGGTATCCATAACACCCGGGTGGGAATTTGTGGGTAGGATTTGCGTTCTGTTATGCTCACCTGGCTCCCACAGAGGCGTCGATCGGAACTGGACAGCTGCGGTCTCCACCAATGTGACGCGTAGGGCCGAGATGATGGACTGGACTGGCCCACCTAGCTTCGTTTGCTTGGCCCGTAGGAATATTCTTTTGCAAATGGAGAAAGGGAATTAACCACCCATGGAGTTGAGCGTAAATCCCCCCACCCCCGCTGTTCTCCCCACAGATCACCTTTGATGTCCCCTGTTATAGTCTCACCTGATGGTTTGAAAAGATGAGATCTGCATGCTGCATTGAGCATAGGGGCGCGTTGATAATCAGTTGCTTCACTGGCTGGAAGGAATTGGTGAGTTCCAGAACAATATTGACTCCGAGATTACCGTGAAGACGCCGTAAGTATAAAGTTCATAAGAGTTAAAATGCCTGACTTTCACTCTTGTCCAATTCCTTGCAGGTTGCAGCTTGACCCTAATGAAGAGTTCCTTGTGGCAACCGGTAGTATTCTGGTAAGGATTTGTATTTTCCAACACAGTTTGTTAAAATAATGTCAATATGTAACCTGTTGCTTTCTCTCTTATTCAGGCGCTGAGAGAAAGTATGAAGTCTTGGGGAATAATACCTATGGCGGTAAAATCAGGTAAGTCTATTGTGGTGAGGAGGGTTCCCCTTGTTAGTCCCTTTGTTTCACCTTGCTGTCCTTTTGTTTCCCCTTAGGGGCCGGGGTTTGGCAAAGATGCAGTAGAAGCTGCGCCGACCCGTGAAGAGGAATAGTACCCCCAGTGGTAAAATCAGGTAAGTCTATGGGGGGGTAACTAATATTCCTCTGTGAATTCCCTCCCTTGGCTCACCTTGCTGTTCTTGTCTTCTCCTTAGGTACCGGAGTGCGGCGGGAACATGCAGGAGGATGCGGTGGAATGTGAAGGTTCTGCGATGGCCGGTGAGTTCAGCGTGGCGCTGCAGCAGGCGAGGCGACGCGCATAAAATAACTTCTTTCTTCCAGCTCGAAGGCGCGATGGATCGGGAATTCAGGTAAGGATTAAAGGTATTGCTCTTGTTCTAACCTTTTCTCCTTCTTTCTCCCGTTTTCTAGGAGCTCCAAACTCGAGGCGGGCGTGGCAGAAGGCTGATTGCAGACTTGCAGGCACGGTGAGCGTTACGCTGCTGGATGCAGAATAACGCGAAGCATGTGCTGTTCTTTGGGCGTGGTTTAAATAGCCTCCAAAGTAGTCTCAGGTAAGTATTCCTCCCCAGCCCCGCCCGAGTAAAAAATAGTCCTTAAGTAAAGTAGTCCCTAGCAAGCCTCTTTTGGCTTGGAGCTCTTGCAGCAAGGTCTGCATCAGGTAAGTTTGCAGCATGGTCTGCATCAGGTAAGTTTTAATCTATGAGCCTGGCGCCTATGGCGCTAGTGAAATGACTTCCTCTGTCTGGTTCTATTCTTTGTGGTAAACCATATCTTGAAAATATATGATTTACCGGTAATGTAGCTGCTGTTTGCGCGCTACAATCTGAAGCTGGAATACACTCTATCCATTTTGACATCAAACAAACCACACTCAAAATATAACGGTTCCCCCTTCTCGTCCTTTTTACAGGCCCTACATAGTCTATTTGCAAATCTGACCATGGAATGGTTAAGCCTCGTTTCATCAATGGGGCTCTATGCATTGGTGAAGCAGGTTTAAATTGGGCACATACTAAACATCCGTCAGTATATAATTCCACATCTTGGGACATATGTGGCCAGTAAGCATAATCTTTCAGTATCTCTAGTGTTTTTTGTGAAACTCTGTGTCCTGCAGTTATTGCATCATGTGCATGGTGTAGCATTAGCCCTCTGAATGAAAGGGGTACTACCCAATGTATTTGTCCTGTTATGGATTCCCTAATCATGAGTTCATCCTGTAGTCTGATTAGTTTTTTATTCTTTAATAGCACCCTCGACTCTGCTTTTCCCACACAATCATTTTCTGTTAAAGGATTTTGTTCAGGGTCTATCAAATGATTATAATAGATTCCCAAAATTGGATCATCTTTTTGTGCCTTAATCAGGTCTTGATCTGGTGTATCATAACTCCATTGCACTACTGATTGTTCTACCTCTTTTGGAGCTTTAAAGCATGTCATTGCATCAATCTGTATTTCACCAAGTAAATGTTCAATAGGTAGCAACTCTCCCGTCACATTCCCAATTTTAGCTAAATGATCTGCCTTAGCATTTCCCTCCTTATCTTCTCCTGGTTTTTTAAAATGTCCACGAATTTTCCTCCAGTATATTTTCAAATCATTCTTTGACACCAATTTGTCTATAGCCTGTATAATTTTTCCATGTTTGAGAGGCTTTTTATTTTATGTAATCATGCCTCTTGCTTTCCAGCCAGGCAAATATTCCACAAAGCTATTTCGTGCATAAACAGAATCAGTCACCAGGACAATTTCACTAAATTTATTATCAACTGCAGTACTAATTGCTTTATAAATGGTTGCCAATTTCACTACTTGACTGCTCCTAACCCCAATTCTCATCCCTATACTGGGAATGTCTTCCAATCTCAACCAGACATTTCCTATTCCTGACACCAATTGTTTATTACTGTCATTTTCAATGTGAAAAGCACAACTGTCAACATATACAGTTGGCAAATACTTGCATGTCTTTTCATCAAAAGCTTTGTGTGGTGATTGTCCAAACGCCTGTAAACTAGATTCAACTTCTACTTCATTTGATACATGTTTAGCTGTACAATCATGTAGATCTGCCAAACCTTGAGCAACTGGGCTCTTTTTATTTTGGCCATAGCTCACTTCTACAGGAACGCCTTGCAATGCCAGTGTCCATGAAGTAATTCTGGACTGTGCTAGGTTGCCTGACCTAATTATTTTACTCTCTAAAAACTGCAATGGTTGATGATTTGTCTCAATGATTATACCCTTTCTCCCTGAACAATGGGGTGGAAATGCTATAACACCCACACAGTGGTCAAAAGGGCATTTTCACATTCACTGAATTTAATTTCAACTTGGGAAAATGCCTTACTTGCTGTAACGCTCACCTGATTCCCACAGAGGCGCAGGTCTGGCTTCGAGTGCTGGTGCTTCTTCAATGGTGAAGCGCAGGACTCTGAAGATGGACAAGAAGGGCCCCTCTACTCTGGCTTCTCTGGCTCGCAGGAATATTCCCCTGTGCGTGAAAAGGGAGTATTACCTACTGACTGAGTTATGCTCAAGCCTCCCACTCTCTTCCAACCCTTCACAATACCCTTCCACGATTCCCCGTGAAGTCTCACCTTAGGGTCATGAAGGATGAGCTTTCCATCCTGCTTCTGATGCAGGGACGCGTTGAAACCCAGTTAGTTCACTGGATTGAGGATTGATGGGAGTTCAGGTAAGCTTGACTATTCAGGTAAGGCGCTGTAAAAGTTCTGCTGCAAGTTCAAAAGTCCAAGCTTTATAATAATGTTCATAGCCTTGTTGCAGCAAGCGCTAATGCTTATGTCTTTTTCCCCTTAGGGGCCGGGGTTCGGAATGCCGGAGATATGGCGCCGACCCAAAATGAAACGTGCAGTTCCAGTAAATGACAGGTAAGTTCTGGATGAGCGCTCGGGTAATGTCTTTGCATTCGCTCATTCAATGTCTTTGTCTTTTTTCCCCATAGGGGCCGGGGTCCGGAAAATGCCTGGAAGCGGCAAGACCCGAAATGAAATGAGAATGACCCAACAGGTAAGTCTTAGAAGGAAACCGAGCTTTTCCTATTCCTTTCCTTCTCTCACCTTGTTCTTGTCTTTTCTCTCTAGGCTCTGGGAAGTGGCTGTGGATCCGGATGATCGCTGCTGAAGATGGAGGCGTCCAGGATAGGTGAGTGAAATGCAGCGCTGCAGCGATCGTAGCGAAATGCTTTTAAAAATGATGTCTTCCTTTTCAGGATCGTCGGTGTGATGTCTCCGTGGTGCGGGTTTAGCAGGTAAGGTATTTTCTCTCCCTTTGCAGGTGACCCAGGATACTGACAGGCGTGGCTGAGGTCCAGATGCAGGAGCTGACACGGTGAGCGTCCAGCTGCGAGGAGCAGAACAATGCGAAGCGTGAGTTGCTGATCGGGTGTGGTTTAAATAGCTTTGGAAGAAGTTCCAAGTGTGTATCCTTCCACTGATCAGGTATGTATCCTTCCCCGACCACACCCGGGTGGAAAGTAGTCCCACAGGTAAAGTAGTTCCATTCAGGCCTCAAGAGGGCCTGGATGTAGCAGCATGGTCTGCATCAGGTAAGTGCACATTAAAACACTTGAACACATGTCTAGCTTTATGAGCCTGGCGCCTAAGGCGCCAGGACAGGGGTCCAACATGAGCCTGGCGCCTAAGGCGCCAGGACAGCGTCCAAAGGGCCCCAGCTTTGGCCCGCTGGCACTCCCCTGGGGGAAATGATGCCTGCCTCTGGGGTTGCTGGGTCGGACCTGGCTCCTTGGAGGTAGGCATCATGACAGTACCCCCCCCCCCAAGGTTCTTTCCTCCGGGGGTTTTGGCTTGTTCGGAAATCTCCGGTGAAACCTTTGTACTAATCGAGGTGCGTGGACATGGTTACTAGGCTCCCACGATCTCTCCTGAGGTCCATATCCCTTCCAGTCAACTAGATAGAAGAGTTTCGACTTTACCACCTTGGAGTCTAAAATGTCTTTAACTTCGAATTCTAATTCCCCTTCAATTTGAACTGGATCTGGAGGCTTGGAAAATCGGGTTCCTGGTTGTACTGGCTTCAAAAGTGATGCATGAAAAACTGGATGAATACGCATGTTGGACGGTAGATCCAGTTTAAAGGCCACTGGGTTGATTATAGCCTTGATGGGGTAAGGTCCTATGAATCTGGGATTGAAGGTTCGCGGGCCCTTGAGGGGTAAATGTTTAGTTGCTAGCCATACCTGGTCTCCTACTTGGTAAGGAGGAGTTTTACTTCGGTGCAAATCAGCGTTTTCTTTATACTTTTTCTTGGCTTGCTGTAAATGACTTGCAGCTTCTTTGAAGGCTCGGGTTATTGTGGAATGCAGATGATTTACTGCGGGCATTTCCAGGGTCAGAGGTGGATCTAGGTCAGAGGTCCGAGGATGGTGACCATACAAAGTATAAAAAGGGGTTTGTCCAGTTCCAGAATGCACTGAGTTGTTGTATGCATATTCTGCGATCCAAAGAATGTCTTTCCAATTCAACTGAGATTGGTGTAACATGCACCGAAGATATTGCTCGAGAGTCTGATTGGTTCTCTCGGTTTGTCCGTCGGTCTGGGGGTGGTGGCTGGTGGATAACATCTATTTGTGCTAATCGGCAACACTTCTTCCAAAAATGGGAGATAAATTGACTTCCACGATCCGAGACTAATACGGAAGGGAAACCATGTATGCAAACTATATTCTCCAGGAATTGCTTGGCCAAGGTGGAAGCTGAAGGCAAACCTTTCAAAAGGGATGAAGTGGGCCATTTTGGAGAATAGGTCCACAATTACAAGGATTGTGTTGTAACCAGCACAAGGAGGCAGGTCGGTTATAAAGTCCATTGACAGGGTGTGCCATGGTGCCGGTGGAATATCCAAGGGTTGAAGTAGGCCGGCTGGCCTTTTCTTTTGAGCTTTGTTTTGGGCGCGAATTCTGCAAGACAGAACAAAAGACTTTATATCTTTTCTCCAAGAAGGCCACCAGAAGTGGCGTTTGATTTTTTCCTCCGTTTTAGCGATACCAGGGTGTCCTTCCATTAAAGATTCATGATTGTGGGCAATAACAAGTTCTTGCAATTCTTTACTTGGTAGAAACAACAGCTCCTGGAAGTAGGGTAAGTCATCCTTAACGGTGTAATGAGGACCCTTTTGACTCCATTCCAGTAAGGTTGAAGAGTCTAGAAGTTGTTTTACTTGCGTTTGGATGTCCTCAATAGTTTGCAATGAAGTTAAGCCTAAGATTCTTTGCTCAGGTATGATGGGCACAGGTTCTAAGCTCGAATTAGGTTCTTCCATGCCAATCCGGGATAAGGTGTCCGCTTTTCCATTCTTGCAGCCAGGGCGATAGGTAATTACAAAATCAAATACCGCAAAGAATAGAGCCCAGCGGAGTTGTCGTGAAGATTGAGCCTTGGCCGTCTTCAAATACTGTAAGTTTCTGTGGTCCGTAATTATGGTGATGGTGTGTCTTGCCCCGAGAAGGTAGTGACGCCAAGCCTTGAAAGCAGATTTGATGGCCAGTAACTCTTTATCGGTAATTGCGTAGTTGATTTCAGGAGGAGAACATTTTCTGGACCAAAAGTCCACTGGGTGTAGTTGGTTAGTTTTTGGGTCTCTTTGCGACAGGACAGCTCCCATGGCCGAACTGGATGCGTCGGTTTCCACAATGTACGGGAGATCTGGGTGCGGGTGCTTCAATACAGGTGCAGAGGTGAATTTGGTTTTCAGGTCCTGAAAGGCTTGTTCGGCCTCAAGAGTCCATTCAAAGTGTTTGTTTTTCTTTAGGAGAGCTGTGATGGGTTGGACTGTTCGGGAAAAGTCTGGGATGAATCTTCGATAGAAATTGGCAAAGCCGAGCATGCTCTGAACTCCCTTCACCAAGCTAGGAGATGGCCATTTGAGGATGGCATCCACCTTTCGCGAGTCCATTCGGACTCCTTGAGGTGTCAGGATGAATCCGAGAAACTCAACTTCTGTGGTATGAAAAACACATTTTTCGAGTTTTGCAAATAGTTTGTGCTGGCGTAATTTCTCAAGAACTGCCCTAACATGTTTTCTGTGATCAGATTCTGAAGAAGAGTACACCAGGATGTCGTCAATGTAAACAATGACACAGACATCGATAAGTTCCCGAAGAACATCATTCATAAAGTACTGAAAGGCGGCAGGTGCATTGCACAAACCGAAGGGCATCATCTGATATTCGAAAAGCCCAAACTTGGTGCGGAATGCAGTCTTCCATTCGTCGCCTTCTTTTATACGCACCAGGTGATAAGCTCCTCGGAGATCTAACTTGGTGTACACACAAGCGTCTTTCACCTGGTCGATAAGCTCAGGGATCAAGGGCAGAGGATAACGGTTCTTAATCGTTATTTGATTTAGGGCGCGATAGTCTATACACGTTCTAAGGTCGCCCTCTTTTTTCGGCACGAAGAACAGAGCTGAAGAGACAGGAGACTTGGACGGGCGAATAAAACCATTGGCTAGGTACTGATCTAAGTACTGACGCAAATGCAGGTTCTCAGGTTCCGTAAGAGCATAAATCCTACTACAAGGTAGTTGAGCATTGGGTACCAGACCGATTTGGCAATCATAAGACCGATGGGGAGGTAACGTGTTAGCCTGTTCTTTCTGAAAAACGTCTTGGAATTCTTGGTATTCTGACGGTAACTTTACAGCGGTGGAAGTTGCTGAGCTAGACCCATATCTGGATTTCCTGGATAACAAGTTGATTCACAATCAGGAAAACTTATCTTCTTTGCTCACCAGTCAATTCTGGGATTATGTGTTTCTAACCAAGGAATTCCAAGAATTACTTGAAATTGTGGGGCCTTGATCACATCAAACACGATTGCTTCCCGATGTCTGTCCTGACCTACCAGTGTCACTTCAACAGTGGAATGCGTTACAGGCCCAGAGGCTATTTCGGTTCCATCTACTGTATTAATGACATCTTGGGTTACTTTCGGGCGAAGAGGAAGCTTATTCCTGGAAGCCAATTCACGGTCTATGTAATTTCCAATAGCTCCACTGTCGATGTATGCTTTTATAGCATGCGACTGCTGAGGCTGTTTTGGGTCCACGAGCACCATTGGCATGACAAAATGCGAGGTCAAAGAGTTAGTTTTCAAGCTCGGCAAGCGGACCCCTACGCTTGTCGGGCTAGGTCGTTTCCCGTATCAGGTGTCAATAATTCGTTATCAGTAGCCCCAACCACCTTCTTAGGTGGTTTAACTGGACAATTCCGAAGAAAGTGACCGGAAGTCCCGCAATACAGACAAAGTTGCATTTGCCGCCTTCTCTCTCGTTCTTTCTGCGTTAATGGTCCTTTAACACCACCGATTTGCATAGGTTCGGATATGTCGGTACTCTTGGAGTTAGCGTGGGTTTTGATCGGTATTCGGGTTTCGTACTTGAACCAATCTGCTTTTCTGTTTTGAAGTCTGTGATCAAGTTGAACCACCAAGTCTATGTAGTCTGCGCAGACCTGGGGTGGGTTTACTATCTGAGCTAGAACACCCTTAAACTCTCCGTGCAGGCCTCGATGAAACAATGTGATCCTTTTGTTTTCAGGCCATCCAGTTTCCACAACCAGTCTGTTAAAGGTGGCAATGTATAGCAGAAGATCCTGATTACCTTGTCGTAAGTGTCAAGGTACCCAGGTCCAAGGCGCAGGAGCGAAGCAATACCAACCACCCCCTCAATGGTCTCAGTGTCTGCAAGTCAAGGCTTACACAGACCTCCGTAACCAGAGCGGGGAAGGAGGGTTAGGGACTCGATGAGTGGATAGGTAGAGGGATTTTAGGGTAACCGGATTGAGGGATAGGAAGAGGTTATGGATGGGACTGGGGACTTTTAGGATAAACGATGACTGCACACTTTTCCTGAACTGGTTGCTGCCAGTGTTTGTAACACCTTTACATGTAAAGATGTTTTCCCTTCACACTAGATTGCCCTTTCAACATATCATGTACATTCTCCCCTGAACATGAGGTATAAACAAACTTGAATTGGCAAACATGATATGAGTCCAGTTACAATTTTCATAAACAAACGTCTTTGCACAAGCACACTTAGCTTTAAACTTCTGTCCTTAAGTCCTGCCCTGCAAAGGCTGTCGAGTCCTGTGCCACGTCCTTGCGGTCAGGTGATCTGATGCTCACTGAAAGGAAAAAACAAGGACAAGCATTAGCGTGTGCCTTCTGGTTGTGTTGATCTCTCACTCACACTTTCCCAAACACACTTTACACGCATTCAACATTCCGCATTCCGTGCATTCAAGGTTTCAGGTTTTCCTTGGGGTGCGTTGCCGCACGTGGCCTTAAATCCCCAGGATCTATATTTTGCCAATATTCGATCTTCCCTCAGACCGAGTGCCTTTTTCTTAGTAATGCGCTCCCGCCTCGTACGCCGTTCCGGCGTATGTTTCATGAGACGAAAACAGGTGAAAACATCCACATATAAAGTCGTCTGCACACAATCATTGATCAGAACTCTCTCCCCGAAGCCCGCCCACTTAGCTTCTATGTGGCGGCGCAGGGGCTCTGGAGGGATTGGGAAATGCCCCCTGCGCTTCCCCCGTATAACCCAGACTTTCCGTGAGCTGAGCGGCACTTATCTTTGTGAAGCGAGGGGCCGGATGGTTCCTCCGGAGGCTCTGGGCCCCTCGCGTGTGAATTCCGAGGAGCTGCTGGGCACACGTCCGCTCTCCTCGATGTCTCGAGCACAAGCCCCGTGCCTTGGGGCTCGCGCATGCGCATTCGCGCGCCACACCCAGCGCGGCTTCCCATTGGCTCGCGAGTCCGCCGCGCATGCTGGGAAATGTAGTCCTGGTGTGTCAAATGCTGGGATTTGTAGTCTTGGGCTGCAATATGTCTACAGAAAGGGCATAACAGCCTTTTTAAGTACAACAGCCTTCTGGGTCTAGGTGTCTTCATGATCCCAGGCCCAACAGTTCCAACAGAATATGGTCTTTGGCCAGACCTGCCCCTGACAGCACTCCCCCCCCCACGGAAGGCAGGGCCCCCGGGTTTATCAGGGTAGTTTCTATGAAAAGTGCGCAGTAATCGTGGTGCATGCACATGATGTGAGGGTTCCCAGGAGCGGTCTTCGGGCCCGTACCCCACCCAATCAATCAAATAATAAAGTTGTCCGTTCTTTATTTTCTTGGAGTTCAAAATGGCTCGTACTTCGTATTCAGGTTCCCCTTGTACGAGTACGGGGGGTGTTTTTTGGGTACGTGTGCCATGGGGTGCTGGTTTTAACAGCGATGTATGGAAAGTAGGATGGATCTTCATCTGGGATGGTAGAGTCAATCGAACCGCTACTGGGTTAATTACCTTTTGTACGCTAAACGGGCCCAAATAGCGGGGTTGTAATTTTCTGGGCCCTTCTAGCCGCAAATTGCGGGTGGACAACCAAACTAAATCATTCTGGTGATACACTGGGCTGGCACGTCGATGTTTATCTGCATAGATTTTATAAGTCTTTTTGGCTCTTATGAGATTATCCTGCACCTCCTTCCAAACCTGCTCTATTCCAATCCGTTGTCCTGCCAGTGTAGGCAGCACAGCTTCTGCTGTTGGTACGGATAAGGGTAAGATCCGTGGATGTCTTCCATACAAGCAGAAGAACGGGGACCGTTTTGTGGAGGAGTGAACAGCATTGTTATATGCCAATTCCGCTAGCCAAGTGTGTTGAACCCAGGTTGTCTCTCGTCCTGCGGCCAAGCAGCGTAGAAACTGTTCCAGCCCCTGGTTCACGCGTTCGGTTTGGCCATCTGTCTCAGGATGATAACCCGAGGACAGTCGGATTTCCATACCGATGATGTTACAAAACTCACGCCAGAACCTAGAAGTAAACTGCGGACCCCTATCTGTTATCACACGGCACGGGAGGCCATGAAGGCGAACCACATTCTGAAGGAATAATTCGGCAATTTCCTTGGCTGTCGGGACCCCTTTACAAGGGATGAAGTGAGCCATTTTTGAAAAGGCATCCACCACCACCAGTATTGAGGTATAGCCCTGCACTTGTGGGAACTCAACTATGAGGTCCATGGTGACCGTGTGCCATGGTATAGTAGGAGTCGGCAAAGGACGAAGAAGACCTGCGGGTTTCTGGTGATCAGCCTTGTTTTGAGCGCAAACCGCACATTGTCGCACGTATTGTTGAACATCAAGTCGCCACTTGGGCCACCAGAAATGTCTTGCTACTAATTCTAATGTTTTTGCCTTACCAGGGTGACCTGCTAGCAATGAATCATGGCACCAGGACATGGCCTTTCCTTGTAAATGGGTTGTGGGCAAGTACAAGGCTTGTCCATGATACGGAAGTCCATCTTTAATGGTATTTTGGGAGTCTTGTTTGCACCATTGATGCAGATCGTGTATGGAGAGTCCTTGTTGGATACTCTCGAAAAGATTAGTGGTTAAGCCCACTATTCGCTCCAGAGAAACTATTGGCCGGGACACTTTTTCTGTTTCCTTAAGGAGTTTTTCTGGATAGCGAGACAGGATGTCAGCTTTCCGATTGTTAGTTCCGGGTCTGTAAGTGATGATAAAATCAAACTCGGCAAAATATTGGGCCCAGCGTAGCTGACGTGGACTCAAGGTCTTGGCCGTTCTAATGAATTGAAGATTGCGGTGGTCGGTAATAACCGTCACAGTGTGACGTGCCCCCATTAAATAATGCTGCCCCTCGCTAAACGCTGCCTTTATGGCCAACAGCTCCCTATCTGCTATGATGTAGTTAACCTCAGCAGGGAGCAGTTTCCTCGAGTAATAGGCCACAGGATGCAATAGGCCTGTCTGAGGATCTCGTTGGGACAATACAGCCCCTAACGCATAGCTGGAAGCGTCCGTTTCCACCACAAATGGTTGGGACAAGTCGGGATGTTTTAGTACCGGAGCATCAGTAAAGGCCTTCTTGAGTCGTTGAAATCCCTGTTCAGCCAAGGCGTCCCAAACAAATGGGCAGCCTTTGCGTAGAAGTCTCGTGATTGGGGTAACCAGCTCAGAGAAATTCTTGACAAACCTTCTATAGAAGTTCGCAAATCCCAAGAAGGATTGCACGTCCTTTACATTGGCTGGTGGGGCCCAATCTAGAACGGCCTGTACCTTTTTGCGATCCATTTGCACGCCTGTCGGAGTAAGGTAATAACCCAGGAATTCCACTGTGGTCCGATGGAACTCACATTTTTCCAGTTTGGCATAGAGTTGGTGTTCCCTTAATTTTTGTAGGACAGCGCGTACATGCTGGATATGTTCCTGAAGACTATGGGAATAGATGAGGATGTCATCAATGTACACGACGGCACATACGTCCAGATATTCTCTAAGAACCTCATCTAGAAATGTTGGAAAGCAGCGGGTGCGTTACATAGACCGAACGGCATAACCTGATATTCATATAATCCGAATTTTGTTCGGAAGGCGGTTTTCCATTCGTCACCTTCGCGCACTCGCACTAGATGGTATGCGCCACGAAGATCCAGCTTGGTATAGATGACCGCGTCCCTAACCTGATCTAGAAGGACTGGGATGAGTGGAAGTGGGTAACGGTTTTTGATGGTTATCCGATTCACCCCGCGGTAATCTATGCAAGTCCGAAGTTCCCCGGACTTCTTCGGTACGAAGAACAAAGGGGAGGATACCGGTGAGTTAGAGTGTCTAATAAAGCCATTTTGCAAATTGGCTGTTATATACTCTCGGAGGTGCTCGTTTTCAGCCTCGGTCAAGGCATATATACGACTGCATGGTAAAGTAGCCCCAGGTTCTAGGTCTATACGGCAGTCGAATGCCCGATGTGGGGGTAAGGTTTCTGCGGCCTTCTTGTTAAAGACATCTAAGTAATCGGAGTATTCTGCGGGCAGGTCCTCCGGGCTCACCTCGGGTTGACCACCCGTAACGCTTGCAACTTGAGGGGTCGAAGATATCGGCCGCTTACAATGCTCCTGACAATAGGAAGAATTAAATTCTACCAATCCGGCGGTCCATTGAATCTGAGGGTCATGTTTTCTCAGCCAAGGTAATCCTAAAATAAGGCCGAATTGCGGGGCGGCAATTAAGTCAAAAACAATATGTTCCCAATGCCCTTTTCCGCTACTTAGGGACACTGAAATAGTGTTATGTGTAATGGGTCCGGAACATAGAGGCGTACCATCTACAGCACGCACGGGTTCAGGTTTCGCCTTTCGCTGCGTAGGGATACCCAGCTTGACTGCAAACTGAGTGTCTATAAAATTACCTGTTGCCCCCGAGTCAATCAACATAGTGACCTCTTTAAATAGTCCCTGAAACCCAAGACACCCCCTTAACGAGACATGTGGAGCGAAATTGGGAGAACCTGTAATTGGGGCCCTGCTATTGGTCAGGCTCGGCCGGGTAACCCCCACTACCGGCGAGCCGAAGCGTTTCCCTGAGTCTTGGGCTTGGTGGGACATTCACGAACAAAATGTCCCGACTTCCCACAATACATACAAACACCATCCTTTCTCCTCCGTTCTTTTTCTTCTTTGGATAGGGGACCTCGGATTGACCCAATTTGCATTGGCTCATCTCCGTCCGACTTGTCCATTGTCCCTCGTGTCCCTTTAGACTGATCGAACCTTACTACTGAACGTGACTCCCCTTTTTTCCTATCCCCCCGTCGTTCTGCCTGACGGTGATCCAACCGCATGGCCAGATCGATCATATCTGAGCATTCTCGGGGTTGGGGGTCAACCTGGGCAATTAGGTCTTTAATATCATCCCTTAGCCCCTGATAAAATAGGGACATACATTTGTCGCGTGGCCACTCGGCTTCCGCTACCAATCGATTAAACTGGGTTACATACGTCACCAGCTCCTTATTCCCCTGCCTCAAAGTCAGCAACTCCCGATCCTTACACAAGGTGGAAGCCCTTCGGTTGAATATTTTCTCAAAGTCACTAAGGAACTCGTCCCAGTCATATAGGATTGTATTATCTTTTTGTACTAAGGGATTTGCCCATGCTGCAGCATCTCCTGTAAGGTAGGAGATAACAAAAGCAGTCCTAGATTGATTTGATCGGAATGCTGCCGGTTTAGTAAGGAAATGGAGGCGACACTGCGTGATGAAAGTGGAAAATGTCTGCGGATCGCCACCATATCGCTCAGGTGGTGCTAGAGGAACTACGGGTTCCGGGGTGACTTGCACCTGTACTGGGGCATGTCCTGGTAAAGGTGCGGTTTGGGCTGTCAAACTACGCACCTGCGCAGATAAGGTGGCATAGTCCTGCCTGGACGCAGCCAACTCACCCTGCAAGTCTTGCAGGACCTTGGCGATCTCCTCCATGACGGTATGGGGGCTGGCTACACCACTCGGGCGCCTGAATATTACGTGGGCTTGTGCTTCTGTCAAGGTACCCAGGTCCAAGGCGCAGGAGCGAAGCAATACCAACCACCCCCTCAATGGTCTCAGTGTCTGCAAGTCAAGGCTTACACAGACCTCCGTAACCAGAGCGGGGAAGGAGGGTTAGGGACTCGATGAGTGGATAGGTAGAGGGATTTTAGGGTAACCGGATTGAGGGATAGGAAGAGGTTATGGATGGGACTGGGGACTTTTAGGATAAACGATGACTGCACACTTTTCCTGAACTGGTTGCTGCCAGTGTTTGTAACACCTTTACATGTAAAGATGTTTTCCCTTCACACTAGATTGCCCTTTCAACATATCATGTACATTCTCCCCTGAACATGAGGTATAAACAAACTTGAATTGGCAAACATGATATGAGTCCAGTTACAATTTTCATAAACAAACGTCTTTGCACAAGCACACTTAGCTTTAAACTTCTGTCCTTAAGTCCTGCCCTGCAAAGGCTGTCGAGTCCTGTGCCACGTCCTTGCGGTCAGGTGATCTGATGCTCACTGAAAGGAAAAAACAAGGACAAGCATTAGCGTGTGCCTTCTGGTTGTGTTGATCTCTCACTCACACTTTCCCAAACACACTTTACACGCATTCAACATTCCGCATTCCGTGCATTCAAGGTTTCAGGTTTTCCTTGGGGTGCGTTGCCGCACGTGGCCTTAAATCCCCAGGATCTATATTTTGCCAATATTCGATCTTCCCTCAGACCGAGTGCCTTTTTCTTAGTAATGCGCTCCCGCCTCGTACGCCGTTCCGGCGTATGTTTCACGAGACGAAAACAGGTGAAAACATCCACATATAAAGTCGTCTGCACACAATCATTGATCAGAACTCTCTCCCCGAAGCCCGCCCACTTAGCTTCTATGTGGCGGCGCAGGGGCTCTGGAGGGATTGGGAAATGCCCCCTGCGCTTCCCCCGTATAACCCAGACTTTCCGTGAGCTGAGCGGCACTTATCTTTGTGAAGCGAGGGGCCGGATGGTTCCTCCGGAGGCTCTGGGCCCCTCGTGTGTGAATTCCGAGGAGCTGCTGGGCACACGTCCGCTCTCCTCGATGTCTCGAGCACAAGCCCCGTGCCTTGGGGCTCGCGCATGCGCATTCGCGCGCCACACCCAGCGCGGCTTCCCATTGGCTCGCGAGTCCGCCGCGCATGCTGGGAAATGTAGTCCTGGTCTGTCAAATGCTGGGATTTGTAGTCTTGGGCTGCAATATGTCTACAGAAAGGGCATAACAGCCTTTTAAGTACAACAGCCTTCTGGGTCTAGGTGTCTTCATGATCCCAGGCCCAACAGTTCCTACAGAATATGGTCTTTGGCCAGACCTGCCCCTGACAGTAAGGATAGCAGTTTGTTATCAAGGGCCTGTCCTTGAGAGTGTCGAGCGAACAATCTTTCCATGCTGGCCTGGAAGCCCTGAAAATTCTGGAGAATGGGATCATCCTGATTTACCAATGGAATAGACCAATCGGCAGCACTGCCACTGAGGTAAGATAGTATAAAGGCTACCTTGGTCTGGTCGTTAGGGAAGGCTCCGGGTCTGCATAGAAAGTGTAAACGACATTGGTTCATAAAGACGGCATATTTCTTGGGATCCCCATCAAAACGTTCAGGCGGGGCCAAAGGCATGTGTCCAGGTAGATTGATTTGTACCGGGTTATTTAAACCCATTGATGTGGAAATTTCTCCGGAATTAGGTAAAGGAGTGTGCCCTGCCTGGGCCTGTAATAACCTTTTGGCTAGGTCATCTGTTCTTTCCTTGGATAGGATCAGTTCTCTTTTGAGAGCGTTAGTCTCCTGGCGGGCTGAGTGCACCTCTGCCCGTAATTCCCCCAAAAGCTGGGCCTGCTGGTCAGTCTCGGAAGTCTCCATAGCGCCCGGGTGGGAAATTGTGGGTAGTCTTCGCGTTCTGTAACGCTCACCTGATTCCCACGGAGGCACAGGTCTGGCTTCGAGTGCTTGTGCTTCTTCAATGGTGAAGCGCAGGACTCTGAAGATGGACAAGAAGGGCCCCTCTACTCTGGCTTCTCTGGCCCCTGTGCGTGAAAAGGGAGTATTACCTACTGACTGAGTTATGCTCAAGCCTCCCACTCTCTTCCAACCCTTCACGATACCCTTCCACGATTCCCCGTGAAGTCTCACCTTAGGGTCATGAAGGATGAGCTCTCCATCCTGCTTCTGATGCAGGGGGGCGTTGAAACCCAGTTACTTCACTGGATTGAGGATTGATGGGAGTTCAGGTAAGCTTGACTATTCAGGTAAGGCGCTGTAAAAGTTCTGCTGCAAGTTCAAAAGTCCAAGCTTTATAATAATGTTCATAGCCTTGTTGCAGCAAGCGCTAATGCTTATGTCTTTTTCCCCTTAGGGGCCGGGGTTCGGAATGCCGGAGATATGGCGCTGACCCGAAGTGAAACGTGCAGTTCCAGTAAATGACAGGTAAGTTCTGGATGAGCGCTCGGGTAATGTCTTTGCATTCGCTCATTCAATGTCTTTGTCTTTTTTCCCCATAGGGGCCGGGGTCCGGAAAATGCCTGGAAGCGGCAAGACCCGAAATGAAATGGGAATGACCCAACAGGTAAGTCTTAGAAGGAAACTGAGCTTTTCCTATTCCTTTCCTTCTCTCACCTTGTTCTTGTCTTTTCTCTCTAGGCTCTGGGAAGTGGCTGTGGATCCGGATGATCGCTGCTGAAGATGGAGGCGTCCAGGATAGGTGAGTGAAATGCAGCGTTGCAGCGATCATAGCGAAATGCTTTTAAAAATGATGTCTTCCTTTTCAGGATCGTCGGTGTGATGTCTCTGTGGTGCTGATTTAGCAGGTAAGGTCTTTTGTCTCCCTTTGCAGGTGACCCAGGATACTGACAGGAGTGGCTGAGGTCCAGATGCAGGAGCTGACACGGTGAGCGTCCAGCTGCGAGGAGCAGAACAACGTGAAGCGTGAGTTGCTGATCGGGTGTGGTTTAAATAGCTTTGGAAGAAGTTCCAAGTGTGTATCCTTCCACTGATCAGGTATGTATCCTTCCCCGACCACACCCGGGTGGAAAGTAGTCCCACAGGTAAAGTAGTTCCATTCAGGCCTCAAGAGGGCCTGGATGTAGCAGCATGGTCTGCATCAGGTAAGTGCACATTAAAACACTTGAACACATGTCTAGCTTTATGAGCCTGGCGCCTAAGGCGCCAGGACAGGGGTCCAACATGAGCCTGGCGCCTAAGGCGCCAGGACTGCGTCCAGCGTCCAAAGGGCCCCAGCTTGGGCCCACTGGCACTCCCCTGGGGGAAATGATGCCTGCCTCTGGGGTTGCTGGGTCGGACCTGGCTCCTTGGAGGTAGGCATCATGACACTTGCATTGTGATTCAAATCATGCTTTTGTGATAGCACTGCTGACATACAATGTTCAGAGAAACCTATTTCTATAAAGAAATCCCTATTCTTTATAGGGTATGCTAAACATTTCTTTAATTTAGCCACTGCCTCAGATTGCTCTTTTTCCCATTTCTAAGGTGTGTTCAGATTCAGTAGTTTAGTCAATGGTTGAGTAATGTCAGCATAATTTTCAATACACTTTCTGTTATATCCTGTCATACCTAATTAACTTTTCAATCCTTTCACACTTCTAGGGTCTTTTAGTTTTTGTATGGCCTCAACCTTCTTCTTTTGTGGGTTCAGTCCATGTTCAGTAACTTCATGGCCTAGAAAATTCATCTTTTTCTTGCACCATTGTGCTTTTTGTAAAGATACTTTGGCACCTGCCTTTTGCAATTAGCCAAGTACATGTCTAATTTCATCAAAATGGCTTTTTAAGCTTTCATTTTTTTATCTGGACATCATCCAAGTAAACTATGGTTCCTCTTTCCTCTGCATCAGGCATAGCCTTTCTTAAAAATATGCCAAATTCACTCCAACTATTGACATACCCGAATGGAGTTCGAACCCATGCGTATTGGGTCTTATCAAATGAAAATGAAAATACATTCTGAATCTCCTCTGCCAATGGCACACACCATTATCCAGATGTGAGATCTAATGTAGTAAACACCTTTGAGCCAGGCACCTGAGCTAAGCCTTGATCAATGAATGGCAGTGGCCATCTATACACTGGCACTCTTTTATTTAATTCTCTCAAATCTGCACACAGACGCCATTACCATTTGGCTTTAGCATACCTAAAATCGGTGTGTTGGATGTGCTATGAATAGGCCTGATAATTCCACGAGACTCCAAGTTCTTAATTATCTCTGGCAATGACTCTAAACATGCCAGTGGTAATCTGTACTGGCACACAAATACTGGATTTCTACTACACCCTTCCGGTAATGTAGCAACATGTAAATTAGTTAGTCCGCAATCATATGCATCTTTTGCAAAGACATCTTTAAACTCCATAAATATTTTCCTCAATTAATTTTTATCTTCATCGCTATCGCATGCATCTGCTGACAAAATCTGCTCCTCTACCATTTTTGAGAATTCTGGGAAATCCTCCAGTGGAGGAATCTGTTCTTTCTTCCAACTGTGTGGCTGTGTCTCTCTGTAAAGCTGCCACTTTTAAATATTTTGGCATATCAGCTTCCACTTCAATGTGCTGATTTTCGGTTTCATTTTCATTTAAATCAAATACTACATAATCCTCTTGATGACAGCACACTGTCTCATTTGAATCATAAGGGTACACCAATGAATTTTAAAGATCCCTTTGGGCTGAGAAGCAATGTATTCTGGCAACACACCCCCTGCATCTACATACCTTTCAGGGATATTTCCAATTACTATGTTATTGAGATCTGCAGTATAATGTGATTTTTGTATGGCCATTCCTAATGAAGAAATGTCCTCTAAATGAATATCCTGATGTCCTTTATTATTCACCATAATTTTTACAGACCCTTCACCAACATCTATCAATGGAATGTATTCATAATCCAGGCCTTGCTGTTTTATGGATTCATTCAAGCACACAAATGCATCAGAATCTTTCATCTGCTGTCCATGTTTGCACTTTAGCGTTATTTCAACCTGCTTGGTGAATGCAGGAATAATACTATCCTTCCTCAGTTGTAATTCAATGGCATATGGGACTAGTTGTGCACAATGATAAGCCCTTCTTTTGTCTTCAAATTCAGGTGGAGGCCCACCTATTCGTGACCATATTTTTTGATTAAGGAAATCTAACACCATACACATTCTGTGCATGATATCATTACCCACGTAAAAGTCATTTTGTGTTCCATTCACTATCCATACATTATGATAAATTGTCTTCTGCCCAATATTAATCTTTAGCATACATCTGCCTGCAATACTGTTTTCAAAGTCTGGACTGTCCAAACCAGAGATATATTGGTTTTTAATTCTAAATTTTGGGGTCTACTCCCTTTCCTTTATTTTATGCAGTAATTTCTCATTAATAAAGCTTCCTTCCTGTTCATGCACTAAGGTAGCTTTTATCACTTTGGAATGGTCAATTATACCAATGTGAACACATGGTTGCTCATCTTCCATGTGTATTCAGCAAGAGCAGTAATGTGTTTTTCTGTGTCCGTTTTAGGAGTAGTATTCTGTTTGCATTTCTTATCTTTTAAATAGAAACGCAATGTGCGCTCATCTATTTCAGTTTGCCAATTTTTTTAGGGTCTAAATAAATCTGCACAGATTGTCTTTCCTTTCCCTCTTGCATTTTATCTTGACACATCAAGATAACAGTAACGCTAGGTATACAGCTATTCTGGAGGTATACCTCAAATGCATCATTCTTTTTGGCAACGGTGTGGCATTCATTTATATTGCCATTTCGTGATTTTATTTTCTTTGGTCTCAATGGTTTTTTGGTTATGGACCACAGTCCTCTATTCACCCCATCTATGAGAGGAGACAACCTTTTCAGGCAATCTGTCCCCACCAGAAATGGAATTTCACAAATAGATGTGAGCAATACCTCCTGTTTCATTGTGTGTTTTCCTATCTTAATGTCAACTTCGGTAACACCTATAATAGGGACCTCCTCACCGTTAAAATTATGCACTGGACCTTCACTTTGCCTCACTGAGATCTGATTCTGTGGAGATCTCCCTTCATTGATACTTTTTACCAATTCTTTGGACATAATTGTGGCCTGTGCGCCGGTGTCAATCATCGCAAATTTATTACATTTCTCTTCTACAGTGATGGGAGCATAATACCTGTCTTCAACTACCACAAATACACATAAAAAGTGTGACTTCTTACTGATTTCGGGACTCACCTTTCTCAGGCCTTTTTCACTTTTGGCTAGGCACATTCGTAAATGGAAATACACTTTTCCCTTCTTTCTGTCCATTCCTGTGTGAGAGAATATATTTATTTCCCTATGTTCAGAGGTTTTATTGAGTGTGGCCACTGTTCGCCCATCTATACAGGGATCATCAGAGGTCACACTACAATCCTCCAACTGAACATGTGTAAAAACTTCACTTGGAAATTTGTCATTTTCTAACTCTGTGCATTTGCAGTTATTTAGTATGGTACCAGTCCTTTTAACTTTTTCAAAAATATGTGGCTCAAAGAATTGTTCTGGTGATTGACCTATACTCTCCTTTTGAGTATTTATTTTTTCTGCCTGTGTTTGGTTAGTGTTTTGATTGCCCAGGGAAGGAGTTATAGCATCCCCACTTACTCCCTTTTCACTGGTATTCCCCATGCATGAGTCATTTTTCTTAAATCTGTCTCTTTGTTCTATTGGAATCTCAGGTTTTCCTTTCTCATTTGTACAAATCTCCAATGTTTGATTTAGTTCTAGTTTAAACCAAACTTCTTTTTTAGAAGTATTTGCACTTTTTGTCACATGTTCTCTTACTGGTACTTTCATTTTTAAATCATTAGGCATCTCAGAGTCATTATGCAAAATCACATCAGAGCAATCCGTTTTCTTAGCACTTCAGGTATCATAAATACTTAGTCACTTATCAGAAACCACACTGTCAGTGCTATGGTCTTCTGCCCCCTCCTTTGATGATTGTGTTTGTGCTGTACAGAGCTTTCCTATTTGCTCAGCCAACATTTTCACTTGGGCCTCAAGACACTGGAATCTTTTCATTTCTCTAGAATCCTCTCTCTGTGGCCTAGATCGATACTGGTTGTTTTCCCCCTGACTGAATCTATTCTGATACCTCTCAGGAGAATGATTTCTATTGGGATTGTTCCTGAACTCTTGATTCATGTGTGGAGGGACACGGGATGCACTCATCCTTTGGTTGTAGTCCCCTGATGGTGGTGATTCATTGTATTGACGTGGAGCATAATTGATATTCTGTCCTGTCTCTCATTTTGTGGGTACTGACCCTTATGTTGATTCCCATTATCATTAAATCAATCCACATATCAGGGTCTATCCTGATTACCATATATCATGGTGTTAGGGTCAAATCTGCTCTGTGTCCCCAATCTCTGATAGGGACCATTATTTCTTTGATCCTGGCTTTGCCTCTGGTTATTGTTCATACCTGAAATATCAAGCCGATATCCTGCCCTGGGCCTGTCTCCCAAGTACCTAGGGCTAAATAGTTCTCCCTATTGCTAGGATCATGTGACTGAAACATTGGTGCAGGGAGTGATGACCTTTGTTGATTACCCCTTTGTTCAGGTACCACATTACTTTTACCTGGACTTTGAGCAGACTCAAGGGACATTTTGGCTGACCTGATTTCCATCTCTGTTGCTGAGGGTTCTTTAGATTTTGATCTAGTGTCTTTCATTTGATCATTTTCTCTACCCTGACAATAGAGCACTTCATATAGTTTTGTGCTTTGGTGTACAATCCATTCAAGGGATTTGTACCGGTCAAATTCACGAACCAACTGTGATATGATGTCTTTCTTTACCGCATAGAAGTAGGCAGTTTTAAACTCATTGGAATTGGGGTCAAAAGATACATCAAAAAGAGAAAAAGCTCTTTTCAAGTCTTGTAAAAATTGGCGAGGTGATGTATTAGGCCCAGCAGTAATTGTGTGAGCAACCATTTTCGCCTCTTGCAATGATTGGAAAGGAGAAAAATGACGTCCAATCTTTTTTTCAAACTCTGCCCATGTCATGTTCTGCTGTTCATTTAATCCCCTAATAATAATAATTTCACATTTATATAGCGCTATGAACCCTTAGATATCTGAGCGCTGCTTATTATTACCCACGGTGTGTGGTGCTCATTTATCGACCTCCGAAGGATGAAAGGCTGAGTTTGGCCCTGCACGGATGCCAAAGCGAGCGCTCTACTCGCTGTGCAACTTGACCGGCTAGTGATGCTGGCTGTGGGAGCATCTAGAGTTAAATGAAAATATTGCCTGTATTGCACCTTAGGTAGCTGGAGAGCTTTAAATATATCATGCACCGCTTCTAAGTGGTCCTCTATGCAGCACTCTCCTCCTTTTTTAAATGGTTTGATCAGAGCTTTGATGGATTTCATTATCTTTATGGGGCTACTCTATGATATGCATGGACTTGCACTACTTTGTGATTCAATCCTGGTTTCAGGTGTATGGGATTGGTGGCGGCCGCCAATAGGTGTGTCAAATCCCCAAGGGCACTGCAACCAAGTTCATTCACTGGCCCAGTCACTGGGGTACTAGCTCTCTGTGTAGAAACAGAATTCACATCAACTCCATTGAATGTGGTGCCCTGCCGTCTATCCTGGGACCTGGAAATGCATATTTGCTGTTCCAACTCCTTGCACTTTCTAAGGAGCCTGTCTGCCTCCTTTTGCAAATAGTTGTTTTCCTCACTCAATTTATTAATTACCTCCTGCATATCACCCATTTGCATTTGGCATTCATTGAATTCTTTGCTTCTCTTGTCTCTTTCTTGAAACATTTTAACCATTTCCTGCATTTTGGAGATCACTTTCTTTTTCACAATGTTCTTTTTGCAAAATCTGCATTTTCAAAACAACCTCATCTTTGTCTTGTCTAATATGGTCTACCAATGCCTCCGAGTGTACCAATTCTTGTTCACTATCCTTAAATAGTTTCTTGCTTTTAGACTATTGAGTATCAAGATCCCAATATTTTGACTGCATGTCTTTTTGACATACCTCCTATTCTGCTCTTAATATTTCCTCTTTTTCACTTGCCCCATCCAGATCAGCTTTTAACCTGCTAATCAGCTCGGTATATTTTTTTTGCATTCACAGGGATCTATTTAGGATAAACCATGTCTTGACACATAGGCATATCAGACAATCTTTCTCTGCGTGTTTATCAGCTGCATTTAATAGTCTCAAAAGGCAGACCTGAATTATGCTGCCTTCTGCAAAAATGCTGTCTAATGGTTCTTTCTGTACTTCACCATAAATGCGGTCATGCCATTTTGTGGCATTATTTGATGACCATGTCCCATGTGCATATAACTTTGCCTCCAGATATTGCACTAGCTCTGGGAATGTGGGTTCCATTTGAGACATTCTGAAATTCACTTTTAGTGTCATACTGCTATCATGAAATGGGTTCGCTCTAATGCACGTATGGTGGTGTGAGACACACTTTCCACACCCAGTAGGTGCTCTATAATCACTTTCCCGGCCAGCACACCATATATGTAGGATATTTTGTGTAATTTTGGGTCTGGCGGTATTTTCTTACCGCCAAAAGAATAGTGGTAGTTTGGTAATCTATTATCCTTGTATTTAGATTGGGGTTGGCCTCACATCATTCTGGTGACCATACTTTGTTACACTATATTGGAGAATTTAGTAATATGTATTATTGGTGGAATTTTGTGGTAGTAAATTACTTAGTGGTGAGCATAATGTATCTTCCCTACATTATAACCCCATCATACACAAAACCGTTCTTTCTATTAGAATGCCTCTTAGTGATCTATAGAGAGCCTTGGACCTATGCACAAATGAACCAACAATTTTATGTATAGTGCCACCTACAGCCTGTGGCCGGTATCACTGATTTATTTACACCAATGATTTATGCATCATTACTGGTTCATAGCCCCCCATTTATCTATGTGTTATATAAGATTTCCCCAAACAACATGCATCTTCCCCAACTCCTCATATGCAATTCCCACAACAATAAAACTCTGAACCATCTGTTTATTTTATAAATTAGTTATTTTGCTGACAATTACAATTCAAGACACAACTCTTACCATGTACATATCAGCATTACCTGTAATATAATAAGAAGAGAAAAGAAAAAAAAACATACAGTGCAAACAAACTTTTTTAAAAGAATAGGCAACAAGACGAATGAAAATGCAGGGGAGTTTCTTTTGTTTGCTACTCTGACTGCCTGGTATTTTCAGATCAGACCCTCGTCAAACAACAGGACACAATGACCTCACTTCACCTTTTTATGCTTACCAAAGATTTGTAGTTCTCTCCCCCAGATGACCTTCTTTCACTCGCCTCAGAAAAGCAGGCCCGGTCAGCATAGATTGGCTCTGTAATCTTGGATGTTTGAAGTGCGCAGCCAAAACATAGAGTTCTCAAACTAGCGCTAAGTGAGACTAGGCACGTCTGTCTGAGAGCCCAGTCATCCCCGAACTAACTTCTCCCTCTGACCTTGTTCCACCAGCAAAGCTCTGCACCTTCCCATTTTGCCTATGTAGTAAATCTGCAGATACACTGCTCCAATCAAGTTGAAAGGCAGCATCACCCTTCCTTCAGTACAAAAGGCCAGTTACACAGTGAGCAACTGTATCTAATCTCATTTCCTGGTATGCAGGCTCTCTGCTTGCTGCAAACATACAAATAGAATAAAGAAAAAAAAAACATTCCAGTGCACGTTTGAAAAACGAATTTCAGAATATGCATTTTTCACCTCATTTTTCACACAGAGATTACGTTATAATGTTAATGAGTTAGCTCTAGTAATTAGTAATTGTTAATCAAGTCAGTTAGTTATATGAATAATGTAGTCTCCTATGCATGAGGTATTCCAAAGAAGAGAAAAAAAAAATCTGGTGCACTTTTAAACTTTCAGCATCACATTGAGCTTTTTGCTGTATCATAAATCCTGTACCTCCCATGTCTCCAGCCACATACTCACATGTTATACTGGCAACATAGGACTGGCAATATGTGTATGCCACATTATCGCTGGCAACAAAATGCCATCAAATTCAGTGAGGTGCTACACAATCCACGGCGCTATATATTACTCTACCGTATGATCTTTAGGATTGTGCAGTGATTTCCCTATCTCACTTTATAGCCTATTTAAACTTCATCCCAACGCAATATACTGGATTTCTGAGGCAATAATAACTCATATCTAATTTTGTTTTAACACCATTATTTTAGCTTGTCTACACTTGAGTACAAACAGCATAATGAAAAATGAGGCCATACTTGGGACACATAACTGAAATATCCAATGGTGCAAATCACTGAGCAAATGCATTTAGCATCAATGTTCTGTTTGCAAAATAGGAAATGGATCATACATGTTTCTCCAATCCACATTATTGTATGCTCTGCCTAATTCACAAACATTTGCACCGGAGGAAACTAGTAAAGACATGGGGCATCTCAGCCTTTCAATTGCTATCTCAGAACTGATCCACAGAACCTAAAACTGAAACAAGTACTAAGATGTCTGGAACATCTTTGAGATGCTTGTTTGCAAATGTGATTGACAAACATTTGCTCAAGCTGGCATCTCCAAACTTGCTCCAATTTTAGGTTTGTAGAACCAGGTATATGCAAGCAGCCAAAATATGTTTGCTGTTATCCCCTGACACTCTTTAGTATGCACTTCTGTGGATGACAATATGACAAAAATAGAGCAACACCTACTGTGGCAATTTTCATCTAGTTGTCATATAGGGAATGTGTTCAGAATATTGTTTGGGACACATAACAAACATATTTTTCTTGAAGGAACTTTGAAGAAACAAACACATTTCTAATTTTGGACAAGTTGCAATCTTTTCTCAGGCCAGTAGATCATATTCTAATGTATGGAATCAGGGTCTCCCAGAAGCTTCCCTTTGACTGTCTAGTGGTATTTGTAGTCAAACATTCAAGGCCAACTCAAAAGGGGGATTACATGATCACACAAGTCTAATACAATATTATTTAGTATTGCTATAAAAATATAGTTTTCTATTCATTTGTACAGAATTGAATCAGCACCATAGTAGTTTTTAAGTGTCAACACTTGTCCATGGTGTACTGTGCCCTGCTTGGCGAAATTAGACCTTAGTCTGCTTGAACATAGATTAAGAGTGAAGTAAGAGGGATGGAAAACAGGAAAGGAGTTTGCAGACATAGGGAGGGTGTCAGATTGGATTAGAGAGCTACTTTTTGAGGAGTTGGGAAGGGGATCTTTCAGAATGCAAACCAAGAACATGAACACTTTCCTACAAAAAATAAGAAATCATATTTGTATTTGTTTTTTTTATTTTGTATTTATTGAATGATGTATGCCAAAGCGCTGTACAAACATCACATCACAATACAATTAAAATTATTGCAAATTCAAGTCCAAACTAAAGACGATGGGCTCTGAGTGCAGAATGAAAGAGTGGATAAGAAGACAAAGAGCGCAGATAAAGAGGAAGAGCATTTCAGTGTAAAGGAGCAAGTAAGGAAAAAGTACGGATTCGAGCCTGAGCACATGGGGGGTGAGGAACGGTTAAGAGAAAGAGAGACTGAGAATGAAGAGAACATGAGGGGTCATAGAAAGATACTGCTGATGAAAGGTAGCGGAAGCAAGATTATGGAGAGATTTAAAGACCATGTGAAGAATATTTAATTTAAGAAAAGAATGAAAAGACAGACAACCAAGAGCCGATAATGACAAAGAAATAGAATCACAAGGCGAAAGAGAATATAGAAGATGAACAGAGGAATTGAACATTGATTTAAGAGAAGCCAATCGCAAAATAGGAATATAAAATAGAGTACAAGAGTAATAAAACACTTGAGAAAAAATAAGAGATGAAATCAGGAGTATAGCTGCTTTGAAAGTGAGAAAAGGCCTTGCCTTACAAATGTTTAAAAAAATGGGTCTGGCATGAGCGAGAGAGTAACAAGATATGATGAGAAAAAGAAAGATCAGAGTCAAGAGTCAAGATAAGGCTGACATTGCATGCAGAAGAAGAAATAGGAAGCAGTTAGAGACGGAAAGAAATAGAAGCAGGAGGAGAGGGAAGATGAATAGTAGCAGCAGGAAAAAAAGAGAACTTCTGTCTAGGCAGAATTTAAAACAAGATAGTAGTTAGCCATCCAAGATTTAATATGCCATGCTATGTTAAAGAATATTTCTACCGTGCACTATCACCACCTGAGTGGTCCCTGGCACTCTGGCGGATATGAAAAGCAAGAGGAAAGGCTATGTTAGTAGGGCTGAGCGGGAAAAAAGCGCAAGAAAGCTATGATGTGCTGTTGGCAGCTTCAGTTTGGTTTACACCATTCCCTGAGCGTGGGTGTGGTTTTTCAGTTGGTTGTTGTCATGTGCTGTTGTGCAAGTCTATTTGTGGTTTGTTTTGTTGTTGTGGTGTACTGAATTATGTGCAGTTTGTTGTGCTGTATAGGTATGGTTGAGGTTTATTTAGAGTTTGAGCGTTGTGAGCGAAGGGATGAGTTTTTTAGTGGGTTGGTTAGTGGGACACTCAATCGTACCCCCTCCACTCCGGCCACCTCTGGCACATGTCCCTGTCAGTGTCATGCATTGTGGTGTTTTAGGGGTGTCTCCATCCTTTATCCTGTGCAGAGTTGTGGGTTTCCAGGAGGCCTGTTTAGTGGTGATGTCTCCTCCACCTGCCCCTGTCTTCAAACTAATGGCTGCCTCGACCGCTTTGTCCCCTGGCATACCCTGGTGTATAGTCACCATCACCTCCATTGGCCATGAATGGCAGGGGGACCTCTTCCCTGTACCCTTGAGCTCCCTGGGCCCTGTGGTATATCTGTTCTGTCACCAATCTATTCTGTTTAACTCTAATGACCTCTGTCTGTTGTTCAACCTAGGGCGCTCCCATCTCTCTCCCTAGCCTCTGGTAGGGCCCTCCATGGGAAACGGGAGCACCCGCGTTTCCTTCCCACTTGGACGTCGATCCACTTTCCTGTTTTTTGTCATGATTCTGTCTATTCCTCCATCTTGCCATTTGTGTGTTCCTTCCAATTTGTGTGGCTGTTGCTCATTTATTTTTGTCTGGTTCTGAGGTTTTTAGGAGTTTTTTGAATTCTAGATGGTCCTTCATGTTTCGTATTTCTCTTGGGAGGGAGTTCCACATGTTTGCATTTAGGCAAGAGAATACTGATCCACCGACTGTTTTCATTGTGTATGGTTTACGTTCCAGGCGGATGTCGCTGCTGGATCTGAGTGTTCTCGCCGATTGATAAATGATGATTTTCTTTGGCCATGGATCACTCTGTGTGTTATGTACTTCGCTTTGAATGTGATTAATTTATTGACTGGCAGCCAATGTAGCATCTTCAGTGCCGGAGTAATGTGGTCCCTTTGTGAGAGTTTGATGAGAAGTCTGGCCGCTGCTTTCTGTATAGATTGCACTTTCTTTAGTAGATAATCTGGCATTCTCATGTATAGGCTGTTGTAGTAGTCTAGCCTGGAAATGATGAGGCAGATGATGGCCAATGTGTTGTGTGTGAAGGAGAGGAATGGTAAGATCTTTTTTATCATGTGCATTTGGAAGAAACATTTCTTGGTTATTGTGTTTACTTGTGGCTCTAGAGTAAGCTTGTTGTCCGTAGGGATGGCAAGGATTTTGGATATTTTGGAAATCATAGGTGCCGTTCCCAGTTCTGTGGCCATGGGATGTATTGGTTGCATCTCTGGTTTTTGGTGGACATAAACATGATTTTTGTCTTCACCGGGTTGACTTGAGGCTGTTTGTGTGTATCTATTCATAGAGTTCTTTGAGACAGTTTACTAGTGTTGTGTTTTCCTCTTGTACATCTTTGATTTAGTAGATGATTTGGGTGTCATCTGTTAGTTGTAGCAGGTGAGGTTGTGCCCTTTGAAGAGGTTGATTAGTGAAGTCATGTAGATGTTGAAGAGAAGGTGTGGATAGAATGGATCCTTGTGGTTCTCCACAGGTCGTATCCTGCAGCACAGATTTGAATGGTTTTATCCATACTGTTTCAGTTTTTTTCAAATAGAAAAGGTTTAATCTAGCACAGCACTGTGTCAGTGATCCCTATTAATTCAAGTCTCTTGATGAGGAGGTTGTGGCTGTCTGTGTTGAATGTTGCAAACAGGTCAAGTAGTATCAGTGCCGAGTTCGTTTTGGAATCTACGTTGGTCTTTAAATCATCCCATATAGACAGAAGTGCTGTCTCTGTCCCTCTCGTGGGTCTGAAAATGACTTCTGCCCGGGTCCAATAGTTGGTGATTTTCTACGTGTTCCAGTGTTTGTTTGTAGACATAGGTCTCTAGCAGTTTTGGAGGATAGGGAACGTTTGATATCGGTCTGTAGTTAGAGAGGTCTTTCATATCACCCGTAATATCCTTGAGGAGTGGTTTAATGAACGTTGTTTTGAAAGGCCACTGTACTTTCCCCATTTAAAGTGATTGGTTGAAGATGTTTCTGTGGCATTCCAATGGCGTGCCCTGTATAACGATTGATTTATAGATGTCTGGAAGCCATGGGACCATTGGGGAGCCTGTTTTGTTGCTATGTTTCACTAGCTTGATGAATCTTGCTCCTGATATTTGGATGAAGCTTGTTCTGTGTTTCCAGGGTGGATAGGGCTCTGTTCACGGTCTGGTTGATTGGTCTTCTTTGTATGATCAGATTATGTCAGTGATTTCATTTGTAAAGTGATTTGCAAGGTTGTTGCATAGTTGTTGTGACGGTACCAGTGTGTTGTTGCATCCCAGTGGGTTTCTCATCTCATTTGCGATGTTGAATAGATCTTTCTGGGTGTTGGTGGCTTTTGTGATTCAGTTGTCATAGTATTTCTTTTGGGCTTTGAGAATTTCCTTTTTGTATGCTCAGATTTGTTTTTGATAGCTTATTCTTTTTGCCTCGTCATAGTTTTTCCTGTATTCTAGTTCATGTTTTCGGTTTGTTTTTTTCATTGTATTGAGGTGGGGTGTAAACCATCTTGCCACTGCTTTCTTTTGTGATTGGATGAAGGGTTTTTCTGGAGTGATGCTGTCTATTGTTTCAGTGATCTATTTCTAGATTAGGTCTGCTTTTTCATCTAGGTTGGTTCCGTCCATGTTTGCAGTTGAAGGTTTCAAAGATTCCAGTTGTTCTTTTAAGTTACTTTTTTTTATGGTATTCCAATTTCTTTTCCAGATTGCGGGGAGCTTTGGGGGCTGTTTGGGTGCTTTGGCTGGTGGCTGAATAACAAATGGTATAATGAGGTGTTCGCTCCATAGTATCTGTATTGGTGACACATTTGAGATCAGCTTTTTGTTGGCAAAGATTGCATCAAGAGTGTGTCCTGCTGTGTGTGTCGCTCCTTTAACCATCTGACTTAGTTCCATTGTCTTGAGCTGCCTGATTAGTGATTTTTGTGAATTTGCATTCTCTTCTTCATACCATATGTTGAAGTGCCAGAGGATTATCAAGTGATCGTGCATGATGGCTTAGTTCATGATGGCTTCTATGAAGGTGTCTATGAAGGTTGCATCATAGGTCAGTGGTCTATAGATGAGTATGAATGTGAGGTTTGTTTTTGAGTTCACGGTCAGGTGAAGGATGAGGGATCCACAGTTTCTGATATTTAGTGAGTCATCTGTTTTTATTTTCAGGTGTTCTTTGTAGACTATTGCAAGTCCTCCTCCTCTTTTTCCTTTTCTGTTTACCTGTGTGCATTTTAAAGTGTCGGGTAGACAGCTGTGAAGAGTGGATTTGTAGTTGTCATCTAACCAGGTTTCTGTGATGAATAAAATGTCTATTCCACCACAGTGCTTTTTTTTGTTCTTCGTTTAGTTTTATGGTGGTCTTGTTGGCGGGTTTCCTCGTTGCGGTCAGAATGTAAGGTGTGTTCAGTAGGGTTTGTTTTGTCATTGAGTAGATCTGCACATTTTTATTTTGGGTTCCTGACTTCTGGTTCCTCTTCTGTATCTCGTTGCAGCTGCTGTTAGTGTTCTAAAGTTTTGATGATATATGGAGTGGACATAATTCCTCCCTCTTGTTTCTTGTCCTTTACTGTGCAGTCCTGGTATCTTGCTGGTGCCTCTAGCATCGTTGGTGTTTGTGAATTGTTCTGGTGGGTGGTCTGTCGTGAGGTATGGTGATAGGTATAAGAATGTTTCCCTTCTTTTGCAGTTTGTTCTATTTTCTGTCAGGCTTATGGTTATGTGTTCCATTGTTGTATCTGTGTTTGTTGGCATGGTGCCATGGTGTGGTTCCATTTGATGTATTATTTTCCTTGGTTTTCTCTTGAGTCCTGTTCTGTGTTGTCAGATATTGTGGTCCTTTGGAGTCTACTAGTTTGATAAGTTTGTATAATTGTGTTTCGGTCAAAGGGGTCCTTGCCCCTGGGCAACACTTTCCAGAGTTTTGTTCTTGTTGCAGTTCTTTGGCTTCTTTTTGATTTTTGGTTGCCTGTGGTTATGGATGAGGGGGGAGGTTGAGGGGGACTTAAGGTTGGATAGCTAGCTATTAGGTAGAGAGGGAGTTTTGAGGGAGAGGTGGATGGTGCTTCATGGGTGCACGCCTTAGTTGTCCTTATCCTTTGGGCTAACCATCCATTACTATCCCTAGGTTCAGAGTATTGTAGGGATGGTGGAGTACCTGAAGTTGTGATCCCTTACAATGCAGAGACTTAGTTCTGCTGTTGTTTCACTCAGAGCACAGTTGTAGCACTAGAGTTCTGCTCAGATTGGACCCAGTAGACCAAAGCTGTAAAAAGTGGAAATAAAAAGAGAGTGATCAACAGTGTTAAATGCATCCGAGAGATCAAAGGGAATTATAAATAGAAGAGTATTTAGAATGGCAAGCTGTGAGAATGGTATTGGTGACATGCAAGAGAGCTGTCTCTGCGGAGTGAGAATGTCGTAATCCAGATTGAAGAGGAGCTAAGAGAGAATGAACATTAAGATCAGCGGAAACCTGGGCATTAGCAGAATGCTCAAGAAGTTTAATAAGAGAAAAGGAAGAAGAGAAATGGTCCAAAAATGTGCAGAAATAGATGGATCAAGAGATGGCTTCTTCAAGATTGGAAGAATGTGTGCATGTTTAAAGTGAAAGGGTAATCAAGAATGTGAGAGCAAAGAATTAATAAAGTGAGGTAAGAGAACAAGTGTGAATAGATTTGAGGAATAAGTGAAGAAAGAGGATCAGAAGGCGAAGCAGTAGGATGAGCAGAAACAAGCAAAACAGTAGTATCAGAATCAAAGAGATGTGAAAAAGAGGATAGTGGGCAAGAAGGAGGAATTATAGGAGAAGGAGTTGAGAGAAGAGAATAGTAAAGGAGGAACAAAGAGTAGCTACTTTAGATGTAAAGTATTTAGCAAAGTCAGAGTATGATAGGGTTCAAAGAAGAGAGGGATCAGGGGCTTAGGGAACAGAATAATATGAAGGAGTTGGAAAAGACAACAAGGATGATGGGAAAGAGACATTTTAATTACAGAGAAATAAGATGTGTTGACAGTACATAAGGAACGTTCATACGAGGAGTGCAGAGAAGAAAGTGCAGCAAGATCACAAAAAGAATGAGAATTTTTCCATCACCATTGGGCTTTGCAAAGACGGCCACAGACTACAGTAAGAGCTGGAGTAAGCCAAGGTTGGGGAGATGGACGTATAGGCACAAAAGAACAAGCGGGATGAATAGAGTCAAAGGTAGACAATAAAGTAGAGTAAAGGGCACTTGCAGCATCATCAGGATATAAGGAGGAAAAATAAGAAATAGAGGTTATGTCCCTTTTATTTTTTTGCTTATTTAATATCTATATGTGTTTCGCTGCTTGGCTCATCAGGAGGATTTGAGATGTATTTATATGAGCTATGCCTACAAAAAATGCAAATAAAGTAATGTTTTGAGAAGATAACATGAAGGATCTTAACACTAACCTCATGAACATTGCCGTACTTGTTACCTCCCCGTTCATATGTATTCCAGTGATGTAAGAATATTTGACTGAAAGAGATAGCAAGTGTACATAAATTAGTCATTTGCCATCGAATTGTACTAAATAATGGCTATTTTGAAAGAGATGTGGTTTAGCAGTATGTTTTACAAAACAAAGGTGATTCTAGTTTCCAATTTAGTTTTTGACATAACCAAAAAAGACTAGTAAAAATTCCAGATTAAATATTAGTAATGTTAGAAATTAATTAAATATAAGAAAACCCTGTATTATGATTATCAACTCACTGAGAGCTCTGGAGTGAAACTATCATGGTCAGCATGTACGATTGCTCACCATATTGCCATGAGTGTAGTTAAAATGTCCGCTATATATTTACTGAAGTGACGTAATCACTTCACGTAACAATGCAATTATATCATATATACGTTTAATTCCTGTGTTGGAAAGATAATCAAAAAGCAAAAAGTTGTATTGTATTATTTATTGTATTGTTTATTTATTTAGGACGCCTAGCCCTCGGGCATCTGGGCGCTTGCAGAAATTAGGTTACAGGTACATATTAGGTTACAGTACATATGGACATAGGGATACATTATAATACAGTATGCAACAAGGGCTACTTTACCAGCATATGTAGGTGTGCAGGTATAAGAATTTACATACAGTAGATACAATATTTAGATGCAATATTTACAGTTCACGTGGGTGACATTAATGGCCACTGGCATGCCACCATAGTTTAATGTTAGTCTTGAAGGAGGGAAGCTGGGTAGTGCTCTTAAGGTATCCGGTAATGAGTTCCAGAGATGTGCTGCCAAAACTGGAATGCTGGATCCTCACTGTTTTTTTTTTATTTTAAAGTTGGGGATTCTGATACTGTTGGAGTATGCCTTTCTGAGGTAAATGGGTGCATTGTTATTAAGGCAGTTGTGGGTCAGATTAAGTGTTTTGACCTTGATTCTATCTTTGATGGCTAGCCAATTGATAGATCGTCTTTCGTCTGAGACGTTTGGAGTTTGTTGATGTTATGGTTACTAGTGCCCAGGTATAATGAGTTGCAATAATACAGTTTAGATAGGATTAAATCTCGTGCAACTGCGATGAAACTATCGGTCATCAGAAATGGTTTGCATGCGTAGATCAGTTTGCACGTGTAGCTGGTTACTGAAGCTGTGGCATTTACTTGCTTGTTGAGGTTGAGTGCTGAGTCTAAGTAAAAACCTAAATTTTTTACTTCCTTAGCGACTTTAATCTGGATGCCATCAATGGCAATGGTGTTGTATTGGTGAGGGAGTTTGCTCAGTCTGTTTGTGATTAGGAGTTTGGTTTTTAAGTGCTACATCTTTATCATAGTCACCCTGAATAGGGATGAGGATCTGGCAGTCGTCAGCGTAATTAGTGTATGAGACATCCAGATTGTCAAGTATATCGAAAAGAGGCTTTGTAAAAATATTGTACTAAGTGGGGGAGACACAGGATCCCTGCGGTATGCTGCATGTGAAAGGGAATGGATCTCCAGATGAGGAAGGCAAAAATACATTTATGGTCCTGTTGTCTGGGAAAGAGTTTATCCACGACAACGCCTCTTTGACAAAGTTGGCTGTAGATTTGAGGTGGTTGCATAGGACTTTATGGTTGACCAAGTTGAATGCAGCAGAAAGGTCTAAGAGTAGGAGAATGGAGATTTCTACTCTGTCTTTCCGGTTGACCGGTTGGTTTTTAAGATTGAGGAGGGCTGTCTCAGTTCCATGTCTCGGCCGGAAACAAAATTGTCAGGTGTCTAATAGGTTATTGACGTCCAGATATGCTTGAATCTGGAGATAGGCAGCTCTGTCTAAGATTTTAAGGAGAAATGGAACTGTCGTAATTGGCCTATAGTTGGTTGGGACACTGGGGTTCAAGTTCGTTTTTATTTAGCAGCGGTAGTACCCAAGCATCTTTGAGATTGGTGGAAACAGAGCAAGATATAAATGAGTTAATGAAGGAGGTGACAAAAGGGGCTAGGAAATTACATTACATGGTCCTTTGCAGCTACCTTAATAATGGGTACTGAGCAGGTATCCCCGAGACACCAGGAAGGCTTGAGTGATCTAATGATGATTTCGGACTCACTAGTTGAGATTGACCTGCATTTGAATTGAGAAGGTGGTTTGGTTTGGTTGTTATCAAGTTCTTGCAGGATGGCCTCTTGAGTTGTAAGAGCGATCTTATGAATCAACATTTTTTTGGCTAGTATTATATCTTGGAGCATGGCAATTTTGTTGCATAGGGCATTTTGTATATTAGTGCACCAAGTTTTATTTTTGGTGCACGAGTCGCTAGCGGCAATAGAGGATTCTAATTATCTGAGTATTGAGAAGATTTCTCTAGTACTTGAGCTAGGTTTTTTGATTCTTTTGTTGAAGGTTTCGTTTTTGTTTGTATAATTTCTTGTTTCTGGCTGCGA
The DNA here is from genome assembly GCF_040938575.1 of Ambystoma mexicanum. Classification (NCBI taxonomy): domain Eukaryota; kingdom Metazoa; phylum Chordata; class Amphibia; order Caudata; family Ambystomatidae; genus Ambystoma; species Ambystoma mexicanum. The sequence goes on along the minus strand of NC_090933.1, from coordinate 331,242,496 downwards.
GGGAGGTGAGGATATTTTTGTTCTGGGATGATGGGTCTTTTTTCCAAATAGATTCTTTTTTCTTTGCAAAGTGCTTTTAGACTCGGGGTGAACCAGGTGTTAAATGTGCAATGGATTTTTCTTTGCTCAATTTTATTTGATAAATAGTGTCTATGGAAGTGTTGATAGTGGTATTATACAAATCAACCAATTCTGTAGGGTCAATAGAGAGGTAGGTAGGATTGGTGATGGGTTGAATCAGAGGTAGAAGGTTGGCGATCATTATGTTCTTTTTACATCTGGTTAGGGCTTGCGGAGCCACAGGCTTAGCTACATGTGTTAGGGGGCTGTCTTGGATAGTGAATGGGATCAGAAAGTGATCTGTCCAGACACATGGTTCAGTATCAGTGATGCAGGAGGTACAATTGATATCTGCAAACCAGTCCAGGATGTGACCTTTAGTGTGAGTATGTTTAGAGTTCCTAACGGTAAGGCCAGCTTCAGCAATGGAATTTGCTAGAATGGTGGCTTTAGGGTCTTTAGGCTCATTGAGACCCAAGTTAAAGTCACCAAGTAGAAGAATGATGTCTTCATCAAATGAACCTAGTGGTCCTGGTGGTCTATGGATTGCATGCATGGCGATGGTACGTGAGGTAGATATCCCAATTTTAATTGAGAGTAGCTCTGCTGACGGAAATTACATGAGTTCTGTCTCTTTGCTGGCTAGCTTGGATTTGCAGATGACGGCTAGGCCACCTCCTTTGGTAGTTTGTCTGTCTTTCCTAATGATGGTAAAATTATTTGGGATAGCTAGAGTTAGGGTGGGTCCAGTTGCTTTATGGAGCCAAGTTTCAGTGACAACTAGGAAGTCAAGTTGGTTACATGTGATAATATCGGCGATTTCAGTTGCATGGGCCACCAGGGATCTAGCAGTGATCAGGGCTCCTTTGATTTTGTAGTTTTCCTTGATTGTCGGTTTAGTAAGTTCTTTGCTGAGAGTCCCCGGTGTACTTAGTCCATTAGTAGAGCATGTTCAGTTGGAGGTAGGTTTGGATTTAGGTGGGTTGTGGGTGGATCGCTTGGCCGGTAATTGGGCGTGCCTTTTTTTGAGAGTGGAGTAGGGCTTAGTAAGTCTGGAGCCTAATCTATGGTTTCTCCATTTAGTAGTGCCTGGCTTGCTAGGTGTGGACTTGTTAGCCAAGTGTGGGATCGACAGGGAGTCTGATGAATGTTGCATATAGTCACTCTTGATGACAGTTATCTTTTGACTTGGGGTCGTCAGGTGATAAGTGGGGCAAAGAATGTTTTGATTGTTGGGCTTCATGTTTGTTGTATATAATTGTGGTAGGAAGGTGGCCGGTGAGATGTTCTGGGCAGGGGGTAATTTAGATGACAGGGATACATTTCAAATTAATAAGAGTGTTGCCATGGTGTTGGTGGGGGATGTACAAAAGCCAAGAGATATCCAAGTCATGGTTATTCAGTGATAAAATTATGGCTAGGTTCTGGTGGGTATGTGCCAGACCATGCAGTGGTCTATGTGGTGAAGGAGTCTAGGTTGGCTTAGGTTAAGTTAATGTAGTGGCAGTACCTGCTAGGAATGCCGTAGGCTGGAGAGACTAGAACATGCATGATAATAACATAGTGAAGGTGCTGATACTAGTTGGTAATGTTAGTCTGGTATCGCATAGTGCTACTATGAGCCATTCCAAAGCAGTGAGCACTGCAGTCTGTTAAGATCAAAATGAATTGCCTGCAACATGGTGAAACACATGCAACATGTGAAGGGTGCAGGAACAGATAAAGGAAAATATCAGTGGAAGTAGGCTAGTTGGAGGTAAAAGGCAATCACATAGAAAATACAATGAGTGTGCGGCAAGCAGTACAGATGTAAGAGACAAGACGTAATAATACTGTAGTGATCAGATACAGAATGCATGGTCAGACTGCTATATAATGATACCGTACATCAAGTCAGGTTAAGTCTTGGCAGCCTCATGCAGCGTGGAATATGTGATACAGTACATGGAGTGGTAGGAACCCCACATATGGGTCTGATGGCTAAGCAGCAAGATATTAGTCAACTGGTGGCAATGGTAAATAGATAATGCACGTCCTGGTGCGGGGGAACAGAGCGTTATGTAATTCCAGCAGATATCAAAGAGGTGCTGTAGTCGTGCATGCAAAGATGACTGGTACATTCATTCAAATAGGCATATCAGCGTGATGTATATATGGGAGGGGAGCTCAGTACAGTGCAATCAATGAACATGCAGATAAATAGCTTGACAAAGGGAAATATAGGTGTACAAGCTAGACGGTACTCCAGTACACAATCAGTACATAGTTCTACAAAGGTGAAGCCACAGTAGCTGGTAGCCAAAGAGTAGATCTCAGAACGGTGATGCAAGTCTTACCAGGTAGGGTGTTAGAGTGGCCGTGGTAGTGTGGTCCTTTGAAGATAGTGGAGGAGTTTTGGGCAGGGAGTTGTGGCACTGACCGCTGGACATTCCTCGGCAGGCACAGTACAGGAGCCTTAACGTGTGCCTTGTTGGGGACTGGTTCATGCCTGCCGGTGCCCCATGATAGGACAAATAGGTAGGCAGGGAGGGGCCAGGCAGCTCAGCACTGTAGGCTTCCAGGCCGGGGTGCAAATTCGGAATCAGGCGGCCATCTTGCCGTTGGGTTCTCGCAGATCACAGTACGGCAAAAGGTTACGAATTAGGCTGCCAAATACTTTTCTTGCACAAGGCCGTGTGGTCGGTACACATGAATATGAGATGATGTGGTCCCAAGATAATATAGTGATGTTTTGCAGCGGGAGTGGGGAAGTTGCACCCGGTAGCGGCAAATGGCCTCACGCTTACCTGGGTGCAGGATAGAGTTGAGGATGTCATTGGTGGGCTGCTCTGGCAGCTCACGGGGAGAAAGGAGCTCCTGGTCCTATGGACGCTGATGGATCTGTGTGTCAGGCACAGTACAGGCGCCTTAGTGTGTGCCTTGTTGGGGGACAGTTCACGCCTGCCGGTGCCCCAGGATAAGATAAATAGGTAGGCAGGGAGGGGCCAGGCATCTCAGCACTGTAGGCTTCCGGGCCGAGGTGCGAAGTTGGAATCAGGCAGTCATCTTGCTGCTAGGTTCTCGCAGATCACAGCACGGCAAAAGGTTACAAATTAGGCTCACAAATACTTTTCTTGCACTAGGCAGTGCGGTCGGGGCACATGAATATGAGATGATGTGGTCCCAAGATAATATAGTGATGTTTTGCGGCAGTGGGGAAGTTGCACCTGGTAGCTTAAAATGGCCTCACACTTACCTGGGTGCAGGAGGGAGTGGAGGAAGTCATTGATGGACTGCTCCGGCAGCTCACAGGGAGAAAGAGTTCAATGATCATAGTGTAAGGAATTGATCAAAATCATTGTAACCGTTACTTAGATTATCAACTTGCCCAGTATTTAGGAAAAAGATTTGCTAACATGTACAGTGTCTCCATTTGCACGTCATCTTGACTCAAATATGATATAAAATAGCTGTTTGTGTTTACAGGAATTCCATCATATTGTCATGTCACAGCTGCGTTCAATCGTTAATGCAACAAGTAAACATATGCATGGACAATAGGTTAGTTTAAGTGCTGTAAAGCACTATTTTGCCTGATTATCTCTGGCAACGGAAGAATAAGTGCCATAGTTCTGATCAACTAACCTGCAAAATCATAAATTAAATATTAATATTGAGAGGACTGTAATTAAATTAGAGTCCAACTGTATTTTTAAAGATATGGAAAGGAAAACCAACTCCTGTTTGTAAACCAGATCTTGATTTTATCAATACGTTGCAAGATACAAACATTTTAGGCACTTTTTTCAGATTACATCTTAGGCAAAACATTAGGTTTTTACTTGGACACCCATCTTTTTTTGAATGCCCATATTAATGCTATGGTAAAATCTATAAACTTCCAACTATTTACATTAAGAGCTGTGAGGTCTTTTAACCCCGAGTCGCACTTTTGCACATTAGTCCAGTCACTGGTCATTTCTAGAATTGATACCTGGAATTCCTTCTTAACTGGACTTGCCAAAAATACCTTGCTTCCTCTGAAATCAGCCTTTAACGCGGTTACTCAGTGGAACATGCAGATGTGACCACATTTCTCCGGTGTTAATTACATATCACTGGCTTCCCGTTGTGTTCATAACGAAGTTTAAATTGCTGTGCGCTTTACATAAAGCACTTTATGCTCGAGTATTGAGTGTAAAAACTAAAAATCAAGAGGGTTTTGGAGTCAAGAATGTCAACTGCTTGAGGTCCAGGATTTAAACACTAGTTACACTGAAAATATATTTTTAAACTGGAATCTTCTCCCAAAATACATTAGACAGACTGAAAACAACCTAAAATTTTGGAACAAACTGAACAAAAATAAAACACTGTTTTGGGTACTGAATTCAATTATCTGTCTTATTAAAATAATGTTCTTTCTTTTAAGATAGTTAAGAGCTATGCAATGTTTGTATCTCTCCTTTTTAGTGAATTTTAGGGGTTTAGGCTGTTTTCTTAAGATACATGGTTTATCTGAATGTTTTCTCATATTGTATGTATTGCTATATTTTATATGTTTTTGCTCTTTTTGGCCAAGTTCACGCTATAGAAAAATGTTTAATAAAACAAATAAAATAACTAACTTTCATGATGGATTTCTTAATTCTGACCTGGTGGCCAGAGGTTTAGGAAGCCACCCTAGTTTAGTGCAACAGGGTGACTTTCTGGACAAAACAGACCAATCTACGGTTGTTTGGCAGGCAGTCAACACTATGTCTCAGGAGGGGAGAGGGTGATCGGAAGTCCACAATGAGCCCACACAGTAAAACTCCACAGATTACACTTAGACTGATGTATTAAAAATACGGAGTCTGCTGCAGAGTCTTTTGGTCTGTGTTTGTGCAAGACTCTACAGTCTCTAAATCTGTAACCCTTCTTCTGGAGTGTTAGGCCAAACTCGCACAACATACAACCACCTGCTGCTATCTCACTAGTAAGGCGGAGTCTGCTGCAGAGTCTTTTGGTCTCGGTTTGTGCAAGACTCTACAGCTTTTTGCTCCAGATTTTTTTTAGTTTTTAGGAATTGAAGCCCTGTTTGTCCTCTTTCTACTGCTATTACCTGGATACTTCAAAATATCCAGCAAGCCGCGGGGCGGCCGCAGAGTCTGCTGCCGAGTCTTTTGGTCTTTAGGCTCTGCAGGCTCCGCGGTGCCGCTACACTTCACTCCCAAAGTTCATCAAAGGATCCTCGTGAAAGAAAATCTCAGCAGGCTGAACCCGCACAGCATACCACCACACCCCTGTCCTTGTGGTGAGTGACAACACCTCCCCCTTCCCCCCCTTCCCACCCGCTCACTCACTCGCCACCTCCCGCACCCCTCCCTTCCACGTACACAACCCGTCCTGCACACCTGTGTGATCCACCGTGTTCTCACATCCCCACCGGTGCTTCTCCTTCCTCTACTCGAGGATCGCGCTGAGTGCTGTGGCGAGAGTCCCCCTCTGTCCACTACCCTCCTCAACAGATCCTCGCCAACAACACCGGCACGCACTCTCACACCCGGGAATCACCCCCTCGCGCTGCTGCCCCCCTTTCTATACTTGACAGATCTGCAAGACTCCTACGTTCCCCCGTACCCGCACTAGGAAGACAACACCCACCCTCCACTGCTTACCACAACAGTGCTAATGTCTCTCTCCCGACGCTTCTCCCTCCTTTGCTCGTAGACCACGCTGAGAGCTCCCTGCCACTTCCTTCGGGAATTCGACTCTTCTGCCCGCACCGTCTGCCTCCAGATACTCCAACAAAAAAAAAACAGACCTGTATTCGAGCCTGCAAACTGCCGTATAACAAGCCACAACCTCGGACGGCGCCTCTCCCCACCTTGCTCGCGGACCACGCTGAGAGCGCCCTGCCACTTGTTTTGGGAACTCGACTCCTCTGCTTGCACCGTCCAGCTCCCGCTACTCCAACAAAAAAAACAGACCTGTATTTGAGCCTGCGCTCTGACGGATAACAGACACAATCCCAGACGGCACCCCCCCAAAACCCCGCCACCTTGCAGGATTATTGTCCAACGAACAACCAGCGAACCCACGCTGCAACCCTGAAAGCACGCCTAATCTACACGAGCCCCAAAGCACTACTGCACTAGTGCCTCAACAACGCAAAATATCCAGAAGAAGTTCAGACCTGCATACATAATTTGCTACAGACTGTCATTCCATTGGTGCTCTATTTCCAATCATTTCTCTATGCTTATCCGACAGTGCCGCAATAGAGACTGCTCAGCACTAATCCTCAAGTACTGCAATCAGAGAGCGAACAAAGATTCCTAAGGTTTAAAGAACAGGCAATCGCAGCCCCCCCCCCCTTGACCTCCTACACCACTAATCATCTAGTACCGTACGTAGCGAATTCGTCCGTGCAAGAACGCCCGAAGCAGTTACTATACATGTGAATAACGAGATCTTCTCCAAACTTGGTACTGCCTATCACCATTCGCTGCGTGCACCACCCCCGACAAAACCACTCCCAAACCTTAGAGAAGATACAAAGAACATCACTCATCTGCTTCGCTTTTTCAAACTTCAAGCAGACCCTCCGCTATATCCTCCAGACGACATTCCAGAGCCTGCAACTCAACCTACCACTCTGTCTATCACTGTGCAAACAGACTGAACGGACCAGTCCTACAGAAGAACTTGGATCACCTCGGCCAGGAGTGCGAAAGGGTCTGGCTCCTGGATCTACACAGAGCCCCTACAACAACCTCTGCTCAGGAAACCGGAAGGGCCTGTCCTTGGGATCCTGTAGCCCACAAAGAACTTGATACTCATTGGCCACATCTGTTGAGAGACCGCAAGGGCTTGTCCCTTGCATCTTAACAGAGCTTCTTTAACGTCCTCTATTCAGGAGACCGAAAGGGCTTGTCCCTTGGATCCTGTAGCTTGCAGTTTCAACATCGCACTTCCTATTTCCTACTCATCGACCACACCTGTTGAGAGACCGAAGGGGCTTGTCCCTTGGATCTTAACAGAGCCTCTTCAAAGTCCTCTACTCAGGAGACCGAAAGGGCTCTGCCCTTGGATCCTAACTGAAACGCAACAATCTCTATAACACAGCCACTACCAAGGAAACCGAAAGGGCATATCCCTTGGATCATGCACCACAGTAACACCAACGCTCCCTTTCTCCGGTCAGGAGACCAAAAGGAAACTGTACAACAACCTCAACGGAATCACTGTCATACTCTCTCCCAGGAGATCGAAAGGGCACGCCCCGTGGATCCTGACAGGGTCCGCACAACGGATCTCAATATAGACCTTAGAATAATCAAAGGAGAAATGTCGGCAACTCGACCCAAACAGCAACCCGTTGTGTGCCCTAAAACAAGAATAAGAACCAAACTTAACACTGCTGCCATGTCTGCCCTAGACTCTTCACAATTAACCTTGGAACAATCACTCTCCAGAGCCCATACGTCAAAATATGATCTGAATCACCACCAACAGAAAGTGGATCTGGACATTGGGCATGTCTCCATCACAGATGATCCCCCCAAAATAAAGTCTGATCTTCGGACTCTAGAACTAAATCGACAATCGAACGATCAACCAGTCTTACCAAATCAGATCAATATACAAGCACAAATCCATAGCACCATCACCATGATTGAACATCATGACATCCAAGGCACCAATGTCCACAATGATCCGGAACTAGCATCTGCTCGACTAGGAACCCCCCCTACTCAGTCATCCAACGATGTACAACCAACAGAAAGTAACTCACGAAGCTACGTCGAACAGAAAGAACTACCATCACCGACGTTTCGAAACCTACACCCTCTCCAACAGCAAAAAACTAATGAAAGTGTAGAAAACGGAAAACCGGACTCCATTGCTAACAATACTTCGAGAAACGGTATCACACAATCAAACTGCAAAACGAAGGCTTCTATTCCACAAGAATGATTTGTATCACCACTAGGAGACACATTGGCCAGCAACCCAGCTTCTGCACCAACAGACAAAACAACCAGCTTATCTCACAAGCCTCATGCTGGCCTACACCAAGATTCATCTGCACCATCTTTTGACTCACACAAATATGAGACTTCTAATGATACTGCCAATAACCAACCAATCGAGCGTAACACCCATACACCCAAGACTCAGCCTGCTACCCTAGAAGAACCACGTGCGATCATGAAAGATTCCAACATTCATGAAGTTGGCATGTCAGTCTAGAAATAGGGATACCTCTACTTTGAGACCGCAAACGCATTTGGTGGCAGTGGGCCAACCGTCTCATGCACGATATGACAAAATATAGGTTTTCGAGTTTGCCAATGAACGGCCATTTTGATGTAACAAGAATCGCCATTTTGTTTTCTAACCATTGCTCATTGCTTTCTGTTCCTATTGCTTCACAGTATATTTTCACTGCTCGACTGTGAAACATTGTTGTCTGTATGTGAAAAGGACAAGGCCGCAGGGCCGTGAGGATAACAAGAGTTTGCTGAAACACAAACGTAGGCAGCGCCAGGAAGAATGCACGGCTCCCTCCCGAATGTAGCCTTGAAGCAGAGCTGCAGGGCATTAAATCATTACACAGCTGCCAGGCAGTCTCGTTATATGGTAGAATATGTTAGAATAATACCGCTAAAGGCTTGAATTATGCTTTTCTTACGGCCCCCCTTTGCTGAGCCCGCTAGAGCATGTCGGCTCCCAGGACGCGAATAGCACCTGATAGATAGCAAGGTCCGGAATGCAACCCCCCCCGTATGTAGTTCGCTTCCAAGAACAGAAGCGCCGTGTTGTAATAAATAGCCGAAAGATGCCTTCGCACTCACAAATTGCAAATTGTTACTAGAATAGATGTTTGAAGGTGTCATAGTGGTCGGAGATGTCCATCATCACACCAAGTTCAAAGAAACCCAATAAAGGGGGGGTGTTAAACATGTCACAGCTGATTGTTTGATATGCATTTTGTATATATGTAACTGATGTACGTAATTCGCTCTCTTGCGTCCCTCGAGGTCTAGAGATACACGTCGCGGGGCGTGAGACCGAGTTGGCCAACTGAGACTTTTGCTTTCCAATAAAACCCTAGCTTTGGGAATACAACCTCGTGTCTGGCGTCTCTATCATGTGTGGTGACTCGCCTTGTTTCCATAGATGTCAGGGTCCCCTAGGGGCCCCTTTCAAGATGGTGCCCGAATAGGGACCCTCCCCCACTTGTTCCATCACGCAACGTTGTAATTGAGAAAGGCGGAGAATGGCAAGGATGGGACGATCGAGCCGGGATCAAGAGGTGTTCGGCGCGCCCTGTAAAAGTGATGAGAGACTCCTTTGCAGATCTGCACACATCTGATCCCTGATCAACGTGCCTGGCTAGAGAACAAGGAGGTGAGGGTCCCGAAACGAGGCGGAAGCCAAGAAACGTAGACACGACGTCCTTTGGTGCGTCAGTATACAGACGACTTGATTTATCAGGTGAGTCATTCCCCGACTCAAAGCATCCTGATATTGGTTGAGAGTTGACTTTGCAAAATCAAACGCCCTAGGTAAGGTTGATTAACCAGGGGGAAGGTTGAAACATGCCTGGGGTATTGTCCACCTTAGCGGGGTTTTTCCGATGTGGTAGACAATCTTTGGAAGATGGTCAAATTGTACCACCTGGGGGAACGCCGGCGTATGAGATGTATGTGAAGTATGGAGTGGGTGTGATAAAATTCTGTGAGACTTGGCATAGGCAAACCAGAAAGCAGCAAGACCACCAGTGGCCGATTAATGGCAGTTTTGAGATAGCGAGGCTAGACAACCTGGAAAGGGTGTTGATAAGAAAGAAAGCGTGTCCTGCAGCATTTGAGACTATTAAAGACTGGAGAAAGGAAGCAATGCTCCGATTTAAAAGCAGAGCAAAGCATGCGTGCAGGCATAAATCGAAAGGTGAAGTAGCAGAAGAAAAAGAAGAGGAGGAGTGGACTGAGAGTCTAAGAAGGGCAGGTTGGCGTGACCAGTTGACTATAGAAAAGATATACCCACAACGCGAATTACACATAGCAGATGAATTGATAGAAAATATATTGACCCATACAAAACAACGTCCAAAATCAGAAGTAAGACCAGACACGTCAGCAGCTATTGCCCAGACCCCGCCCGTAGCTCAAGCTCCCCCTCCAGTAGCTCAAGCCCTCCCACAACCACAGACCGCGCGCGTAACACTTCCTATTAGCCAACTAGGCCTACAACAGACATTCCCTGTTCCCATTTTTCCATCCGCATCTCCCGCCTCAGGCACAGACTCGGTACCGTCCGTTCCTCCCGGGGTTGAAGTTGAAACCGCGGGGGCAAGAGGCGGGACTGACCAACGGGGGTGCACGAGGGTAACCCGCAGCGCAATCAGCAAAGAAAGGAAGGTGGAATTGCAGCAACAGGCAGAGATGTATATAGATGGGAATGATGGGACGGCAACATTGGCTTCGATATATGACTTTCGTAGAAGCAACGAAAGACAGGTAGTGTTGGAATGCATGGGTGAATATTTGCTGGAGAAATGGAAACAGCTAAGTGGGAAATTGTTAGATTTGAATGCATTAGCACGCTGTAGGGAGAGGGATGAAGAAGTGAGAGAGCATGTATATAGACTTTTTGAGCTTAAAGATGAACTAGATAATGATTATGCCGAAATGTTTACTGCACCTGCGTGCAGGAGTAGAGATATATAGGAAAGGAGAAAGGAGAAATAGGAAGGAAACTGTAGAGCCCTATATAAAACGACGACATTCGATGTCGTCAGTACAAAGGGGCGACAAGTTAAAAGTATGTGTGCGAGAAGCGTTTAGATGGATCTCAGATCCTAGTATTCCCACAATGGAAATAAACGAGATATTTGATGAATATTACATGCTCATGAAAAGAAAAGCGCTACAGTCGATGGTTGAACATCTATTAGACAAAGATATAAAAAACGATAAGGCCAGCCCACCCGAAATAATGGCAGTATATAGAAGAGCACTAGAGCGAGGGACAGGAGAAACAGCCCTATCGTTGGATCTGGGAATATTGTTACATCTAAGAGAAGGTGGGGGGGCGAAAAGTGGGGCATTTCCTATGAGAGAGGTCCCACCTACCTTTGTGCCCAAAGTGGAGGTTCCCGCAGTGGGCGGTGCAGCGGCGCAGGATAACACCAGCCCATTACACTGCCCAATATGTGCATGTCCCCTTTTCCAGACAGGAGGTGAACAACATAAAGCAGACGATTCCTGATATAAGAAAGAATCCTGCAGGGTTTTACAAGGAAGTAGAGTCCTGCCTACAATCATCCATGCTTACCATGGGTTATATAGACCTAATATTCCCGGTGATCCTGCCAGCAGACATATGGAAACAAATAAGGAAGGTAGATGACACAACGGCCTTTGGCGCCACATGGGCAGACTTGATAATAGAAGATAGAAATAAAGCAGTTGGAGGGACACCAGTAGCAAACCTGGTGGCGTTACCAGCACGTATAGCACAGAAGTAAAAAACAATTGTCCCGGAGAAAAGAATCCAATGGGACAAATTGACTGCATGTGTACAAGGCAAAGATGAATTGGCTACAGATTATTCTAATAGATTTGAAGAAGTATTCACAGACTTCAGTGGGCAGGATGTGGGTTCAGAAGCAGGAAAGAGGTTATTTGTTGACAAATTAGTGAGGGGGTTAAAACTTCCAATTCAGGATCTAATAATGACATCAGAGAGTGCATGGCAAGCAAACAAGTAAAAACGTTGGGGCGAAGTACTGCATATGGCCCAATATTATGAGCACAGAGTGACTACAGGAAAAGAAAAAGAAGAGAGGGATAGAGGAAATCTAAAGACACGAGTATTAATGCAGCAAGTAGTAGGACATAATAGAGGGTGAGGGAACGCACAAGGGAGGAGTAATTTGAATATGCATGGGGGAACAGTGGGACCGAATTAGTGTGCATATTGTAAAGAGGAAGGACGTTGGCGAGCGCAATGCCCGCATCTACAGAATAGAAATGGGTCTGGTCAGAGGAGACAGCATAGAGGACACCCAGGAGCGAATGGACCAAATAGGAATAGTATGCAGCAGCATCATAATAATAGAGGTAATCAAAACCAAGGCCAAAACCAAAATGCCCCAAACCAGAGTCAGGGACAGCAAAATCAACAATATGGAAATCAGAGTGGGGGAAAAAGAGGGAAGAGTGGAAATGTTTTCGATACACAGCCAAATACGTATTACAGTTATAGTAATGATTACTCATCGGACGATGTGTTATTTCCCCAATAGGACAGCCCAGGACAGGGATCGGAACCAGTGTCTATTCCCGTGAATCAGAGAGGACCCTACGTAGAAATGAGAGTTGGGAATGAGGAGCACCGCTTTCTTGTAGATACAGGAGCACAGAAGTGTTCAATAGACCATCACTTGGTTCCGGATATACCACTGTCAGGGCAAAAGAATATTTCCGTAGGGTTCGTAGGTACACCAGTCATAAACCCAGTGTCCAAACCAGTCCCAGTTACCATACGACCATTTACTAAACATTGTACTTTCCTTCTAACAGAAAATTGTGGAGAACATTTGGTGGGATTAAATTTGTTGAAAAAACTAGGTTCTGTTATACATTGCACGGCAGACGGAGTGTTTCTAACGATATGGCCACACGATGCCCCTGTGTCAGAATTCATGTCTGAAGCGTTACCAGGGGAACTAAGTAAGTACCAACCTGTATATGGGCAATGCATGACAACGATGTGGGATGTTTAAAAATAGAGCCAGTAAAGATTATTTTGAAAGAAGGTGTTACCCTACCGCGAATACCCCAATACAAAATTTCGGTTGAAGGTGAAAAAGGATTGAAGAGTATTGTTACTGATTTGGTGAAATTAGGGGTAATCGAGGAAATCACAGGCAGTACATGCAACAGCCCGATTCTTCCGGTTTATAAAAAAGGAGGTAATGAGGTACCATACCGTTTCATAATTGATCTATGCGCATTGAATAAGGTAGTAGATCCGCAATTTCCTCTAGTGCCAGATGTCACTACAATATTGACAATGATACCTGTTTCAGCAGAATATTTTAGTGTAGTAGATTTGAAAAATGCATTCTTTAGTATTCCAGTGGACAAGGACAGTAGATATTTGTTCGCGTTCACATTAGGAGGACGATCATTTACATTTATGCGGATTCCGCAAGGTTACACGGAAAGTCCAAGTATTTACAGTAGAGCATTAAAAGAACAGCTAGACATGCTGGAATTACCCATGGGTTCTGTACTTTTGCAATACATAGACAATCTATTGCTAGCTGCAGACACAGAGGAGATATGTAAAGAAAGCACTGTATTACTACTGTCACACCTAGCGGCACATGGCCATAAAGCTAGTTTGAAGAAATTTCAGTATAATCGAAAGGAGGTGGCTTATTTGGGCTACCTACTTTCGAAAGGAGGGAACAGACTAACGCCAGAACGCATAGAAAGTATTTCTTGTATGCCTATTCCAAAGACACAAAAAGGAGTCAGAGCCATAATAGGCATGGCTTCATATTGCCGACAATGGATTGGTAATTTTGCGTTAATTGTGAAACCATTAGTGAATTTAACTAGAAAGGATGCGGTTATGCCTTTGCAGTGGGATGAGGAATGTCAGAAAGCATTTGATGGATTGAAAACTGCATTATGCTCGGCTCCAGTTTTGGGTACGCCGAACTATGAGAACATTTTTAGACTATTCGTGTGTGAAAGTGAAGGATGTGCATTGGCGGTTTTGACACAGGAACAAGGTGGAAGAAATAGCCTGTGCGGCTATTTTTCTTCTGCGCTGGACCCTGTAGCGCGCGCACTACCACGATGTTTGCGATCTGTCGCGGCGGCTGCTGCGTCAGTGAAACAAACGGAAGGGATGGTATTGGGGCACACTTTAATTCTGATGGTGCCACATGCCATAGACGTTCTATTAAATAGGACACAGACGCAACACCTCACCTCTGCTAGATTGACAAGAAATGAGATTATCTTGTTCGCGCCCCATATCCAAATTATGAGGTGTAGCGTTTTGAATCCTGCAGAATTAATGCCACTGACCTTAAAAGAAATTGGGAAGAATGAATCACCCCCCCCCACGATTGCTTAATGGTCACTGAGGAAGAAACCAAGGGAAGAGTTTATTCCACAGAAAGAGACGGATGGAGAGTTATTTTGTGACGGCGCATGTTTTAAATTACCAGATGGCATGACAACTGCCGCATACGCTATCACTACCCTAGAGAGTGTTGTAGAAAGTAAAAGAATCCCCTATAATTCAGCACAAGCCGCGGAAATAATAGCATTGACCAGAGCCTGCGAGATTTGTGAAAATTTGAATGTGAATATATATACTGATAGTATGCTTTTGGAGTGGTTCATAACTTTGGTCGACTCTGGGCTGAGAGAGGGTTTCTGACATAACATGGTGCCAGAATTCAACATGGCCCTTTGATTGTATGATTGCTGTCTGCACTCACGTTTCCGAAGCACCTAGCAATAGTGAAATGCGAGGAACATAAAAAAGTAACATGCAAAATAGGAGAGGGAAACGCGTTTGCAGACAGAATTGCGAAACAAACTGCCACTGATTTGAATACCAAGATGATGACGGTTCAGACAGAGGAAGTACCCTGTATGATAGAAGATGGAGTTGCGACTGTCAAAGAAATGCAGGCCGAGGCTACGGCCGATGAAATACAGGGATGGGCAGAGGGATCTGCTGAGTTGGGCCTGCAGGGTAGTTGGGTGGACAAGGGAACTAGAAACTGGATGTTGCCAAATTCGTATGTGACTGCAATGGTCACAATGGCCCACAGCCCTACGCACATCTGTGCCAAGAAAATAATACAACACTTTTCTACAGTATGGCAGAAAGTATACAAAAAAAAGAATGCAGATAGGTTGGTGCAGAACTGTATCACGTGTTTACAACACAATGTAGGAAAGGGAACAGTGACTCCAACAGGCAGTTTTGGCCCGCCCTCCATGCCATTTGAGGTAATTCATTTTGACTTCATAGATATGGAGAGGTGCCAAAACTTAAAATACGTCTTGGTGGTGATCTGTGCATTCAGTAAATGGGTGGAGGCATATCCTTTGAAGGACTGCACAGCAATGAGTACGGCAAAAGTAATGTTGAAGGAGTACTTTTCCAGATTTGGCCTGCCCCGAGCCCTATGGTCTGATAATGCACCGCATTTTGTGGGTGCAGTGGTATTACAGATATGTGCGGGTCTCCAGATTGATAAGAGATTCCATAGTTCAAGGCATCCGAGTTCTGCTGGTCTTGTGGAGAGGCACAACGGGATTCTTAAATCAAAGATTAGCAAGATTTGTGCGGGAAGCAAGCTGAGTTGGGTGGATGCATTACCAATAGCACTATTATGCATGCGTACATCTGTACAGGCTAGAACTGGGCTTTCCCCTTACGAAATCGTAATGGGGAGGCCGGCAAATGTTTGGTGCGCACCTCAGCCAAAATGACTTAGTGAGATAGAACATCCTGTGTTGAGTACTTATTGTGGCCTTTTAATGCAGAAATTGCGTTTGATTCATCAGCAGGTGCAGCAGGCATTACCAGTGAGATACACCGGTCCGGGGCACGCGCTGGAGCCAGGAGACTGGGTGCTGCTAAAAAACTTTGAAAAAAATTCATCATTAGCACCCAGGTGGCGCGGGCCCCATCAAGTACTTTTGGCGATGCAGACGGCAATACGGGTGGATGGAAGGAAGTCGTGGATCCATGCCACCCATGCCAAGAAGATTTCAACTGCACTGAAAGACTTGCCTGATACTGATGACCGGAAAGAGACAGTGGTCCAGAAACGAAAGAAACTGTTGCCAGTAAGCAGCCACCTAATCTGCCAAAACGAGAAGTGAAACTCAAAACAAAGCCTGAGACGATTGCCAAAGAGGGGGAAGGGCAAAGAGTGCCCCAACGTTGCCCAGCAAAATCGACATCACTGCTGACTGACGCGAAATCTGCCTTGAAGATACCAGCAAAACCAAATCGTGTACCCCTTTGGCACCCACCAGCACTTGCCAGCACGCCAAAGAACGGATCTGCATCATTGGCGCGGTGCACACCAGCACCTGCAGTAGCGCCACAGGCTGACTTCAAGCCTGAATCTGAAAGTGCACGGCACTGTTCACGGATCATACGATACCAGGAGCAAGGCGATACAACGTGCGGCCTCGGGAGACAAAGTGATCCGCAGTCTTTTTGGTGTTTATGTCAACCTCTGGTTCAGCTCATGGACGGAGAAGGAACCAGAGGCGTGAGGATTGTGCAAGTCGGACAATTCAAGACTCGCGGCTCCTCGGTTCGATCATAAAAAGTACATGTGTCCTGATCCAGAACGGACAAATTGGGCGCACATGGTTCTATGGCAAGTGAGATAACCGATTAACAGTACATGTGTCCTGAACCAGAGCAGACAAGCTGGGCGCACATGATTCTAAGGCGATAAGATAACTGATCAAAGGTCCTCTGAGCAGTAAAAGAAGGGACAAGTGATCTCGCCTAAAACTAATAATCGAATCCAGACTAAAAAGGACAGGCAGAACTGAACTGTGACAATTCCATTGAACTTATTAACATCAGAGCAAGCGCGACGAAGAAAGATATCCACAACAAACTGTGATAAAAAAAGAAGAAGGACGACGAGAAACATGCCGGGACCGGTTCCAGCCTCCTCCTGCACCACCACCGCTGAGAATGAGTCAGTTATAAAGACTATAAGTTTAAGAAAAATGCATGGTAAAACAAATTGTATGTTGGTACTAACGAAATAATGCGCTTTATGAGTGTGGTAGCACCAATATCGACAGCCCTAATATTATGGTGGGTAGAAACAATACACCCATTAGAAATGTTTTTACCAATAATTAATATATCCACCACTGAAAGTCCGGTTCAGGTGATCACTTATACCCTGCCCCCAATGGAAGAAAAACACAGGGAAGGTTTTTGAAATAACACCTTACTGCTGATAATGAACATGACACATGCAATCTTGAAGAAAACAAACTGTGGGTATGTGCCCATTTACCACAGCATGCCGGGAAAGGAATAGGGTGGTATGTGCAGCCAATACCATTACGTTCTGTATGTAGTGCTTCTTTAGGTGCAATGTTCTATGGGAAATGGAATGAGAGTAATACGGGTCAATTAGACAGAACCAACATGAATGAGTTTGAGGAGATAATAATGAAGCCTGTGGGTTGTTCCATTTTCCATAAAGCACAAGTAATAGCCCCAGAGCCCCTGAAGAAAAGTACACAAAAGATAACACGACAAAATAGACGAGATAGATTGTCCCCACCAGAAAAAACAAAAGTAATGACGTTTCGTGTAAGAACAGAAGGGGAGAAAGATGCAATTCCCCCATTTTACACAGTGAATTATAGCTCAAGAACTGTCCCTTTTTGTCTAAAAAAGAAAGGCTCTTTTTCAGTCGGAACATATACTGGTTGTATGAATACAGTGGTACTAAGATGGGAAATAGAACCAGTATACGTAGGTGATCCAGTTTATTTTATATGTGGAGAGAAAGCATATCCTTGGTTGCCCAGAAACTGGGGAGGTACATGTTACCCAGGGCTACTTTTCCCAGGAGTATTCCTCTTAGAAACAGCAGCCATGGCTAGATTATCCAAAACTAGAGTCAAAAGGACTGACAAAGGTGTTTTAATAGCAACTGATGTAGCGAAATCATTCATTCCATTCTTAGGACAGATAGTGAACTCCTATAATATAAGGCAACTGTCCAGAATCCTAAAGAAGACAATAAACACAACAACAGATATATTATTTAACATGACGTTGGAAGAAAGAGGAATCAGGTTAATGACGCTGCAAAATAGAATGGCTCTCGATGTGATCCTGGTTGATCGTGGGGGAATTTGCAAAATAGTGGGATCGGCATGTTGCGTTTATGTCGATAACTATTCCCCCACGATCTTTGAAGCAATAAAGAAAATGCACGTTCTAAGCTCTGAACTCCCTACTGGAGAAGGGAGCTGGGGAATAGGATCTTGGTTTTGGGTAATACTACGATCTTGGGGATGGAAGTTGATCTCAATATTAGTAGTGGTGTTCGGAATATTCCTAACGTGCTGTTGTTGTATAGATAGTTTGCGCTGAGGTAACTGAGGGATGTGCGGAAGGATGCATGCATATGATAACAAAGAAAAAACAACCGCATGATCGAACTAGCCCAGACCCAAATGAGATGAGAGCAGTAAAAGAGTTGATGTCAATAGATATTGATGAAGACAATGATGTCCACGATAGCATGCAAGACTCAGACATAAGTACTTCAGATTCATCATCACTAGAGGAGGTTTCAATAAATAGATGAGACGTTTGGCATACGGCCAAAGGAGGGTTTGTCAGTCTAGAAATACGGATACCTCTACTTTGAGACCGCAAACGCATTTTGGTGGCCGTGGGCCAACCGTCTCATGCACGATATGACAAAATATAGGTTTTCGAGTTTGCTAATGAACGGCCATTTTGATGTAACAAGAATCGCCATTTTGTTTTCTAACCATTGCTCATTGCTTTCTGTTCCTGTTGCTTTGCAGTATATTTTCCGCTTACACTGCTCGACTGTGAAACATTGTTGTCTGTATGTGAAAAGGACAAGGCCGCAGGGCCGCGAGGATAAGAAGAGTTCGCTGAAACGCAAACGTAGGCAGCGCCAGGAAGAATGCCCGGCTCCCTCCCGAATGTAGCCTTGAAGCAGAGCTGCAGGGCATTAAATCATTTCACAGCTGCCAGCCAGTCTCATTATATGGTAGAATATGTTAGAAAAATACTGCTAAAGGCTTGAATTATGCTTTTCTTACGGCCCCCCTTTGCTGAGCCCGCGAGAGCATGTCGGCTCCCAGGACGCGAATAGCACCTGATAGATAGCAAGGTCCGGAATGCAACACCCCCGTATGTAGTTTGCTTCCAAGAACAGAAGCGCTGTTTTCTATTCAATAACCGAAAGATGCCTTCGCACTCACAAATTGCAAATTGTTACTAGAAGGTGTCATAGTGGTCGGAGATGTCCATCATCACACCAAGTTCAAAGAAACCCAATAAAGGGGAGGGTGTTAAACATGTCATAGCTGATTGTTTGATATGCATTTTGTATATATGTAACTGATGTACATAATTTGCTCTCTTGCGTCCCTCGAGGTCTAGAGATACACATCACGGGGCGTGAGACAGACTTGGCCAACTGAGACTTTTGCTTTGCAATAAAACCCTAACTTTGGGAATACAACCTCGTGTCTGGCGTCTCTATCGTGTGTGGTGACTCGCCTTGTTTCCATAGACGTCAGGGTCCCCTAGGGGCCCCTTTCAGGCAAACCTCAATCAGATGAACCACGACTTAGCACTATCTTACAAAAACCACCAACCAGTTTAACACAAAAAACAAAGAAAGAAAAAGCAAGACTAGCCAAACTGCCATGGTTACACACATATAAATCAATCAAACTTGCTCAAGCTCCAGAAAACGTCGACAATCAAACTACAACCAAGAAGACTTTCAATGGATATTACAGAAATTGAATCAATCATGCTAAGCCTGGACAAAGGAAAAGACATTTTTGGCAACATAACAGGAAACCATCAATCACAGCTTAATTCGACCCCATGCTTAACACAAGGAACCGGTCAAAGACCCATCATAAGAGAAACCGAATTAAACCTATCAAGAAACAAAAATATTCCTACTCGATTCAATTATGATACAGATGAATCCTACTACACACCTGATCCTACGACCAAGAATGAACAACCCACGCCTCAACTGGGCACACCAGAAATGAAACCTACCAACACGACATTCAATAAGCTCGAACACAAGGATTACACCAACCCCAGGATTCCGACTACCATGCTCGACCTACAAAACATGCTTATTGCAGTGCTCTCGCAATCCATGATCCCTTTTATGAAGTTACACAAAGCCATGAACGATAATATCAAGGACCAAGCAACTCTTTTAGCACTGATACACTCCAAACCGATCTACTCAGAGAACTTCATAACCACAATCGAATCTCGTTTGAATTTGGAAGCAGAACAATCCAATCGATGGCAACGTTTGTCAGAAATAGCAAGAAGCGATCGGCAAGAAAAAAACTAATCTAAACACTGAGGTACTAGCTCTACTCAAAGCTCATCATAAACACCAAACACCAAACAGCGCACAAAGCAACTATAATGATCAATCAAGATACATTAGCTCCCCCAGCTAACGATACGTTCCAACAACCAATTGGTGGAGTCCGAACCATTGGCGCATGTCATACACAACGGAAAACTGAACCTGCCATAACCTCACATCCAGAGACCCAAGATCCAAACCACTCCATTAAGAACACTACAGAGCAGTACAAGATCTTCTCGAAGGATAAACTAGCCACTACCATGAAACCAGTACAGTCAAAATCAAACAAAAAACAACAAACAGGCTCAAGAGCGTTCCTCAGAACAGTAAAGACGACAGAACAAAGGCATCCACTACCAACAGAGAAGATGACGGCTCAAAGTCATTCATTACCCTCAAAGGAGATACCCTGTCCCTCCATGAAGGACAACAACAACCCAAACCAGCAGCAACATACTGGAGTCTTTCAGACCCATGGACCGACAGACCCACCGTCCGAACATTCCACCCAAGATGAAGATCTCCTCAACCTTTCAATCCACGGAGACCAGATAACAGATGACACACCGCCACCCAGGCATCCCACAATGCCCTCAAGCTTCATAATAATAGATGAGTACACCACTAATCATGAACCACAGTCATTGGACATGTATGAAGAAATTTCCGAGGACTCATTACAAGAAACCTCAGATATATCCTTCAATCCCGGCTCCTTCGCCTAATCAGTATCAGAATCATGTGACCAAATTTCAGCCGACTCTCTCAGTTCACGTCCAGCAAGTAAAACTGTATATTTCCCTAATTTGTCAATCCACTACAACAAATAAAACCAACAGATCTGAACCACTAATACTCAACAGAACAAATACTCTCTGCCTTTTTGGAGCAATTCCACAACTACAAAAAATAACAACAAAAAAATCGATCTAATAACTTTTAAAGACAACAAGCATCTGGACAAGATCGTTACTGAACTTTCTGACCCAAATGACCAAGAACTGATCCTATCAAAGCGCGCCCAGCTCCTCAAACATGGCTTTAACTGCTGGGCATCTACATCAACAAGAAAACATCAACCAAGGAAGCAGATGAGCAACCACACCGAGGACCACACAGAAAATGCCGCAATTCGGACTCACGGTCGAAAACCAGAAGAATGGAACAGAACAGACCCACCATTCAAAAGAATCTACGACTTTGTATCTTCGATCAAAGAAACCGTATACTGAAGAATCTCACTTAACTCCCAATCATAACAATCACTGAAACCGGATCTCATATGGTCACTTTGCTCATGGAACACTAGAGGAAACGTGCATCTGTTTATCTGTTTACCCATCCCTCAATCGATCTAGAATGTTATCAAATCATATGCCTCCAAGAGACTTGGATCAGTGAAACGCGAGCGTGCAATGGTGTTCTCACCTTTCTAAATCCTGCTATAGTCAAAAAACAAGGAAGACCTGCATCAGGCCTACTTACTCTAATCAAAATGAACCCTCAATGGAAAGTACTGATCAGTGAAAACATCAATCCCTGGATCCAATTAACAATAATAACGATGATGGAGAATACTCGAACCCAAAAAACTGATGAAAGAAGAATTGCTATATTAAACCTGTACTGGAACCCCTCAGCAATAACAACAGAAGCATTCATTGATGGTGTATTCATTACAATTGACAAACTAACCGGAATCACTATCACCTCGGAATAATACTCTGCGGGGATCTCAACATTAACTTATTCACACAGAATGGCACTCCCCGAACCTACGATCAACTTTCACCAAAAGCAACAAGGTGGATGAACAAAATACTCACCCGAGATCTCATCCTCCTTAACCATGCAAGGAACAACTTCACTTCATACGTGCCAACATGGGCCAGAGGATCCTCATCTGCAATCATCGATTACATATTCCTCTCACAAACCCTGCATGAATCGGTCAAATCAGCCCAAACGATTGTCTCTGACAAAAGCAAACACAATAAGTTAACAAATCTGAAATGAGAGAGACCTCAAAAAACTGAACTATGAGTGGATTCTGCTCCCCTTCCAACAAACAGTGAAAAACTGATCACAAAAAATTCACCTCCATACATAAAACCAGGAAATAGCCAAAAGGAAAAAGGCCCTGGTGAAATTGTTAAGAGAGCTGAAGAAAACAAAGACGGCAGAAAACATCTTACAGATTTCAAAACTGAAACAATCATATACCAACTGGAGAAAATCGCAACAAAAAATCCTGCTGCAAACAGATGCGAAACCACAATGAAGACATATAATTCAAACAACACAAGAGAACTTTGGAATCTCCTGAATGACAATTGCCAAAAACAGCACAAGCTAATAGCCAACGTACCGCAACAAACATGGATTACATATTTTGCAAACATCTATGCAGACCGACCGTCCCGACTTGAAGAAGAACCAACCAACAATAAAGCAAAATGGACAGTAAGTGTCACCTCTGATGACTTGATATACATGATCAAAAACCTAAATACATCAAGAGCACCTGGTCCCGATGGACTCTCAAATGCTGTATTGAAGCAAGACCCTCCGGCATGGGCAAACTTCATGTGTCAAATAATAGACATCATAAACACACTCAACCAAATTCCATCTTCTTGGAGATCAGCCACAATTGTCCCCATTTACAAACAAGGACCCCGTGACCAACCACAGAACTTCCGTCCAATTGCTCTATTGGACCCGCTTGGAAAACTCTTTGCAACAACACTTCTGAGACAACTAACCTCTTGGGCCACTCAAAATGGCCGGATCTCAACACGGCAAACAGGCTTTACTCCCAATGTTGGAACCAATATCAACCTACTATTACTCCATCTCATCAAATATGAAACCATCAACAATAAGACCACCATATACGCTGCATTCATCGACCTGAACATGGCCTTTGACGCCATATCACGGCAGAAGCTATGGGCAAAACTCAAAACATGGAACTGCCCTCGAACATCCTGGAACCAATTATTCTACTTTACTCAGAAACTTCAATAAAAGTGAGACTAACAAAACAAGGCATGACCACCAAACCAATAACCACATCAAACGGCCTAAAACAAGGATGCCCTCTAGCAGCAACCCTCTATAATCTGTTTACATCTGACATTGAACAGCATTTGATCAGCAGCCAAATGAACCCACCGAAAATAAATTCAACACCTGTCCCGGTTATGGCTTACGCGCATGACATCATCTTGCTCGACAAAACTGCATCTGGACTACAAGCTGCCCTGACATCACTGAGTAACTACATGAACAACAACGAGCTAACAATCAACATCTCAAAAACAAAGACTATGACTCTAACCAAACCACAATCAAAAACAACACACCAACCACAATTTAACATCAGTGGAATCCCATTAGAAAATGTCACAACATTCAAATAAATTAGCATATTAATTAACCAATGCAAGACTGAAGAACAATGGCTGTATAAAGTGGAACAAAAGGCACAAACACAAGCACGCCAAGGATGCACACGGCATAGAAAATATGGAACATTTTCATTCAAACCAATCATTGCCTATTACAGACTAAAATACATCCCGATAATAACATACGGAACAGCAGCAATGATGAATACTGACAAAGTAAACTGGATGAAATTTGAGTCAACCTTTTGGCGTAAGATTCTCCACCTCCCACTCTCGTATCCAATGCTGAGAATATGATATGAACTAGCAACTCAATCAATTGGATCCATGGTATGCTGGAAAAGATTAGACATCTATCGAAAACTACTATCTGATGAGAAAACTGCTGCAATTCAAATTCTGAAAAACCAACCAAACACCTTTAACAACACAGTGCTTGAAAAATGGAAAAAATCTATCATTAAAGAAATGGAACAGGAAGAGATATCCGAAGAACTCCTAATCATGCGCCCCCAACATGCCAAAACTAAACTCTTACAGAACGATTGGATCAGAACCATTCAAATGAGAAACAGCTACAAACAGACCCTCCAATGTAACAAAGACAGCAGAAAAATACATGAACCACAGCCGTATTTGCTATCATTCCCAGACCAAACCATCAGATCAACATTTCTAAGAATCTGTTTGAACATTTTACCAACAAACTCCCATCTGGCCACAACAAGACAGATTGCCAGATCACAAAACTACCGCCACTTCTGCAAAGCTCAAACAACACCGGAACCATATTCCACCTGGTTATGGAATGTCAGTCCTTCGCACCTCAACACAAGCAATTTGGCTCCTACTTCAATCTCACATCGCAACAAATGAATACAGAAGAAAGATGGGCTGCCATCCTCAGTGGAAAGAACAACAAATACATATACACAATTTCCCTCTTCCTCTCCAGCATCCTTGAACTCAACGGAAGAAAATCCTGAATCACAGCAAAAGACTGCTCTTTCTTTTTATTTTTTTAAAATATTTTTTTATTATTTTTTTTCTCATACTGTCTCCCCTCAACATATTCAATTCACAACGATGGAAAAGTTTGACACCAAACTAAAACATCAAAAAAAAATACATGTATTATATGCCTTAATATTAAAACATAGTTAAAAACAGTTATGCACAAACAATACCACATACAATCTATCTAACACATATAAAAGAATGGGATTAGCCTGAGACTGTGGTGGGGAAGAACATAACCACGTCATGTAACAGTTAAGGGGTTACATCTACACAAATATCAGTTTAGGCAGTCCTTCATCAACAATTCCTAACTTACATGGTCCCTCCCTACAAATAGAGGAGCCTAATGCTCAAAGTACAGTTGTGCATTAACAACAAAACAAAAAGGTGTCTTCTCTTCAGGGGGCTGTAGCTGCTTTGGAAGGGGCTTGAGAAGATGAAGAACAAGTTCTTATTCCTAGAAGAGGGTCTACCCTTGCATGTAGAGTGACTATTGGAATTCGGGAATAGGGGAGCACAGGCTATCCCAGCCAAGGTGAGTATCTTTTGAGGGACACTTGTATGTAAATGTGAATGAATGTGCCAGGTAAGTTAGGAAAGCACACACCAACATTTGACACAGTCCAGACCAAACTTTGGCAGTCCATCCCACTTTGCCTGTTGTTGTAAACCCTGTAGTTTCAGGACGTTCTGGCCCTCAGCGGATGCGGTATGGGACCATTGTCCCTCACAGGACATTTGCTTTTTCTCAGAAGAAGCTTTGTTCCGGTGCGGTTCATCTGAGGAAACAATAGGCAAGACCTCCAGGCACTTTCAGTGAAGTTCACGTTAGCAGGACGATGCAGGTACTGAAAATGCTCATGGCGTGGCACGCTCTCGTAAATCACGACCCGGAGGAGCTAAGACAACGTTTTGGCGGGAGAGGACCCTGGACCACTAGCTAGCGATTTCCCAAGTCTCGAACCTCAGCTTAGATGGCAGCGCACCTGTGTGATACCCTGTGTTTGATCTGGTCAGTTCACTGGATGGCCCAGGAACACTTCCAAAGAGGCTCTTTGTGAGGGTAAGTAGGAGAAGCTGACAGTAGTTGTTCCCGTAGATAGTTGTTCAGCGAAGGTAGCTGACCTCAGCTTCTCAGTTCTTGACTTCAGGTCAGACAGCCTCCCAACGCAGCTCCAACAACTTGCAATTCTACTGCAACACAGCCTTTAATTTTCTCTTCATGATTCTTTGGTTTAATTATTTCATGATACCAATGTTCAGTTTCTGTACAATGTCGGCTCCGCCTGCATCCATTTCACTACTTTTTGCTAGCCTATACGATGACTTGATCTATCTTGCTTTTTACCGTATGAATATTCATTATACTTCAGATTTCTGCAGTACTTTCCAATGAGTAATATTCTTCTTTTACACTTTTAATGTTCACTTGATTCTATACTTCGTCATTTCTCCTCTAGGATTCTTACATTGTATTCATTCAGTATTTCAGGAATTTGTGCACACTTTCCTATGACGTCATTAGTTAATTTTCTTAGCTCTTTCTCATATTCCTTCCGGGATCTCCTTCTGAAGGCTGTCATCAACTCGAGGGTACACTTTATATGGTTGTCTTAATGGATACCGTCTTGCAAATACTTGCTGCAGAAATGGTACAATAGCTGTTGATTAGCAGGGCACGGTCTCATGTGTCCAATACAGTGGGTGTAGGAGGACAGGATCTCCTGCGGATTTGTATGTCTGCTCCTCTCCAACCACTTTAAGGGGTTATGGTCAGTTTGCACAGTGAAGCGGCTCCCATAGAGGTAGGGCCTCAGCTTCCTTAGGTCCCACACAACAGAGAAACATTCTTTCTCTACAGTGTACCGCCTGAGATCTCTGTCCTTAAGCTGGCGACTAATAAATCCAATTGGGTGTTCCTTGCCTTTCTCACCTATTTGTGATAGTACAGCACCTATCACAGAGTCATATGCATCTGTCTGCACAATAAAAGCATGTTTGTAGTCAGTGGCCATGAGTGTCTTTTAAGCCAGTGAAGGCCTTCTCACACTCGTCAGACTAAGAGAACTTCTTGGGTTTCTTTGGAGTAGTGAGAGCAGTCAGAGGGGCAGCTATGGTGCAACAGTCTGCCATGAAGTTTACATAGTACCCAATAAACCTAAGAAGGCTCTCACCTGAGTTTGTGTAGTTCGGGTAGGTCAGTCAGGTACTGCTTGTACTTTGCTGGGTAGAGGCTGTATCATCCCTCCACCTACTTCATGTCCAAGGTAGACCACAGATCCTTCTCCAATCTGATATTGGCTGGCTTTTATTGTCAAGTGGGCCTTCTGAAGAGCCCGCAATACTATTCCCAGGTGTTTCACATGTGCTTCCAAGTGGCACTGAAGACTGCTATATCTTCCAGATATGCTTATCAGAATGTATCCAACCCATTTATGACATGATTCACAAGCCTTTGAAAGGTAGCAGGTACATTCTTCAATCCAAAGGGCATAACCATAAACTGGTAAAGACCCTCTGGAGTTGAGAACGCTCTCTTCTCCTTGGCATTTTCTACTAGGGCTATTTGCCAATACCTTGCAGTGAGGTCAAATAGTCAATTGGGCTGAGATACTTGGAGGCACCCAAGGTATCCGCAGCTCATTAGTTCTAGGTAAGGGGTGAGCATCTGTCTGTCCTGGTGACAGCATTCAGAGCTCTATAATATACACAGAACCTCAGCTCAGAGGTATCTGCCTTTGGCACCAGAACCACATGACTGGACCATGGACTACTAGAGGGTTCAATAACCCCTAATATCTAACATCTTGTTGACCTCCATCTTACTGTACGATCTCAACTTATCTGACATCCTGTAACCCCCTACCTTTGGTAGGTGCACTATCTACTGTGTCAATTTCGTGTTTGCACCAAGGTATCAAACCAGGAGTCAGAAAGAAAAACAGTGAGAACTGCCAGAGCAAAGTTCTGACTTCGACTTGCTGGGTAGAAATCAGGTGAGGGGCCACATGAACCCCCTCAATGGAGCCATCCGATGGGCTACTTTGGAACAAGTCAGGCATAGGCTTGGATTCCTTTTTCTCTCTGCCTGATGCCAAATGTAGTGCTGCTCGTTCAACCCTAGGGAACACTTTAGGGATCTGCCCAGGTCTCTAAAGGTCCACTAAATATTTTACCCCACCCAGCTGCTCCATACATTTGTAAGGGTCTGACCATTTGTCCTGTAGGGCTCTAGGTCTTTTAGGATTCATGATCAGGACTTCTTGGCCTGGGGTATAGTGAATGAGGGAAGCATTCTGGTCATACCAATGTTTCACCAGAGCTTTCATTGCCTTCAAATCATCACTGGCCTGAGCCATCAGAAGGACCATTCTTTTTATTAAACCCAACACACATTCCACTTTATTGGTAGTGATAGTAGGAGTGGGGAGTTCCCATACTTCCTTGACTATGGCCAGTGATCCCTTAGCAGGGTGAATGGAAATAATTTCAAAGGGGCTGAATCCAACACCCTCCTGAGGTACCTCTCTGTAGGCTAAAAGTAAGCATGGCAACAGGAGATCCCATTTTCTCCTTTGAGGTTCTTCCAGAGCCCCATCATGCTTTTGAGAGTTCTATTGCTCAACTAAGCCATTAGTGTGTGGGTGATAAGCCGATGAAAACGTATAAGTAACCCCACACTCCTTCCACATGGCCTGCATGTACTTAGAGGTAAAGTTGCTGCCTTTGTCTGACACAACTTCTTCAGGGAAGCCAACCCTAGGAAACATGGCAAGCAATGCTTTTGCAGCTGACTTTACAGCCATATTCTTCAATGAGATTGCTTCAGGATATATATGTGGCATAATCAACCAGCACCAAGATAAACCTATTGCCAAAGGATGACTGAGGGTCAAGGTGGCAACAATATCAATCTACCCTTTCAAATGGCATCCCACCACATGGAGTGGCACCAATGGAGCCTGGATTGTTGAGCCACTATTACCAGAAATATGACAAGTGGCACAACTCCTACAATGGCATTCTACTTGGACCCCCATCTTGGGTCATTAAAAATGCATGGATATCCTCTGCTTGGTTGTCTTAATCCCAAGGTTACCATCTAGTGTAACTGTATGTGCCAGTTGTAGGAGGAAGGGTCTGACTTGAAGGGGGCCACCAACCTCCTATGGGCATCTTCAGTAGACTCTGGGGGATTGCTGTACAGGAGCTCACCTTTCCAATAAATCTTATGTTTCCCAAAAGGTTTACCCTCAAACTGGGAACAGGCATGTCTCCTAAAACATTCTAAAGATGGGCACTCACGTTGGCCCTTACTAAACTCTTCCCTATCAGGACCACCTTCAACCAATAAACCTTGTAGTTCAGGATTGTTATATGAGTTAAGAATTTCAGGCAGCACCTCTTCCTCGTCACTTTCAGATTCTTGGCCAACCAACTCCACCACAGTGGTAGGTGAGTTTAGGGGAATATTTTCTTTCCCTCTTCTTGATTTCTTGACTCCTTTAGCCTTGTGTTTCCCATTTGGCTTTGGCTCACCCTTGGACTTGGCCATGTCAGCCTTTGTTTGTGACCTTGTGCATGGTTGTTCTACTGTGTCCCTCACAAAACCCAAGACTCTGTAGCCATTCCCCAGTAGAACCTTTCCAGGGACTTGCTTCCGAACACTCACAGGAGTCCTTGCTACCGTACAATTAATAGTTAGATTTACAGGCATTACTGGGAACTTGAGAGGGGGGCCATCAGCTAACTTAGTGGGCATCATGGGATCTCTGGCAAGCTCCTCTGGGTTTATGTCAGGGTTGCTATGTGGGAATGTTGGTTAGCACATTGAGAAGTGGGTCAAGTTGGGGCAAGGTTATCTATGGTGTTTGTGGGTTTTGAGAATTACTACAGGTTGGGCCTTAACTTAGCTATTTAGAGGTTAAAAGTAGCCCAAACCACGATGCAGGTAATGATCAGTGATATGATTGGCTGAGAATTCCACTTGTTCAGTTGGAAAGAAATCTCAACTGCCTTTCATTGTCAACCTTCAGCTGAGATGGTCAGGGATTATGACGTATCTTGTTTTCAAGGCCAATTGCCAGGGGCCTATTTAAGAATTTAAGTACCAGGAAAGAACTGCCAGAGTGAAACAAGAGGTCTACACTGGCTGAGTGGAGTAAACACAGTCTTAAAGATAAGTGCTTTTTTCAAGAACTTTCTTTCACAAGAAATTTGGAACAGTGTAAATGTTTTGAGATCTGATAATTTAATGACTGAACTGTGAACTGAGATAAAGCAGTGCATGTCCTTCATGTGAAGAGTTTCCTTACAATCTTGTAAACAATGCTGTATGTATTTTGCTGAGTGAGAGGAACTTTCCTTTCTAGTTAGAATGACAAATAGATCACGCTCTGTGTGAGACCGTTTTTTGTAAAAATAGATTGCAAGTGCCTTAGGTTTAAGCCATGAGTTTCCTATTTCGTTCTCTGTGGCTAGAGAGGGACTTGTCAGTTGCTTTTCTGGCAAGAGCTGATTGCTTCAGGCGCGCATCAGCAGCTTGGAAAGCAATCTTTTTAATAGATTATTTTTAGGTTTCAGATGACGCCTGCATCGATTTATTTTTTTATATAATTGAAGATAGTTAGAGGAAGTAAGCAAAGCGTTATTCTCGACTACTAGAGAGTTAATGTTTTCTTGACTGCACGCCTTAGCATACTTTATATTTTAGCACTCGTTTATAAGAGTCCTGATATGTTGCTTCGTGAGCTGGTTGTTTTGAGAGCTTGTAACGTGAACAAAGAGACTTCCTTACTGAAGCAGGTTTGTGTAGCGACTTCCCTAATGCTCAGTGGACATAGAAGCATGGGTAAGCAGCAAGGACTGGTGCACAGAGGCATCCACTGTACAAGAAGTGCTTATAAACTTGAGTACAACCTCTTAAGGTAAATTCAATGTAAGTTCTTATTCTTAAAGATACATTCAATAATCTGGAAGGAGAGTACTAGAATAGACTTGAGCTGCAAGAGAAAAGAGTGGAACAAAAAAGCCGTCACTTCTGAAGTAGGAGTAGAGTCACTTCCTTAGGAATTGCAGCAAAAGAAAATACTCCAATTGAAACTTAGCAGTTCTAAGGACATTTAAAGGCAGTAAAAAACACACACACACACACACACACACACACACACACACACACACACACACACACGCGCGCGCGCGCGCACACACACACACACACACACACACACACACACACACACACACACACACACACACACACGTGTGTCAGGAAAGAAACTTGCTGTTAAAGAGAAAGTCAATCAGCAGAGGAACAACAAGTATAATTGGTTTATTTGCAAAGTAAGGATGACAAATCAGGTATCCTTGTAAATGTGGTTGGGGGTCATTATGACCCAGGCGCAAAGGGATACCGGGCACCGGTAATGACACTGGTGCCAGTAATCCCTTTGCGCCCTATTCCGAGGTCCCTTTGAGGGTCCTTCATTAACACCTGGTTTTAGCAGGCATTAAGGACGGGACCCGCAAAGGGACTTCAGAGCCAATAACGGTACCGTAATTTACGGTACCGTTATTAGCACCCTCCACATTCCCATTGAGCCCTATAGTAGCGGAAAATGGGAATGGGAACTGACATTTTCAATGGGGATTTACCGGTCCTGTGAAGGTCAGACTAGACCGGTAAGTCCCCATTGAACCAGGGCAGACACGGTACCGGTAATGGTGCTAGTCATGGCGCTAATAGCGACATGACTAGCACCAACCTGGAATGAGGCCCGTTGACTGCTGTAATCTTTGTTTCCTTCCTTCTGCTGCAGATTCTCCTGTGGGTGCCAAAGGAAACTGTTATTTGTTGTTTTAGCCACTTCCCCTTTCCCCCGTTGGTGTTGTGTGCTCTGCTATAGTTAAGGTAGGCGGAGTTCGGGCAGAGTTCAGTCTGCGGCAGTCCGCGGCTGAACAGAGGCTGGCTGAGGTGGGTGGCTTGGCTGACGGCCACGAGACGGTAAGTGAAGCTAATTCACTAATCCCTTATTATTTTCTTGGATGGCTGAAACCGGCCCCCTGACGCGTGCAATGGTCAGGCAAACGCTTCTCCCCAGAGCAAGGTCCGAACACATAGCCACCGCTGTATCTGCCCCTGAGGCAGCTACCGAGAGCAATAGCCACTGTGGTGAAGCCGTGCTTAACCTTGCATCGATGGACCCGGTGGTAACTGCCGGAAATATCAGCCATAGCACTACTTCACCGCCTGTGAGTTCACTAGCCGGATATGACTGGGGGATTCAGTGCAAGCAGAGCAGAGAGAGGCAAACGACGTCCGACATGGAAAACGTGTTAACGGTGACCATTCCTTCCATCCTAGCCCCGTCACACGTGCCCTGCAGTAGTGCGATTGTCTCGCCTACCTTTGCATGCCCCAAGGTGATCAACTCCCCATGTAGAGGTCCTATAATGGACCATGGAAATTGTAGACCACAGACTACATTGGACCCAGGAACTTTGAGTCTAGAGCTTAGCCGGGTACAAGATGAGTGCCTCAGGAAAAGCATCCTTGAGGCACCGAGCAGCCTCAAGACAGGCGGCTCGACAGCCAAGCTCGCCCGCGCTGAACCAACCGCTGAGTCGGTGATTGAGATAAATACTGCGATGTTTCAATCGCCTTTTGACGTCACTGACTCCGAATTGATGGAACTTGAAGTGCCGTTAGAACAAAATGAGTCTAAAAAGCTTAGATTTTTGTATCCACCCGCGAAATCCGACGACTCACACACCATGGCAGAGCCGTCCAGTGAGGCAAATGATGAGGACAATTTGAAATCAGGCTATCATACAAATGCCGCGGTATCACATCAGCGGCCTCCGGTACCGGAAACTGAAGCAAATAAGACGAGATGGAGCAGCACGTCCCCATCACGAAGTGCGAATCAGAGTGCACCAAAGACGTGTACAGCAAATAGCGGACGCAAAGCTCCTGACTTCAGCAGCGCCAACTGCCAACAATCGAGGCCCAGTGAATCGGGTCATTTACTGGACCTAGCTGGACGCGAAGCAAGATTGGCTGAACGCCTGAGAGCTGACTTTGAGCAAATGAAGCAACGTCTGTCAGCCAGTTTTGCAAGACCTAACTCCGACCAGACCGACAAGTCGACCTCTAACCCAGATTCGATCGACCTGAGTGAGACGAGTATGGACCAGGAACAGGTCCATAAAAGATCAGGACTCGAGTCGAACAAAGTGGTGCCAAAGGACATTGTCGAAGCAAATCTGCCCTGTAGCGGCTCTCTATCGACAACGGTAGCTGGCAGGTCCCACTGGCCAGCGAAATCGCCCAAAGAAAAGTCGAGACCGCTGTCAACTCACTCAACTCCAATGCATCAGGCTTTATTGTCTCACACGACAAGTAAGATGTTCGATTCCATGAGTTTGGATGCAAATTCTAATAAGACGAGGGAAAATCAAAACCAACAGAACGACATGGAGACAACAAAAGACATGGCGGCAGCCCTCAAGTCCAATCTATCGGCTGCAGCGGCCCTACAAATACACAACAATGTGTTAGCCGCAACATCAGTTGCCCTCATTCCCTTCACCAAATTATACGAAAATATACATGAAGCCATACAATCGAATGGAGGGATGCTCCAGCATATCATGGAAATACTAGCCAACCAGGATCAAACCATTGCCCAGCTTCAAAACAAACTCGACACTGACAAACTTGCCTTGCAGTCAATGCAATTGCAACTACATGAAATCAGGACCAAGGACACGTCAGATGTTAAAGCGTTAGTGGTAGCAGCTACGGCATGTCTAAAGCAAACCACCTCCTTGCAACAGCAATGCAGGCACAGCGATGGCCCGACTAGCAGTCCAATGAAGGTAAAAGAACCAGAGGAGGCGATCATGAGTGAAATGGCTAAGACAGGGCCCCCTGCCTCTGTACTTGCTATCCAAACAAACGAGGCCGAGATAGGCCGCTCCTTGTCAGTCGCTCCAGTCCTGCCCACAGCCGTGATTGCTGTTGACCCCACTGGAGGGTTATCGGCGAATCCAGCAGAGAAGCTGTCGACATCTTCAAGTGAGGTAGAACGTCCTTCTGTTGATAACAATCCAAAAAATCTCGACCCAGGTGTATGCAACAACAAAAAAGTGACCTTTGGCATTTTTGACGGGCCTGCCCTATATCTAAACAAGGCCAAAGGGATTCCGTCCAACGGACAAAAAACCCGATCGACAACGAATCACCCGAAAAAACAGACCGAAAAGCGAAAGCACTGTGCGGCTCGTCCTCAAACCAGCAGTTCAAAGAAATTTATACGCAATCTGACGACTCCACCAAAGCTGAACTTCTTCTCGAGGAACACAACGGGAACTTCCCCACAGACCTCCAAAGGCACAAAAAGGACTGACAAGGCTGTGCCAGTAGCCGCAGAAGCAAAGGCAAACCCTAACAAACGTCAAAGACTCGACTCCGACGAACAAGCAACTACAACAGGATCAGTATCAATCGACCTATGTGATTTATCCACGTATTCATATGATGACGACACAGAGCAAACACAGAAAAGTGCCTTGAATAGCACCATGAGTAGCTCTGCCTCGAACGTGAATATTTCTGATGTGGACTCGCCGCTAACAAATCCATGGGTCGCAAAGAAGATTCCTGCTCAAAATGAGATGGCTCTGGCAAATAAGAAAACCCAATCTTCCATACACGGTCACAAGACATCAAACACGAATGCCAAGCTCCTCCACAAATCCCTGAAGGATGAAAGGCCAAGTCTGGTACATCAGGGCCGTATAAACAAAATAAGGAGTCCAAATCCAAAACTAACAGCTGGGCAGCGAGCAAACGAACAAAAAAAGGACTATAATGAGACCAAAGAGACTCGAATGGATAAAAATGCCAAAATTGCTATCATCAACATCCTCAATGACGATTCTGAGGTAAACTTGAATAGAAGAAATGTCATGCGCCTCCTACACTCGGTGCCTGCTCTAAGAACAGTGTCCTCTGATGACATAGCAATCATTGAATACATATCGGAAGATCATGAGGACCGAGTTTACTTACATATAAAGTCCAACGCTGTCCGAAAAGTCATCTTGGCAGCAAAAGACGATCTACTGCAGCTCGGCTTTGACGTCAGTGAACCTAAGCCCAACCCTGAATGGGTTGCAAGCAAAAACGAGGGAATGTCTAGCCGTAGGCATGAACTTAGATCGCTCACATTTGAAAAGAAAAAATTCGAATTAAGAAATCACTCGAAAACAGCCCCTAATTCAAATCATTATGGAAGTCAAATCAGGCATAACGTGTTAAATCATTAGCTATCGGCCGTCAAGGAACAAACAGTGTCCTCCCTGATCTCATGGAACACAAGAGGATTTCGACATCTGTTTGATGAATTTCCGATTGAATTGGAAAATAATCTGATAATTTGCCTACAAGAAACGTGGCTAAGGACCCCCCCGGTGAAAGATGGCTACGTGACCCTGCTAAATCCAGCAGGGAAGAATGCATTAGGACGGCCTTTTTCAGGTCTAATAACTATGATCAAAATTGGCCACAACTGGGAGGTGAAAAAAAGTGATAACCCTAACTTATTCATCCAAAGCACGCTAATTGAACATAAAGTTCGCAGTCCACGGCAACACCAGAATATTCTAATAGTTAATGTATACTGGAACCCGGTGATGATCAAGACTAAAAACTTTATAGCTGCAATAACTGCAATCCTGAACAAAAATCTGCAGGAAATAAGCAACCTTATGGTCATCATATGCGGCGATATGAATTTGTCATGGTTTGATTTGAATGGTGGTCGGTTGAATCGAATGAGTACGCAATGCCAACAAAATCAAACTAGGCGATCTCAATGGGACAACATCATGGAGATTTACGACTGCGACATGATAAATGGACAAGTGGCGGGCGACATACCACAAAATAATACGTGGCATAACTTGGGTTTTGCAAAAACACTAGACTATATCTGGGTGTCCAAACATTCATGGGACCTAATAAAAGATATGCACGTAACACCAACAAAAAATAGCGATCACGAGATAATGGTGATGAATATGAATATAACCTCTGGATGCATGACGCAGCAATTAACTTCTACTCTTGAAGTAAACAACGGGAAAAACAGATTACGAATATCGTCCCGTCAGATTTCCATCATCACGAATGAATTGGAGGAAGCAAAGAATGCGTTGAGTAGCAACACAGACTATGTGTCACTTCTACCCTGCCGTCAAGATAGGGCGTTATGGAAGACAAACTCTGTTAAAACGCACACTCATACATGGAGCACAAAGCTAAATAATGAAAAAAAGAAGGCTAATAGTGAAATTCGCCAGTTGAAATCGCATGGCGGTCCAAATATGGGTAACCTGATACAAAAACGACGACAAGCTTACCGCAACTGGGTGAAAGCTTTCAAGTTCCAGCGGGACCAAGAACGCGGTGAAGCAATGTTGAGCCTGCTGAAATCACATAAATGTAGAGACATCTGGCAGATACTTAATAAATGTTCAACTAATCAAGCCATCAGGATGGCAAACGTGGTGACCGAAGTCGCCTGGAACCAACACTTCAACAAAGTCTTCTTAGGAGACGTTAAAATTGAACCAAACCACCTTGTATCACCGGCTGTAAAGTGGGACTGCTGTGAATCTGCAGATGACATAGCCACTGCAATTGAGAAGTTGAATAACTCGCGTGCTGCAGGACCGGACGGCATCACAAATGTGATGCTTAAAGAAAATAAACTGGCATGGTCGAAACTCATCGAGACACTATTCGCTAACATTGCAGTGACGAGAACAATTCCTGCAAATTGGACAACAGCAATAATTGTCCCAATCTTCAAGAAGGGTGATCGGGCCAATCCAGCTAATTATCGCCCCATCGCCTTGTTGGACACAATTGGCAAGGTGTTTGCAAACTTTCTTCAAAAAAAATTAACAAAGTGGTCAAATGCAACTGGAATCACAGACAACAGACAAACAGGTTTTACGAAAGGTGTGGGAACAGAAATGAATTTAACATTGCTTAACATCTTAAAAATAAATGCTCTGGCAAGAAATACGAATTTATTCCTTGCATTCATAGATCTTCAGCAGGCTTTTGACTGTATCGATCGAGAATTACTGTGGGAGAAACTAGACAACTGGAATTGTCCCCACGACATCCTGCAACCAATCATAGCACTCCATACGGCAACAACAATTCAAATAAGGCTGAACGAAGCTGGCCAGTTATCTGAAAGAATGAAAACTAAAAGAGGAGTAAAGCAGGGTTGCCCGATTGCTGCTTGTTTATTCAAGCTCTTCATTACCGACATTCCCACCGCCCTAGCCGATGTTAGATGCTTTCCTCCTAAAATAAATGGGACACAAATAAATTGCATGACATATGCAGACGATCTTGTTTTGGTCGATACTACGCAGATCGGATTGCAACGACTCCTTCAAAAGTTACATCAATATATGTCGACCAACAACCTGAAAATAAACACTGCAAAAACAAAAATCATGAGAGTCGGGTCTCACAAAGGAGAGAAGAAACACCCATTTAGCTGGAGAGTCGGAATACATACAATCGAAGAAGTCACAGAAATCAGATATTTGGGCATCATGGTCAATACCTCGATATGTGAGAAGAGTTGGGTCCGTGATATGGAGCTCCGGATAAAGATCCTGGCAGTACAGGGCTTGCGAATTCACAACCTTTATGGAAAATTCTCTTTGATACCGATCCGGTTGTTTTACTTGCAAAAAGTCATTCCATCTATTACTTACGGAGCCGAATCTGGATGGAACCTTGATCATAAAATCTGGGCGAAAATGGAGGGCTACTTTTGGAAAAGAGTACTAAGGCTACCAAACTGCCTTTCAATTACCGTTATAAGACAAGAACTAGCCTTGGATGACCTCTATACAACCGTGTTATGGAAATCCCTGGCACTATTGAGAAAGACGCTATTAACAAATAAAGAACCCGCATATGAAATCTTAGCAGTCAAAGACATGAGATTTGCTGGAGACGCATACAGGAAATGGTATAAGAAGGCATTTGACATTATGATAGCCGCTAAGATATCTGAAGAAATGCTGCTAAAGTGGCCACAAGTAGCCAAAAGAAAACTAAAAGAATGGTCATGGGCAGGTAACATAGCAAGACTGGAAAGCCAGACAGCTGCACCCAAACTTGGGCCGACTGCTAATAAAATGAACAAGATGCCAAAGTACCTGTCACAGTTTCCTTCGAGGCATCACCGTGACCGGTTTCTGAAAATGAGAATGAACGCGATAAGAACTAAGGAAATCCTACTAATAAGAAAAGACGCAGAGACCAGAGACAATCGGTGCCGATTCTGCAACGAGGATATCGAAACAGTAAAACACTTGTTAGTCGCCTGCCCCAAACTCCGATCCTTAAGATCTGTACACCTGATCAAATACGCCCCGAGAAATGAGAACATGGAGGATTGGTGGTACCGAATACTGAGTGGGAGCTCAATTCACCTAATATCCTCAGTGATAAACTTCCTCGATGCCATTCAACTGTAAAGATCATGTGAAGGGAGGGGTGGGCTTCTTGAGGCTGTAATGGAATTGTTTTGTAAATGATGATGTGTCAAAACAAAAAGTTTAATAATAAACTATGTTTAAATAAAAAAAAAAAAAAAAAAAATAGTTAAGGTAGTTGAGTGCTCCATGCCTTTGAGGGTCTGTCGGGGTTCAGCAGCTTCTGCAGATCTTCGGTCAAAGACTCAGCCTGACAGTTTACCAGTGTGCAATCCACCACAGTTCCGCTGGCTCCACTATCTGTGAAGGCAGGAGGGTCTACTCCATTGATCAGCCCACTGTCTTTGAAATAGTGCTTGGTGTTGTCAGGAATACTAGCTTACTCGTATGAGACTCTAGGCTCCACGGAACCCAGGGAAACTAAGACTTACTCAGATTCTATACCACTGGGGAAGGAGTCTGAGGAGAAGGATTATTTCTTCCTCCTCATAGAAGGGGACGTCCAGACTCACAGAGTAGACTCCCAAGGTTTAGACCTTACATCTGGGGTCCCCCTTCATGTGATAACTTGCTCCACAATCCACACAAGATCCACTGGGTATTGGTACATAGGGAGGCTTACTGTAACCAGAATTATACTTGGGAGGATGACTCCCACGATTCTGAATATTCTCATGTGACTTACCCTTGTTATGCTTTTTGTGGCCCTTATGGGAGGACATTTCATCAGATCCCCAACCCTGATTAACTTAGTGCTTTTTCACTTCTTCCTGCTTGCCAGGAGCAGCGTGTCCTTATGGGACACTTGGTGTGACAACCATACATCTGTTGCACTTTTACTAGGATCTATCTCCTTAGAATCAGCCAAGTGCTGCTTAAGATCTGGGGAACAAGAAGCATGACTAAACAAATCATACCCTCAAAGGCGATGACCTTGTAACCTTCCACCCAGCCAGTCAACTATTTCAAGGAATCAGTAACAAATGAGACCCAGGTGTTACCTTCTTTCTTTTTGAAATGCCTGAATCTTTTCAAGTTTTGGGCAGGAGTCTTTTCAAACTTTAAGACCAGGGTTTGATCAGCCTTAGGCATTTCCATAATGGCACTGAAGCCAGTATGAGGTTGTCGACTGAGAAACCATGTAATCGTATCATCCACAATTTAGTGCACTTCACATGCATACTGAAATGCAGTTAGCCAATCCATTATGTCTTTTGTGTCATCATACACACTAAGTAGATCTTTTGGGAACCTTGGATGAGAGGAGGAGCTAGACCCATTACCAGATCCTCTAGACCAACAAGCTTTTCTGTTTTCTCCAGTTCGAACTTAGCAATGCGGAAGTCAAGCTCCTTGTGCTTGAACAGCAGCTCTTGTCTCTTGATTTCCAGCAGGGCTTCAGCCTCAGAGCCAGCAGAGGAAGCATGGGACTCTAAATCATCCTGATCATCATCCGCCCCTTTGATGAAGGTAGCAACAGCCCTTTCAGCGCTGTTACTGAGAGCAGCCCCGGCACCTTCTGTACTGTTGGATCTGGTTTTCCTGCAATGCCATGATCTTTTAGATCATTTCTGATTGAACAGATCTGTTTCAGATTTGGAAGTAGTCAAAGTTATGTTTGAAATTGCTTTCATGTTATAAGTGAGACAGGTGGCTCAAAGTTGTTACATTAAACTGAGGTCACTGGCTTTTCTGTGTACATACAACCTGGGTATTTTACCAGTGTGCAACACTGGGTACCTCCAATCTTATCCCACTGCTGTATACCAAGTTGTTAAGGTAGATTTCTAAACTCTGACCTGGTGGGCAAAATTTTAGGGAGCCACCCTAATTTAGTAAAAAATGGGGAGCTTCTGGACAAACCAGACCAATCTAGGGTAGCTTGGCAGATGGTCAAGACTAAGTCTGAGGAGGGGTGAGAATGATCAGAAGCCCACAATCAGCACACACAGTAAAACTCCACAGATTACTCTTAGACAGATGTATCAAAACGAAATGTATTATAGGCCTTATAATAAAAACACAATTAAACCACAGTTATGAAGAAACAATATCACACACGATCATACACTATCTAACATATATACAATAATGCGATTACCCTCAAG
This sequence comes from Ambystoma mexicanum, assembly GCF_040938575.1. Taxonomy (NCBI): domain Eukaryota; kingdom Metazoa; phylum Chordata; class Amphibia; order Caudata; family Ambystomatidae; genus Ambystoma; species Ambystoma mexicanum. The sequence continues at coordinate 331,202,162 of NC_090933.1, read as the reverse complement.
CCGATGATGGGGGAAGAAAATAACCACAACCTTTAACAGTAAAGGGGTTAAATCAAAAAATATATCAATTTAGGCAGTCCTTCATCAACAATCCCTAACTTATGTAGTCCAGCCCTACGAAGAGAGGAGCCTAGCGCTCAAAGTACAGTTGTGTGTTAGCAATGCATGGTCATGCATACATGAAAAAGGGGGTTCTCTTCTAGGGGCTGTAGCTGCTCATAAAGGGTCTTGAGATGATGAAAATGCGTTCCTATTCCTAGAAGAGGGTAGAGTGACTTTCAGAGTTCGGGAATAACTGGGGAGCACAGGCTATCCCAGCCAAGTTGAGCATCTTTTGAGGGACACTTATGTGTAAAACTGAATGGAAGTTAGGAAAGTACTCATTGACCCTCCACACAGCCTGGCCCATGGTAGGCAAGAACTGCAGGCACTTTCAGCGAAGTTTGCTGACAGCAGGACGACACAGGGACTGTAAATGCTTGCATCATGGTTTTTGCGGGAGAGGGCTCAGGAACACAAGCTAGCGATTCCCCAAGTCTCAAATCTTAACTCAACACGGCAGCATTCCTGAGCGATACCATGGGTTCAAACTGATCAGTTCACTGGATGGCCCAGGAACACCTCTGAAGCAGCTCTTTTCTAGGGTAGGTAGGAGTAGCCGTGAGGCAAAGGGACAAAATAGCCAAAGGACAGAACAAAAGACTTTGTGACATGGCCATTTTCGGCACTGGCCACAGTCTCAGGCTAAATGCATTAAAAGCGGTGTGGTTGATAAAGACAAAGTAAACATACTTTAAAAGTAAACTGCTGCCACCAGTTCATCCTAAACACACTTGTACAATCAACAAAAAATCCTTAGCAGGTGGCTAGAGCCATAAAACAAAAGGACTCCTATGAGCAGTACTGTAAGGTACTTGGCACATAGATCAAAAGTTACCAAGAAATAGCAGAAAAGTTGAAGAGTACTGACAGCCTGAAGGAAGTGTCAGTTTCCACATAACAAATTAGCAAACGCCCAGAGGAGCGCAGCTGAAGGCTGTGCTCCACTTGGAAAAAGTCACACTTTCATTGCAGAAGGATTTTCCCTGCACTAAGTGACCAAGCCTGATCACAGTTTGATTACAGCCTTTTGAGGAGCACTCCGGGACCAGTACCTTTGGACGGTCACCCTCACACGTGCCTAGGGTCTACCAAACCCTTAGCACTCCACACCCATACAGCCCCCGTCCTGATGAAGGCTGTGACAGACACGAGGCTCATCAAGCCCACACAGACGGCCTGAAACACCCCGGTGTAGACGCACCTTTTAGCCACAGTGCATTGTCACTGTCATTTTGAAAGAACATTCTGTCATTTGTTTTGTTGTCCTTGTGAAAAATGTCCATTTGTTCTTTGTTACACGCTGTCCACTAGACTCTGGCAACGTGAGTTTCATTTCTTACTGTTGACACACAATTTATGAAGATCAATCAGTGTTGATATTATTGTGTTTTATTTTTCTGTGTGAGTGTAATGCACAATTTGTATTTTCATTGATCAAATGCATAACTGCCAAAATTATAAAAACCAAGAACCTACCCAGACCGGGTATCATAAATAGAGTGTTGTGTATATTTATTTTTGTCACAGGAATCAGAGGGGAGTGCAAAAAGTAATTTCTTTTTGGCCTATTCAAGTGTGTGTTTTTTGTCTGGTGAGACACTCAGACACATGTTATTGTGGGAACATATATTGTGTTCTCTCCAGCTGCTATATGTGCAGCTGCCCCAAACTCTGCATCACCAGATCCAGAGTTAGCACTGTTGTCAACTCCAGGGGCTGCTTTCTCTTTTCAGGATTGTGGATATAGGTCAGAAACAGCTCCCCTCCAGTTCTATGCACTCCTGCCTGTAGTCAAGGATGATGGAGCAAACCTTCTGCTTAAGGTCATCCCACCACTTGTTGACATCCCGGTTATACATAGATGTCCAGACACAACCTGGACTGTGTCACAAAAATGTTCCCAAAGTGCAGCATGTTTGGCAGGAGAGATTCTGACAGGAGGTGGCCCATTAGCCTTGGCGCCTCATTGGCTATCTCATCAGCAAGGACTGCAAGCTCTTTTGGCAAGAATGTTGTTTTCCTTTTCCCACTGTCACCTCTCTTCCCTCCAGCAGGATCCCCGGATTCAGTTGTGCTACTCATCCTGTCCAGATGATGTACAGGGACTCTGATTTACAGTGAAGTGATATGATATTATAGGTTATTTATAATGGATTAATACCCAGAGGTTTCTAAGCGCAGACCTGGGGATCGAACTGTGGTGCCCCGTCGTGTTGCTTCCAAGGCGAGCACGTTGCCCATGAGCTATGCTCCCGAGACGGCCTTCCTGTTATGCCAGCACAGACTTGTGTTTCTTTCTGGAAATACATATTTACCTTTTCTGATATCTCTATTACCGGATGCAGTACTATACGTCCAGTTTTTCTGGGTGTAGTGTCTGACTGGTACTGCATCAAAGGTGTACTCATATGGTGTGCCCCCATTTACTGCTTCTGGTAATAGTATTTGCTGGACTGCTTTTAACCAGGTGTTTTCTTGCAACATTCGTAATTTGCCCTAGCTGGTTGGTAAAATAGAGAGGGGTAATGCTTGTCAATGTTTAATGAACTGATGCTCCAATAAGCCTGCACAACAAAGGATTAAGTAAATATAGAGAGGATAAAATACATAGATGCAACGTCCAATAATGTCATTCACACATTAGCCAACTAGATACAGCCTCCAATGGACCAGCAGAGCTGTCTTGCTGTGACCTAAATATGTCCTTGCCGGAAGAGTAGTGGTTTTGATTACAGTGTCCAATGCACTCACTACAATTACATGGCATTTCAGGTGCAATAAATACCAAACCGTATTGCAACATGTTTGGAAGATACACGATATGTTATAGTCACGCTTGGCAAATCCTCACAATGCTCTATTATGAGTTTTCAAAAATTGTTTTACATTTGAAAATTATGAATATTAATATACATCACATGCTGATTTCAAAATACACGTATGGTGTATCGTATGGATGTATCCATGAATACCTATAAATACTTATGACAATTACTTGCTTCTAGGGGAACTCGAGTACCACCACACCGTCTCTTCTCAGAATATGTTACTCTCAATAGTTTAGAAGAAAAGTCTTCAAGCAAAAGCAAATCTGTCGATTAGAAAATAAAGTATGCTTGGGATGTTACTTTGTAAATGCCAGATTGGTTGTTGACTAGAAGTGAGATCCTCTTCCAGGGCTTCTAAAACAGCCCTGTCCACATGAGCACCTTCCTTCTTTAAAGATGTTTAAAGGTTTTGTCTCTCCATCTATTACACTGCCCACGATAGCGCTCCCCCTTGACGAATCCTCACCAACTTTTGCAAAATAATTATATGGCCCGCTCTGAATTTTTTTGTCAACTTTGGTGAGGTTTCGTGCAGGGGGGGGGAAGTATTATAGGAGTCCCAAACCTTTTTGTTGTCCATAGACTGAATGGGCAAAAACTTTGTGCACGGCTACAGCCCGAACGGCTGGATGGATTTGCACCAAATTTGCGGCAGGAGCGGGGGCTTGGTTCAGAAAGCATGCTTTTGTGTGTTTGGTGAGAATCCAATCAGTACTTGTGTTGCAAAGAACAGAAATGCATGTCTCTAAAAATGAGTGATATCTGGGTCTGCTCCCCGGACCCATTTCCCTGTTCGCTCCGAGGACAGAAGTGTCATTGGCTTGCGGCATGGTGTGCTTTTGGAGAACTTTGGATGCGGCCGGTGGTTGGCTGGAGGGAAGCGTGCTCTGCATCAACATTTTTTGCCAAACTCCACCATGGTGTATCAGAGGACATTGCGACGGCAAAGGGTCTGGAAAATATACCGTATGCCATGTGTTGGCGGCAAGAAGGGTGGGAAAGGGTGGGGGAGTGAGAAGTGGTTCATGTGACATATGTAAATAGGTGGAAGAAGACGGAGGGGTGCCTGCAATATTCATTTGTATTGCACCAATTCACGGGTACCTAGACAGGCGACTACTTTGTGTGGTGATTAGAGGCAGCTGTCATAACGGCCTGCTAGCTTCTGCCGCAACCTGTTTACGGCAACCTATTTCTGTGGTGTGTGGTGGCAGGTGGATTTGAGAAGGGGAATTAATTGCACATAACATAAGTTGGGTGGGTGTGCAGGTGCCTGTGCTATGCGGATGGATAGCAGTAGTTGGGCACATGGTGGCATGCATGGGTGCATGAAGTTTTAGTGGGTCTGTTGCAAGATTAGACTATCGGGTGCATGGCTGAAGGCCGTAGGCCATGCACTCTAGAGCCTAGGGCTTCAGCACACCCACCGCAGCAATGCATGTGCAACTCTGCATCCGGTAGAGAGTGGTGCTTGTATAGTGTGGTGTGTGCAGATTGGTTGGAGAAGGGCCAATGTTGCAAACAGTATGTGGGTAGGTTGGCAGTGACGCAAGACTTTGTGAATGGAAGTGGGTATGGCCATAGTATGTGAATGAAAGTGCACAGGGGTGCAGAAGACAGTGTTTTATTTCTACATTATGGTAACAGTTGCAATTTTTTCCTGCATAGCTCCATGGCGGTGTGCAGGGTGGGTAGGAGTGCTGGTGGCAGTGCTGTGTATGTGGATTGTTGTAGTTGGTGACATGGTGACATGCAGGGTGGCATTATGTTGCTTTGGGTGTGTGCACGGCCTAGACTATTGGGTGTATGGCTGAAGGCCGTAGGCCATAGGCCATGCACTCAAGAGCCTCGGGCTTGAGCACACCCACGGCAGTAAATCGTTTTAGACTCTGCATCAGTTAGAGGGTGATGACTTGTACAGAATGGGTGTGGAGCACATTTCAGATGCAATAGAGCAGCAGAAGTGAGCTGCCATGCGTGTATGTTTGGTTTCGCAGATCAGGTGACTGTTAGAACATGGTAACGTTTTTCATGTGTGGTTGCAGATGATGCAATGAAAAGTCATGCAGTGTGGGCACTGGGTGCAGTGTTTGCATACTGTCAGTATGGTACACTATACGTTTTGTATAACTGATTGCAGTCCTTGCCGTTTTTTCTTCCTAATTTGGCGATTTCTAAGTGCAAAGTTTAGTTATTCATTTACCTAGATGCTGCACCTATAAGTGTATATTGCGGCTGCTGCAATATTTTATTAAAATTATCTTTTTTAAGAAAACACTTATATAGAGTGCGCTTCTGGTAAGAAACAGTATCGTCACACCAACAAGATTGCTTCTTAGATAGTATTTATTTTTTGCATTAGTATCATGCAGTTTCCTTCTGCAGTGCTTATGTAATGTGAGTATGGAAGAGGTATGGTTGAAGAGCAGCTTATATGTGCTTGGTTACTCTGCTGTGTGCAGATTTATGAAGTAGGCCCAATGTTGTGAAGCTGTTGTGCTTAGGTTGCCAGTGACACAATACTTTTGTGAATGGCAGTGGGTAGAGGTGGTGCAGGCTGTGGTATGTTTGTGGATTCTGCTAATTGTGACACGGTTTTGTCGATGGGTGTTTTATGGTGTGGGGTAGTTGCGTAGAAGTGCCACTAGGTATGTTACGTTTGTTCATAATGTTAGCTGGCCACATGGTTGCATGCATGCATCCATAGCGTTGTGGTGGGTGTGGAAAGGGCTGCACTGTTGGTGCATGGCCAACGATGTGCTGGGTGCACCTCAGGATCTTTGTGGATGCTGCAATCTTGCATTCTTTTAGACAAGTTTCTGGTGGAGGTGCTTTGGAATGAAACGGAATGTGCACTGAGAGTGTGAATTTATAAAGACTACTGGCATGTTTTCCACCCACTATGAGAGAGGTCACAAAATATGCAGTGGTTCCGTAGACATGGCATTTATTTGAGTGCCATTGGCAATGCCATTTTCTTTTACACTGTGCAAGAAGCCAGAATGTGGTAAAAATGTGAGGAGAGGCAAACAGAAACACATACAAAGAGAAAAAACAAAAAAAATTGCTGGCACGCACGTAAACAACAAAAATAAAACCTTTATACATCTATGATGGAAGACCCAATCCCCTACCCAGCTTGCTTTTGCTTCTCCTGCAGCCCCCCTCACTATCACGAAAAGGTAGCAGATTCTGTGGTACTTTCAGGAATACACGTGCTACATCCTGGGTGGTCATGTGGATGTATGTGGATGGAGAAATCGTGCATACTTTTACTGAACCTTATACTGGATGTGCTTTGGAATGCCACGAGACTTGTACTGTTAATGTGAAACGGTACATTTGAAGTGTTGTACAGGAGTGACAGTGTTGGATGATGGCAGCTTCGCTGAGATTGGTGGATGGGTGTGTGCCTATTTACGTGTAACCCAATGAGGTAGTGCTGCAGAGATGATAGTGCCAACGGTGCGGCCCTCACGGTACTTAGGCAAATGCACGTTCCACAATCTGCCCTTCGCATCATGTTGCCCAGTTGACATGGCACTGTGTGGACTATCCAGTCAGGTACTGTGGGTGTGGCTCACAGGAAGGGGTGGTCAAACTCTTGTACATTACACTCTGCATACTGAGGGTGGCTGACATGGCAAAACACATTGTGTTGACTGTAGGTGATACCTTTGTCACAGATCTGCACAACTACGCCCTGGAAAGAGACTTTGAGAGCAATTTTGGTTTGGAAGGAGTGTACACATTGTGGAATGCTGTGTATGAGTGCCATTTTCGCCAATATGCATGCACTTTGCAAAGACCTGACCACTTTTGCAACAGTAGATGGTATCATCATCCACTACGGCGGCATGCATATGTGTTACGTGAATTGCTTAGATTTGTTCCATTGTCTGAGGAGATTGCTGGGTGTCGTGAAGACACTTTTTCCCACTGCCAAGGTGCATTTCTCATTCATAATACCACGAAGAGTATGGGCCACTGCTCATGGATGTTGCTCCAAGCCAGACGCAGGAAGGTGTCTCATCAACAGAAGCATGTATACTTTTTTCTCCACTCGTGGAATGTTTTTCTGCAACAATGACCTCATTAGTTGTGGAAATGTGCAGTTTTTCCAAGAAAATGGCATTTTGTTGTCAACCATTGGCAATGCAGTTTTGGTTTCTTTTCTACAGAATGCAGTGATGAGTTTACTGTAAAAATGTGAGTACAAGAAAACACAAAAGCAAATTAAAACCATAAAAAAACATTCTCTTTTAAGAGACCCACCTTACCACAAACTCTCCTACCCTGGTTGCAAGTTATTCCCCCATGGCCGTACGCAGCATGAAAGCCACATCCAGTGATTTTGCAGATGGCGGCCATAGAAATGGGACTATGAGGATTGTCCAATCAGGTGATTAGGGTGTGCAGCAATAGGAAGAAGGACTCCTGCTTCACTTGGGCCTGGCCCTCTTGGTACTTGGGAAAGCACACATGCCACAATCTGTGCTTTTCACCATGCTTGCCAATGGAAATGGTACTTTAAGGATTGTCCAATCAGGTGATCAGGGTGTGCATTACAGGAAAGGGTGGCAATTGGAAGAAGGATTCGTCCTGCTTTGCAGGGGTGCGGCCCACGCGGTACTTGGGGAAGCACACATGCAACATTCTATGCTTCTCACAATGCTGGCCAATGGAAATTGTACTGTGGGGATTGGCCAATCAGGTGCTCAGGGTGTGCATCACATGAAAAGCAAGCATTATTTTTTTTTCATTACTCTGTGTAGTGGCAGGCAGAGATGGCGAGATGCACTGTCTTGATGCCTATGTGGAAGATCTGTTGCAGTATTCTGTTGTAAAAGGCTTTCATGGCAATTTCGATTTGGAGGGAGTGGACGCTTTGTGGTGCTGTGGTGATGTGAGCAGTTTGAGAACTGTGCTTGCAGTATGTCAAAGAGTGGGTTCCATGGCTTGTTTCCGTGTGTACCGTCAACTGAAGAAGGTGATGAAATCAGTGAAGCGCATTTTCCCCACTGCCAAGGTGCTTTTATCATGTATCCCACCTAGAATCGTATGGGACTATTCCAATGATTCCTGTCACCAGCCAGAGGTCGGAAAAGGTCTCATCATCAGAAGCATTTTTGACTTCTTGAATGCTGCCGTGTTGTTCTCCTGTCAGAATGAGAACATTGGTTCTCGATATATACACCATTTCAAAGCAAATGGAATGTCTTTGTCGACCAGTGTCAATGACATTTTGTTTCACAATATACAGGCTGCACTGAAGACCCTCATGTAAGAATGTAAGCTGATGTACAAATCGCAAAAAATGTTTTTCTATGCAAGCACCTTTAACAAGAATCAAACATTAAAAAAGGCTCTTTTCAGAGCCGCCACAACAAACGGCATCCCCTACCTTGGTTGAAAGTTATTCCCCTACTCCTGCACGCGCACAGCACGAAAAGTCCACAGATATCGCGATACGTGCAGGGTGGCACATGTTAGATATCCCAATTTGCAGATGACGGCCATAGAAATGGGCCTGTAGAGGCTACGGGATTGGGCAAAAAGGTTTCTGGTTGTGGTGTGTACACACAGACTGTGGCACATGGTGTAGTTGTTGACAGAAATGCAGAGGGAGCGGTTATGGTTGTGTTTCAAGAGCCACAGCTTGTGGGTTTTGGGGGAGTGCCAAATAGATTCCTTGAAAGTAATTGGAAAACACTGTGCAGTAGCTGCTCATTGTGAATTCTATCACGTGGATGTGTAGTGCTATGGAGTACCTACAATGAGGTGACTGAATTTGGATTGCCTGTGTGACACTGTGGTGACGCGCAATCACAGCGACATTACTGTTCTTCATTGTGGAGGGAAAATTGTGCAGCATGTACACAAGTTTCAGTGCCGTTTGCGATGAAGGAGGCACTTGCCCAGGTCATGCACCCATTTCCGATTTCCTGCATAACTTTCTATTGCATTACGCAGACCTTGATGTGGCTGCATTATTTTTCATTTGGTCCACAAATGGAGAACGCGCGGTACATTGCAAAGAAATCTATTTGTGCCTTTCTATGACATTTGCCAATGGGGTACTTCACACTTTGGAATTTGACGTTTCACTGCACGAAAACTTTCCTCCAGCAGTAACTTTCATCTTACTAGTCCTGCCATTGGGATTTCTGCACACCCCATCCTAATTGCCTTGGTGCCCTTCTTGAAAGTTGTGGAAGAATTTCTGAAGTAAGTGTTGTGCACTGAATCTCTTCATAACACTCTGCAACACATCAAGAAACTGCTTTCTAAAATGACCCCCTTTCGACCTGATTCAACTACAGTGTTTTGCACACTGCCCCACCTACCGCCATGGCAATTTTATTGTTCATCTTTGAATGGAGCTTTCTTTATTTCCCTTTTTTCCTTTTCCATTTAATTTGGTCTTCTAACACACGCCACAGAAGGAACTGCAGGAAAGGCCCAGTACAGAAGGGGCTGCACCTGCATGGAAACCATAGGTGGCGTGCGGAGAGACTGAAATATTGGGTGGCCCTCACCTACATAGCCGCCAGTCATTGTCATGCTCCCGGAAGGACCCTTTCCACCCACTTTCAAGTACTTTCCCTTTGTAGAGTAGCACGTTTCTGTACATACACAATACATTGCCCTTTGCCGGGTAAAGGTCTGTAGCGCGGCATATGGTCTGCAAGGATGTTTTAGCGCTTCGCTGCCCTATAGGAGTGCCACTGTTGTTTGCCACAGCAGATGTGGAAAATGCTGTACATGAAATTACCCTACTGCATTGTTGGAAGGGTGGAAGACTGCCCACTGGTCCCTTGTGCTTCCATTTCAGTTGTCGTCACATGCGCTACAAAGAGTTCATGCTGCGCCATCAGCCGTAGGAGTAGTATTCACAGAGATGCATACATTCTGGAATACAAGAATGTTTACAACAACGTGCAATACATGTTCGTTACATGGAGCAGGAAAACAATTAGTCAGCGTGACCCATGCGGCTACAGATCTTTCCTAACCGCCAGTGACATTGTTTACGTTCTGCACATTCTGTTGTTTGCTTACTTGCCTTTACATGCACTAGTATGTGCGTGACCAAGCCGCACCTCCTTTGCCATTTTTCAGATTCACTATAAATTGTCCCACCTGCAGTTACATGTTCTCTTCAAATGTACGACCCGCAGGCGCCCTCTTGACACTTTCCGTCACAGTGTTCAGTGCAGAGGCGGTGTGTCTGTTTCACGGGTCATGGAAAGGCAAGCAGCACCTCAAGCAAATTAATGCCGCATTTAACATTTCCCCGTTACATGGCAGGTTGCTGTTCCTAGTTTACCAGTGGGCCTCATTCAGCCAGGCATGCTGCAGCAATATCTTGGTACGTTTGCAGAGCCACCCACGTAGTCGGCAGGAGTACTTGAAATGGGGTTGCCGTATGAATCTGTAGGACTGTATGAATCTGTAGGACTGGTGACAGGGCAGGTGTTATGAGCACACCGAGGATGCCCTATGTATGGGTATAGCTGTGCAACAGATACACGTGTGCTCCCACAACTATTTAAAAGTGCATTAAAAGATGCGGACATGCAGCCACGAATGGAGTCCTACGGATACTTGCAGTGTGATTGCACATACGCCGGCCAGGTGCAGTCTCTCTAGCAAACATCCATATTCCTCACCTGCAGTCATCTTGGCCAGTACTGTACAGCACAGATGCAGCATGTAATGTTACCACAAAAAGAGAAACCACTCAAACACTCACCACCACTCAAACCCCCTCCCCCTTTGGCTGACTCACACCCTGACACAACCCTTTCCATGCTCCACTCTTTTATATCTGATATTCTAGATGTTCTTGCGCCTGTCATAAGGATCCTCCTGAAGCCCAAAAGCAAGTGCAATTCCTGGTACGACTCAGACCTCGTCACTCTTAAACGCCAGAACAGGGTGGCTGAGAGGAAATGGCATGCTTCATGTACATCCTCTGACAAATTGGCCTGCCGCCTGTTCCAAAAACAATACCGGCTCTCTGTCATCACCAAGAAGAGAGCTCACATCCAAGGACGCATCTCTACGGCATCTAACAACTCGGCTGAAATCTTTAAAATCTGCAAGGAACTGGCCAATTCTGCTGCTGTCTCTTCCTCTTGTTTTCCCCCTCCCAGACCCTCTGTACGGCAAAGGTTCTCATTTCATCTCTAAAACTCAGGACATCCTCTCCTCTCTCTCCTCCTTATCCCTTCCTCCCTCTACTTCCTACTCTTCCTCTGCCCCTTCTTCGGCCACCTCTCCTCCCTCCTTCTCTGCCTTTCCCCTGTTCTCCCCAGAAAAGGTTTTTAGACAAGTCCGATCTATGAAAATCTCGTCAAAACAGGTTCATCCCTGTTCCTTCAAAACCATCAAGGACCACATTGACACCCTGGTTCCTGCTCTCGCCGACTTCTGCAACCACTCCAACACCCCCCGTGCCCTCATCTTACTTGATCTCTCTTCTTGCTTTGACATGGTCAACCATGCCATCCTGCTCAACCGTCTCCGTGATAACCTGGTGTCAATGGTAAGGCCCTGGCATGGCTGACTTCTTTCCTCTCTGATCTACCCTCCCAGGTTCAACTTGGGTCCTTTCTCTCCTCTATCTCTATCTCTACCTGTGGTGTTCCCCAGGGGTCTAACCTCTCCCTGGCTGCTCAACCAATACCTGACACTTCTTGCCAACTGCATTGCCACACTCTGCCCCAACATCCAGTGCTATGTGGATGACACTCAGCTTATTTTCAGGCTACCCTCAGCCACCTCTTCTCCCTCTCTCAATCTCTGACTGTCCACCATCCAGCAGTGGTGTGCAGCCAATGATCTCTGCCTTAATGCCATTAAGAGTGAGATTCTCCTCATCGGCACACCTGCTCCCTCCTTTCCTGTCAGTCTCTGGCCGGCCTCTCTTGGCCCTCCTCTTGTTCCCACCTGGGAGGCTAAAAACCTCAGGGTCATCTTCGACTCCACACTTGCCTTCTCTCCTTACATTTCGGACGTATCTAAGATGTCACACTACCAACTGCAGCTCCTCAGAGGTATTCTTCCTTTCCTCTCCTTCCCCCAGAAGCTCACTGTCTTCAGAGCTCTGGTTCTCTCCAGGCTGGACTATTGCAACAGCCTCTTTCTAAATCTGCCTGCTTCTACTCTCCGCCCTCTGCAACTCATTCAGAACAGGACTGCAGGACTTGTCCTTGGCCTCAAGTCCATTGATCATATCTCTCCAGGACTGACATCTCTCCATTGGCTCCTAGTGGCTATGAGGATTAAATTAAAAACCCTGTGCATTGTCCACAAGGCCTTCTGGGGCCTGGCGCCTCAATACCTTCAACTCTCTATTCCTAAATATCTTCCTTCTCGAGCTCTTCGCTCATCCACCTCCAACTGCCTGAGGGTCAGTCGGTTCTCCAAGCAACGAGTTGGTGGTAGATCTCTTTCTTCGGCTGGGGCCTCCCTCTGGAACAGCCTTCCCGCCTCCCTGAAACTTGAGGCGAATCATCTCCGGTTCCGGAAGCACCTCAAAACCTTTCTCTTTGCTTCTGCTTTTTCTCTTCCTCTCCCCCGCTGACCTTCTTCCTGAAACTGAAACTGCACTGGTTACCTGGCCACCCTCTGTCCTCGGGCCCAGATCCCCTCCCCTGCCAGTCGCACACCTGCACTGCCTTCCTGGCAACCCCCGCACTTCGGGACTGTTTCTGTATCCCTTCAGTCCCACAACCAGCACTTGACACCTGATATCTGCACTTACCCTTGCACTTGCCACCTGTTGGCCATACTTTTACGTATTGTTATTTATTCTATTATCCCATGTACTGCACTGTCCCCTCCCCCTTCCCCCAGACTTTCCCACTTCCCCTTTCCCATGCACTTGCGCGATCTGAATGACACCTGGCCTAGTAGAATCGCTGTCTGTCTTCTCTCTGTTCCCCCTCCCTTGCCTTGTCATGCCTTGGAACACTTGTGTATAGGCGCGCTATGAATGCCATATCATATCATATCATGTACATCTGTCATTGCTAAAATGCACCAACACTATTAGGAAAATGAAGGGGTAGAACAAATGGATACATACAGCACAGATTTTGGCCTTTCCACACGTTCATCATGACGGCAGCTAAGGGTCAGTGACAAACTGTTGTTAACGGGAAGTTATGGTTCTGTTGTAGTACCAAACAGCTATCATCTTCACAGAAAACACAGCTACATCAACAATCCTGTTACTGTACCCTACTAAACACCTATGAAATTCACTAACAAAAAAACATTGTTAAAGGGACGTTATGGTTAAGTTGCTATGTTTTAAGTGGCTATGTTTCTTCATGAGGTGGTTGTTATACTGGAAAGAAGTCTGTAGTGCAATGGCGTTTATAGCAATGGATTGTGTACTGAATTATGTATCTCATGATAGTTCTCCCAATGGCCTCTGATAGTTTTGTGGCAACATTATATTGACAATCCCTTGTGGAGACTTGTTATTAAAACTAAAGGCACATGGGATGGCATCAGTGATGTCATCAATTACATTAGTGATGCCATCTTTGAGGTCATGGGTCTTAGTCCTTGCAGTGCACAGTGATAGCACAAGTTATGGTTGCGTACCTTACCATAACTGGCGAATTTCTGGGGGTTTTCGGTTTTACCTGTAACCATAACGTCCCTGTGGGAACATTTTTCCAATGATTTTCAAAGGTTTTTAGTAGGGCACATTAACCCGTAACATTGCTTTAGGCTAGTTGTTTCAATAAAGGGGAAATGTTTTTAGTAGTGCAACTTAACCATAATATCCCTTTAACAATGTTTTTGGTTAGTGAATATATATATATGTATATATATATATATATATTTGCCAGTTATGGTAAACTAAACAACCATAACTCACTCCACCATCGTGCACTGCTAAGACTAACACCCAGGACATCAAAGATGACATCACAAATGTCATTAATGACCCGGTGTAGGAAGGAAAATACTTTTCCAAGATGGCCACCATGGAAAGGGAAGGCAAGGGTTCCATACAGGGCCCCTCTTCGCTTTCCATGGCAGCCTGCAGAAGGCAAAAAGAAAACGCAATGACCATATTACCACAAGCATATTTTTCTTCCCTTTGAGATCTATCCTAATTTTGAATAACTTTACCACAAAGCCAGTTCCAGGTGGACATGGCCACTTTAATCCTATGTTTTCCTGCTTGTGGTCATGGCCAGTAGCCAGATTTTCCAGATCCTGGCCTTATTCCATGACCCAGACAATCTGGCCACTGCCCATGGACACAGGCTACCCCTCAGTCACTAAAGGTATACCGTATATTTTTTTTAACTACATTATGACACTTGTCAAATAATAAAACACTGGCACATTTGCAAAATCATGCTTGTAGGTCTTGCCAATGCTCCTTACGCAAGTTTGCTGGAAATCCACCCATGTTTTATTTTTTCAAAAGTGTCAAATCTATGCACATACAGTCGTCATATAACCTAGCGTCCACTTGACAAAATCCATTCAGACTTTATGAAAACATCTATATCCGGATCTATAATCTTTTTTGAAAACCTTTGTGTAGATTTGTAAAAATGGCACCACATTTATAAGCCTTTACAATATTTTGGGTTCCCCCCTCTAATTTTGCTACCTCTTGACAGAATCCCACCAAACTTCACAATAACATGTATATCTAGATCTATTATCAGTTTGCCAAATGAAGTGTAGATTCATCAAATGGCACCTCATTTATAAGCCTTTACATTATTTTGGGATCCCCCTCTAATTTTGCCCCCGCATGACAGAATCCCACCAAACTTTGCATACTCACTCAGAATCAGGTCAGAAATATATATGCAAAATTTCATGCAGTTCCATTGAGTGGTGCCAAAATAAGTTATAAGCCATCTAAGAACTGCATTTCACCAATCCTGTAATGCTGAGGTGTCCGCACACTTTTCAGGACTGTTCGTGAAACATCCAAACTGTTTGCGGACTTTTGCAGCAAAAAACACCTGTTTTTTTGCTTCTTGCAGCCATATCCCATCCCACCCTCATCACCCCTCACCTCCCCAGAGATTATTTGATAACTTTGACAAGTGCAATGTTGTGTTTCTTAATATATTTTTACTGCGATGTCCGCGGACACCGGCCGCTGTCTGCGAATCCAAGATGGTGGGCGTTTTTCAAAAAATCTGACGCACTTCATGCTCTTCACCTTCCAATCAGCGAACACGTCTCATGTCCGCAGACATGACGCAAGCTGATTAACCAATCGGTGTCCTGTCTGCGGAGCGAACAGAGCAGTGTGTCCGCGGACCGGACATAGATATCACTATTTTGTTGTGACCTACTTTTTAGTCATTTTAAAAAGAACTATTGGACTGATTTTCACCAAATTTACAAAAGCACACTTTCGGGACCAAGCCGCTGCTACTGCCGCAAATTTGGTGAAAATCCGCCCAGCGGTATGGGATGTAGGCTTGAGCATGTGGATTCGTCCAGGGGGAGCAAAGTTATAAGCTGCCCAAAAAGTGCTCTTCCTTGGGTTTAGCAACGTAACCATAACTACACGGCCACTACCGTAAGTCAAATAACTTAAACTTTGTTTGTGGTGGAATCTGTGGCAAAGCGTTGTTCCTTATGCAATTCCACAAAGTTTCACCAATCTGCACCAAATAGTTTCCTGGTTAAAACCCTCCAGACATGAAAGGCTTCATGACATTTGGACAGCCAACCCCTTTCCCTGCATTTCACCAAAAATCAACATTTGGAAGAGGCCACCAGGGGGCGCGCAGGCAATGGCTGCCTGAGTGTGTCGCTCCCGCCGTAGCTGGGCCGTATCAGGGAATTGAGCCCCCCCGGTCCCTCCAGGCGGATGAGACAGGACGGAAAGGTGTGGTGAACCCCCGGGCGTCTAGCGAGCGAAAGAGCGATGCTCGGAGCCCCCGGGATCGAGGAGAACGAGACCCGTGGTTTCGGGCAGATACGGGGCTGAGCCGGATAAGCGCGGGGACCGGAGGTACCTTCAGGGCGGAGCCGCGTCCCTCCCCCCCTCGGCTTCCGAGGTCCGGGAACCAGCGGGATAGCCTGCCCCGCACCAGGACGGGCGGGGCTCGGACAAGGCCTGGCCCGGAGCAGGAAGACAGGCGGACAAGCGCGGCGCTCCACACGTGCGGAACCCGGAACTACGCCACCCTCCCGAGAGTTACTTTGGCGACGACGGGCAGTCCCCGGGTGCGAGGCCCCCGCCGGACCTTGGTGGGGCGAGTGCCCGCCCGGGAAGACAGAGTTACCCCCCCTCGTTGGGGGCCGCGGAGGCCCGAGGGGGGCGGCCCAGGCATTCTGGCCCACAAAGATCGACGGAAGGACGGGGGGGAAGGCCCAACGGACTGGAGGCTGACCCTACAGGGATTTCGCTTTAAGGAAATGGCGTCCAGCAGTAGAAGCCAGAGTCCCCTCCAAAGACCTGAACAGACAGAACAAGCCTCAGACCCCCCCGTATCTGCCATGGAGAGAGGCTTCGCCTCTGTATTACAGGAGATCAGGGATATGCGCTCGGACATCGCCCAAAAATTTGAAAAAATAGACCAGAGGGTGGACAAGGTCGAGGACAGATTATTGCAAGTGGAGGCCAACCAAACATCAACGACGACCCTGGAGATGGACCTGGGAATGAGAATAACGGCCCTGGAAAAGAGAGAAGAGGAAAGGTCCAGGCAAATGGATGACTTTGAAAATAGGGAGAGGAGGAACAATCTTAGATTCTTCGGGATTCCAGAACAGGAAGGGGAAACGGAGAGAGACATCACGCACACGGTGAGGGACATCATCACCCTCCTCTTCGCCGGTGAGATGACCACGGAACCCACGTTCGATAGAGTGCACAGAGCGGGGGGCAGGGCGGGGGGCCCCCGCTCTGTATTGGTCCGGTTCCACTACTACACTGAAAAAACCAAGGTACTGGAAGAAGCCAGGAAGGCCCGGGAGATCACTTATAACAATGCCCAGATCACGATTTACCAGGATCTCTCGGCCTATACTCTGGCCAAACGCAGGATGTGTCGTCCACTAACGATCCTGTTGAAAGATAAGGGGGTCCGCTACCGCTGGGGATACCCCTTCTCATTGTCCTTTGAATACATGGGCCAGCGGTCGACCCTGACCACGGAGGACGACATACGGATGGCCATCCAGGACTATGTGGGGGACCCGGACCCCAGGAGGGCCCCGTCGGTGCCCGGGAGAGAAGGCTCGGGGAGTCCGGGCCCATCCAGGGACAGGAGACGCAAAACCGGAGCGAGAAAATTCAGAAAAATGAATACCCCCTCGCCGTCCAAGGAGGGAGAGCGGAACGATCCTGAAGGCTGAGACCTGCAGAGTCACGGGGGACGTTGGGAATAACCAGCGGATTCACCGCTATCAGCCCCCATACGAACAGCAAGTATGATGGAACCAGGGAGGGGGACAGCAAAGCGGGGGGGAGGGGGGGCTCATAAGGACAAGCATCAGAATGAATGCCCGGCTGCGGCGGGTAAGCTGGTGGTTCGGCCGGTAGCCAGGGATGGCGGATCTACTTGGCCGGACGCCAGGGAAGGGGGAGGGGGGTCACGTAGTTGGGGTTGTTCAGTTTGGGGAAGGGGGGCAGTTAGGGTTTTGTTTTTGGCACGCCCGGGGGGAAGGGGAGGGGGGAGACGGGGGACAAAATACTGATTTAAGAGAGCACGCCAGGAAGAACGAGATGTGTGCGTTGGCCGGGAGCGAGGAGTTTCTAGATCATGGCTGACAGTCTGCCCTCTCTGGGCGTGGGTTCCCTAAATGTACAGGGCTTAAACACCCCCACGAAGAGGTCCCTGGTCTGCAGGGAGTTCAGGAGGTCCAAACTCGACTTCCTTCTTGTGCAGGAGACGCACTGGCCGCGGGGTAAGGAGCCCAAAATGCGGGGGGGGAAAAGGGGAGGTCTTCAGTGCCTCTCACAGAGGCAAAAAGAGGGGAGTTGCCATTTTGGTATCGAGGAATATAGGATTTGAGAACGAGGCCATGTTGAAGGACCCGGAGGGTCGCTACTTGATGTTACGGGGGTCCCTCCAGGGGGCCCCAATTACCCTAGTGGTGATTTATGCTCCAAATGAAGGCCAGCCCCTATTCTGGGCAAAGGTAGGGGACAAAATCAAACAATTCTCCCATGGCTCTGTGGTGGTGGGCGGGGACTTTAATATGGTCTTAGACCCTAACCGGGACAGAAAACGAACAGGCCCGCAGCGCGCTAGGGCGGCGGATGAGATCATGGCACGCAACTTCCAGGGGGTCAATCATGACCTGGGACTGTTGGACACGATCCCGACCCCCAGAACGGACACCCCCCCACTTCACCTTCTATTCGGCCACTCATGCATCGTTCTCTAGGATCGATTACATTTTGGTGAACGAGATCCTGCACCCTTTCACCTCGGGCCACAGGGTTGACCTTGTTCCCTGGTCCGACCATGACCTGGTCCGTATTACGATAGCGAGGGGAGGTCTAAATGAACGAAGGGGGAGGTGGAAATGTAACGACTCTTTGCTGAAGGACGAGGTACGAGCCCAAGAAATACTCGAGGCCATTAAAGATTTCTTTGATATGAACGACAATGGGGAGGTGGGGGTGCACACCCTATGGGATGCCTTTAAAGCCACCTTACGAGGAGTCCTGATTAAAATGGGTGCCCAGAAAAAGAGGGAAAGGGAGGTTCAAGAGAGACGACTGAGGGACAAAATAGCCCGGCTTCAACCGGGGGGGCTCCCCTCAGCCCCCTTGGAGTGTGACCAGATAACCGCCTTGGAGGACTGTAGGCTCCAGCTGAGGGACCTCCTCCTCCACCAGACAGAGAGGAACCTCCAACTAGTAAAGCAAAAGTATTATGAAAAAGGGGATAAGGCTGACAGGATTTTAGCCTGGAAGCTGAGGGAGGAACAGAGGAGCAGATTGGTGAAAGCGGTTAGGAGTGAAGAGGGGGTGATAGGGTATGACTCAACCCACATTGGAGAGGCCTTCCGCCAATACTACGAGAAACTATACTCGTCCGAATTTAACGGGAGGGAGGCGGAGATAGAGGGGTTCTTGGACTCAATGCGGGTTCCGGGCTTGTCAGGAGAAATGGCGGAAGGGTTGGAGGGCCCAGTCACGGAGGAGGAGGTGGAGCGGGCGATTAGGGGTATGAAAGGGGGCACATCACCCGGGGAGGATGGGTACACAACCTATTTCTATAAGAGGTTCTGCTCCGCTCTGTCCCCTTATTTGGTCAGGGTATTCAATGCAGTGCTGGAAGGAGGTACCCTCCCGGACTCCATGATGGAGGCGATAATAGTAGTGCTTCCCAAGGACGGTAGAGACCCCTTGGAGTGCTCCTCCTACCGCCCGATTTCCTTATTGAACACTGATGTGAAGATCTTAGCGAAGGTGATCGGGGGACGAGTGGAAGGGGTCCTCCCGAAGCTGGCTCACGGAGATCAGGTGGGGTTCATCAGGGGGAGACAGGGCTCGGATAACATCCGAAAAACTATAGACCTGCTACATTACGCCCAGGAGTCAGATCTTGACGCGTGCCTCTTATCGCTTGACTCGGAAAAGGCGTTTGACAGGGTGGAGTGGAGGTTTATGGACCTCACCCTCAGGAAAATGGGCTTTGGGGCACACATAATGAGCTGGATATCGGCCCTGTATAGGGCCCCGAGGGCTAGGGTCCAGGTGAACGGCAGGCTGACGGAGTCCTTCCCCCTTACGCGGGGAACACGGCAGGGTTGCCCGCTCTCCCCCCTCATCTATGTCCTTGCAATGGAACCCCTGGCCATAGCGGTCAGAACACACCCAGATATCAGGGGGATCCAGAGAGGGGAGGTAGAATTTAAACTCTCCCTGTTCGCCGATGATATTCTGGCCTATCTGGTGGACCCGAAAACCTCGCTCCCCCCCCTCATGTCCTTGATGGCGGTATATGGGCGCCTCTCGGGGCTCAAGATAAACGCCTCAAAATCAGTCCTGCTCCCCATGAGAACGGTGGACTCGGTCTTGGATCCTATGTCCAGCTTTGATGGGATTAGGGTGGGCAAATCCTCCATCCGGTACCTGGGCGTCCTCATCACTCGGAACCTGTCCAACCTCGCCCCAGCGAACTACGATCCTGTCATGGCAAGGGTCACCGCGGACTTGAGGAGATGGGGGACGATGATCCTGTCCTGGTACGGCCGAATGACGGCTGTGAAGATGAACGTACTCCCACGCTTATTGTACCTCTTCACCGCCCTCCCAACTAACGTACCCGAATACACTTTCAGGGCCCTCCAGAATGCAGTGAGGGAGTTCATATGGCAAGGTAGGACCCCGAGGACAGCGAGAGCGGTCCTAACCCTTCCGAGGGAGGAGGGAGGGTTCGGGTTACCGGACTTCCGACTTTATTTTCGTGCGGCCCAGCTGCGAGTGTTTCTTGAACACATGAAGGAGGGGCTAGGCACGTACTGGACGTACCTGGAGGATATGGACGCTCACCCACTCAAAGTTAGGGACCTCCTGTGGGCCCCTAGTAAATTCATTCCCAATAGATTAAAATCACACCCAACGCTGGGTGTCCTCTGGGCGATCTGGCGGGAAGGGCCTCAGACAGCACACCTAACGACTTGGCCATCCCCGTTATCATCACTATGGGGACACCCCTTCAGACTGGGAAGCAGGGGGTTCCGTAACGCTCAAGCCTGGTCGGACTCGGGGATGGAATGGGCGGGGCAAATGTTCAAGGAGGGGGAAATTCGCCCATACGAGGAAGTGAAAGAAGCCCTGGGTCGGGGAGCCCTCTCCATCTTTGAATATCTCCGCTTGAAGGGGATCTTGTGTGACCAGGCCTGGGGACAGAACCTGAATAGGCAGCTGACTCCCTTCGAAAAATTTGTGGATACAGCAACCTCTAGGAAGGGGGCGGTATCCGGGATGTACAAAATACTAAACACTGTCAACCTAGGGGAGAGGAGGAGGTTTCGTATTTTCTGGGATGATCTGGCGGGTGAGGAGATTTCGGAGGACGCTTGGGCAAGGATATTTAAGATTGCTTTCCATGGGAATTTGTTCACGGCGGACATGGAGCATAACTTTAAGATCCTGCAGGGATGGCATAGAGATCCTGCGAAACTAGCGAAAATGTTCACGGGAGTGTCCCCCGCGTGCCCGAAAGGGTGTGATCAGGTTGGCACGAGAGCTCACATGTGGTGGCACTGCCCGAAAGTCCAGGCATATTGGGCGGAGGTACGAGGCTGGATCGCTGAAATCACTGAGGACATGCTCCCCCAGAACCCTTTGACAATGCTGCTGGGCCTCCCCCCGGAGAATACAGAAATACTTAGATACCCAAGGATGTGGGAAACCATGCTGAGGGCGGGGAGGGTGGCCCTGGCACAAAAGTGGAAGAGCCCAGAGACCCCAACGAAGGAGGTCTGGTTGAAAAAGGTCAAGCACATGTTTCTAATGGACAAACTGACGGCAATGATGAACAATAAACTGGGTACTTTCCAGGCGAACTGGTTTGGTGTACAGCAGTTCTGGGGATGGGATGTGCATTGAGCTAAGAGGAGAGAAAGTAGGGGACCGGGAGCCCACGGCCCGGGAACAGGCGGATGAGTTGCAGCCACAAAGACAGCCAACGTACCACTTTTCTTGCGTGCTATAGACAAATAAAATGACGACAGTGTCCCCCCAATGAAGGGGATCTATCCGGGCGAAGCTACGGGGGGGGGGTTTGGGGGGGAGGTGCGGGAGGGGGGTCAGGTCGTTGGGCCAGCAATCTGTATTTTCTTTTGATTCAACTTTTTGAGCCTGTTTGTTGTATTATTAAAAATGCTAATAAAACAAAGTTTAAAAAAAAAAAAATCAACATTTGTTTGTGGGTTTGGGGTTTGTGGCAAAGCGTTGTTCCTTATACAATGCTGCACCGTTTCACCAGTCTGCACCACATTTTGCATAGTTACCTGTTAGTGCCCTTCGACCATTACTAGCTACATGGCATCTGGATGACCCACCCCTTTCCGTGGATTTCAGAACCTTCACACATGAGATGGTGCCTGAAATCGGCGAAATATCAATGTGGTCGCAGGAGGACCGGCCCCAACATGAGGAACAAAATTTGAGGTCCAGGCCCAAGATATTTGCCCTGCAATGCTCTGCAACTAACTGTACCATGCCAAGGTGAAGTGACAGGTGGGGACAGAGCACAGAAGGTCCCAGTATGCAGCAGCACACCAGCTCTCGTCTCCCCCCAACGTCTGCTCCAGGGTATGTCAGCCAGTCACACACACCCATTCTCAGAGCAGTTGAACTCAGGGTGCAAAGCACATCAAGTGATAAGTGAACCGGAACAGCGACCTAAAAGATCAGCAGCATTATGTCTGTGGAACAGAGTTTTCTTCACTCCATAAACAAAGAAATTAATTTAGTGTAATGCATTTATGTTGTGCATTCTGCATTAAGCAACCTATATCATTAGCAAATCCATGTAGAAATGGGTAATACAGACATGTGGTCCTGTTAAAATCTGTAATTTAAAGCAAAACACATAATACATACAGTAGTAAATGTCGGCCCCTCTTCATCTAGCTCAGATTTTTGACATGTTCAGTTCCAGTTTTTTGCCAGGTGGATTTATTGACATTTCAGAGATTCACTACAGTAAAGCCGCTTTAGAAAATTAGCTTTTGGGGCAGTACTTAAGATGTTTTACACAGTAACACATCTATCAAAGCATTAAAAGATTTGCGTAATTTGGTTTGTGTCTGTGAATCTTAACAGCATTTATCCTAATCCTGCTATAACACACTCAAGCCATGTACCCTAGATTAATTGCTTTGACTCGAATAATTTAAGGGGTTTAGCGGAGGGCCGAGAGAGGATGTGTAAGATCTTGCTTTTTTACCTCAGCCTGTTCCCTGATAATTGTGTTCTCAGTTCGAAGACAGGCCCAACACTGCTTGTTTGTGCAGAGTGAACATTTAATAAGGTATAATAGAACTAGGAATAGGATATGCATTTTATAATTAGCTCAGTTATGCATTAAAGTGAAGGGAAAAATATTACTCACAGAAGTCCACATCCTATTTCTCCAAACTTTCTTACAAAACATTTTTTGACAATTTTATATATACAACTTAATTTCCAAAACGTTCATACATTTAGAATATTACACAGCCACGGTGGTGGCTGTGTAGTTATGGTTAAGTTGCTGTTTCCGTAGGAAGAGCCCTTTTTGGGCGGCTTATAACTTCGCTCCCTCTGGACGAATCCTCACCAAACTTTGCAAAAAAGTATATGGCCCACTCTGAATTTTTTTGCAAAGTTTGGTGAGGATTTGTCCAGGGGTGCAAAGTTATAGGGGGGGCCCCAAAACTTTTTTTTCCCCATAGACTGAATGGGAAATAACTTTGCGCACGGCTACAGCCCGAACCGCTGGACGGATTTACACCAAATGTGTGGCAGGAGCGGCGGCCTGGTCCCGAAAGCGTGCTTTTGCAAATTTGGTGTAAATCCGTCCAGTAGTTTTGTTAAAAATGACCAAAATGTAAGGCAAAAGAATTAGTGATATCTGTGTTCGCTTTGCGGACTGACTTCCCTGTTCGCTCCGCGGACAGCACCCTGATCGGCCCATGGCCTTGCATCATGTCCGCAGACATGCGACGTGTTTGCTGATTGGACGGCGAGGGGCGTGGAGCGCGTCAGATTTTCTGTGGCGCCCACCATCTTGTATTCGCCGTCGACCGCGTACAGCGCGGTGAAACGTGGATAACATTTTTTATTTAGTGCCGTGTTTTGGTGTGTAAGAGTGTTTGGAGAGTCTGGGGGAGTATGAGATAGGTTCAATGTTTTGTTTTTTTATGTGCTAGACGTTTTTGTTGCGTTCGATTTGTCCGCGGAGAACACGGCTGTACTGACATTTTGTAAATAAACTAAATGTTGGGGTGTTTAGAGGTCGGAGTATGTGTCATTTTTGTTCGCAAGGAAGGTGAAAATGAGCTATGAACACTCGCGGTGTACTTAATTGTTCGTAAATACACAAACTGGGGGTGTCCTCAGGACGCTGTCCGTATTGTAATCTGTCTAGTTGAATGTGTTCTAATAACACTCGCGGTGTCCTAAAATGGTTGCAATTACACAAAATGGGGGTGTTCTGAGAATGTTGTTTGTATTGTTCGTTGTCAGGGTGAAAGTGTTTTAAGACCACTCCTTTTGTCCGCTAATAGTACAATTTCCTATGGGCGTCAACCGACTTTTTGTCCACTAAAGAAACGATAAATCCGGCTGGTGTGCGTCAACATTATGTGATAATCCTATGACTGGCGCTATTGACCTGGCTGACTTGCTTTTGCGACACTAAATCATATCTCCCGCCCCTAAGCCTGATATTATCAAAGCATTCATATTCCCCGCCTCTCTCCGTGACGTTACAGGGTGCGTCATCAAACGCGCCCAGTTCTCTGCAGTCCTAAGTGACTTTACACAGAACCCGGAAGACAACACATATTATGTCACAACACAGCGCGCCACAATTCGGAATATGAAACAGTGATTTAAAAGCAAACAGCAAGATTGTAAATTTTGTAAAGTACATTTATTTGACATCAAATGTTTAGAGAATATTCAGCAATTTGCATTTGTCTTTGTTGTCGATCCGCAAAAGTTCATGTTGAGGCACGCAATGTTCCTTTGCGGTACAGAGGGTGTTAGATCAGCTTACAACTCAGTGCGCCACAATTCGGAATATGAAACTGTGGTTTAAAAGTAAACAGCAGGATTGTACATTTGGTAAAGTACATTTATTTCACATGAAATGTTTAGTGAATATTCAGCGATTTGCTATTGTCTCTGCTGTCTATCAGCAAAAGTTTATTTGGAGCCACGCCTTGTTCCTTTGCGATAGATAGGCTGTTGGTTTATGATAAAAGCAGTAAATGGTCGCTCTGATAATCGGAAGGTTGCTCCAACAACGAGCCATTAGACCACCCTATTGGTTGGTATGTTGTTTGTAGCCGCTAGTACTGCGTAAGGGCATATTGGTCCTTGGCGATTGTCCCATAAAATGGTGAGGGTCATGAAGTTGCATATTTGGACCTGCACCTGGCAGTTGAACACCCCATCCGCTGGAGTCTGTAAATCGTGACATAGGCAAAATGGGGCCACATACCTGTTTTAAAAAACATAAATTAGTCTCACCAGCTAATTTTCATTAAAAATCTTCATTTTATTCATTAGGGCATGAAACTATTTGCTATCGAAGATAGTGCAACGGAGTATGTTAATAATAAAATAATAATATTTTCCCATTCATATAGCGCTAAGAACCGTGAGGTATCTAAGCAGTGCTTATTATTAACCACAGTGTGTGGTGCTCATTTATCGACCACGGAAGAATGAAAGGCTGAGTTTGGTCTTGCCGGGATTCCAACTTGCGTTAGCAAGCTGTGCACGGATGTCAAAGCGAGCGTTGTACTCGCTGTGCCACTTGACAGGATACAGTGAAGTGGCACAGCGAGTAGAGCGCTTGACCGCCTATAGACCGGTTAAATTATTTCTATTAACCCACCCAGTGTCGTCTGCCTTTTTCAGAGCCCGATAAACGACAGGGGATCAATTCGGCAGTGATAGTGCGCGGTAGAAAACATTATGCCACTTTCAACGAACAAGTTCAACTTGAGCGGTCTTTAATGCTACGCTATTGTAATTATATTTGGTATAAAATAATCTAAAGGGTTACTTACAGTACAATTGCAATTTCCATTGTCTACGAGTGGTGCAGTCCCAAAATACGACTCTGTTTGTGCGAACGATCTTTCGCATAGTGATATAATATATAAAAGTGGTTTTGTTTCAGAAATTTCATCTTTATCTTCTCTTACGTTTTAGCAACACTCCTTCAAGAGAAGTCTTTCATCACAATCTCTGTCTGTCAAGGTCAAAACGCAATACAACCTTATAGTCCGCTTCGTGAGCCTCTCCGGGGCCAGAGAAAAAAATGGAAGCAGCTGACCTTCACTGTGAACGAGCATAAATTCTTACTTTGCAACATTCTGTGTAAAGCCATCTGCAGAAGTTGGTTTTTGCACGCCATGTTTGTATATTGTTTGCGTGATATTAAAAAATGTTTGTTTAAGGGACGTTATGGTTCTAGGTACAGCCGAAAGACCCCTGAAAATCGCAAGTTATGGTAAGCTATGAAAAATAACTAGCGCCACCACCGTGCACTGCTAAGACTAACATCCAGGACATCAAAGATGACATCGCAAATGTCATTGATGAAATCACTGATGACATCACATGTGTATGTACTTTTCATGGAATTTGTGTACTAGGGATTTTTATTCTAATGTTGCGAAAAAAGTGTCAAGGATATTGCAATAAATATCATACCGTTATTAGTGCTTTGAACGAAGCATTGATATAAATAGCATTGTATTATGGGATTCTATCTAGTATACTGAGCTAATAATGGAGAAACATAGCATTGTGTGCAGAGTACAAGATGAAAGTATAATATTTGTAATGTTAATATGTTGAATAATGAAATAATTGTCCTGAAATGTTCGAAAATTCACAAAATGGGGGTGTTCTGAGGACGTTATTCGTATTGTGTGATTGCTTAGCTGTATGCAATGAGGGAATGGCACAGAGAGTAAAGTGGACGCCGTCCGCGGACACCGCAGCTGTTCGTGGACAGGGCGTGCTACATCCGGGTTTTTCCAGGAAATCCAACATGGAAAGAAGACTGTACGGATCAGCCAATTAGATGTTGAGGTTGTGGATTTGTGTTGAAAGAGACTGTGTGTGGTGAAGATGGCAGAAGTAGAGAAAGCCAGGGTGTTGGTGCTTGGAGATATGTTTGTGTATGTTTTACAACAGTACGCTCAATGCAGGCATGTTGCAAAGAACTTTTATGTGAAAGGAGTGGAGGTGGTGTGGAGCACTGTGCCTGATTGCAATGTACAGGGAATTGTACAAGTTTGTGAGGATATGGCCACGATGAACAGTCCGCATGTGGTAGTTTTGCACTATGGTGCTTTTCATTTGGGCAACGTCAGTGCCCCTACTTTGTTGGCTGATTTGGAACGCTTGGTTCAAGCCGTAATGGAGATCCTTCCAAATGCGAAAGTAATTTTTTCTGGATTACTACCTAGGGCAATATGGGACATTAGTTAAGTTTTTTGTCCTCAGCAAAACATTGCTAGGTGTGTCATCAACCGAGGCATGTGTGCCTTCATGCTTAGAGCTGGTATGTTCTTTTGTAATAATGAGAATATTGATGCCAGTAATGCTGTTAATTTTAAAGAAGATGGCATTTCTTTATCTTTTACGGGAAATGCCTTTCTATTTTGGAATGTAAGGGTTGCTTTGGAGAAGGTTATGTGAAGATTTTAGGAGTAAAGTAAGAAAAAAAACAAGAAAAAAAATACAACATAACAGGTGTCTGTCAAGCATCTGTAAAAAAACAAAAAAAAACGGCTCTTTTCAGAGCCAACTTCAAAGGGGAAATGGGGCACACTATTTAAATTTACATTCACCACGCTCAGATTTTCGATATGTCCGTGGACATGGCAGTAGTCCGCGGACATGAAAATCACTACGAGGGGGTTAGTTTGTTCTATGTTACATGTATATGAAGTCAGGGATATTATGGTTAAGTTGTGCTACTAAAAACCTATGAAATTCAGTAAAAAAACGTTGTTAAAGGGACGTTATGGTTAAGTTGCGCTACTAAAAACCTATGAAATTCAGTGAAAAAACTTTGTTAAAGGGACGTTATGGTTCAAAGTAAAACCGAAAAACCCCTGAAATTCGGCAGTTATGGTAACATAAGCAACCATAACTCGCGCCACTGTGCACTGCTAACACTAACACCCAGGACATCAAAGATGACATCACACATGTCATTGATGACATCACTGATGACATCACATGGCTGGCTCTCGCTTTTTATCCATTACTGACATATCGAAGCCACATAGTTTTCTTCAGTAACAGTCAGGAAGTAACTGCTCCGCGGAGAGGACAGTGATTGGGCAAGCAGCTTGCGTGATGTCCGCGGACATCTGACGTGCTCTCTCATTGGATGCGGTGAAAGCGTGCAGTGCGTCTGGCTTCAGAGACGCCCGCCATCTTTGTTCCTCGCCGCCTGCACAGTAAATCTTGTGTCTGTCTCCTGTTCCTCCCACCCCCACTCATGCCCCGTGTGTCCTTCTTGTCCCCTCCACCCCACTCATGCTCCATGTCTCCCCTGTTCCTCCAGCCCCCCGGTCACGCCATCACACACGGAGGCCAGCAGAGGGCTGAGGAGCGGCATCTGCCGCCTGCACATGAACGCCGTGTGTCTCTCTCCCTCCCTTCCACCCCCGCTCATGTCCCATGTGTCTCTCCCCCTCCCCCCACCCCCCGCTCATGCCCCGTGTGTCTCTCTCCCCTTCTCCCCACCCCCCGCTCATGCCCCGTGTGTCTCTCTCGCTCCCCCCACCCCCGCTCATGCCCCGTGTGTCTCTCTCCCTCCCTCCACCCCCACTCATGCCCCGTGTGTCTCTCTCCCTCTCCCCACCCCCCACTCATGCCCCGTGTGTCTCTCTCCCTGGCCCACCCCGCTCATGCCCCGTGTGTCTCCCCCCCTCCAGGCCACCCCCCGCTCATGCCCCATGTCTCTCTCACCTTCCCCCCACCCCCGCTCATGCCCCATGTGTCTCTCTCCCTCCTCACACCCCCGCTAATGCCCCGTGTGTCTCTCTCTCTCCCCCCTA
Organism: Ambystoma mexicanum; assembly: GCF_040938575.1. Classification (NCBI taxonomy): domain Eukaryota; kingdom Metazoa; phylum Chordata; class Amphibia; order Caudata; family Ambystomatidae; genus Ambystoma; species Ambystoma mexicanum. The sequence continues at coordinate 331,173,444 of NC_090933.1, read as the reverse complement.
CCCCCGCTCATGCCCCGTGTGTCTCTCTCCCTCCCCTCCACCCCCGCTCATGCCCCGTGTCTCTCTCCCCTTCCCCCCACCCCCGCTCATGCCCCGTGTGTCTCTCTCCCACCCACGCTCATGCCCCGTGTGTCTCTCTCCCTCCATCCTACCCCCGCTCATGCCCCATGTGTCTCTCTCCCTCCCCTCCACCCCCGCTCATGCCCCGTGTCTCTCTCCCCTTCCCCCCACCCCCGCTCATGCCCCGTGTGTCTCTCTCCACCCCCGCTCAATCCCCGTGTGTCTCTCTCCCTCCCCCCAACCCCGCTCATGCCCCCTGTGTCTCTCTCCCTCCCCCCACCCCTGCTCCTGCCCTGTGTGTCTCTCCATCTGCCGCCGCCCCCCGCTCATGCCCCGTATGTTTCTTCCCCTCCCGCCCACTCCCCGCTCATGCCCCGTGTGTCTCTCCCCCTCCTGCCCACCCCTCGCTCATGCCCCGTGTGTCTCTCCCCCTCCTGCCCACCCCCGCTCATGCCCCGTGTGTCTCTCTCCCTCCTGCTGCCCACCCCCCGCTCAAGCCCCGTGTGTCTCTCTTCCTCCCGCCCACCCCCCGCTCATGCCCCGTGTGTCCCTCTACCTCCCGCCCCCCCGCTCTTGCCCCGTGTGTCTCTCTCCCTCCCGCTGACCCCCCGCTCATGCCCTTTGTGTCTCTCTCCCTTCCACCCACCCCCCGCTCATGCCCCGTGTGTCTCGCTCCCTCCCGCTGACCCTCCGCTCATGCCCCGTGTGTCTCTCACCCTCCCGCCGACCCTCCGCTCATGCCCCGTGTGTCTCCCTCCCTCCCCCCCACCCCCGCTCATGCCCTGTGTGTCTCTCCCCCTCCTGCCCACCCCCCGCTCATGCCCAGTGTGTCTCTCCCCCTCCCGCCCACCCCCCGCTCATGCCCCGTGTGTCTCTCTCCCTCCCCCCCACCCCCGCTCATGCCCCGTGTGTCTCTCCCCCTCTCGCCCACCCCCGCTCTTGCCCCGTGTGTCTTTCCCCCTCCCAACCCCGCTAATGCCCATGTGTCTCTGCCCCTCCCGCCCACCCCCCGCTCATGCCCCGTGTGTCTCTCCCCTTCCCCCACCCCAGCTCATGCCCCATGTCTCTCCCCTTCCCTCCACCCCCGCTCATGCCCCGTGTGTCTCTCTCCCTCCCCCCCACCCCCGCTCCTGCCCCGTGTGTCTCTCCCCCTCCCGCCCACCCCCGCTCTTGCCCCATGTGTCTCTCCCCCTCCTGCCCACCCCCGCTCATGCCCCGTGTGTCTCTCTCCCTACCCCCCCACCCCCGCTCATGCCCCGTGTGTCTCTCTCCCTCCCCCCACCCCCGCTCCTGCCCCCTGTGTCTCTCTCCCTCCCCTTCACCCCCGCTCATGCCCCGTGTCTCTCTCCCCTTCCCCCCACCCCCGCTCATGCCCCATGTGTCTCTCTCCCTCCTCACACCCCCGCTCATGCCCCGTGTGTCTCTCTCCCTCCCCCCTACCCCCGCTCATGCCCCGTGTCTCTCTCCCCTTCCCCCACCCCCGCTCATGCCCAGTGTGTCTCTCTCCCACCCCCGCTCATGCCCCGTGTGTCTCTCTCCCTCCATCCTACCCCCGCTCATGCCCCGTGTGTCTCTCTCCCTCCTCTCCACCCCCGCTCATGCCCCGTGTCTCTCTCCCTCCCCCCAACCCCGCTCATGCCCCCTGTGTCTCTCTCCCTCCCCCCGCCCCTGCTCCTGCCCTGTGTGTCTCTCCATCTCCCGCCCGCCCCCCGCTCATGCCCCGTATGTTTCTTCCCCTCCCGCCCACTCCCCGCTCATGCCCCGTGTGTCTCTCCCCCTCCTGCCCACCCCTCGCTCATGCCCCGTGTGTCTCTCCCCCTCCTGCCCACCCCCCGCTCATGCCCCGTGTGTCTCTCTCCCTCCATCCTACCCCCGCTCATGCCCCGTGTGTCTCTCTCCCTCCCCTCCACCCCCGCTCATGCCCCGTGTCTCTCTCCCTCCCCCCAACCCCGCTCATGCCCCCTGTGTCTCTCTCCCTCCCCCCGCCCCTGCTCCTGCCCTGTGTGTCTCTCCATCTCCCGCCCGCCCCCCGCTCATGCCCCGTATGTTTCTTCCCCTCCCGCCCACTCCCCGCTCATGCCCCGTGTGTCTCTCCCCCTCCTGCCCACCCCTCGCTCATGCCCCGTGTGTCTCTCCCCCTCCTGCCCACCCCCCGCTCATGCCCCGTGTGTCTCTCTCCCTCCTGCTGCCCACCCCCCGCTCAAGCCCCGTGTGTCTCTCTTCCTCCCGCCCACCCCCCGCTCATGCCCCGTGTGTCCCTCTCCCTCCCGCCCCCCCTCGCTCTTGCCCCGTGTGTCTCTCTCCCTCCCGCTGACCCCCCGCTCATGCCCTTTGTGTCTCTCTCCCTTCCACCCACCCCCCGCTCATGCCCCGTGTGTCTCTCTCCCTCCCGCCCACCCCCCGCTCATGCCCCGTGTGTCTCTCTCCCTCCCGCTGACCCTCCGCTCATGCCCCGTGTGTCTCTCACCCTCCCGCCCACCCCCCGCTCATGCCCCGTGTGTCCCTCTCCCCTTCCCCCCACTCCCCGCTCATGCCCCGTGTGTCTCCCTCCCTCCCCCCACCCCCGCTCATGCCCTGTGTGTCTCTCTCCCTCCCCCCCACCCCCGCTCATGCCCCGTGTGTCTCTCCCCCTCTCGCCCACCCCCGCTCTTGCCCCGTGTGTCTTTCCCCCTCCCAACCCCGCTAATGCCCATGTGTCTCTCCCCCTCCCGCCCACCCCCCGCTCATGCCCCGTGTGTCTCTCCCCTTCCCCCACCCCAGCTCATGCCCCATGTCTCTCCCCTTCCCTCCACCCCCCGCTCATGCCCCGTGTGTCTCTCTCCCTCCCCTCCACCCCCGCTCCTGCCCCGTGTGTCTCTCCCCCTCCCGCCCACCCCCGCCCCGTGTGTCTCTCTCCCTACCCCCCCACTCCCGCTCATGCCCCGTGTGTCTCTCTCCCTCCCCCCACCCCTGCCCCGTGTGTCTCTCTCCCTCCCCTTCACCCCCGCTCATGCCCCGTGTCTCTCTCCCCTTCCCCCCACCCCCGCTCATGCCCCGTGTGTCTCTCTCCCACCCTCGCTCTTGCCCCGTGTGTCTCTCCCCCTCCCGCCCACCCTCCGCTCATGCCCTGTGTGTCTCTCTCCCCTTCCCCCCACTCCCCGCTCATGCCCCGTGTGTCTCCCTCCCTCCCCCCCACCCCCGCTCAAGCCCTGTGTGTCTCTCCCCCTCCCACCCACCCCCTGCTCATGCCCCGTGTGTCTCTCCCCCTCCCGCCCACCCCCCGCTCATGCCCCGTGTGTCTCTCTCCCTCCCCCCACCCCCGCTCATGCCCCGTGTGTCTCTCCCCCTCTCTCCCACCCCCGCTCTTGCCCCGTGTGTCTTTCCCCCTCCCACCCCCGCTAATGCCCATGTGTCTCTCCCCCTCCCGCACACCCCCCGCTCATGCCCCGTGTGTCTCTCCCCTTCCCCCACCCCTGCTCATGCCCCATGTGTCTCTCTCCCTCCCCCCACCCCAGCTCCTGCCCCATGTCTCTCCCCTTCCGTCCACCCCTGCTCATGCCCCGTGTGTCTCTCTCCGTACCCCCCACCCCCGCTCATGCCCCGTGTGTCTCTCTCCCTCCTCCCCACCCCCGCTCCTGCCCCGTGTGTCTCTCCCCCTCCCACCCACCCCTGCTCTTGCCCCATGCCTAGACCTGAAAAACCAAATGGACGATCTCAGAGACGCAGGCAAACCTGCCCTTCTACTGCTCCTTGACCTCTCTGCAGCGTTCGATCTTGTCGACCACAATACCCTGTGTCACCACCTAGCCACACAAGCCAACTTCTCCCCTAAAGCCTGCCAATGGATCACCTCCTTTCTCAAAGATAGGGCCATGAAAGTCTTTTCTGAAGTTGCTGCTGCCACCCCCAGCCTCCTCACCTGCAGTGTCCCCCAGGGTTCCTGTATCGCACCTACTCTCTACAACCTCTTCACGAGGCCACTGTTTAGCATCTTGGACTCCCTGGGTATCTCATATACCAATTATGCGGACGATACGCAGGTACTCATCCCACTCACGGGCGACTACCTAGCGGACTCCAACACCCTCTCCTCTATCTACTCTACCATCCAATCCTGGATGGCGGAGAAATGGCTTTGCCTCAATGGTGAAAAAACCGAACTCCTCCTTATTGGCTCACCTTTCACCCTCGGCAATCTTGGAGAACAGTAAGCCACCTTCACCATTGATAATATTCCAATTAAAGTCTCTAACCATGTTAAGACACTCGGAGTCTACCTTGACTCCGACCTGTCGATGGACAGACAGGTCAATGCCATCGCCGCCTCCTCAGCCTACTACACCAAAGTCATCAACGCAACAAGGCCCTTCCTGGCCCGTCAAAGCAGCCTCACGATTGCCAGGGCCATCATCGGGTCAAGACTTGACTACTGTAATGCCCTTCTCGTCGGGACCTCCAACAAAAACATCGCCAAACTTCAGCTAGCCCAGAACAATGCTCTAAGGGCAGCCACCGGCACCGCAAGGAGAGACCACATCTCCGAAATCAGAAGGCAAGTGCATTGGCTCCCTGTTAAAGAAAGAATTGTCTTTAAATCTCTTGCCATTACCCACAAATGCATTCACGAGCTTGCCCCCCCCTACCTGACGAACAGAATCACCAGGCACTCCGCCACAAGACCGCTTAGATCTTTCTACGCCAACACCATTGTCAGGCCTACCTCTCGGAAAGTGCGTGCTGGTGGCTCCAGTTTCCCCAGCCTTGCAGCCACGCACTGGAACGCCCTGCCACCTCACCTCAGACTCATCGAGTCCCACCTTGCCTTTAGTAAGGCTATCAAAACCAGACTCTTTGTGTGACTTTAACCTGTTTCTGCCTTTATGCCTGCTAACTTGTAACTAAGAGCCTCCGAATGTAATCTTAAATCTGTGTTTCCTCTGTAACAGCGCCTCGATGCCTCATGGGCTGCAAGTGCGCTTAACAAATGCAAATAAATAAATAAATAAATAAAAATGTGTCTCTCCCCCTCCCGCCCACCCCCCGCTCATGCCCCGTGTGTCTCTCCCCCTCCCGCCCACCCCCCGCTCATGCCCCGTGTGTTTCTCCCCTTCCCCCACCCCCGCTCATGCCCCGTGTGTCTCTTTCCCTCCCCTCACCCCAGCTCATGCCCCATGTCTCTCCCCTTCCCCCCAGCCCCTGCTCATGCCCCGTGTGTCTCTCTCCCTTCCCCCTACCCCCGTTCATGCCCCGTGTGTCTCTCTCCCTCCTCCCACCCCCGCTCCTGCCACCTGTGTCTCTCTCCCTCCCCCCACCCCTGCTCATGCCCCGTGTGTTTCTTCCCCTCCCGCCCACTCCCCGCTCATGCCCCGTGTGTCTCTCCCCCTCCCGCCCACCACTCGCTCATGCCCCGTGTGTCTCTACCCCTCCCGCCCACCCCCCGCTCATGCCCCGTGTGTCTCTCTCCCTCCCGCCCACTCCCCGCTCATGCCCCGTGTGTCTCTAACCCCCTCCGCCCACCCCTCGCTCATGCCCCGTGTGTCTCTCCCCCTCCCGCCCACCCCCCGCTCATGCCCCGTGTGTCTCTCTCCCTCCTGCCCACCCCCCGATCATGCCCCGTGTGTCTCTCTCCCTCCCGCCCACCCCCCGCTCATGCCCCGTGTGTCTCTCTCCCTCCCGCCCCCCCGCTCTTGCCCCGTGTGTCTCTCTCCCTCCCGCTGACCCCCCGCTCATGCCCCGTGTGTCTCTCTCCCTCCCGCCCACCCCCGCTCACGCCCCGTGTGTCTCTCTCCCTCCCGCCCACTCCCCGCTCATGCCCCGTGTGTCTCTCTCCCTCCCGTCCCCCCGCTCATGCCCCGTGTGTCTCTCTCCCTCCCGCTGACCCCCCGCTCATGCCCCGTGTGTCTCTCTCCCTCCCGCCCACCCCCCGCTCATGCCCCGTGTGTCTCTCACCCTCCCGCCCACCCCCCGCTCATGCCCCGTGTGTCTCTCTCCCTCCCGCCCACCCCCCGCTTATGCCCCATGTCTGTCTTCTGTTCCCCCCACTCATGCCCCGTGTCTGTCTCCTGTTCCCCCCACCCCCCGCTCATGCCCCGTATCTGTCTCCTGTTCCCCTCATGTGACGTGTCTGTCTCCTGTTGCCCCCACACCCCCCACTCATGCCCCGTGTCTGTCTCCTGTTCTCCCCACCCCCGCTCATGCCCCGTGTCTGTCTCCTGTTCCCCCCACCTGCTCATGCCCTGTGTCTCTCTCTTGTTGCCCCCCACCCCTCCGCTCATGCCTCATATCTGTCTCCTGTTACCCCCCACCCCTGCCCCATGTGTCTCTCCCCCTCCCGCCCACCCCCCACTCATGCCCCGTGTGTCTCTCCCACTCCCAGCCCCCCTCGCTCATGCCCTGTGTGTCTCTCGCCCTCCCGCCCACCCCCTGCTCCTGCCCCGTGTGTCTCTCCCCCTCCCGCCACCCCCGCTCATGCCCCTTGTGTCTCTCTCCCTCCCCCCACCCCCCGCACATGCCCCGTGTGTCTCTCTCCCCCTTCCCCCCACCCGCTGCTTATGCCCCGTGTTTCTCTCTCCCTCCCGCTGACCCCCGCTCTTTCCCCGTGTGTCTCTCTCCCTCCCGCTGACCCCCGCTCATGCCCCGTGTGTCTCTCTCCCTCCCGCCCACCCCCGCTCATGCCCCGTGTGTCTCTCTCCCTCCCGCCCACCCCCGCTCATGCCCCGTGTGTCTCTCTCCCTCCCGCCCACCCCCTGCTCATGCCCCATGTGTCTCTCTCCCTCCCGCCCCCCCGCTCATGCCCCGTGTTTCTCTCTCCCTCCCGCTGACCCCCGCTCTTTCCCCGTGTGTCTCTCTCCCTCCCGCTGACCCCCGCTCATGCCCCGTGTGTCTCTCTCCCTCCCGCCCACCCCCCGCTCATGCCCCGTGTGTCTCTCGAACCTCCCGCCCACCCCCGCTCATGCCCCGTGTGTCTCTCTCCCTCCCGCCCACCCCCTGCTCATGCCCCATGTGTCTCTCTCCCTCCCACCCCCCTGCTCATGCCCCGTGTGTCTCTCTCCCTCCCGCCCACCCCCGCTCATGCCCCGTGTCTGTCTTCTGTTCCCCCCACTCATGCCCCGTGTCTGTCTCCTGTTCTCCCCACCCCCCGCTCTTGCCCCGTATCTGTCTCCTGTTCCCCTCATGCCCTGTGTCTGTGTCCTGTTCCCCCCACCCCCGCTCATGCCCCTGTCTATATCCTGTTGCCCCCCAACCCCCCGCTCATGCCCCGTGTCTGTCTCCTGTTCCCCCCACCCGCTCATGCCCCGTGTCTGTCTCCTGTTCCCATCACCTGCTCATGCCCTGTGTCTCTCTCTTGTTGCCCCCCAACCCTCCGTTCATGCCCCGTATCTGTCTCCTGTTCCTCCCACCCCCCGCTCATGCCCCGTGTCTGTCTCCTGTTACCCCCCACCCCTGCTCCTGCCCTGTGTGTCTCTCCCCCTCCCGCCCACCCCGCACTCATGTCCCGTGTGTCTCTCCCCCTCCTGCCCACCCCCTGCTCATGCCCTGTGTGTCTCTCCCCCTCCTGCCCACCCCCTGCTTCTGCCCCGTGTGTCTCTCTCCCTCCCGCCACCCCCCGCTCATGCCCCGTGTGTCTCTCTCCCTCCCCCCCACCCCCCGCTCATGCCCCGTGTGTCTCTCTCCCCTTTCCCCCACCCCCCGCTCATGCCCCGTGTGTCTCTCTCCCCTTCCCCCCACCCGCCGCTCATGCCCCGTGTGTCTTGCTCCCTCCCCCATCCCCGCTCATGCCCCGAGTGTCTCTCCCCCTCCCGCCCACCCCCCGCTCATGCCCCGTGTGTCTCTTCCCCTCCCGCCCACCCCCCGCTCATGCCCCGTGTGTCTCGCTCCCTCCCCCCATCCCCGCTCATGCCCCGAGTGTCTCTCCCCCTCCCGCCCACCCCCCGCTCATGCCCCGTGTGTCTCTCCCCCTCCCGCCCACCCCCCGCTCATGCCCCGTGTGTCTCTCTCCCTCCCCCCACCCCCGCTCATGCCCCGTGTGTCTCTCCCCCTCTCTCCCACCCCCGCTCTTGCCCCGTGTGTCTTTCCCCCTCCCACCCCCGCTAATGCCCATGTGTCTCTCCCCCTCCCGCACACCCCCCGCTCATGCCCCGTGTGTCTCTCCCCCTCCCCCACCCCTGCTCATGCCCCATGTGTCTCTCTCCCTCCCCCCACCCCAGCTCCTGCCCCATGTCTCTCCCCTTCCGTCCACCCCTGCTCATGCCCCGTGTGTCTCTCTCCGTACCCCCCACCCCCGCTCATGCCCCGTGTGTCTCTCTCCCTCCTCCCCACCCCCGCTCCTGCCCCGTGTGTCTCTCCCCCTCCCACCCACCCCTGCTCTTGCCCCATGCCTAGACCTGAAAAACCAAATGGACGATCTCAGAGACGCAGGCAAACCTGCCCTTCTACTGCTCCTTGACCTCTCTGCAGCGTTCGATCTTGTCGACCACAATACCCTGTGTCACCACCTAGCCACACAAGCCAACTTCTCCCCTAAAGCCTGCCAATGGATCACCTCCTTTCTCAAAGATAGGGCCATGAAAGTCTTTTCTGAAGTTGCTGCTGCCACCCCCAGCCTCCTCACCTGCAGTGTCCCCCAGGGTTCCTGTATCGCACCTACTCTCTACAACCTCTTCACAAGGCCACTGTTTAGCATCTTGGACTCCCTGGGTATCTCATATACCAATTATGCGGACGATACGCAGGTACTCATCCCACTCACGGGCGACTACCTAGCGGACTCCAACACCCTCTCCTCTATCTACTCTACCATCCAATCCTGGATGGCGGAGAAATGGCTTTGCCTCAATGGTGAAAAAACCGAACTCCTCCTTATTGGCTCACCTTTCACCCTCGGCAATCTTGGAGAACAGTATGCCACCTTCACCATTGATAATATTCCAATTAAAGTCTCTAACCATGTTAAGACACTCGGAGTCTACCTTGACTCCGACCTGTCGATGGACAGACAGGTCAATGCCATCGCCGCCTCCTCAGCCTACTACACCAAAGTCATCAACGCAACAAGGCCCTTCCTGGCCCGTCAAAGCAGCCTCACGATTGCCAGGGCCATCATCGGGTCAAGACTTGACTACTGTAATGCCCTTCTCGTCGGGACCTCCAACAAAAACATCGCCAAACTTCAGCTAGCCCAGAACAATGCTCTAAGGGCAGCCACCGGCACCGCAAGGAGAGACCACATCTCCGAAATCAGAAGGCAAGTGCATTGGCTCCCTGTTAAAGAAAGAATTGTCTTTAAAACTCTTGCCATTACCCACAAATGCATTCACGAGCTTGCCCCCCCCTACCTGACGAACAGAATCACCAGGCACTCCGCCACAAGACCGCTTAGATCTTTCTACGCCAACACCATTGTCAGGCCTACCTCTCGGAAAGTGCGTGCTGGTGGCTCCAGTTTCCCCAGCCTTGCAGCCACGCACTGGAACGCCCTGCCACCTCACCTCAGACTCATCGAGTCCCACCTTGCCTTTAGTAAGGCTATCAAAACCAGACTCTTTGTGTGACTTTAACCTGTTTCTGCCTTTATGCCTGCTAACTTGTAACTAAGAGCCTCCGAATGTAATCTTAAATCTGTGTTTCCTCTGTAACAGCGCCTCGATGCCTCATGGGCTGCAAGTGCGCTTAACAAATGCAAATAAATAAATAAATAAATAAAAATGTGTCTCTCCCCCTCCCGCCCACCCCCCGCTCATGCCCCGTGTGTCTCTCCCCCTCCCGCCCACCCCCCGCTCATGCCCCGTGTGTTTCTCCCCTTCCCCCACCCCCGCTCATGCCCCGTGTGTCTCTTTCCCTCCCCTCACCCCAGCTCATGCCCCATGTCTCTCCCCTTCCCCCCAGCCCCTGCTCATGCCCCGTGTGTCTCTCTCCCTTCCCCCTACCCCCGTTCATGCCCCGTGTGTCTCTCTCCCTCCTCCCACCCCCGCTCCTGCCACCTGTGTCTCTCTCCCTCCCCCCACCCCTGCTCATGCCCCGTGTGTTTCTTCCCCTCCCGCCCACTCCCCGCTCATGCCCCGTGTGTCTCTCCCCCTCCCGCCCACCACTCGCTCATGCCCCGTGTGTCTCTCCCGCCCCCCCGCCCACCCCTCGCTCATGCCCCGTGTGTCTCTCCCCCTCCCGCCCACCCCCCGCTCATGCCCCGTGTGTCTCTCTCCCTCCTGCCCACCCCCCGATCATGCCCCGTGTGTCTCTCTCCCTCCCGCCCACCCCCCGCTCATGCCCCGTGTGTCTCTCTCCCTCCCGCCCCCCCGCTCTTGCCCCGTGTGTCTCTCTCCCTCCCGCTGACCCCCCGCTCATGCCCCGTGTGTCTCTCTCCCTCCCGCCCACCCCCGCTCACGCCCCGTGTGTCTCTCTCCCTCCCGCCCACTCCCCGCTCATGCCCCGTGTGTCTCTCTCCCTCCCGTCCCCCCGCTCATGCCCCGTGTGTCTCTCTCCCTCCCGCTGACCCCCCGCTCATGCCCCGTGTGTCTCTCTCCCTCCCGCCCACCCCCCGCTCATGCCCCGTGTGTCTCTCACCCTCCCGCCCACCCCCCGCTCATGCCCCGTGTGTCTCTCTCCCTCCCGCCCACCCCCCGCTTATGCCCCATGTCTGTCTTCTGTTCCCCCCACTCATGCCCCGTGTCTGTCTCCTGTTCCCCCCACCCCCCGCTCATGCCCCGTATCTGTCTCCTGTTCCCCTCATGTGACGTGTCTGTCTCCTGTTGCCCCCACACCCCCCACTCATGCCCCGTGTCTGTCTCCTGTTCTCCCCACCCCCGCTCATGCCCCGTGTCTGTCTCCTGTTCCCCCCACCTGCTCATGCCCTGTGTCTCTCTCTTGTTGCCCCCCACCCCTCCGCTCATGCCTCATATCTGTCTCCTGTTACCCCCCACCCCTGCCCCATGTGTCTCTCCCCCTCCCGCCCACCCCCCACTCATGCCCCGTGTGTCTCTCCCACTCCCAGCCCCCCTCGCTCATGCCCTGTGTGTCTCTCGCCCTCCCGCCCACCCCCTGCTCCTGCCCCGTGTGTCTCTCCCCCTCCCGCCACCCCCGCTCATGCCCCGTGTGTCTCTCTCCCTCCCCCACCCCCCGCACATGCCCCGTGTGTCTCTCTCCCCTTCCCCCCACCCGCTGCTTATGCCCCGTGTTTCTCTCTCCCTCCCGCTGACCCCCGCTCTTTCCCCGTGTGTCTCTCTCCCTCCCGCTGACCCCCGCTCATGCCCCGTGTGTCTCTCTCCCTCCCGCCCACCCCCCGCTCATGCCCCGTGTGTCTCTCTCCCTCCCGCCCACCCCCGCTCATGCCCCGTGTGTCTCTCTCCCTCCCGCCCACCCCCTGCTCATGCCCCATGTGTCTCTCTCCCTCCCGCCCCCCCGCTCATGCCCCGTGTTTCTCTCTCCCTCCCGCTGACCCCCGCTCTTTCCCCGTGTGTCTCTCTCCCTCCCGCTGACCCCCGCTCATGCCCCGTGTGTCTCTCTCCCTCCCGCCCACCCCCAGCTCATGCCCCGTGTGTCTCTCTCCCTCCCGCCCACCCCCGCTCATGCCCCGTGTGTCTCTCTCACTCCCGCCCACCCCCTGCTCATGCCCCATGTGTCTCTCTCCCTCCCGCCCCCCTGCTCATGCCCCGTGTGTCTCTCTCCCTCCCGCCCACCCCCGCTCATGCCCCGTGTCTGTCTTCTGTTCCCCCCACTCATGCCCCGTGTCTGTCTCCTGTTCTCCCCACCCCCCGCTCTTGCCCCGTATCTGTCTCCTGTTCCCCTCATGCCCCGTGTCTGTGTCCTGTTCCCCCCACCCCCGCTCATGCCCCTGTCTATATCCTGTTGCCCCCCAACCCCCCGCTCATGCCCCGTGTCTGTCTCCTGTTCCCCCCACCCGCTCATGCCCCGTGTCTGTCTCCTGTTCCCATCACCTGCTCATGCCCTGTGTCTCTCTCTTGTTGCCCCCCAACCCTCCGTTCATGCCCCGTATCTGTCTCCTGTTCCTCCCACCCCCCGCTCATGCCCCGTGTCTGTCTCCTGTTACCCCCCACCCCTGCTCCTGCCCTGTGTGTCTCTCCCCCTCCCGCCCACCCCGCACTCATGTCCCGTGTGTCTCTCCCCCTCCTGCCCACCCCCTGCTCATGCCCTGTGTGTCTCTCCCCCTCCTGCCCACCCCATGCTTCTGCCCCGTGTGTCTCTCCCCCTCCCGCCACCCCCCGCTCATGCCCCGTGTGTCTCTCTCCCTCCCCCCCACCCCCCGCTCATGCCCCGTGTGTCTCTCTCCCCTTTCCCCCACCCCCCGCTCATGCCCCGTGTGTCTCTCTCCCCTTCCCCCCACCCGCCGCTCATGCCCCGTGTGTCTCGCTCCCTCCCCCCATCCCCGCTCATGCCCCGAGTGTCTCTCCCCCTCCCGCCCACCCCCCGCTCATGCCCCGTGTGTCTCTTCCCCTCCCGCCCACCCCCCGCTCATGCCCCGTGTGTCTCTCCCCCTCTCGCCCACCCCCCGCTCATGCCCCGTGTGTCTCTCTCCCTCCCGCCCACCCCCCGCTCATGCCCCGTATGCCTCTCTCCCTCCCGCCCACCCCCTGCTCATGCCCCGTGTGTCTCTCTCCCACCCGCCCACCGCCCGCTCATGCCCCGTGTGTCTCTCACCCTCCCGCCCACCCCCCGCTCATGCCCTGTGTTTCTCTCTCCCTCCCGCCCACCCCCCGCTCATGCCCCGTGTCTGTCTCTCCCCTTCCCCCCACCCCCTGCTCATGCCCCATGTCTGTCTTCTGTTCCCCCCGCTCATGCTCCGTGTCTGTCTCCTGTTCTCCCCACCCCCCGCTCGTGCCCCGTATCTGTCTCCTGTTCCCCTCATGTGACATGTCTGTCTCCTGTTGCCCCCCGCTCATGCCCCGTGTCTGTCTCCTGTTCTCCCCGCCCCCGCTCATGCCCCGTGTCTATCTCCTGTTGCCCCCCACCCCCCGCTCATGCCCAGTGTCTGTCTCCTGTTCCCCCACCCACTCATGCACCGTGTCTGTCTCCTGTTCCCCCCGCTCATGCCCCGTGTCTCTCTCTTGTTGCCCCCCGACCCCCGCTCATGCCCTGTGTCTGTATCCTGTTCCTCCCACCCCCGCTCATGCCCCGTGTCTGTCTCCTGTTACCCGCCACCCCCCCGCTCATGCCCCGTGTCTTTTCTCCCCACCCCCCACTCATGCCCCGTGTCTGTTGTTCCCCCCACCCCCCGCTCATGCCCGTGTCTGTCTCCTGTTCCCCCACCCCTCGCTCATGCCCCATGTCTGTCTCCTGTTCCCCCCAACCCCGCTCATGCCCCGTGTCTCTCCAGTTGCCCCCCACCCCCGCTCATGCTCCGTGTCTGTCTCCTGTTCTCCCCACCCCCGCTCATGCTCCGTGTCTGTCTGCTGTTCCCCCCACCCCCGCTAATGCCCCATGTCTGTCTCCTCTCCTGTTGCCCCCCACCCCCTGCTCATGCCCCGTGTCTGTCTCCTGTTGCCCCCCACACCCCGCTCATGCCCCGTGTCTGTCTCTGTTGTTCCCCCCACCCCCAGCTCATGCCTCGTGTCTGTCTCCTGTTCCCCCCACCCCCCGCTCATGCCCCGTGTCTCTCTCCTGTTGCCCCCCAGCCCCCGCTCATGCCACATGTCTGTCTCCTGTACCCCCCACCCCCCGCTCATGCCCCGTGTCTGTCTCCTGTTCCCCCCACCTGCTCATGCCCCGTGTCTGTCTCTTGTTCCCCCCCGCTCATGCCCCTTGTTTCTCTCTTGTTGCCCCCCACCCCCTGCTCATGCCCCGTGTCTGTATCCTGTTCCTCCCACCCCCGCTGATGCCCCGTGTCTGTCTCCTGTTACCCCCAACCCCCCGCTCATGCCCTGTATCTGTTCTCCCCACCCCCCGCTCATGCCCCGTGTCTGTTGTTCCCCCCACCCCCCGCTCATGCCCCGTATCTTTCTCCTGTTCCCCCCACCCCTCGCTCATGCCCCATGTCTATCTCCTGTTGTCCCACCCCCCGCTCATTCCCCGTGTCTCTCCAGTTGCCCCCCACCCCCGCTCATGCCCCGTGTCTGTCTCCTGTTGCCCCCCACCCCCCGCTCATGTCCCGTGTCTGTCTCCTGTTCTCCCCACCCCCGCTCATGCTCCTTGTCTGTCTCCTGTTCCCCCCACCCCCGCTAATGCCCCATGTCTGTCTCCTGTTGTCCCCCACCCCCTGCTCATGCCCCGTGTCTGTCTCCTGTTGCCCCCCACCCCCGCTCATGCCCCGTGTCTGTCTCCTGTTGCCCCCCACCCTCTGCTCATGCCCCGTGTCTGTCTCTGTTGTTCCCCCACCCCCCGCTCATGCCTCGTGTCTGTCTCCTGTTCCCCCACCCCCCACTCAAGCCCTGTGTCTCTCTCCTGTACCCCCCACCCCCCGCTCATGCCCCGTGTCTGTCTCCTGTTCCCCCCACCCGCTCATGCCCCGTGTCTCTCTCCTGTTGCCCCCCCGCTCATGCCCCGTGTCTGTCTCCTGTTCCCCCCACCCGCTTATGCCCTGTGTCTCTCTCCTGTTGCCCCCCACCCCCTGCTCATGCCCCGTGTCTGTCTCCTGTACCCCCTCCTCCCCCCCGCTCATGCCCCGTGTCTCTCTCCTGTTGCCCCCACCCCATGCTCATGCCCCATGTCTGTCACCTGTACCCCCCACCCCCGCTCATGCCCCTTGTCTCTCTCCTGTTGCCTCCCACCCCACGCTCATGCCCCGTGTCTGCCTTCTGTTCCCCCCACCCCCCGCTCATGCCCCGTGTCTGTCTCCCGTTCCCCCACCCCCCGCTCATGCCCTGTGTCTGTCTCCTGTTGCCCCCACCCATGCCCTGTGTCAGTCTCCTGTTGCCCCCACCCATGCCCTGTGTCAGTCTCCTGTACCCCCCACTCCGCGCTCATGCCCCGTGTCTCTCTCCTGTTGCCCCCCACATCCCTGCTCATGCCCCGTGTCTGTCTCCTGTTGCCCCCCGGCCCCCCGCTCATGCCTCATGTCTGTCTCCTGTTCTCCCCACCCCCGCTCATGCCCCGTATCTGTCTCCTGTTCCCCCGTCCCCCGCTCATGCCCCGTGTCTGTCTCCTGTTCTCCCACCCCCCGCTCATGCCCCGTGTCTGTCTCCTGTTCCCCTCACCCCCCGCTCATGCCCCGTGCCGCTCTCCTGTTGGCCCCATCCCCCGCTCATGCCCCGTGTCTGTCTCCTGTTCTCCCCACCCCCCCCGCTCATGCCCTGTGTCTCCCTCGTGTTCCCCCCACCCCCCGCTCATGCCCCTTGTCTCTCTTCTTTCACCCCCACCCTCGCTCATGTCCCATGTGTGCCCTGTAACCCCCCCGCTCATGCCCCGTGTCTCCCTTGTGTTCCTCCCCACCCCCTGCTCATACCCCGTGTCTCCCTCATGTTCCTCCCCACCCGCTGCTCATGCCATGTGTCTCTCTCTTGTTCCCCCACCACCACTCATGCCCCGTGTTTCCTTCCTTTTCCCCCCAGCCCCTGCTCATGCCCCGTTTGTACCCTGTTCCCTCTCACCCCCCGCTCATGCCCATGTGTCTCCCCTGTTCCCCCCCACCCTCGCTCATGCCCTGTTGTGTTCTTTATACACCCTGCCTTCCCTTTCCATGGTGGCCATCTTGGTAAAAGATTTTCCTTCCTAAGGCATCCCGGTGTAGGAAGGAAAATCTTTTTGTTTTTTTTACCACCCGGCGTTCCCACTTTGAGGACATAAGATGTTAGTGGTCTTCATCTATTGAAAAGGATGTTATGGTGACGTTGCACTAATAAAAACCTTTAAAATTTAGTTAAAAAAAATGTTACAGGGACGTAATGGTTAAGTTGCACTAATAAAAACCTATGAAATTCAATGAAAAAACCTTGTTAAAGGGACGTTATGGTTCCAAGTAAAACCGAAAAACCCTTGAAATTCACCAGTTATGGTAAGCTAAGCAACCATAACTTGTGCCACCACCGTGCACTGCTAAGACTTACACCCAGGACATCAAAGATGACATCACAAATGTCATTGATGACATCACTGATGACATCATATGTCTGGCTCACTCTTTTTTCTTTTGCTGACATATCTAGTCCACATGGTTTTCTTCAGTAACAGTCAGAAACTAAACATTTTATTTTATTTGTAGAGGTATCCTTCAAGTAGGTTCTTACAGTAATTCCCTTAGAGTCCAGTCACATCATATGAAACATATACATACGGGAAGACACAAGCTTGAAAGACAGAAATCCTTTTTGTGCATAAAGATAATCAATAGACTTATGAGCACTTTCTGATAGTTCAGTTGTTTTTTTTTATGGCTGTACTTTCCCTGTATATGGTCATATTTGTAAACATTGTACTCATACTACTTTCCTTAGGGTCCAATCACATCAAGTGATACGTATACCTAAGATAAATAGCAGCTTTGAAACAGAGCAATCATTTATTTGCATGAAAATAATAAGTTAAATTATGAATTGTTTCTGCTACTACTTGTGCTTTTTTGCTATCTTCACTTTCCCTGTATATACCCATATTGGTATGTGTTCTTGTGTCTTTGTGTTTTGTCTATAGTAATGCAATTATGTAATACATGTGTTTTATTAGCTACTTATTACATATTTCACAGTACACAAAAATCTATTAAGAAAACAATTATCATTTCATTATTCAACATATTAACATTACGAATATTATACCTTCATCTTGTACACTGCACACAATGTTATGTTTATGTATGAGTAGCTTAGTATACTAGATAGAACGCCATAATAGAATGCTATTTATATCAATGCATCGTTCAATGCACTAATTAGGGTATACTATTTATTGCAATGATCCTTGACACTTGTTTCGCAACCTTATAATAAGAATCCCTTGTACACATATTTCATGAAAAGTACATACACATGTGATGTCATCAGTGATGTCATCAATGACATTTGTGATGTCATCTTTGATGTCGTGGGTGTTAGTCTTAGCAGTGTACAGTGGTGGCGCGAGTTATGGTTGCTTAGCTTACCATAACTGGCGAATTTCAAGGGTTTTTCGGTTTTACTTGGAACCATAACATTCCTTTGACAAGTTTTTTCACTGAATTTTATAGGTTTTTAGTAGCGCAACTTAACCATAACGTCCCTTTAACAAAGTTTTTTCACTGAATTACATGGCCACGGTAGTGGCCATGTAGTTATGGTTAAGTTGCTGTTTCCATAGGAAGAGCACTTTTTGGGCGGCTTATAACTTCGATCTCCCCGGACGGATCCTCACCAAACTTTGCAGAAAAAGTTGTTGGGTCACTCTGAATTTTTTTGCAAAGTTTGGTGAGGATTCGTCCAGGGGGGGCAAAGTTATAGGGGGGGTCCCAAAACTTTTTTTTTCCCATAGACTGAATGGGAAAAAACTTTGCGCACGGCTACAGCCCGAACCGCTGGACGGATTTACACCAAATTTGCGGCAGGAGCGGTGGCCTGGTCCCAAAAGCGTGCTTTTGTAAATTTGGTGTAAATCCGTCCAGTAGTTTTTTAAAAATGACTAAAATGTAAGGCAAAAAAATTAGTGATATCTGCGTTCGCTTCGCGGACGGACTTCCCTGTTCGCTCCGCGGACAGCACCCCGATTGGCCCGTGGGCTTGAGTCATGTCCGCGGACATGCGACGTGTTCGCTGATTGGACGGCGAGGGGCGTGGAGCGCGTCAGATTTTCTGTGGCACCCGCCATCTTGTATTCGCAGTCGACCGCGTACAGCGCAGTGAAACGTGGATAAAAAATTGTATTTAGTGCCGTGTGTTGGTGTGTAAGAGTGTTTGGGGAGGGTGGGGGAGTATGAGATAGGTTCAATGCTTTGTTTTTTTATGTACTAGACGTTTTTGTTGCGTTCGATTTGTCCGCGGAGAACACGGCTGTTCTGACATTTTGTAAATAAACTAAATGGTGGGGTGTTTAGAGGACGGAGTATGTGTCATTTTTGTTCGCAAGGAAGGTAAAAATGAGCTATGAACACTCGCGGTGTACTTAATTGTTCGTAAATACACAAACTGGGGGTGTCCTCAGGACGCTGTCTGTATTGTAATTTGTCTAGTTGAATGTGTTCTAAGAACACTAGCAGTGTCCCGAAATGGTTGCAATTACACAAAATGGGGGTGTTCTGAGAACGTTGTTTGTATTGTTCATTGTCAGGGTGAAAGTGTTTTAAGAGCACTCCTTTTGTCCGCTAATAGTACAATTTCCTAGGGGCGTCAACCGACTTTTTGTCCACTAAAGAAACGATAAATCCGGCTGGTGTGCGTCGACATTATGTGATAATCCTATGACTGGCGCT
Source organism: Ambystoma mexicanum (assembly GCF_040938575.1). NCBI lineage: Eukaryota > Metazoa > Chordata > Amphibia > Caudata > Ambystomatidae > Ambystoma > Ambystoma mexicanum. The sequence goes on along the minus strand of NC_090933.1, from coordinate 331,155,083 downwards.
ATTGAACTGGCTGACTTGCTTTTGCGACACTAAATCATATCTCCCGCCACTAAGCCTGATATTATCAAAGCATTCATATTCCCCGCCTCTCTCCGTGACGTTACAGGGTGCGTAATGAAACGCGCCCAGTCGTCTCCAGTACTACGCGACTTTACACAGAACCCGGAAGACAACACACATTATGTCACAACACAGGGCGCCACAATTCAGAATATGAAACTGTGATTTAAAAGCAAAGAGCAAGATTGTAAATGTTGTAAAGTACATTTATTTGACATCAAATGTTTAGAGAATATTCAGCAATTTGCATTTGTCTTTATTGTCGATCCGCAAAAGTTCATGTTGAGACACGCGATGTTCCTTTGCGGTACAGAGAGTGTTAGATCAGGTTACAACTCAGTGCGCCACAATTCAGAATATGAAACTGTGGTTTAAAAGTAAACAGCAGGATTGTACACTTGGTAAAGTACATTTATTTCACATGAAATGTTTAGTGAATATTCAGCGATTTGCTATTGTCTTTGCTGTCGATCAGCAAAAGTTTATTTGGAGCCGCGCATTGTTCCTTTGTGGTAGATAGGCTGTTGGTTTATGATAAAAGCAGTAAATGGTCTCTCTGATAATCGGAAGGTTGCTCCAACAACGAGCCATTAGACCACCGTATTGGTTGGTATGTTGTTTGTAGCCACTAGTACTGCGTAAGGGCATATTGGTCCTTGGCGATTGTCCCATAAAATGGTGAGGGTCATGAAGTTGCATATTTGGACTTGCACCTGGCAGTTGAAGACCCCATCCGCTGGAGTCTGTAAATTGTGACATAGACAAAACGGGGCCACGTACCTGTTTTAAAAAACATAAATTAGTCTCACCAGCCGATCTTTATTAAAAATCATCATTTTATTTATTAGGGGGTGAAACTATTTGCTATCGAAGATATTGCAACAGAGTATGTTAATAATAAAAAAATAATATTTTCCCATTCATATAGCGCTAAGAACTGTGAGGTATCTAAGCGGTGCTTATTATTAACCACGGTGTGTGGTGCTCATTTATCGACCACGGAAGGATGAAAGGCTGAGTTTGGGCTTGCCTGGATTCGAATTTGCGTTAGCAAGCTGTGCACGGATGTCAAAGCGAGCGCTGTACTCGCTGTGCCACTTGATAGGCTACAGTAAAGTGGCACAGCGAGTAGAGCGTTTGACCGCCTATAGACCGGTTAAATTATTTCTATTAACCCACTCTGTGTCGTCTGCCTTTTTCAGAGCCCTCTAAACGACAGGGGATCAAATCGGCGGTGATAGTACGCGGTAGAAAACATTATGCCACTTTCAACGAACAAGTTCAACTTCAGCGATCTTTAATGCTACGCTATTGTAATTATATTTGGTATAAAGTAATGTAAAGGGTTACTTACAATACAATTGCAATTTCCATTGTCTACGAGTGGTGCAGTCCGAAAATACGACTCCGCGTGTGCCAACGATCTTTCGCATAGTGATATAATATGTAAAAGTGGTTTCGTTTCAGAAATTTCATCTTTATCTTCTCTTACGTTTTAGCAACACTCCTTCAAGAGAAGTCTTTCATCACAATCTCTGTCTGTCAAGGTCAAAACACAATACATCCTTATAGTCTGCTTCGTGAGCCTCTCCGGGGCCCGAGAAAAAAATGAAGCAGCTGACCTTCACTGTGAACGAGCATAAATTCTTACTTTGCAACATTCTGTGTAAAGCCATCTGTAGAAGTTGTTTTTTGCATTCCATGTTTGTATATTGTTTGCGTGATATTAAAAAAAGTTTGTTTAAAGGACGTTATGGTTCTAAGTACAGCCGAAAGACCCCTGAAAATAGCAAGTTATGGTAAGCTATGAAAAATAACTCGCGCCAACACCATGCACTGCTAAGACTAACACCCAGGACATCAAAGATGACATCGCAAATGTCATTGATGAAATCATTGATGACATCACATGTGTATGTACTTTTCATGGAATTTGTGTACTAGGGATTTTCATTATAATGTTCCGAAAAAAGTGTCAAGGATATTGCAATAAATATCATACCGTTATTAGTGCTTTGCACAATGCATTTATATCAATAAATAGCATTGTATTATGGGATTCTATGTAGTATACTGAGCTGCTAATGGAGAAAGATAGCATTGTGTGCAGAGTACAAGATAAAAGTATAATATTTGTAATGTTAATATGTAGAATAATGAAATGATAATTGACCTGAAATGTTGGAAAATTCAGAAAATGGGGGTGTTCTGAGGACGTTATTCGTATTGTGTGATTGCTTAGCTGTATGCAATGAGGGAATGGTACAGAGAGTAAAGTGGACGCCGTCCGCGGACACCGCGGCTGTTCGTGGACAGGGCGTGGTAAATCCGGATTTTTCCAGGAAATCCAACATGGAAAGAAGACTGTACGGATCAGCCAATCAGATGTCGAGGTTGTGGATTTGTGTTGAAAGAGACTGTGTGTGGTGAAGATGGCAGAAGTGGAGAAAGTCAGGGTGTTGGTGCTCGGAGATATGTTTGTGTATGGTTTACAGCAGTACGCTGAATGCAGGCATGTTGAAAAGAACTTTGATGTCAAAGGAGTGGAGGTGGTGTGGAGCACTGTGCCTGATTGCAATGTATAGGGAATTGTACAAGTTTGTGCGGCTATGGCCACGATGAACAGTCCGCATGTGGTAGTTTTGCACTATGGTGCTTTCCATTTGGGCAACGTCAGTGCCCCTACTTTGTTGGCTGATTTGGAATGCTTGGTTCAAGCCGTAGTGAAGATCCTTCCAAATGCGAAAGTAATTTTTTCTGGATTACTACCTAGGGCAATATGGGACAATAGTTCAGTTTTTTGTCCTCAGCAAAACATTGCTAGGTGTGTCATCAACCGAGGCATGTGTGCCTTCATGCTTAGAGCTGGTATGTTCTTCTGTAACAATGAGAATATTGATGCCAGTAATGCTGTTAATTTTAAAGAAGATGGCATTTCTTTATCTTTTACCGGAAATGCCTTTTTATTTTGGAATGTAAGGGTTGCTTTGGAGAAGGTTATGTGAAGATTTTAGGAGTAAAGTAAGAAAAAAATAACAAGAAAAAAAATATAAAATAACAGGTGTCTGTCAAGCATCTGTAAAAAAAAACGGCTCTTTTCAGAACCAACTTCAAAGGGGAAATGGGGCACACTATTTAAATTTACATTCACCACGCTCAGATTTTCGATGTGTCCGCAGACATGGCGGTAGTCCGCAGACATGAAAATCACTACGAGGGGGTTAGTATGTTCTATGTTACATGTCAGGGATATTATGGTTAAGTTGTGTTACTAAAAACCTATGAAATTCAGTGAAAAAACTTTGTTAAAGGGACGTTATGGTTCCAAGTAAAACCGAAAAACCCTTGAAATTCGCCAGTTATGGTAACATAAGCAACCATAACTCACGCCACTGTGCACTGCTAACACTAACACCCAGGACATTGAAGATGGCATCACAAATGTCATTGATGACATAACTGATGACATCACATGGCTGGCTTTCCCTTTTTATCCTTTACTGACATATCGAAGCCACATAGTTTTCTGCAGTAACAGTCAGGAAGTAAAAGTTGAAACATCATATATGAAACATGTACGTAGCGGAAGATACAGGCTTGAAAGAGAGGAATCCTTTCTGCGCATGAAGATAATCATTATGGTATCAGCACTTTGTCATAGTTTTAGTTTTTATTACTCTACCTTCCCTCTATATGCTCATATTTGTATACATTATAGTCACTCACCATAGAGTGAATGGGAAAAAAAATGTGCTCGCGTCTACAGCCCAAACCGCTGGACGGATTTCCACCAAATTTGGACCAGGATCAGCGGCTTGGTCCCGAAAGCGTGCTTTTGCAAATTTGGTGAAAATTCGTCCAGTAGTTTTTTTTTAAAATGACCAAAAAGTAGGTTAAAAAAAATTAGTTATATCTGTGTTCGGTTTGCGGATACACTTCCCTGTTCGCTCCGCGGAAAGTGTCCTGATTGGCAATCGTCTTGCGTGATGTTCGCGGACATGCAAAGTGTTCGCTGATTGGACGGCGTGGAGCGTGAAGCGCGTCAGATTTTTCGGTAGCGCCCGCCATATTGAATTCGCGGACGTCCCGGACAGCGCGGTGAAACTTTGTTCAAAATGTGTATTTTGTAGAGTGTGTTGGTGTGTAGGAGTGTTTGGGGAGGGTGGGAGTGTGTGAGATAGGATGAAAGTTGTATTTTTTATGTGTTAGACGTTCTTTTTGTGTTCGATTTGTTTGCGGACATCACAGGTGTTCTGAAATTTTCTAAATAAACTGACTAGGGGGTGTTTTAAGGAGTCAAAATGTGTCCGTTTTGTTTGCAAGCAAAGTAAACTGTTCTAAGAACACTTGCGGTGTCCGGGGAGTGTTCGTAGGTGGTGTACTGAGGACGCTGTCCGTATTGTTCTCTGTCAAGTTGAATGTGTTCTAAGAACACGCGCGGTGTCCTGAAATGTTTGCAAATAAAGAAAATGGGGGTGTTATGAAGACGCTTCTAAGAACACTTGCGGTGTCCGGGGAGTGTTCGTAGGGGGTGTCCTGAGGAGGCTGTCCGTATTGTTCTCTGTCAAGTTGAGTCTGTCCTAAGAACACTCGCGGTGTCCTGAAATGTTCGCAAATAAACAAAATGGGGGTGTTCTGAAGACGCTTCTAAGAACACTCGCGGTGTCCGGGGAGTGTTCGTAGGGGGTGTCCTGAGGACGCTGTCCGTATTGTTCTTTGTAAAGTTGAATGTGTCCTAAGAACACTCGCGGTGTCCTGAAATGTTCGCAAATAAACAAGATGGTGGTGTTCTGAAGACGCTTCTAAGAACACTCCCGGTGTCCGGGGAGTGTTCGTAGGGGGTGTCCTGAGGACGCTGTCCGTATTGTTCTTTGTCAAGTTGAATGTGTCCTAAGAACACTCACAGTGTCTTGAAATGTTCGCAAATAAACAAGATGGGGGTGTTCTGAAGACGTTTTTGAGAACACTCCCGGTGTCCTGGAATGTTCGTAGGGGGTGTCCTGAGGACGCTGTCCGTATTGTTCTCTGTCAAGTTGAATGTGTCCTAAGAACACTCGCGGTGTCCTGAATTGTTCGCAAATAAACTAGATGGGGGTGTTCTGAAGACGTTTTTGAGAACACTCCCGGTGTCCTGGAATGTTCGTAGGGGGTGTCCTTAGGACAGTGTCCGTATTGTTCATTGTTAAGTTGAAAGTGTTCTAAGAACTATCGCGTTGTTCTGAAATGTTTGTAGGGGGTGTCCTGAAAACGGTGTCCGTATTGTTCGCTGGCAAGCTCAAAGTGTTCTAAGAACACTCACATTGTTCGCGGACATTAAAAGTTTCCCATAGATCATAGTTGAAATGTTTGACTCTATGGATGTGATATGCTGCGGTGGTTGTTGCCAGGGCATAGAGTCTTGGGTGCATGGCCATTTGGCCATGCACCCAAGACTCTATGCCCTGGCAAAAACCACCGCAGCATATCACATTCATATTTGTTTATAAGTTTGGGTGAAAAACAAATGTATAAGGAACAAAGGTATTAGATACTATGGATGTGATGTGCTGCTATGGTTGTCCTTATTATTGTATACTTACTGTTTGGTCTAGTAATGGGAGTCCATGTTTTTTTTCTTCATTTCTGTGATAAAAGAAAATAGCATGTTAGTATTAGTATTTTGTAATGACTTATTACATTGTATAAGCAATATACTTTTATTTTTTTTCGACCCTCATATTTAGTAGAGTACAAATCAGAGTACTATGCAATTTGCTCAGTTTCTGTATTTGTTGCTAAAATCATTGGGTCTGTGGGAGAAAAAAAATCCATGTTGGATATAAAAAAAACCTTTTTCTGTTATGCTACAGTTTATTTGTTTGTTTGTTTTCAGTGTTCACTTGTTGTTTCTGGCTAATGCTTTATACTTTGCTTTGTTGTATTTCTTTTGGAACAGTAACAGATTCTTCATTTGTTTTGATATTATAAAATTTTGGAGCAGTTAGATACCAATTGGCATATTCTAACTGTCTATTTCTTTAATATATAGTAGTGGTTTTCATTTACCTATTTGGATATTGTTAAATTTTGGGACAGTTAGATACCAATTGGCGTATTCTAACTGTGTATTTTTTGGCCTAATTTAGTGGTATTCATTTATCTGATTAGTTGTTGTAGAATCTTTGAGTGTTAGATAGCTTTTGGAGTATTCTAACAGTTTATATTACTTTAACACACATTAATAATTTTGGGACAGTTAGATACCAATTGGCGTATTCTAACTGTGTATTTCTTGGTCTAATTTAGTGGTATTCATTTATCTGATTAGTTGTTGTAGAATCTTTGAGCAGTTAGATAGGTTTTGGAGTATTCTAACAGTTTATATTTTTGTAACACAAATATACTGAAAGGTTTAAATACAGTTTATTTATCAAATTTTGGTTTTAAGAACATCAAATAAGCGTTTGTAAGATTTGCTGGCAATCTCTGCTTTAGAGTAATGGTACTATCATTACATTCAAACCATCCACATTTCTTTTTTATGTATGCAGTGTAGTGCCCTGAATTGGTTGTTGCTCCTGCGTGGTAGATTATACCTATTGTTGTGAAGGTTTTCTTACCAAGTGATATTTGACCATGTGTGAATCCAGTCAGCTTGCAGTTGTTTTTGGTACCATCTGCATTGTAACGTAGAAGCATTAGTATTACGTATTTACTATGTGTTTGTATTACTAACGTGGAGCGATTATCTGAATTGCAGGTAGAGCATAATCTACCATGGTTTGCATTTTGTAAAAGTTGCTGAAATGGAATGGATTCACAATTTGGTATTGATATATATATATGAAGTGTTCATTTGGGATTTCTTCTTGTGTCACATTGTTGCAGAGAGTGCATGTATGTTTCCACATGTATGAAATCTGAAATATTTCATTTATAGGTATGTTTTTGTTTTCCAGTACTTGTAGTAAGTACATTAGAAATTCTTGTGGATCTTCCTGTGAGTTTATAGTGAATTTCACCATTCCAGCACAGTTGTCCAATTGTCGTCTTATTCCAAAAACACTATGGCCCTCATTACAACTCAGGCGTTAAGGGTTAACGCCACCGTTAACCCTTAACGCCTGATTCCCACCTTAACGCCTGCTTTTTGCAGGCGTTAAGTTCCATGGTGCTAAGGCACCTTGGTGCTAATTACGGCACTGTAATTTACGGTGCCGTAATTAGCGCCTTCCCCACTCCCATTATGCCCTATGGGGCAAAAATGGGAATGGGGAAGGGAAAATGGGAAATGGGGATTTACCGCCCCACTCACCTTGTAATGGGGCGGTAAATCCGCCATCCACCATGGTGTAAACGTAGTTTACACCATGGTGGTAAAGTTGGTGCACTTAGCACCTCAGTTGTAATGAGGGCCTATATGTGTTGTCAGAATTGCTTGCTGCATTTCTGTGAAGTACTAACATTTGCAAACACAATGGGTTTGTACTGTGTGAGTAAATGTTGTCAACAATTGGTGGTAATTGAAATAGAATATTCATTGCTACATTTGCATAGCAACTTACACCAACTATATTTGAGAATTTAAATGGTCCAGGTAGTTCTGTATCTAATTGCTTTTTTTGGAGTTTGTCTTCCTTCTTTAAAGAAGTACCTGGTTTACTTTCTCTAATTGATTCTTTTTTGTTTGTGGTACTTGATGGAGTATTAGTTTCTTTTACTCTCTTTGGAGGATTTCCAGTGACGTCCTGTTGCATTTCAGTTTGATTTAGTTTTCTTTTACAATGTTTTAGTTTTTGTGGAACAGAATATGTGTTTAGATGGGGAGTGTATAGTGAGCGAAGTCTATTATATTCTAAAATGCAAGGAATATAAGCGTTTACTTTACTTGCATCAAAGTTGAGTAGAAATAGACCGTCAAGTGTACGTAAGCGTGATAGTGCTACGTAGCTCATGCCTTCTTTAAAGACTGTGTTACCAATATCTATCATTGCTTTGTCTAGGGTAGGCCTTGTGATTTATGAATCGTGACTGCGTATGCAAGAGTTAGAGAAAATGTTTCTCTGCGTACATACATATCTTTGAAGAGAAGGAATCTAGCTGTTGAGCGTCCTATCCGTTTTACTTCTGAAAGTTTGTTAAAGAGTATATTGACAAACTGAATTTTGTTGTCACGTGGGTATGTTTGAAAGCCAACAACTGTACCCAGTGCTCCATTAACTAGTCCTTGGTCCACGTCAAGGTTACGTTTAAGAATTACTCTGCAATTTAAGGATAATTTTAACATCTTTTCTAAGCCTGCTGTGTTTGAGATTGATTTTTCTAAATTATTTAGTCTTGTTGTGGCTTGGTCACACATGGGTAGTGTCATACCATGTACATCTAGTTTGTCTGTGGCGCTAATTTCCATTATTGGTTGCATTTCTTTACTTAGCATGATTTCATTGAATTTGAAACAGCTTGCAAGAGTTGGCATTAAGGCCATACAATTGACATTTTTGTGGGCTAATTGTTCCATAACATCTGTAGCACATGCATTATCGCCATAAAGTGCATTAATGTGCCGGGTTTTCAATGTTGCTTCTGCTTCTTTAGAAAGTATACCAACTCTCAAACTTTTTTAAATGTTGGCATACGTGAGATCCTCAGATTGGCGCATGTTTTCTGTTAATTCTCTGTATTGGAAATGTTGCCAAAGGTTGACATTTCCAATGCTGCCAACAGTTTTACGGCAGAGTTTGTGCCCTTATGTTTTAAAAATAGGTTCACCTTTTACTGGTGTTAATTGAAGCAGATCTCCAAAAACAATGATGTGTTTTCCTGCAAAGAGCTCTTCATAGTCTGTTTTGAGTACTTCTTGTAATCTGAGGTGAATCAAAGCTAACATCAGGTTGGAGACCATGCTCACTTCATCTATTAGTAGCATTTTCATTTGTTTCAATACTCTGCGTAATTCCATTGCAGCTTCTGCAGAAAGTTTGTAATAGTCTAATTTGTTCTGGTGTTCTACTGGTAATAGTAGTAATCGGTGTAATGTAACACCACCTATGTTGTAGGCAGCTAAACCTGTGGGGGCAGTGACAACAGCTGACAGTTTGTTGTTTGTCAATTGTTGAAGGAACTTACTAATGATTTTGACTAGGAATGTTTTGCCAGAACCAGCTTCACCACTGACGTACAGTACTATAGGTTTATAATTATGGCAGGAACATTCTTTATTTTCATGTTTTACACCATGTGCAATTTGTTTTGTTACTTCGTGAAAAATGCTACTTTGCTCATTGTTTAGTTTTGACTGTAGTATAGTTAAGTCTTCCTTATCTTCATACTGACACATGGTGTTTTCTACTTCTATGATAGCTAATTCTGCCTCCTTTGTTATTAGTGGTTCTCCCAGTGGTTCTTGGCTTCCTGTTACAGAAGGTTGACTACTGTCAGGAGTATCCTTATCTAGTTGGGCTTGGAGTTCTTCTTCGTGTTGCTGTTCATTGTGCAACATTGTTTTGTACTGTGTAAAGTTTACATCAGTTATAGTGCTTTCATTTGCTTTGAAAGCATCCTCATATGAGTCATAGTTATCTAGTAATTGTTCTTCTTTTCTCCATGGTTTGAAGAGTTGTAGCAGGGACATGTAATATACTTCTTTATGTTGAGGAGTCTTGAATCACAATTTGATATGATTAATTAAATTTGGTTTAGTGAGTTTAACTAAGCTGCCTTCACAGTTTGTCACTCTATATTTACCTTTTTTTTCATCGGGTTTCATATTATTTTTGTATGTGTAGTTTTGGGCTATTTGGTATAGACATATGTTTTCCAAAGTATTACTTCTGTTTGGGTAGTATGTGTCCAATAAATTGTTTTTTAAAATGTCTTGGCTGTTGGGATCATGTTTGGCTATTGTTTCTATATCTTCATATGATTTTAGAACTCTTTTTCTAGATTTAGCTGGACCAAGACTTAGCCATACTATATTTTCAGATTTACCATACAATGAAGTACCAGTTAAACGATCAGCTGCTTCATAAGATCCACATTCTCTATGGGTGAGCATTTTTATGCCCAAGCTGTATAATTTCTGAGATACTGTTTTATCTGATGACAGGTCATTCCAGAGGTCTTGGAGCTCTGTCTTTTCTGCTTTAGTTAAGTATGCTGTGACATATCGTGCAACTGCAGTAGAATTGTCTGCAATGTACTGCACATCTATGTTTGCATTCCATAAGTGGGCAATGATTGCATTATAATCATTGATATATTTTTCTTCTTCTTTTCTTTTTATGTAATATGTATTTTTAGGTGACTTTCCTTTAACAGTATGTCTAACTGAAGACATGAGGTTGTTTACTTGACCTGTATTTGTAACTGGTCTAGGGAAACCAAATTGGCATTTGGTGTAGTATTTGCCTTTGTTTTTGTATTTGCGACAACAATATTTTCCACATTTGTGTCTTTGAAATTGTAAAATGTGTGCACAAAGATCACTATTTGTGGCTTCTGATGGAATTTCACAAGTGACATATTTTTCAATAAACTGTAAAACAGTGGCATCACTGCCTTGACCAAATTTAGGAGCATCTTTAATCCATAAAAGCATGTGGATATGTGGTGCTCCTCTGGCTTGGTATTCTTTTCTCCAAAAGAAGTGTTGCACTTCTCCAAGGGGAGGAACAGTTTTATTACAAATGAAATGTAGCATAGCAATGAAGCGATGGTGAAAATATCTTGAAACATTAACAGGATCCAAAGAACAAAGTTCTCCAGGTGTTAGAATATCTATGTTTGTTTTGTTTTTATTTGATATGCGTAGGAAATCATGTAAATCTTCCCATGCATATTCTGCACAACTTAATGTAACAAACCAAGTGGGTGGGCCAAGGTTTCTGATCATACAACGTACATCTCCATGACGTCGAAACCAGTACTCTTTAGTACCACGCATATTTGCTAATAGATTAGTAATATTTGATTGTAAAACCTCATCCTTTTGTTGCACTTTCTCTAATAATTGTGTAGCTGTCATATTTTGAAAGTGTGATCCTGATTTTAATATGTGTGCAACTCCGTAACATAAAGTTGCTAGTTCACTTTCAAAGAGTAGGTGGAATATGTATTCCACATTTTGTCTAAATCTGGGATCTTCAGAATACATCCGTAATGAGCGGTATTCTGAAGCTGATATTTGAATAGGTCTATCATCATACCTTCCTCCTTTGCCAGTAGGAAAGAGCAGAGGAAAAGCATGTGCTTCTATACTTTTTTCCCATATACTGATTGGCGATCCTTTTGTTTGACGCATTTGTTAAGTTTCCAGTACATCTTGTACGGTGTCATTACAGTGCAAAGGATGAATTGTATAATGGTCTAAAGTATTTGATATTGTAGCAGGATCTAGTAGCTCAAATTGACCAGCTTCTTGTGTTTCTTGAATTATTTCAGTTGTATCTTTCAAGTTTTCTTCAATATTAATTTCTTTGTAATATTCATTATTCTCTTTGAGATATTGGAAGGCTTGTCTAACTTTATATAAATCTACCAGCTGTTGCCATATATTTTCGTCTTTTGTAGGTACTCCATTTACTAATATAATTATAGATTGGTGCATTGGACGTTGCACTCCTAGAGTATGCACATTTTCTTTTAGATTTAATGGTAAATAAACTACTTTTCCTCGAATGCCTTTTACCAATTCAGAGGGAGGTAATTTTGCTGTTTTTGGTTGAAGGCGTATTATTGCTTGAAATGGGTGTACTGTTTGAATTATGATGCTCTCATATAAATTAAGTTGTTGTAGAGGTTTTGGTACTGGGTATAATTCCAAATTATTTGTGATAGAACGTGAAGGAGTTTGGTTGTTGTCAAGTTTTGTGGTGCAATAACTGCAAAGTATTAAGGGCTCAGTTATTTCATATTTGTTTTCTGCTAGAAGGTAGAGAGCTAATTCAAACCATTTAGAATCTTCATTGTCTTCTATTTTGTATGATAGGTCCACAGTTTTTGTGTTACTTTTATAAAAAATTCTACGGCAACATACACATACATGGTTTGGTACTTCAGCTGATGTACTTTTAAATTTTAGTATTTCTTTTTTGTATGTGTTTAGCAAAAGGTTGCCATGTGTAGAATTGTTGCTTAATTGGTTTAAAGCTATTTCATTCTGTAAATGGCTTTCACTTCCAAAATATTTTTTCTGGATATAGTGAATTTCTTCAAATAGGCCTTTTGCTGTACCATGTAGAAGGATGTTATTTAACTTTGCTAGACTAGATTTCTTATAGTTAAATGATGTGTTGATATCCTTTTGATATCATGGAAAGTGGTTTTACAAGTAGGTCCTGTAATGCAGGCAAATGAATGTCCTTGTAGTGCTGTGTACTTGCGCACTGGACAGGTATCTATATTTTGCAGTAATTTAATTTTGATTTTGTCTTTGCTTTTTACATATTTATTGAGGAATTGGTGTAAAGATTTGAAACATTGTTTGGGAATGTTACACATTGACGTGCATGGCCATTTGTACACTAGACGTTCTGATTCAGTTGAATGGAGGGGTAATTCTAAGTTTTCAGGGCAGATTTTTGTAAGGAGTACTTCTTGTTCCATTATGGTATTATTCACTTTTTCATAACCTCGACCACTGCTATTTATGGCAATTGTATTAGTTTGCTTTTGTTTGTACGCTTCTTCATTAAAATATGGTTCTGTGCTCGTAGTGTGATTCCATTCACCTCCGCAGATACTTAAGAAGTTCTTTCTGTTGACATTTCGCTTATTGAGAAGTCTTTTTTGTAATTTAGTTATTATTTTTGTTAGTGGTTTCATTTTGTTTAACAGTAAAATAAATAAATTTCTTTTGAGAAGAATTGCACTGTCCATCAATGCTTCTAAGATTAATTTCCTACGATAGGTTTTAAGCTTTGAACCTGATTTCTCTCCTGTTTTTATAAGATTTTGAAGGACTTTGTGGCGGTATATTTTGGCTAAAATACTTTTCTTGGTATGCTTACTTTGCACTATATTAAAATTTGAAGAAGTAGTTTTATCTGTACTGATAGCTGATTTTCTGTTAATTGTTTTTTGGTTTGTTTTACATTTTGATAGAGGAAGCAAAGTTGTTGTACTTGAAACTTCTTGTGTTTCATTAAATGATTGTATTAGCTGTTTTGTTTCAACTTTTTTTACAAATTCTGCTAGAGATGGATGCTTATGTTGGACTCCTTTATTTTCATTTGCTCTAATTTTGCGTTGCTTTCTACGGAGTTGACTTTTGGTAGGCATTCTTTAGGGTCTGTTGAAAAAAATAAAGAAGATTTGGGTTGGGGTGTTCTGGAATGTATGTGTGCTGTGTGCATGAGTGTTTGAGTAAGATGATAAAGATGTATGTAATGGTGTGTGATTGTGTATTGGGAACTAAAACTAGTAGGGATAGGTATTCTTGAATTTATGTGTCACTAAAATGGGGTTCAGATGACAAAAAAAAAGTAAGCTAGTGGTGTGGAAAAGTACAAATAGTAAATCTAATGTATACAATTAAAACAGTTGTTTGTTCTATAATATGAAAATTGTAGTGGTTCAGTTGGCTAATTTGTGTGTCCAAAAATAGAAATTTGTGGACCATTCTGGCTGTAAATCGCTGTTTACGACATGGACATTTTTGTACAAAATGGTACTAAATCTCTATTTTAAGAAACCAAAATAGCTGGTATTAATGTTATAGTATATTCGATTAATAATATAAATATTATGGTGATATTTTACTTACTTTTTTTTTTTAAATGAACAGGTAACTTCTTAGTTTTTCTTTCTTCTTCGAATTCGGCTGCTTCTTTTCAGGAAACTGGTCTTCACTGCAACTGTAAAAGCTTCAAGTTAGTAACTTTGTTTGTATATAGCACTGTTTTTAATTTAGATATTGATTTTTTTAATTGAAATCCTCAGTGCCTTCTGTAAAACCATTAAACTAATTTATTTACATAAGATACATTGCATTAGTTCAGTGTATATGATACGTACTTAATGAACAAATTGTATTGAATGACTAACTGTAGCAAAAATAAAATATCTTTACTATGTCTTGTGAAATTTATAATATATTAGTGAATACCACTATTTCTGTAAGTAAACTGTTCTAGGTAATAGTGCCTCAATGTCATGTCTAATTTAAAGTAATTAAGTCAATAAATAAATAAAAACAAAAAATATGAAATTGTATAAGTATTTTTATAAAGGTTTAAACATAGATTGTGTTTGCATGCAATTTTGTTTGAATATATGTAGTCTATATATTTCATTTAAAAATGTTTAGTTTAACATGATTTTAGTGTGTGTGTTTAAAGAAAGTAAAAAGTATAAAGGTGTATAAGTGGTAGTTGATTTTAGGAAATTGAAAAAAGTACAGTAAATTCATTTAACAGATTTTACAAGGTAAAAGTCTGTTTGAAAATGTGTTCATCTACCATAGCTCTCAAGTCACACGCTTTTGGCGGGTGTCACACGCCTTGTAAAGGGCAGACTCACCCGCCAAGCCTCCTGGACGCCCATTCATTCCAATGGGCGTCTCACCCGCTAAAAACAAAATCGGGTGATTTCACCCACCTGTAAAAGAAAAATGGTTGAGAGCTATGTCATGTACTATACAGAAAATATGCATACCTGAAGTTTGTGTTCATGCATATGGATATGCGTGGAGCTGCAAGTAGAAATCCTGAAGACTTGTACAGTATTTCTGGTAGATGCTGCTTGCCAATGATATGACACTTGTACTCAGAGAGATTCAGAGTACATTTGCAGTGCTGATCTATGATGATGCAGTTAGATGTAGAGGTCTTGAATGTGATTGGTGCATGGTCATGTGATTTTTGAGGTGCATCCAATGAGGGAATGGCAGAGAGAGTGTAGTGGAAATGGTAGAAGGGCTGTTCATGTTACGATATGTCTGCGGACATGGCGGTAGTTCCAGGACATCAGGAGTTACATCCGGGGATTTTTGGGTTCAGAAGTCATGCAAATGAGAATAAGCACTGAAAGGGATTGGTCAGGAAAGTTTGGTGGGTGTATTTGTGATGTCATCTTTGATGTCCTGGGTGTTATTCTTAGCAGTGCACGGTGGCGGCGCGAGTTATGGTTGCTTAGCTTAGCATAACTGCCGAATTTCAAGGGTTTTTCGGTTTTACTTGGAACCATAACGTCCCTTTAACAAAGTTTTTTCACAGAATTTCATAGGTTTTTAGTAGCGCAACTTAACCATAACGTCCCTTTAACAAAGTTTTTTTCACTGAATATATGTATATATACATATATATATGGAAACAACCTTGTGAGAGTTTTACTTGAGACAGAAGGGCCTTAATTTTATGAAAATAAATACTTACCAGAAACTTACTTGACTCCTACTAGTTCTTCACTTCAGAATGGTGACGAGCTGAACCCATGGAGGCTCTCCTACTGCCTTCGCCTCACTGGCATTTCCTGGACTGGGGGAACTTTGATTCAGATCCCTGCGCTGGGGATGATCCTTGCATGGAGTAGAGGAACCCGCACCCTAATGATCAGCTGATGATGCCTTTTTTTTTGTTTCTGGCACCATCGATCACCTGATGTCCCCTACGTTGTCTCCAGCCGCAACACAATCTTCGTGTTGCCAATTGCCATTCTGTAATCCCAGAATCGCTCTCCTTCTTGCCGTCTTTCGGCCACTCGAGTGTTTGGATCCAGCGCTCATCCCGGCTACCGCTTCGCTCTTGCTTTACCGACCTCACAGGAACTGTCAGTTTTGCTGATAAGACGTCTTTGGTCCAAGCGGATCCTGTAATCTTTCACTGCTCTGATTTCCGGCTCTGGAGGAGAATGTTCCATCACTTTTGCAACTCCCCTACCTTCCGTGCCTTTGAATGACTTGTCTTTGAGCTAATGTGCCATTGAGCCTCGCTCCCCTGTGGCCCTTGCTAGTTTTTTATGAATCATGAGGGGATAGAAAAGAAACTTTGCCTTACCCATTACTCTACCACTACTGTCACAATCATTGTTCCATGTGTCTAGCCAATGAGAGGTGAAAAGGACTGCAGTGCCATAATAAACTTTGAAAAGGTTATTTGGCTCCCGGTTATCTTGATTGTAAAAATGTTTTTTTTTTTTTTCCGAAATGATATCCATAACACTTTGGTTGGTACGAAGTGATTCGTTTATTCGTGGTCAGCCGACACGTGTTTCGACCCGTAGGGTCTTTCTCAAGGCTGAACAGTTTTCAATGGTGACAGGTGTATGTGTGATTTGTGACAATTGTGTGACAGATTATATTATATGCCATTGTGATGTAGGCGTGATGTGCAGTAAGTGAACAAAAATAACAAAACATAGCATCACATCAAAAAACATTGACGTGTTGGTTTATAAAAAGCATTGTTTCATATAAGCGAGGAGAAAAGGAGGAAAAAGAAGAAGGAGAAGGTTAGCAAATGGGCAGAGGGGGAGAAATCGGAGGTTGTTCTTTAATGAGGTGGAATCCTCTTACCTAGTCTGTTTGCTGAGTACCCTCAGTGGGGTGTTGTTCAATTTGGAACTGTCCTTGCGGCAGTCCTGGCTCCTATTGGGCCCTGTGATAAGAAAGTCCAAGAATAGTGGTTGTTAAAGCCTTGTGTTATCATATACCTGATTAATTTCTAGTGTTACCCAGGTAGTGAGTGTTCTTGGCGGCGTCGAAATCACATCACGTGCATGAACCGGCTCGTGTGTGTTTCTTGGCCGTGTGGGTCGTCTCTAACGGATTTCTTGAGTTCATTATGGGTCGCCAGATTGGTGCCATGAGCTGGTCTGGATTGACATCAAGGGCTCTTAATAGAAGCTCTTGTGTGTGGCCAGCCACTCAAGGGAGGCTGGCGTTGTTCCGGGTAGCTCGAGTGGGGAGCTGGTCAATGGGAATGTCCCTGCTGGTTGGGAGGTCTGCTAACCATGAGGGTAGGCGGGGAGTCTTACCTTTGTATTGTGTCTGCGTCCCTGGGCAGTGATCTGCTACTCTCCTCCACCGCGCTGGGGGCCGCCATTATAAGGCGCTTGTGAGCTAGCTGAATCACGTTATGTGACGGGTGCGCATGCTCTGTGGTATAGTGTTCTAGCTAATGGCACTGTGCATGCGCTTGTCTTGTCGTGTCTGCGCATGCTCAGTGGATCACTGTTGGTACTGTAGTGTACTGTAGTGTAGTGTTGACTGTGCCATTGTGGGCTTATAATTATTTCTCTGTTTTTTGACGGTTTTTGCATTCTAGAGTTTTAGCTTGCTGTATTTTGTGTAAGCACACATCCTCCTTTGCCATAGTTCTCTGCTGCGTACTGCTTTTCTTTCTGCTTCTGTACTTCACTTTTTGATGAGGCTCTACATTTAGCTCACTGTGCTCTATTGTTTCCTATCAAACACTGACACCATGACCAATTTACCCCCTCACTTCCTGCAAACTCCTGGTGAATCTGTAATTCTTTGGGAAAAATTAGAAGATATGGTATGGTATGATATAATATAATGTGGCATTTATAACGCACCTGTACACAAGTGTTTCTAGGCACGACAAGATAAGGAGGGGGAAACAACAAAGGAGGCCAAAACAGTGATATTACTAGGCCTTGTGTCATTCCGATCACTCAAGAGCAGGGAAAGGGGGAGGGGAGAAGCGAAGGAGGGTAGGGGGAGGAAGGAGAATTGTAGGACAAAGGAGAAAAAACAAGAGTGCATCCAGCGGGTGGCAATAAGTGCAAGGGAGGGGACTGAAGGGTTACAGATACAGACCACAGGTGTAGTGGAGCCAGGGGGCAGCGCAGGATTGCAGATGGACAGGCAGGGACCTGGGCCTGAGTTCAGAGGGTGACCATATTGTCAAACTGGATATTAAATTATGCCTCCTATTGTAACGATTGTATATATATTGGCCTACGCCAAGTTGCTTAAAACTGTACGCAAATAGCTCTCTACGGCAAGGTCTTGACCTTAGAAATAGATGTAAGTCGCCATCTTGAATCAAGCCACCATTTTAGGTTCTCTTGCTGTGTAAAAGTCACCCTGCACATCAAAATGGTGGACGATGCCATTCCGAACAGAATCTGGTCGTCATGACCTCCGTACAACTAATGTATAACTTGCCTACAGGCCACTTGTTAGGGTCGTGAACTGAGACCTTGTCCTTCTGTTGACCTGTGTGTAAATGGATTACCTGTATCAACGGAACTGATCTATGCACATACTGATGAATATATTAAAAGTTGACCTGGCAGAGACCCTAGACCAGTAATACATTCATGGAATGGTTAACTCGTGAAGGGGTTGGACAAAAGGCTGGAGAAAAGTATAAAAGCCTGATTGTCCCAATGTATACTCTCTCACTGAATACATCGAACCCCGTTGAAGTTTGTTGTGTTGTACTGAGGGCCGATAGCTATCGGATCTGTCATTGACTTTGTCACTGCTTGAGCTTAAAATAAAGTACTTTGTATGTTCCTTTGTAACCAGTGTTTGGTGTGTTTCCTTTGGGCTTCCCGGCCTCATATTATTTTTCTGTTTTCACAATATAACCAGTGCATGGATGGATTAGGCAGGTGATCAGCAGGCAAGAGGAAGAGAGAAGGCAGAAGCAAAGAGAAAGGTTGTGAGTTGCTTCCGGAACTGTAGATAGTTCTGCTCAAGTTTCAGATGGAGGCCCCAGCAGAAAAAATAGATCTTCCCCCAACACTTTGCTTGGAGAAGCGCCTGACCCTCAGAGAGTTGGAGGTGGAAGAATAGAGAGCTCAAAAAGGCAGATATTTAGGAAGAGAAGAGAGAGTTGGAGGTAGTTTTGTGCCCGGCCCCAGAAAGCCTTGTGGACAATGTACATGGTCTTGAACTTTATCCTTGCTGCCATTGAGATCCAGTGAAGGGATTTCAGAGCTGGAGAGATATGATCCCTTGGCTTGAGGCCAAGGACAAGTCTTGCAGTTCTGCTCTGGATGAGTTGAAGAGGATGAAGAGTAGAGGCAGGAAGTTTTAGAAAGAGGCTTTTGCAGTAGTCCAGCCTAGAGAGAACTATAGCTCTGGAGACAGTGATCTTCTGGGGAAAGTGAGGAAGGGAGGAATACCTCTGAGGAGGTGCAGCTGGTAATTTGACTTTTTGGAGACATCATAGATGGGAGGAGAGAGCGAGAGTGTGGAGTCACACATGTAGGAGAGAGAAGAGGGCCCAGGGGGTGTGACCAGAGAGTGAGAGGTAAGGAGGGTGCTGGTGTTCCAATGAGGATCTCAGTCTGACCAGCATTAAGGCAGAGATCATTAGTGGCACACCACTCCTGGATTGGAGAGATACAGTCTGGAATGAGAGAAGTAGAAGAGGTGGCTGAGGGGAGTCTGAAGGAGAGCTGAGTGTCATCCGCATAGCACTGAAAGTTGGAACAGAGGGTGGCTATGCGTGGGCAAGACATGACAGCTATTGGTTGAACAGCTAGGGGGAGTGATTAGAACCCTGGGGAACAACACCGTTAGAGAGAGAGATAGAGGAAAGTAAGAACCCAAGTTGGACCTGGGACGGTCGATCAGTGAGAAAGGAGGTCAGCCATGACATGGCCTGATCAGTGATACCCAGGTTGTCACAGAGCAGGTTGAGCACGTTGACATGGTTGACTGTATCAAAAGCAGAGGACAGATTGAGGACAATGAGAACAGAAGGAAGGATAGAATCTAGGTTTGAGAGCAGGTCTTCATGGATGTTCAGGAGAGAAGTTTCCATGTTTGTGGCGGCTCTGAAGTCAGACAGATGGTAATTGAAGTCAACCACCAGAATCAGTGTGCAGATTTGGCAGTAGTTGGCCGGCCAGGAGGGATCAGCAGAAGGTTTCTTAAGAAGGGGGTGCCCAAGGGTATGCTTCAGAGGGGAGGGGAAGGTTCCAATGGCGAAAGAGTGAGTGAGGAAATCTGCCAAGGCTGGAGCAAGTCAATGTGGTCCTTGATGGTTTTGGCTGAACAGGGAAGAACCGGTTTTGATGAGACTTTCATAGATCGCACTTGTCTAGATATGTTGTCAGGGGTGAACAAACGAAAGTAGGGCAAGGGAGGAGGAGAGGCGGCCACAGTAGTGCCTGGAGAGGAGGAGGAGGATGGAGAGAGGGAGGGGGTGGACAGGATGTCCTGAGTTTTAGTGATGTATTGAAAAGCCAGTGCTGTGCAGGAGGGGAAAGGAGAAGTAGAGACTGCAGCAGGATTAGCCAGCTCCTTGCAGATTTCAAAGAGTTCAGCTGAGTGATTTAATGCTGCAGAGATGTGGCCTTGGATGTGTTCTCTCTTTTTGACAAGGACTGGCAGTTTGTATTGCCTTTGGAGAAGGTGGAAAGCCAGTTTGTCAAAGAGTGAACCTGTTGCCCTGCACTTCCTCTAAGTCCCCCGACACTTGCGTTTAAGGATGACGAGGTCTGAGTCGTACAAGATTGCAACTGGATTTGGGTTTCAGGCGGATCCTCATGACAGGGGCAAGCATATCAAGCATGTCAGAGATAGAGCATTGAATGTTAGAGAGGGCTGTGTCAGGGTGTGAGTCAGCCAAGGGTGCAGAGGGAGGAGAGAAAGCGCTGGCGAAAGCCTCAAACGACACAAGCTTCATGGGTCAGATGACCGAGAAGTTGGGTGGCAGAGCTGGAGTAGGCTTGGACTGAGGTAGAGAGAGAGAGATGAGAGGAAAGGACAACATGATCACCACAGTAGAGAGGAGTAGTGAGAGGGTTAGAGCGGGGGAGGTCTGAGGAGATCAGAACATCCAATATGTGCCCTGCAGAGTGAGTCAGGCTAGAGGGGTTAATACAGAGAGAGCCAGAGTCACAGAGGTTGCAAAAGAGTCCAGAGGAAGGACATGAAGCATCCAGGTGGATATTGAGGTCTCAGAGTATGAGAAGTTGAGAGGTAGAGGCAATAAGAGAGAGGCAAGGTACGCCCACTCAGAGAGGATGGAGGTTACCTTGTCAGGCAGCCAATAGACAGTGGTGACAGTGAGAGAGCAGCCAGGAAAGAGAGAGAGAGACTACAGACCAGGCATTCAAAGGAAGAATAATCCTACATAGGAATGGTAGAGGCACGGATCCACACTGGGAAGAGCAAGGCTACACCCCCACCGGGACAGTTGGATATGGATGCGGAGAGGATCTTGTATACATCAGGGAGAAGAGTGTAAAAACTTGTGACAGATGTGGCGGTGAACCACGCCTTGGTCAGACCGAGAACATCCAGGTCGAGTTCTTCAAGGATACGCCAGATGTCAGAGGAGTGTTTGACAGCTGAGCGAGAGTTGAGAGTGGTAGTGTGGAGCAGGTTGCCATCTTTGAAGGACTTCCATGGTGGTGTACAGGTCTGAGGTATACCCTGAGGAAGTGTAGGGAGAGCCCGGGAATGGACAGTGGAGGCATGAGGAGAGGGCAAGGTAGTCAAGGAGGAGGAGGATGCCTGGGGGGAGTGATGGAAGATGGAGGCAACAGGGCAGTCAGAGAAGCAGTAAAGGGTGCTGAAGAGGAGGCTGAGGGTGGAGGAGGCAGAGGGGACAGAGAAGGGAAAGAAGAAACAGTGGGAGAAAAAAGGACATTGATAAGGTGCGGGAAGCATCTATCGAAAAGGAGGAGGTTGGCGTAGGGCCTTGGACCAAGATGGTGCCATTTAGATAAACATTTATGATGGTCTTGGAGGGGACAAAGGGGGCCAGGATGACCTCCCATCGGGTACCACCATTAATTGGTGAAGAGGAAAAAGGAGAGAGCACAGAGACCATATGGAGGGTTCATAGGCCTGGAGAGGGAACAACAAAGAGGATCTATCTGGAGGAAGCGCTCGTGTAGGTATCAATGATGGGGAGGTCTGGGTTGGAGGCCAGGATATTCCTTCTGAACATCTTCCTTCCAGACATAGTGAGAAGGGCAGGATACTCAATAGAAAAGTAATTGGAGAAGATAGGTGAGACGGAGAGCCCCATAGAGTATGCAAGAGAGCGGGTGGGTGGAAGGGTGGTGAGAACAGTGGGCGGGACACAAGGAGGAGGGGATCAAGCAGACAGAGAGTGACAATTCATAAGAAACAATAGAAAAAGAGAATTAAGTTCACATGGGACTTTGATTAGGGAAGACACAGGAGGAGAAAAAGTGACACACAAGGGGAAAGAGGCATAGTTTTAAAACACAGCAGCAATGTAAAACACCCAGATTTAACTTTCCTAAAAGGTGGAAAAGGCCTAGTTTTCAAACATAGTGTTCAAACGCAGCAGCAATGCAAAACACCCAGATTCAGCTTTCCTGATTTGTCGCAGCAGGTTAACGATAGCAGGCTTCTTGCTTCCCTGGCAGACACCAGCGGACACCATCAAGAGCTGCTTCAGGTGCTGCCCTTTGGTTTGAGGTCCTCCGCCGCAGGGGGCTGCAACAGGCATAGGCTGCCTGGATGACAGAAAAAGTAGGGACCAGCAGCCAATGGGTATTGGGGGTGGGCCAAAAGGAAGAAAACACACAGAAACACTAACGGGGACAACAAGGGAAGGTACAAACAATGAGGGAGGCACAGCAAAAAGTAGATAAAGAAAGAAAGAAATGAGCACAGCAGGATATTAGGGGGCCTCACCTCAGCGCCCACGGAGTGGAAATGGCACAGTGATTGTACGAGCACTGGACGAGAACCTCGCTCGAGGCACAGTGGAATCAGTCAACGGGTATTGGTGGTGGGTCAACAGGAGGAAAACACACAAATACACTAACTGGGACAACAAAGGAAGGAACAAACAATGAGGGAGGCACAGCAAAAAGGAGACAAAGAAAGAAAGAAATGAGCACAGCAGGATGTCCTCACATCAGCAACCACGAAGTGGAAATAAGACTTTGTAGATTATGTAACTGCCATTCATGGCCCAGACTTTAACGTGGAGAGGTGCAGGGCCCTTCTTATGCATTGTTTGGGTTATGAGGGTAGAAGAATATTGAAGAGTCTTCCTGAGTTGCACACTGGCATCCAGGCTACTGGGATAGGGGTAGAATTACCATCTGCTTATGTGTTTATTCTTAAACAATTGGACAGACATTATGAAAAGAAGGTGAGCATCTTGCAGTGTTACCATATCAGTACTACGGAACATTATGAAGAACGTGTGTCAGAGTGTTCCCTACCATCCTGTTCCCGTGATGCCACTATGTATCCCAATGTATTACCCAACCCTCTCATTAATGTGTGTGCCCACCGTACCCATGTGTCACTGTCTACCCTGCTTTCTTGTTCCCCATACTGTTGCTAAATATCTGTATGCCCCCCTCATGTTGCTGTAAGCCCAGCCCACTGTCACTGAGGGTCCCTGTGTTGCTCTGTTCCCTGCCATCCTGCCCACATATCTGGCCTTGGGTGCTTTAAAGGTGATCTTTCATATCATATCACATCACTACTCTTACTCTCTACTATACACCATCACACAACTAGAACAAAGCTATACCCCTGCTAAATTCGGCCTAGCTGTTCACATACACACACTATCCCATTAACACCTCATCACCCTAATAAAATGCAGCTATCCCATGACATTCCGGTCTAGTAGCTCAGATAAGCGTCCTTCAGGCCTAACGCAGCCTTACCCAGTCTAGGTGTCCATCCACCAGACTGCACAGATCCAACTGATTTCTTCAGCACCACACCTAACGCTGAGAAGCAGCTACCATCCAGCAATTACATTTGCTGCACACATAACTGGTGCACCCACGCACCCTATGACACTATCTCTCTCTACTGACCAGAACTACGGTTCCCGAGGGCATTCAACCGACCAGCGCTTTGAGATCATACCAGTGATATATAGAGCGCTATATATACATGCTAAATAACATAACATAACGTAACATGAATCTATTGAATCCTTTATTACAGCTCTTAGAAAACTTGTAATTCTGGTCCATCTCAAAATGATGACTCTCTGACCAATTTACGTTGCAATTCAAAGAAATCAAAATAGGACAAAATTTGGGAAAAGGGAATCTCCTCTCAAGAGAAAGTTTTGGATATTGAAAAGAAGGTCGGGCATATGTTAGCTTGTGTTCAGCAATTGGAAACTAAAGAACTAAAAGAGGCTGTTTGTGTCACCTCTTTACAAGACAAAAAGCAACATTTAAAAAAAAGAAATCTGTTATGAAAGTAGATGATAAAAAATCCTCTTCTACCAGTTCTTTAAATCTCCCAAACACCAGAAGGTGTTTCAGGTGCGGCAGTTTCTCCCACTTAAAATAAATACACCCTCATGCCCAGCTCTCAATGCAAAGTGTGGCAAGTGTGGGAGGAAGGGACACTTCATCACGTGTTGTCACAATACTATAAAAAAAAGTTTGTCAAAGAGATCCATGAAAACATTGAGAATGATGTGTCTGAAGAGCATACTTCTGAGAAAGAATCCTCTGGTATTAGTTGGTCGGTGTGTAATATGGATGTTTGCCAGTAGAAATAATGAGAAACCTCACTCTTTTGTACTGATCAATGGTACCCTAGTTAAAATGTGTATTGATTCTGTCTTGGACTATAGCATCATCAACAGGGAAACCTGTCAGTCAAAATTCTCTAAGGTTAGACTTAAGTCGTCACACATAAGGGTCAGTGCATATGGTGGCTCAAGGATTATCATGCTACGGTTGTTTCTTGCAAAATTAAAATGCAAAGGTAAATTGATGAAAAACAAAGTTTATTTCTCTGACAAAGGTGGATGCCTCCGGGATAGTCAAGCACGGCTCTCGACTGTGTGCCGCGACCGCCGTAGAGATGGGCGGTCCCCGGAGGTCAGCAATCGGATTTCTGCCCTCCCAGGAGTCGCCCCCCCTCCCCCTCGGTGAGTTTTGGCTCCCGGCGGGGGACATGGGCTGACATTTGGCTCTGCACGCCAGGTCAGGCAATGGGACATGGATAGACCCAACAAACTCATTCTTCACCCTGTGGTCTCATCCCTGCCCCCCCTTCCATCCTACTTGTTCTTTTTCCACTTTCCCTCTCCCATTTCTTGTCTTCTCCCTTCCCTCCCTTCCCTCCGTCCCCCCTTTTTTGTTTGGCTTTATTCATTTCAGTGACTGTGGACAGATGCAATAAGGACACACAGCTGGGAGGGTGAGATACAATGAAAAAAACAGGGGAAACAGGATCATTATCCTGGAGCTGTGAATCACATCCAATTAAGAAATATGGCAAAGTGACACCTTTTTGAAAGCAATGGGCCACTACCCTAAGGTAAATGGGGATGATCCATGCACGCGAGAGTGCAGATGGGGATAGATACACACATAGGGATACAATTTGGATAACTACCATATGGGAAAGAATAGCGGGACGACATGGGGGCGAGGGACATATGGTGGTGCAACATAACATGGCGTCCTTATATCTACAGTAACAGATAGAACAAGAACGTCCCAGGAAGGAAGCCCCGACAAGCACTGGCAGTTACAACAGAACTGCATGAAACATACTCTATTGAAGATAGTAATACTTACGCCTTGAATTTAAGTACCCTTAGGCTCTTAGCAGCCATCCCTCAACTTAGGGGTAAGATGACTTTTGTAACTAAACACTGTTTTGTTTTTGATTGGTGGGAATTGAAACAATAGGGGTCCCTTAGTTATTCAGGAGACCTTGTTCTCGCATATATTTTGTGTGTGTCAACCCCTGTGGGACGGGAGGGATGTTTCAACAAGTTCAGTTAGCGACATCACCTTTCCCATCTAAGGAGAAAACGTAGTCTCTCCTGCTAAAATAAGGGTTTAATTACCCAGACTCGGCCAGGCCCATAACAATGGAGGGGCATGCAGAAGACAATTTGGAGTGCTATGTTTTTAGACATTAAGTATAGTTAGCCATGAAAAGATGTTGAGGACATGAGAAATATCGTCGAGAGCGATTTTTAAACAATTGTTTTTATTTTTTTATTTTCTTGTTGCTCTCTCTCTGCCTGCTTTCCTTCTCTGGCTGAAGTAATTTCCACAGAAACACAGATTGACCTATAGAAGTTTGAATCTCTTTTTAATGGAAAGAAGTTGTATATGGAACACCTGGAAGACACGCACTACATATCAAGCTGAACTATGCTAACATGAATTGGTTTTTGATATCTAAGTAATGTATGTCCTGATGAGGTGCACCAGATAGAAGTAGTTTTTGTCTATTGTGGTGCCCGAAACTTGAGTAGACAACACCATAGAGCCCACTACATCTTAGTTGGGCCGTTCTTGAGTTTTCATAAAAATATGGCAATTGACATATGTTTACAAGGAGTTTCTCTTGAACATTTGCCTTGTTTAACTCAGTGAAAGAAAAATATAGTGTTTAACATGCTTTTGTAAATATAACAAAATTCTAGCCCTAATAGATGGGTGTTCTATTTTTAGAACAGAGTTATTAGGATTGCGGTTTTTTGCACAGTACGCATGGTGGATGGTATGAATGTGGATGAAAGTGGTATGCGAGTAAGAATCGGTGAGATCTGATCACTGGCTTTGATATGATATGTGTTTTTTCTAGAAGTGAGATGTGTATCGTCAAAATTGGCTTTTAAGTATATGAAATGTCAATGGGCCTCATTACACGGTAGGCGGTGAGCCATGGCGCTATTAGCGCCATGGCTCTTGCCGGTAAAATACCGGCACCGCCTTGGCGGAAAGGGGATTGACCGCCCCATTCCAAGGTTGGAGGGGCGGTAAATCCCCTTTCCGCCATTGCCCTTCCCCATTCCCATTTCTGCCCCATAGGGCTCTATGGGACTGGGGAAGGCGCTAATTACGGCACCGCAATTTTGCGGTGCCGTAATTAGCTCCGAGGTCCCTTAGCGGGTTGGATTTTAACGCCTGCAAGAAGCAGGCGTTAAATCCTCCAACCCGCAAAGGGACCTCGTAGTACGGCGGTAAGGGTTAACGGTCACCGTTGCCATTAACGGTGACCGTTAACCCTTACCGCCGTCCGTGTAATGAGGCCCAATGTGTTATATGTGGTTTTTCCTATTAATGAAGGTTTTGTAATGAAATTTGAATAACAAATATAATAAATGTACTTTAAACATACACACTGTGAATTGTCTATAGTATATGCCCTTTGAGTAGGGCGCCCCTGCTGGGGAGGATGTTTGTCAGCGTTTCACATGCGTGAATTACTTTATGAATGGATGGAGGCATTGCACTTATCCACTGATAATTGCAGTTTTGTATGGTCCGGGATAATACCAACAATGGGATATAGGCTTAACAATCAACCCACAAATTCCAGGTTGTCTGCTTCAGACAATGACTTCACCAATGTATTGAGAGAAGATATGGTTTGTCTTAAGGGAATATTCTATTAAAGAAGACTTCCAAACCTGTAACTGCTAAAGTGAGGTATATACCGTATGCCCTAAGAGAAGAAGTTACCAAAGAAATTGCCAGATTGACATCATAGAACCTGTGGAAGCTTCATAGTGGTGTTCCCCGGTTGTACTGGCATGCACTGAGCGAGTGCACCATTGTGTGTTGTTCCCCTGTTGGAGAGCACTGAAGTGTAAACACAATTACTTTGCCTTTCCCTTGCTTCTGTTGGATGAATTTTGCTGTCTACACAAGATCACTGGACAATCCAGAGACTGTTTATTGGACATGTCTAAAGTACTACATGGCCTGCGGTAGCGGCCATGTAGTCAGGGTCGGATTGGGTCGTCGGCCCATCGGCCCGTGGCCGATGCAAAATCATGGCTGGAGACCTGGGGGCCGGTTCCTGAAGACCATGTGGGCCGGTTTCGGCCCAGGCATGGGCTTCATTGTGAAGCCTTCACACTTCAGGAACCAGCCCCCAGGGCCTCAGCCTCGCCGGACGGATGGATGCAAGTTGCAAAGGATCTGTAAGTAAGCAACTTACAGATCCTTTGCAATTGCAGCCCTGCGCCCGCCGCCGCCAGCCCGCCGCAGATGCAGAGAAAGGTAACACTGAAGTGTTACCTTTCTTTGATAAATGCGGCGGGCCGGCGGCCAACTGCCGCGGCCCGGCCGCGACACCCTGGCGCCAGCAGCAGTCAGTGTTACAAAACACTGGGAGGGAGCGGCAATGCTGGGCGGAGCTGCCTCAGCCCGGCCTGATCCCTCCCAGTGTTTTGTATTACACTGGAGCCTGCCGTTGCTGGAACCCAAGGACAGCCCGGCACCATTGGCGATCCTTCGACTGCAGGCAAGCAGGAGTTCCTTTCGTTAGAGGAAGGGCCCTCTTAACGCTCTTTGCGTGGCGACGCACATGGAACCTTACAGTAAAGAAGAAGTGACAGGCGTAAGAGGCGTACTCGAGAAGAGGCTTCCCTGGAGTTCGGGATAAAAAAGAGCTTAAGCGTAAGTGCTATACAATAACATATTATCATTTGGCCTTGGACGATTGCTTGCATTCACAGTAATTTGACAATATGGATCTATACACACAGATATTAATGAACATATCGTGATCCATTCTTGTATGCAAAGTTACGATATTTTATGAGCTGTGATGTAATGTGGGAAACTCATGAACGCTCCATAAGTAGCATTTTCTGTAAAGTCGTGAATTGACACGATTCACAGATGATGGCTTGAGGGCCACTTTTTTTGAGGCGAGGGGTGGGCCACTTTTGTGAGGCGAGGGGTGGGCCACTTTTTTTTCAGTGTCCGGGCCTATTTCTTATCCCAGTCCGACCCTGCATGTAGTTATGGTTAAGTTGCTAAACCCATAGGAAGAACACTTTTTGGGCGGCTTGTAACTTCGCTCCACCTGGACGAATCCTCACCAAACTTTGCAAAAAAAGTATATGGCCCACTCTAAATTCTTTTAGCACATTTTGGTGAGGTTTGGTCCAGGGGGGGGATAACTTATAGGGGGGGTCCCAAAATTTCATTTTTTCCCACAGAAATAATGGGGAAAAACTTTGCGCACGCCTACAGCTCAAACCGCCGGATGGATTTCCACCAAATTTACGGCAGGAGCGGCGGCTTGGTCCCAAAAGCGTGCTTTTGTTAATTTGGTGTAAATCCATCCAGTATTTTTTTTAATGACCAGAACTTAAGGCAAAAAAATGTGCCCATGCACCCAAGACTCTAGGCCCTGGCCACATCCACCGCAGCATTACACACCTATATAATCAAACACCCATCAAATATCCACAACCCAAAAGTTTGTGTACTGTTTCATTTGTAGAATTTGTATGTGAAGTTTTGGCTAGGCTATACAGTTAAGATTGTAGAGTTTGTAACAATGACTGTGTCATAAGATACCTTTCGAAGTAAACATTTTGGATAGTGGCGTATGGTTAGATGTTTAGTTGAATGGGTGTGTTATGCAGCGGCGTTTGTAACTCCATTTATTTTATACTTACAGGTTGAGTTTTTTGTGGTTGTATGCAGTTTTTTCATGACATGGGTAACTGGACCAGACATACTTTTTCGATCTCTGTGATAAAAGAAAAGATCATGTGTTAGAGTAGGTAGTTCATAATGAGCTATTGCTTTGCATAATAGACATTTCTGTATTTTTTTACCCTCATATTTAGTACTTTACATGAACTACAGTTCAAACCAGTGTACTGCGCAATTTGCTCAGTTTCTGTGTTTGTTTTCTAAATCATTGGGTCTGTGAGAAAAAAAATCCATGCTGGATTAAAAAAAAAAACTTCTATGTTGTGGTAAAATATATTTCTTTAATTGTTTTACTGTTTATTTCTTTTTTCTTGCTAATCTGTTGGCTTGTTGGAGATTTTTGGGACAATTAGATACCTGTTGGCATATTCTAATTGTTTATTTCTACTTTTATGCTATCCATGCATCTGTTGGGTTGTTGCAGATTTTTTGCGGCAGTTAGATGCCTGTTGGCGTATTCTTACTGTATATATCTTGTTTGATGTTAGTGATATTTATTTATCTGTTTGCTTGTTGCAGAATCTAGGGGCAGTTAGATACATGTTAGCATATTCTGACTGTGCACAGTTTTGAAGTTGAAGTTTTGCTTATGTTCATACACAGATTACATACTACATTTTTGTTTTAAGAATATAAAGTAAGCGTTTACAAAATTTGCTGGTAATCTCTGCTTTAGAGTATTTGGACTATCATTACATTTGAACTGTCCACAATTCTTTTTTATATATGCAGTGAAGTGACCTGCATTGGTTGTAGCTCCTGCATGGTAGATTATACCTATTGTTGTGAAGGTTTTCTTACCAAGTGATACTTGACTATGTGTGATTCCAGTCAGCTTAGAGTTGCTTTTGGTACCATCTGCATTGCACCATAAAAGCATTACTATTACGTATTTACTATGTGTCTGTATTTGTAAGGTGGAGCGATTATCTGAATTGCAGGTAGTACATAATCTGCCATGGTTTGAATTTTGTACATGTGGCTGAAATGGAATGGATTCACAGTTAGGTATGGATACATACATGTAGCGTTCATTAGGGACTTCTTCCTGTGCCACATGGCTGCAGAGAGTGCATGTATGTTTCCACATATATGTAATCTGAAAGATTTCATTTATAGGTATGTTTTTGTTTTCCAGTACTTGTAGTAAGTACATTAGAATTTCTTGTGGGTCTTCTTGTGAGTTTATAGTGAATTTGACCATTCCAGCAAAGTAGTCCAATTCTTGTCTTATTCCATGAACACTGTAAGTGTTGTCAGGATTGTTGGTTGCATTTCTATGAAGGACTAACATTTGCAAACACAATTGGTCTGTACTGTGTAAGCAAATGTACTCAATAATTGATGGCAATTGGAAAAGAATATTTATTGCTACATTTGAGTAGCAATTTACAGCAGTTGTGTTTGAAAATTTGAATGAACCTGACAGTTCTGTGTCAAAGTCTTTTGTTCGGAGTGTGTGTTTCTTCTTTGAAGAAGTAGTTGAGTTCCTTTGACCAGTAGATTCTTCTTTGGTTGTGGTACTTGATGAAGTATTAGTTTCTTTGTTTGTTGTTGGAGGAATTGCAGTGATATCCTATATCGTTTCAGTTTGAAGACGTTTTGTTTTACAGCATTTTGCTTTTTGTGGAACAGGATAGGGTTTTAGATGGGGTGTAGAGTGAACGCAGCTATTGTATTCTAGAATGCAAGGAATATCTGCATTTACTTTACTTGCATCAAAGCTGATTAGAAATAGCCCGTCAAGTGTACGTAACCGTGATAGTGCTACATAGTTCATGCCTTCTTGAAAGACTGGCTAGCAATATCTATCAATGCTTTAACTAGGGTAAGACCTTGTGATTTGTGAATGGTAACTGCGTATGCTAGAGTTAGTGAAAATTGTTCTCTGCGTGCATACATGTCTTTGAAAAAAAGGAAGCGGGCTGTTGAGCATCCTATCCGTTTAACTTCTGATAGTTTGTCAAAGAGAATATTGACAAATTGAATGTTGTTGTCACGTGGGTATGTTTGAAAGCCAACAACTGTACCAAGTGCTCCATTAACTAGTCCTTGCTCCATGTCAAGGTTACATTTAAGCATTACTCTACAGTTTAACGATCATTTTAATATTTTCTCCAAACCAGCTGTGTTGGAGATAGAGCTTTCTAAGGTATTTAGTCTTGTTGTGGCTTGCTGACACATGGGTAGTGTCACACCATGTACATCCAGTTTATCTGTGCAGCATATTTCAATTATTGGTTGCATTTCTTTTTTCAACATTGTTTTATTGAATTTTGAACAGCTTGCAAGAGTTGGCATCAAGGACATACAATTGAAATTTGTGTGTGCTAATTGTTCCATGACATCAGTAGCACATGAATTATGGCCACAGAGTGCATGGATGTGTCTGGTTTTTAATATTGATTGTGCTTCTTGAGATAGTACACCAACTCTAATTCTTTTTAAAATGTTGGCGTAGGTTAGATCGTCAGACTGGCACATGTTTTCTGTTAATTCTCTGTATTGGAAATGTTGCCAAAGGTTGACATTTCCTAGTCTCCCAAGAGTTTTACGGCACAGTTTGTGCTCTAAGGTTTTAAAAATAGGTTCAGCTTTCACTGGTTTCAATTGAAGAAGATCTCCGAAAACAATAATGTGCTTTTCACCAATGAGCTCTTCGTAGACTGTTTTGAGGGCCTCTTGTAATCTGAGGTGAATCAAAGCCAACATTAGGCTGGAGAACATGCTCACCTCATCTATTAGCAGCATTTTCATTTGTTTGAAAAATCTACGTAGTTCTATTGCAGCTTCTGTGGAAAGTTTGTAATAGTTTTATTTGTTTTGGTGTTCTACTGGAAGGAGTAGTAATCAGTGTAAAGTGAAACCGCCTATGTTGTAGGCAGCTAAACCTGTGGGGGCAGTTACAAGAGCTGACAGTTTGTTGTTTGTCAAATGTTGGAGGAACTTGCTGATGATTTTGATTAAGAATGTTTTGCCTGAACCAGCTTCACCACTCACATATAGCAGTATAGGTTTGTAGTCTTGGATGGTACCATTTTTATTTTCATGTTGCACATCATTTTCAATTTGTTTTGTTATTTCTTGGAAAATGTTACGCTGCTCATTCTTCAGTTGTGATTTCAGCACAGTAAAGTCTTCTGTAGCTTGTTCATACTGACACATGGTGGTTTCTACTTCTGTCATGGCTAATTCTTCCTCATTTGCTATTAGTGACTGTCCAAGTGGTTCTTGGCTTCCTGTTACAGAAGGTTGAATACTGGCAGGAGTGTCCACTTGTAGTTGGGCCTGGAGTTCTTCTTCATGTTGCTGTTCATTGTGCAACATTGTTTGATACTGTGTAAAGTTTACATCTGTTATAGTGCTTCCATTTGCTTTGGAAGCGGCTTCATAGAAGTCATATGTATCTAGTAACTCGTCTTCTTTTCTCCATGGTTTAAAAAGTTGTAGCAGGAACATGTAATACAGTTCTTTATGTTGAGGAGTTTTTAATGACAATTTGATATGATTAATCAAGCTGCATTTGGTAAGTTTCTCTAAGCTGCCTTCACAATTCACAACTCTGTATCTACCTTTCTTTTCATCTGGTTTAATATTATTTTTGTATGTGAAGTTTTGGGCTACGTGGTAAAGACAGATGGTTTCCAAAGTGGTACTCCTGTTTGGGTAGTATGTGTCTAGTAAATTGTTTTTCAAAATGTCTTGGCTGTTGGGATCATTTTTGGCTATTGTTTCTATGTCCTCATTTGATGTGAGAACTCTTTTTCTAGATTTAGCAGGACCAAGACTTAGTCATACTATATTGTCAGATTTTCCATACAAGGCAGTACCAGTTAAACGGTCTGCAGCTTCATAGCAGCCACATTCTCTATTAGAGAGCATTGCTATGCCTAAGCTGTACAGTTTCTGTGATAGTGTTTTGTCAGATGACATTTCATCGCAGACGTCCTGTAGCTCTGTTTTCCCTGCTTTGGTTAAGTAGGCTGTGACAAATCGTGCAAATGCAGTGGAATTGTCTGCAATGTAGTGCGCATCTATGTTTGCATTCCATAGGAGGGCAATGATTGCTTTGTAATCATTGATGTATTTTGATTCTTCTGTTCTTTGTATGCAATATGTGTTCTGAGGTGATTTACCTTTGACACTATGTCTGACTGAAGGCATGAAGTTGCTTACTTGACCTGTTGCTGAAACTGGTCTAGGGAAACCAAAGCGGCATTTGGTGTAGTATTTCCTTTTTTTAAATATTTGTGACAATATTTCACACATTTGTGTCTTTAAAGTTGTAAAATGTGTGCATGAAGGTCACTATGTGTTGTTTGTGAAGGGATTTCACAAGTGACGTATTTTTGGATGAACTGCAAAAAAGTGGCATCACTGTCCTGACCAAATTTAGGAGCATCTTTAATCGATAATATGCATGTGGATGTGTGGTGCTCCTCTGGCTTGGTATTCTTTTCTCCAAAAGAAGTGAAGAACTCCTCCGAGGGGAGGAACAGTCTTATTACAAATAAAGTGTAGCATAGCAATGAAGCGATGATGGAAACATCTTGAAACATGTACAGGATCTAGACAGCAGAGTTCTCCTGGTGTTTTTATTTCTATGTTTGTTTTGTTTTTGTTTGCTATGCGTAGGAAATCATGTAAATCTTCCCATGCATATTCTGCACAACTTAATGTAACAAAACAAGTGGGTGGGCCAAGGTTTCTTATCATACAGCATACATCTCTGTGACATCGGACCCAGTATTCTTTTGTACCACACATGTTTGCTAAAAGATTTATAATACTTGACTGTCGCACCTCATCTTTTTCTTGCACTTTTTGTAATAATTGCACAGCTGACATATTTTGAAAATGGGTACCTGATTTTAATGTGTGTGCAACTCCGTAGCATAGAGTTGCTAGTTCACTTTCAAAGAGAAGGTGGAATATGTATTCCACATTTCTTCTGAATCTGGGGTCATCAGAATACATTTGTAAAGAGCGATATTCTGATGCTGTTATCTGTGTGGGTCTATCATCGTACCTTCTTCCTTTTCCAGTAGGAAAGTGTAGAGGAAAGGCCTGTGCTTCTATACTTTTTCCCCAGATGCTGATTGGAGATCATTTGGCTTGTCGCATTTGGTACGTTTCCAGTGCATCATCTATAGTGTCTTTAGAGTGTAAAGGATGAATTGTATAATGGTCTTAAATACGGGTTCTGTAGCAGGATTTAAAAGTTGAAGTTTCTGGTGACTCTTGCATTATTCAATGGTTTCTCTCAGGTTTTCTTCAATATTAATTTCTTTGTAGTATTCATTGTTGTTTTTTAGATATTGCAGAGCTTGTCTAACTTTATGTAAGTCGACGAGTTGTTGCCAATTTATTTTGTCTTTTGTGTGTATGCCATTTACTAAGACAATTAAAGATTGGTCTATTGGCCGTTGCACTCCTAGAGTGTGTACATTTTCTATGAGATCTAATGGTAAATAAACTACTTTGCCACAAATGCCTTTCACTAATTCAGAGGTAGGTAATTTTTCTGTTTTGGTTGAAGGCGTATTATTGAATGAAATAGGTGCACTGTATAATTATGCTCTCATATAAATGTAGTTGTTACAAGGGTTTTGGTAGTGGGAATAATTCCAAGTTATTTGTGATAGCACGTGAAGGTGTTTGTTTGTTGTCAAGTTTTGCAGTGCAGAAATTGCAAAGTATTAAGAGGTCAGTAATGTTGTATTTGTTTTCTGCTATAATGTAGAGAGCTAATTTGGACCATTTGGAGTCTTCATTGTCTTCTATTTTGTACGTTATGTCTACAGTTTTTGTCCTACTTTTATAAAAAGTCCTGCAGCAACACACACACACGTGGTTTAGTACTTCAGCTGAGGTACTTTTCAACTTTAGTATTTCTTTTTTGTATGTGTTTAAAAGAAGGTTGCTATTTGTACAGTAGTTGCTAGTTTGTTGTAAAGCTATTGCATTTTGTAAGTGGCTTTCACTTGCAAAATATTTTCTCTGGATATGCTCTATTTCTTGAAGTAGTTGTTTGACTGTAACTTGTAGAAGATTGTTATTTAAATTGGCTAATGCTAAAGCAGGACTTTTAGCATAGTAGAGTTTATGGACCAGATTTCTTATAGTTGAATGAAGTGTTGATATCATTTTGATATGATGGAAGGTGCTTTTGAAAATAGGTCCTGAAATGCAGGCTAATGAATATCCTTGTAGTCCTGTGTATTTGCGCACTGGACAGGCATCCATATTTTGTAGTAGTTTGATTTTGAATTTTCCTTTGCTTTTTTCATACTGATTGAGGAACTGGCGTAAAGATTTGAAAGATTTTTTGGCAATGTGAATAATTGATGTGTACGGCCATTTGTAGACTGGACGTTTTAGTTTAGTAGAATGGAGAGGTGATACTGAGTTTTCTGGGGATATTTTTGTGAGCAGAGTTTATTGTTCCATAATGGTGTTATTAAGTTGTTCATACCCTTGTCCACTGCTATGTATGGCAATTGGGTTTGGTTGCTTTTGTTTATATGCTTCTTCATTAAAATATGGTTCTGTGCTCGTGGTGTGACTCCATTCACCTCCACAGATGTTTAAGAAGCTATTTTTGTTGATATTCCGTTTATTGAGAAGTTTTTTTGTAGTTTAGTAGTTAGTTTTGTTAGTGGTTTCATTCTGTTTAAAACTAAAATAAATAACTTCCTTTTGAGAAGGATTGCACTGTCTATGAGAGCTCCTAGGATTAATTTTCTACGGTAGGTTTTAAGGGTTGTGCATGATTTGTCTCCTGTTTTTATAAGGTGTTTTTGTAAAAAAAAAATGTTTGGTATGGTTAATTGCCACTACATCAAGATTTACAGGTGCAGTGTTAGCATTAGTGGTAGCTGAAGTCTTGTTAATCACTTTCTGTTTCGTTTTACATTTTGATAGAGGAGGGAAAGTTTCTGTACTGGAAGCTTGTTTTTTTCGCTTAATGACTGTATTAGCTGTTTTGTTTGAACTTTTTTGCACAAAATCTGCTAGAGATGGATGCCTATTTTGGACACTTTTATTTTGATTTGCTCTACTTCTGCATTGCTTTCTACAGAGTTGCTTTTTGGTAGGCATTCTTTACGGTCTGTTGGAGAAAAACAAGAAAGTGTGGGTTGGGCTGTTGTGCAGTGTATGCGCGCTTTGTGCATGAGTGTCTGAGTATGATGGTAAGGATGATTGTGGAGGTGTGTGATTGTGCAATGGGCAGCTACATCAAGGTGGGAAGGCTATTCTTGTATTTGTGTGTTACTATACTGGGCTTCAGATGACAATGTAAAGTATGCAACTGGTAAGGGGAAGCACTAATACTACATCTAATGGTAAAGGGTTAATATACTTGTTTGTTCTACAATACTAAAATGCTAGTGCGTTTGAGTAACAGTTAGAACATTATGTTAGTATTGTACTTACTTTTTGTATGGATAGAGTAGATTTCTTCTAAGTCCTTGTTCATACTTCAGACGCTGCTGCTTTTCAGGAGAGTGGTCTTGACTGCAATTGTAAAATAAAGAAGTTAGTGAATATGTGTGTTTATAGCACTTTTTCCTAATGTAGACATTGTTTTTTATAGTAGTAGTGTTTTCTTACAACTGAGCATAGTTTGCACATGCACTTTCTTTTTCCTATGTGCATCCTGTATATTTTATTTAGAATCTGTTAGTTGCCTATGTTATACACATGAGTATAATAGTAAATGCATAGAGCACACTTTTTTTTTTTTAATGTCATGTTATTGGATGTTAAGAGATAGAAGAAATATTCATATGCATTTTTTTCTATTTTTACAGCTTAATGGCAGAGATTGTACAGAAAAGCATGCAATTTATGCTTTTGTGTAGGTGCGGGAAATAAAGCAGAAGGATTTAATATAGAGGCAGTGGTGTTGTTTGAGCTGGGAGCCTTTCTAATGATATTGTCTGTGTGTGTGCTTGAATGAAGATGCATGTACTCATCCTGGCTGCGTGTAATTTTAGAACACACTGGACAGTCTTTTTCATAATTATACTGCTATTTCTCCCAACTTATAATTTGAAATAATATTTTTTTAGATAAGTGTGTGTGTAAACACACATTTGGAGAGCAGAAAGGTTTGCAATTGACACTTCATCATAGCAGATGGGAGAAATGACAGTAAGTTCATTTTACAGTTTATACAGGGTAAGTGGCAGTTACTCTGTTTATATTTTTATTTATTTTAGTTTATATATTTAAAGCACTCACACAGCCCATGGGCATCGAGGCGCTGTTATAAGAATTATTTGTTTTTTAGTTACGTAATTATTTTGTCTTAGTTGCGTATTTATAATGCGCTTAAACACCCAGAGATCTCTAAGCGCGGACCCAGGGATCGAACCTGTGTTGCTTTGTGTCGTCTTGCTTCCAAGGCGCACACATTGCCGCTGAGCTATGCTCCCGGGATGTTAAGTGTTCCTAGAAGAGCTGCACATATACTGTGTAGAAAATATTCATACCTGTAGTCTGTGTTCATGCATGTGGATGTGCATGAATCTGCAAGTAGAAATCTTGGAGAGTTTTATAGTAGTTGTTGCTGAAGTTCCTTTGCAGTCACAGCCAAGTTGTACTCAGAGTGATCAATAGTACATCTAAAGTTCTGATCTTTGATGATAAAGTTAGATGTAGAGTTATTGGATGTGATTGTGTGACTGCTTAACAGTAGCCAATGAGGAAATGGTGAAGAGAGTGAAGAGATTGAAGTGGAAAGGGTAGAAGAGCTACCCCAGTGTTACGGGCTCCGCGGTCACCAAGCTTGTCTGCGGACAGGGCGTGCCACATACAGGGTTTCTCAGCAAATCCAGCATGGAAAAGGGACTGTAGGGATCAGCCAATCAGAGGTTGAGGTTGTGTTTTGTGTTGAAAGAGGCTGTGTGTAGTGAAGATGGCAGAGGTGGAGAAAGTCAGGGTGTTGGTGGTTGGAGGTATGTTTGTGCATGGTTTGGAGCACTATGCTAAATGCAGGAATGTGGCAAACAATTTTGATGTTAAAGAAGTGGAGGTGGTGTGGAGAACTGTGCCTGTTTTCAATGTGCAGGGAATTGTACACGTTTGTGGAGATATGGGCAGGGTGAACAGTCCACATGTAGTTGTTTTGCACTGTGGTGCTTTGCATTTGGGCTATGTCAGTGCCCCTACTTTGTTGTCAGATTTGGAACACTGGTTCATGCAGTTATGAAAATACTTCCAAGTGCCAAGGTTATTTTTTCTGGTTTAGTACCTAGGGCAATATGCGATAATAGTTTTGTTTTTTGTCTTCAGCAAAATATTGCTAGGTGTAAAATCAATCGAGGCATGTTTGCTTTCATGCTTAGACCTGGTATGTTCTTTTGTAATAATGAGAACATTGAATCTTGTAATGTTGTTTATTTTAAAGAAAATGCCATTTCTTTATCTTTTATGGGAAATGCCATGCTGTTTTGGAACATAAGGGTTGCTTTGGAGAAGCTAATGTGAAGATTTTTGGAGGAAAATAAGAAAAAGAAATACAAAATAAAATGTGTTTCTGAAGCATCTTCAAAAAAAACAGAAAAAAGGCTCTTTTCAGAGCCAACCTCAAAGGGGAAATGGGGCACACTGTTTAAATTTCA
Source organism: Ambystoma mexicanum (assembly GCF_040938575.1). Classification (NCBI taxonomy): domain Eukaryota; kingdom Metazoa; phylum Chordata; class Amphibia; order Caudata; family Ambystomatidae; genus Ambystoma; species Ambystoma mexicanum. Next base: position 331,116,033 of record NC_090933.1, on the reverse strand, counting down.
ATTCCCCACGTTCAGATTTTTCGGTTTGTCCGCAGACACCGTGGTTGTCCGCAGACAGCGCATATTACATACAGGGATTTTGGGGTGGAGAGGCATGCAAATGAGATTGAGCAGAGCAAGGGATTGGTTAATAAAGTTAACTGGGTGTGTTGTGTAAGGAGAGAGTTTGTCATTAGGTCTTTTTCTGAGAGAAGAGCAGATAGATATGGTTGTGTGTTTCAGAAAGCAGATTGTTTGGATTTTGGGAGATTCATGGATAAATTGGTTGGAGGTGCATGCAGATCGCTAGAGAGTGGCTGCACATCTTGGATTCTCTCATTTGGAAGTGCACTGGCATGGAGTGCGTGGAATGAAGTGGGTGGTTTTGGTACCTCTCTGTGCTTCTTTGGTGACACAATGTCATCCAGACATTATTATTATTCATTGTGGAGGAAACAGTTTAGGACATGTGTCTGGAATCCCTTTGCAATTTGCAATGAAAGAAGGACTTGTGAAAGTCATGGACATGTCTCCAAACTCCAGAGTAATTTTTTCAAGTATTGCGCATAGATAAATGTAATGCGTTCCTTTTCATTTGGTCCATAAATGAAGAAAGCAAGGCGCAATGTTAACAAGGCTCTTTGTGCCTTTTTGAGAGATGTTGGTATGTCCTCTTTTCAGAATGAAAACATTATGTTTTGTAGCACATATGTTTTTTTCGCAGAGATGGAGTACATCTTACTTATGCTGGCAATCAGATTTTTCTGTGAAATATACAAAATGCATTGCAGCCTTTTCTGGAATTACAGCAATCCATTTTGAAGTTTTTGAAACACAAACAAACACCACCAAAAGGCTCTTTTCAGAGCCACCACTTCCTCTAAGAGAAAAGTGCAATGGTCCTGATAGGGCAGTTCCTCAAAGAAATGTAAATGTCCGTGGACTGTTCACAGACTTCTAGAAAATGCACAGGGCCCTGCACTATTTATTTGTCACTTCTATTTTTAAACTGTGAAAGGCGGCTCTGAAAAGAGCCTTTTTTGTTGTTTTATATTTTTTTGTTTTTTTAAACACGACACACAAGGAAAGGAGGAGAAAGGAGTGTAAGGAAGGGACACCAACAATGGGGATAAGAAAGGGCAGGTGGGGAGAGGAAGATGTAGGCTGGGCCTTATTGAGGTAGGTCGCAGACCTTCCCATGTTCCTTGACCACAGTCTTGAAAGCACTCCGAAGGTTCTCTCCCCTGCAGACTACTGTGTTGCAGTACATGAACAATATTGTGACCTTCGAAAGGTAAGGGTCAACAGCATCATGGCTGACCTTTGAGGCAGCTTGAGGGATGCGCTGTCCCACAGGAGTGTCTTTTGTGGTGACAGGAGCAGAAACGGAGTATGCTGCAGAGGAACTCAACCTACATCGTTTATCGCAAGGTACAACCTTATGAATAGCCCCATCTTGGAACGACTTTAGGTGTCGCTTCATTTATGTAGTACCATAGATATACGAACAAGGCGTGCTACAACTCAGCATCATGTGGCACTAAGTGCAGATCACCTTGCTCGCATCAGCTTTTGCCTTTCCATCAATGGTGGTAAATAACCGCTACACCCAAGACTCACAATTAGTGCTAGTAGTAGGGACTTCCACTACCTCATTCTCTTCATCCTCTTCATCCCTCTCCTCTGCATCCTCACACCTGTTCCCCTCTGGAGGCTCTTGGGGACTTGGTTTTGTAGAGGGGGTGGGGGTGCTGATGCCAAGGTAGTAGTAGAAGAAGCAATTTGGGATGCCATCTGGTAGGTTAATAACGAGGAACCAGGAACCAAGAACAGCAACCTGCACAATTGTTCTGTTGTAAATCTTGGAAATCCAAAAGCAGAATGACGATCAGCTCTGGGGTGTGGCCTTTTATAGGGGTGCAGGTGCCCACTTCACGGACACCCGTGCTGGTTGTGGGCACATCAAACACCAACAAAGGGCTCATAAAGTTCCAAAAAGTATGTAGATCGACAGGGACATTGTCTGGGACATGTGCAATGGTGAACCTTTACTGTAAAACACCTTGGATTGCTCAAAAAAGCAAATTTAAATGTTCAGGGGCCCAGACAGTGTCCACAAATAAGGACACATGCTCAGCGTGGGGGCAGTCACATGATGATGTCGTGGACACGTTCACGAACGGGACGGCTGTCCACAGGATACCAAATGCGCAGGGACGGTTGTGCGCATGGGTGCGGGTGTTCTACGGACACTGTTTGGGTCCCCGAACTAATTGAAAGTGCGACACACATGCGGCAGACATTTGCGGACAGGCACAATGTTCATAGGACCCAAATATGTGATGCGTATGTGCGTGGGTGTTCTACAAACAGTGTTGAAGTCCCCGTATAAAATAAATGTGCGTCAAAACTTTGCAGAGAGGCAGATGGGATATGAGTTCTACAGATATATTCATTCTGGTTGCGGACATTACGAATAGGGGCGGTGTTCTTAGGACACCCCCATTTTGGGTGATTTCGGACTGGCGGAAAACTTGTGTGTTCTAAGGACACCTCCATTTTAATCACAATCAGAACGAACATGTATATTGTCCTTAGGAAACCCACATTTGGGTTAATTGCGGACAAGCGGACATCCTGTGTGTTCTAAGGACGCCGCCATTTTAATTACGAGCAGTAGGAACAGGTATATTGTCTTTAGGACACCCCTATTTGGGTTAATTACTGGCAGGCGGACATCTTGTGTGTTCTAAGGACACCTCCATTTTAATTACCAACAGTACGCACAGGTATATTGTCCTTAGGACACCCCCATTTTGGTTAATTACAGACATGCCGACATCTTGTGTGTTCTAAGGATCCCTCCATTTTAATTACGGACAGTACGGACAGGTATGGTGTCGTTAGGACACCCCCATTTTGGTTAATTGCGGACATAACGGACAACCGCGCTGTCCGCGAAAAACCCTAACTGCCTTAAAAAAAAATATAAGACACAGACATTTACTAAGAACATACTTAAAATGTTATTATTTTTTAACAGTATAAAAATTACGAAAGAGAGGGGAAGCAGAAACTGAAACAAATACTGAGGAATTAGGGGTTTGTACATGATGTATGGGAGGGGAGGAAGGGATAGAAGTCTCATTGTAACTTTTTTCTTGTTGGGGAGGGTTTAGGGATAGTTGGCTAGGACATGGAGAGGGGGAACAGGTACATGTGGGACAGTGATATTTAATCTTTTCTTTAATGTGGTCCTCAATAAACTTTTTTGAAGATTTAAATTTTTCATTAACATATCCATTTTTAGTTCTATTCATTTCAGAGGATATTCTAATGTCTTTCTTGGTATATTATACTTATTGTCTGTATGGTCTGTTAAAAAAACAATATATATGTTAACTACACAAAAAGTAATGGTTATTAATTGGCTTATATGGAGAAATGTTGTGTCTACCATTAGTATCACTGGGCCTCATTACACGGACAGCGTTAACCATGGCGCTATTAGCGCCATGGTTGCCGCCATTATTTTACAGATTGCGCCTTGGTGAATGGGGGATTTACTGCCCCATTCCAAGGTTGGCGGGCGGTAATTCCCCATTCACCAAGGCCCTTCCCCATTCTCATTTGAGCCCCCATAGGGCTCAATGGGAATGGGGAAGGAGCAAATAACGGTACAGCTATTAGCGGTACCGTTATTTGCCCTGAAGTCCCTCAGCGGGTCCCTTCCTTAATGTGTGGTCTGGCCACACGTTAAGGACGGGAACCGCTGAGGGACCTCGTAGTGTGGCGCTAAGAGATTACCGGCACCGGTGCCCTTACCGTTGCCGGTAATCACTTCGCGCCATCCGTGTAATGAGGCCCACTGTCTTCACTCATTTCATCTCGTTGGAAATTTTTTTCCAGCCATTCCAAAGTACTAGACATTTCTGTGTAAAAAAAAAAAATAATATTAGTTTTATTGTACGTAATACAGAAAATGTATAAATATATGAAATAAATATTGTGTACTTACTAGTTTCTTACAACATTTTGGTGTTACTGCTGTGTAGGTATGCTCTTGCTTTTTGCTGCACAGTTTCTGTGAGGTAATTCTGTTGGAGGCATATTTATTTTGTTTTGGTATATTCCATTATATTGGAAATGCTATTTCAGTGGATGGTTTGTATCTTACATATACAGTGTCCACTTCTTATTTATTATTAAATGTAATGTATTTATGTGGTGCTTTTTGAACATGTTTGGTGTTTTTATTGTATGATACAATAATGTAAGATACCCCCTTAGTTTTTGGATAGTGTTGATGGTGACCGTGTCCGCCTGCGGACATGCGCACGGTCCACAGACATCAAAATCACTAACGGGGCAGGGTGTTCAGTATTTTCTATTTTATATGTATGTAAGCTAAGGGAGTCTTAGTAAACATTTATAACATTTACATTATCTATATCTATATTCAGTAAAAAAACCTTGTTAAAGGGACGTTATGGTTCAAAGTAAAATCGAAAAACCCCTGAAATTCGGCAGTTATTGTAAGATAAGCAACCATAACTGGCGCCACCGTGCACTGCTAACACTAACACCCAGGACATCAAAGTTGACATCACACATGTCATTGATGACATCACTGAAGAACCATTTAAAGGTGTATATCAATGATGTATGTCTTTTGAGGAAGTTTTTATATTTGGTTTTAATCTTTTCCACTCTCAATACAGGATTTATTCCAATCAACACCTTGGGCCTCATTATGACCCAGGTGCTAAGTGTTTAACGGCGCCGTAAAAGGCTGCGGCGCCGTTAAACACTTAGCGCCTAATTACGAGGTCCCTATGCGGGACCCGACCTTAACGGCTGGTTTTACCAGCCGTTAAAGTAGGGACCCGCAAAGGGACCTTGGTGCTAATTACGGTACCACAATTTGCGGTACCGTTATTAGCGCCTTCCTCATTCCAGCTATATCCTGTGAAAGAAGACCAGGCACATGGTTCCCTATGAGGCAAAAATGGGAATGGGGAAGGGCCATGGCGGCATGGGGAATTACCGCCCCACCAACCTCGGAATGGGGTGGTAATTCCCCATTCAGCCATGGCGGACTTCGGCATGAACCATGGTGCTAATAGCACCATGGTTTAGCGCCGGAGTCCTAATGAGGCCCCTTCACTTTTCCGAGAGCTCTCTCATATTTATGTTTTTCACATGCCACCTCAGGATCATAGGGCTTTCTTTTAATAGCCATATTTTTTGCTTGAGTACAACTTAATTGTTTCTGGATATAATTCTTACCGCACTCAGATAGCCAAACGAGCAGATCAGCAGTATTCTCTTCTCTTGGAATGTTCCTAGATCACAAATATTCAAAAAACGAGATGTACCTCTCAATGTTTTTGATTGACCAGTGTGTCCCATTACCAGTCAAGTTTACCCCCTCCTCTCCTGCCATCTTTGTTTTCATATTTGATCCTGATATGATAGTGAACTTCTTTACCACATGGCAACTTGCACAGGTTGAGATAATCTGCAGTTTGTCAATGAACTCACACGTAGCATAAGGAACCAGAATATAGTCAATTGATGACCTACGGTTTCTAGCAAACCATGTATAAGGATGGTAATCAAACTCCCAGCTTCCAAGATATAGCTGTAATAAACCATTAGAATTAATAAAATGTCCCAGGGATCATCATTATTTATTTGTTCCTCATCCGCTATAACAAATGTCACATCATTGATATTTGACATACGTTCAAAGTCGTTGTTTACATCTTTTCGATTAAATCTTGCATAGTTTAAATCACCTGCAATGAGGTATAATGAGCCTACATTGGTTTAGACCATTCCTCCAATAGCCTATCAAAATCTGAGATAATCTTAGGTGAGATGCCATCATTTCGGTGGATTATATATATTAATGAACAGGATTATTTGTGAATACCCATCAATTTTACATTCTAGTTTTCCTGCCAGTATGTTGCTAGAGGACATACGGTGTCAATAACAAGTCCAATCATGCTCCCAGGTTTAATCAATGACATTTGTGATGTCATCTTTGATGTCCTGGGTGTTAGTCTTAGTAGTGCATGGTGGTGGTGCGAGTTATGGTTGCTTAGCTTACCATAACTGGTGAATTTCAAGGTTTTTTTTTCAGTTGTACGTGGAACCATAACATCCCTTTAACTAAGTTTTTTTTACTGAATTTCATAGGTTTTTAGTAGCGCAACTTAACCATAACTATCTCTTTAAAACAGTTTTTTTCACTGAACGTTATAGGTTTTTATAGAGCAATTTAACCATAACGTCCCTTTAACAAAGTTTTTTCATTGAATTTTATAGGTTTTTAGTAGCGCAACTTATCCATAACGTCCCTTTAACAAAGTTTTTTTCACTGAATTACATGGACGCGGTAGCGTCCATGTAGTTATGGTTAAGTTGGTGTTTCCATAGGAAGAGCACTTTTTGGGTGGCTTATAACTTTGCGCCCTCTGGACAAATCCTTACCAAACTTTGCAGAAAAAGTATATGGCCCAGTCTGAATTCTTTTGCAAAGTTTGGAGAGGTTTGGTCCAGGGGGGGCAAAGTTATAGGGGGGGTACCAAAACATTTGTTTTTTCCTATACACATAATGGGAAAAAACTTTGCGCACGGCTACAGCCCGAACCGCTGGACGGATTTACACCAAATTTGCGGCTGGATTGGTCCTGAAAGCGTGCTTTTGCAAATTTGGTGTCAATCCGTCCAGTAGTTGCTTTAAAAATGACCAAAATGTACGGCAAAAAAATGTGGGATATCTGTGTTCGCTTCGCAGACGGACTTCCCTGTTCGCTCCGCGATCAGCACCCTGATTGGCCCATGGGCTTGCGTCATGTCCGCGGACATGTAACATGTTTGCTGATTGGACGGCATGGGGCGTGGAGCGCGTCAGATTTTCTGTGGCGCCCGCCATCTTGTATTCGCCGTCGACCGCGTACAGCGCGGTGAAACTTGGATTAAAAATAGTATTTAGTGGAGTGTGTTGGTGTGTAAGAGTGTTTGGGGAGGGTGGGGGGGGAGGGTGGGGGAGTATGAGATAGGTTCAATGTTTTGTTTTTTTATGTGCTATACGCTTTTGTTGTGTTCGATTTGTCCGCGGAGAACACGGCTGTTCTGACATTTTGTAAATAAACTAAATGGTGGGGTGTTCAGAGGATGGAGTATGTGTCCTTTTTGTTCGCAAGGAAGGTAAAATTGAGCTAAAAACACTTGCGGTGTATTTAAATGTTCGTAAATACACAAACTGGGGGTGTCCTGAGGACGCTGTCCGTATTGTAGTCTGTCAAGTTGAATGTGTTCTAAGAACACTCACGGTGTCCCGAAATGGTTGCAATTACACAAAATGGGGGTGTTCTCTTCGTGACGTTACAGGGTGCGTCATCAAACGCGCCCAGTCATCTCCAGTCCTATGCGACTTTACACAGAACCCGGAAGACAACACACATTATGTCACAACACAGCGCGCCACAATTCGGAATATGAAACTGTGATTTAAAAGCAAACAGCAAGATTGTACATTTTGTAAAGTACATTTATTTGACATCAAATGTTTAGAGAATATTCAGCGATTTGCATTTGTCTTTGTTGTCGATCCGCAAAAGTTCATGTTGAGCCACGCGATGTTCCTTTGCGGTACAGAGGGTGTTCGATCAGCTTAGAACACAGTGCGCCACAATTCGGAATATGAAACTGTGGTTTAAAAGTAAACAGCAGGATTGTACATTTGGTAAAGTACATTTATTTCACATGAAATGTTTAGTGAATATTCAGCGATTTGCAATTGTCTCTGCTGTCGATCAGCAAAAGTTTATTTTGAGCCACGCGCTGTTCCTTTGCGGTAGTTAGGCTGTTGGTTTATGATAAAAGCAGTAAATGGTCACACTGATAATCGGAAGGTTGCTCCAATAACGAGGCATTAGACCACCATAATGGTTGGTATGTTGCTTCTAGCCGCTAGTACTGCGTAAGGGCATATTGGTCCTTGGCGATTGTTCCATAAAATGGTGAGGGTCATGAAGTTGCTTACATGGAGCTGCACCTGGCAGTTGAAAAATCCATCCGCTGGATTCTGAAAATCGTGACATTGGCAAAATGGAGCAACATACCTGTTTTAAAAAACATAAATTAGTCTCACCAGCCGATCTTTATTAAAAATATTCATTTTATTTGTTAGGGCGTGAAACTATTTGCTAGCGAAGATAGTGCAATGGAGTATGTTAATAATAAAATAATAATATTTTCACATTTATATAGCGCTAAGAACCATCAGGTATCTCAGCGCTGCTTATTATTACCCACAGTGTGTGGTGCTCCTTTATCGATCACGGAAGGATGAAAGGCTGAGTTTGGCCGTGCCGGGATTCGAACCTGCGTTAGCAAGCTGTGCATGGATGTCAAAGCGAGCGCTCTACTCACTGTGCCACTTGACTGGCTACAGTGAAGTGGCACAGCGAGTAGAGCACTTGACCGGCTACAGACCCGTTAAATTATTTCTATTGACGCACCCTGTGTCGTCTGCCTTTTTAAGAGCCCTCTAAATGACAGGGAATCAATTCGGCGGTGATAGTGCGCGGTAGAAAACAATATGCCACATTGAACGAACAAGTACAACTTGACCGGGGTTTAATGCCACGCTATTGTTATTATATTCCGGTATAAAATAATCTAAAGGGTTACTTACATTATAATTGCATTTTCCATTGTCCAAGTGTAGTGCAGTCCCAAAATATGACTCTGCGTGTGCCAACGATCTTTCTCAAAGTGATATAATACACAAAAATGGTTTCGTTTCAGAAATGTCATCTTTATCGTGTCTTACGATTTTGCTACACTTCTTCAAAAGAAGTCTTTCAGCACAATCTCTGTCTGTCAAGGTAAAAAAAAAATAGTACCTTATATTGGGAGTCGTGGGCTCTCCGGGCCGCGAGAAAAAAATGGAAGCAGCTGACCTTCACTGTGAACGAGCATAAATGCTTACTTTGCAACATTCTGTGTAAAGCCATCTGTGAGAACTTGCTGTTTACACTAGATCTTTGTATATTGTTTGCGTGCTAATAAAAAAAGTTTGTTTAAGGGATGTTATGGTTCCAAGTAAAGCCCAAAAACCCCTGAAATTCGCCAGTTATGGTAAGCTAAGCAACCATAACTCGCGCCACCACCGTGCACTGCAAAGACTAACACCCAGGACATCAAAGATGACATCGCAAATGTCATTGATGTCAAATTGTGGCACCGTACTTAGCACCAAGGTCCCTTTGCGGGTTGGTTTTTTAACGCCTGCTAAAAGCAGGCGTTAAAGTGCCACCCGCAAAGGGACCTCGTAATCAGACGTTAAGGGTTTAACGGCGCCACCACCTTTTACGGCGCCGTTAACCCCTTAATGCCTGGGTTGTAATGAGGGCCACTGTGTTAAACTGTGCCTCCATGACAGGGATTCAGATAGCTTAATCCTGAAATTTTGCACCACTTTAGCCAGTTTAGGTTCGGCCGAGTGATTCTGGCCAGAGATCATCTGTCCAACTGTCTGCTGCCCCTGGCGGGCCTGAAATCAGGATCTCTGTCTTCCCAACATTTAGTTTGAGCCAATTTGACTCCACCCAGACCCGGACAGCTTCCAAACAGTTTTTTAGCCTGTTCTTTACCTCATCCTGCTTTGCATCAAGTCTAAACAGGATCTGTGTATTGTCTGCATGCAAAAAGACCCTGAAGCCAAACAAGTGAATGAGGATCAACAGAGGGCTAATATAAACATTAAAAAGTAAGGGGGAGAGAGCCGATCCCTGCAGAACTCTGCATGAGATTGATACCAAAGATGAACGATAAGGGTGAAGCTATTTGAGAGAGTGAGGTCAGAAAGGTGCGAAACCAGTCCATTGCTGCCCCTGATACTCCCTGCCTCTTTAACATTGCTAGCAATATACCTTGATCAATAGTGTCAAAAGCGGCCGACAGGTCCAACAAAATGAGGCCTGTCATACGGCCCTCGTCCCTTATCATGGTAAGGTCGTCCAATAAAGATACCAAAACTGACTCGGTTCCCCTCAAAGGGCGAAAGCCCATGTGACAACTATCCAAGATTTATGGGCTTTCCAGAAAAGTTCTCAGTTGGGGAGTCACCACTGCTTCTAAAACTTTCATTCGAAAGGGCTGGAGTGAGACAGATTGATAATTAGCTAGAGTTGAGGTATCCATTGTTGACTTCTTCAATTATGGTATTACCAGGGCTTCCTTGAGCTTAGATGGAACTTGACCCCACTTCAAGGAAGAATTAACAGCAGCGACCAGCGTATCATAAAAATCTGCTTGAACTGCTTTAAACAATTTCAGTGGGATAGGGTCAAGGGCGATGCCGATTTAAGCTTAGCTACTATTTTCATCAGCTCCTCCATATTAGATAAAGTGATTTTAGAGAAACCCACTTCTGCCTTTATTCCTAATGCCAATGTAGGCATATCACTATCCATATTGGCCTTATTCCCTTCTTTAAGATTCCCACTAGTTACAATACCATTCCTGATCTCATCAATTTTAGTACCGAAGAATGTAGAGAGCTCATCACATGAAGATTGTGAAGTGACTGTCTGCGCATTACTATCAGGTTTAGTCAATGTATTAATTATCTCAATTACTTTTTTGGGAGTATTAGCTGCAGCTTGGATTGAAACATCAAAATATAAGGATTTAGCTGTTTATAATCCCTTAAGGTAGGCCGCACATTGCTGTTTATATGCTTCACAAAGATGGACCTCATAGCCTTTCCTCCATAACCGCTCTGCCTGCAGAGTTTGCAAGCACAATGCCTGAAGCTCTGGAATTTACCAAGGGGTGCAGTGGGATGGCGCCTTAGTCATACGTTTTAATGGGGCCAGTTGATCCCCTACTTACTGCAAACCGTTTGACCAATCCAGCTATATCCTGTGAAGGAAGACCAGGCACATGTGTTACGTTAGCATGTTGCTGAGTACGTTGGATAAAAACTATGGCTGGATCAACTTTCGCCCAGTTGCGTCCCCAATACAGGACATTAGATTGAGGAAGCTGTTTAGAAACTCCTTGTGTTTTAATTACAAATGGCACAATGTGATGATCTGTCCACGAAGGAGGATGACATGGGAACACCTCTACTAAAACCGGTGATGCGAATAGCAGGTCCAAGGTGTGATCCTTGTCAAATCTTTGGACCCTGATTTTTCGCATATGCCAATTTAAGATTAGGAAACATGATACATTGTATATATGCTTCATAGATTATAAGAGTGCTTTTGACACAGTAGATAGAGAAAGACTATGGACCAAGCTAAAAAAATGGAGTCTGAATCCGACTGTTTTACACTTCATTTGAGAATTATATTCTGATACTGTTACCCAAGTGCTATTAAATCAGGAGGGTAGCCTCAGTGAAAAAATAAATACTCATTTTTGGATTAAAGCAAGGCTGCACATTGGCCCTAATCCTTTATAAATTATATGTAGCTGACATGGGGCAGCACATGAGGGATATTGAAAACTTTCCTCCCAAAACTGATAAAAAATCCGTAAGTTTGCTGGTCCACGCTGATGATACTCTCTTGATTGACTGCACTCGATTGGACTCCAGCGCAGTATGCCCAGTCTATGTGAATATTCCTGGGTAAATAATCTGAGTATAAATTATAGTAAAACTAAAATAATGACTATTAATATAAACATGGAGGGCCAAACTAAATTTAGATAGACACTGGGTGTTGAATCCATTGAAGTTGTAGACTCTTATATATACATTTGGATCTACATATCTAGCTCCTTGAGTATTAAATGTCTGGAAAATGTTGTTCAACAGAAAGTCGAGAGAAGATGTGTCGCTGTCCTGAACCCAATTAAACAGGAGGTGGGTTACTCGATTGAAGCCCTGATAAAACTTTTCAATACCTGTTTTGTGCCTTGTTTAGACTTTTCAAACCCTGTTTTGTACCTTGTTTAGACTATGGCTTGGAGATATTTGCAAATAAAGAAAGATGGTGGGTTAAGAAATTGGAAGAGAGACTCTGGAGAAGAATGCAGGGGTTACCTAGACATATTCCTATAGAGGTGATCAATTGTGAGTTGGGTTTAATAATATTTCTTCATACCCACCTAAGAACAAGAATGGGAATATTTCTTCTTCGTATACTTGACAAGAAGGATGATAGGGATTCCTTATTTGCAGATTTTAGCAATTTACTTTTGGAAGACTGTGCTAACAATCCATTAATGGAGTGGGTATAGGATGCATGTCTATTCCTTGAAGAGATGGGTTTCCAAATCAATGCTGATGATCGTATTTGGGTTATGTGCCCTTATCTCACTAAACTCTTTGATACTAGAGTGAGAAGATTTGTACTGTCCTTACGACTAGAACTTCTCCCTTACGTTTTCACACACAGTGGCATGGACAGGAATACCATACGATCTTAGATCCTGTAGGCTTTGCAATGAAGCAGTTGAAACTCCCAGACACTTACTCACCATGTGGCCAAAATTTTGGGAAATTTATAAAAAGGTACACAGAGGTCTGACACATACATTTACGAAATTGAACAATGATCATGTATGGGCTTTTATAAATTCAGGAAGATCAACGACTTTACATTTTGGCGTCTACTATATGTGGATAAAGATATTGGAGTTGATACAATTGATCTCGAGATTTTAATATTGTAATGTATCACTAAAGATTAATTGTATAATGTAGATATGTAAATCAATTTATTGTATACAGTGTTATCACATATCTCCTCTTTTATACTCTTTTTATACATTTTAATGTTTTATAATGAATTCATTGTAGATATTATAATGATTTATGTTTCTTAAAATGTTAAACTTATTGTTTTGTGTGTTATACATTTTATTTAACCAATACAACACTAAAAAACAAAACAAAAGTGGTAGCAAATCCAAATGGCAGTGCATGCCTCTGTGTGGACCTTAGGGCACTGAAGACATGTGTTGTGGTTGATTGCTTTACACTTCCAAACATTGGGGAACTGGTCAGTCTCACTGCAGGGGCCAAAGTGTTTCCAATCTCGACCTAGCGTCAGCTTATCTCCAAATCAGAATCCATCCTGATTCCCAAAATCTCATCATCTTTATTACAGAGGATGGTACTTTTCATTTTAAAAGAATGTCCTTTGGACTAATATCTGCGGCTGCATTTTTTCGAAGCACGATGAAAGAGGTTGTTGGTGACATATATAGCATCAAGGTGATATTCTTGTCATGGGGTTGTCTGCCAAAGATCATGATGCCAAGATGAAGACTGTTCTAAACAAATTAAGTGATGCAGAGCTTACCCTTCAAAAGACCAAAGGCTTCATTACGAGTTTGGAGGTATCCATGGTGCTATTAGCGCATGGCCGCCTCCAAACTCAGGTCCGGGTCCGGGTTCCTTGAATGGGGAATTATTGGGTCATTCCAACCTTGGAGGACCCTGTAATTCCTCATTCAAAAAACCCATCCCCATTCCTATTTGATCCCCCATAGGGCTCAATAGGAATGGGGAGGGAGCCAATAACGAGCCCGTTATTAGCTCCCTAGTCCCCTTGAGGTACCCGCAAAGGACGTCTGGTCTGACCAGACGTTCTGAGCGGGTCCCGCAAGGGAACCTCGTAATAGGGCAGAATGGGTTTACCGGCACCGGCACCATTACCGGCACCGTTAAACCCATTCTGCCCACCTCGTAATGAGGCCCAAGTGTTGTTTTAGGACCTCACACATTTACTACTTGGGACACTATTTATCAGAAATGCGAATCTCGCCTAGAGAGGTGTTATTTCTTCCATGTAACAATCCTCCCCACCCACGAACAGACAACAGGTCATGTCATTCTTAGGGCTAGTCAAGTATTTTTCTAAATATTAGGAACTTGTGTAAAAAAAGTCAGACGTTTGAATGGAACAGTATAGGTGAGTCTAAATTTAATAAGATAACATGGCTTTTGATAGTGCCCCAATTCTTTCACTGTTTGACAAACACAGCGACAAATACATAATGACTAGTGGTACCTAGGCCTTTTCCCCACTATACAGAACTCTCAGACTTCGGTGTGTTTTTCTCTGGTATTTTAATTGCATTGTGCAAGTATTTAAAATTGCATTGTGCAAGTATTTAAAATTGCATTGTGAAACCTAGGCCTTTTTAACACTATACAGGACTCTCAGACTTAGGCGTGTTATTCTCAGGTATTTAAATCGCACTGTGAAAGTATTTGAAATTGCATTGTGAAACCTCAGCCTTTTCCCTAATATGCAGGACTCTCAGACTTAGGTGTGTTTTTCTCCGGTATTTAAGTTGCACTGTGAAAGTAGCATCGTTCTGTGGTTTTGCCTTCTAGCAAAGCATTCATCTAGCAAACTTTTCTACCATTATCCAAGCTCCTGCTGTCTTGTCCAATTGTCTACTTGTCTTGTCTCCATCTGCCTCATCTGCATGCCCCTGCCCTGTGTCCTTCCCTAATGTTCTCCCCGTCCCCCAACCCCTCCCACTCCCCTCCTCTTCTCTCCTCTCCCTACCTACTCTATGGTTCTCTCTGTCTCTCCTATGTTTTCTAACTACTTCTCTATCGACTATCCTGCTCAGCTCACTAAATCTGGTAGGAAGAAGTTTAAAAAGGATATCCTGGTTTCCAACCCAGGCCTCACCATCGCTGATACCTATACCAGTTCTTCCTCCAGGCAAACCCTCACCAACATACTCTTTGTCGTTCCCTCGCCAGGCCTAAGGACTCTACACATGGTCCCTGTGCTCTCTCCTTTCTCTTCTTCTCCCATTAATGGTGGCACCCGGGGGGAGGCCCTGATGGCCTCCTTCCACTTTTCTAAGGTCATAATTAATGTTCAGCTAAATCATTCCAAGGCCCTCAAGCCAACCTTCTCCACTTTTATAGATGCTTCCTGTGCCTCATCAATTTCCTTTCTTCTCTTGCTGTCCACTCTCTCCCATCCACGTCTTACTCACCTCCCCCGGCTGTCTACTTCTTGGCTACCTTGCCCTCTCCTCCTTCCTCTTCTGCCCACCTCAGGCATCTTCTATACCTCCGCAGGGCATACGTCTGATTTGTACCCCTCCCCACAAGCCTTTCAAGGATGGCAACCTTCTCCATATTGTCGCTGTAAACTCTAGACATCTGCTGCCTCCTGGAGGAACTTGACCTTGATGTCCTCGGTCTGACCGAGACATGGTTCACGGCCAGCTCTGTCATGAGCTTTGACACTCTCCTCCCTGATGGCGACAAAATCCTCTCTGTGCACAGATCCAACCTTTCTGGAAGGGGTGTAGCCCTGATCTTCCCTGAGTGGATTCCAGCCTCTGTCATTCCTCCACAGGCCTACTCATCTTTTGAATGCCTCATCTGCAGGCTCTCTCTCTCTCTCCTGGCCATTCCCTTACTGTGGATACCATCGACCACCTGGTCAGATCTCTTCCTTCCTCTCTGAGTGGACAGATTTCTCCTCTTACCTGTCCTTCCTCTTGACTCTTTCTCAACCTCTGTGACTCTCTCTCACTCTCTATTCGCCCCTCTGGCCTGACTCACTCTGCAGGGCACACTCTGGATGTTCTGATCTCTTCAGACCTTCCCCTTTCGATCCCTCTCACCACTCCTCTCTACTGGAGTGATCACTTTCTCTTTTCCTCCCAGCTGACCCTCTCTACCACTCAAGCCAAGCCAACTCCAGCACTGCCACCTACCTTTTCAGTTAGCCAACCCATGAAGCGTGTGTCAGTTGAGGCTTTTGCCACCACTTTCTCACCAGCCCTGCCCACACACCCCTTGGCTGACTCACACCATGACACAGCCCTTTCCATGCCCCACTCTGCTATATCTGATACTCTTGATGTGTTTTCCCCTGTCATGAGGATCTGCTTGAAGCCCAAAGCCAAGTGCAACTCTTGGTATGACTCAGACCTTGTCACCCTTAAACACAAGTGCAGGGTGGCTGAGAGGAAATGGCGTGCTTGCGGTACATCCTCTGACAAACTGGCCTGCCGCCTGCTCCAAAGGCAATACCGGCTTTTTGTCCACACAAAGAAGAGAGCCCACATCTTTGCTGCATCTAACAAATCAGCCGAGCTCTTTAAAATCTGCATGGCGCTGGTCAATGCTGCTGCAGTCTCTACATCCCATGTCCCCTCCCAGGTCCTCTGCACGGCCCAGGCTTCTCATTTCATCTATAAAATTCTGGACATCCTGTCCTCTCTCTCTTCCTCTCCCCCTCCTCCCTCTACTTCCTGCTCTTCCTCTGGCCCTTCTTCGGCCACCTCTCCTCCCTCCTTCTCTGCATTTCCACTGTTCTCCCAGACAATGTTTCTAGACAAGTCTGATTTCTGAAAGTATCGTCAAAACAGGGTCACTCGTGTTCCACCAAAACCATCAAGGACCACATTGACATCCTGGCTCTTGCTCTGGCTGACTTCTGCAACCACCCCTACACCACTGGATTCTGCTCTTCGGCCCTGAAGCATTCCCTTGTGCACCCTCTTCTTAAGAAACTGTTATGCTCACTGTTAGGAAGAATTCTCTGTTTAGGCTGAATTTCCTAACCTAGTGAGTCCCCCAGCAGCTTTGCTGGATTTCTGGAGTTTGTTTTTCCCATCCTGCCAAGAGTGTGACCCTTTTCCTCTCACTCTTGGACATGTATGTGTGTAATTCCTTTGAGATGTCAATGTGTTCGATGGGCTTTGGGGTCGTTTACTCCATAGGGTCTCATACGTTTTTCTATGTGTGTCACTCTGCACCCTACGTGTCGTGACACGGGGGCGCCCTAGCGGGTCCCCCCACCATAGATTCCATACCCGGGGACTGACTACTGTCTCCCCGGGCATGTAAAGTCACCATTGGCTTTACTAGACCTAAATTTACTAACAGAATTAGTACCAACCATCTTATTGTGGACGTGCTAGTAGGGGTAATACGATTACTCCTGGATCTGTTACTCGAGGGGGCACTGTCCCGTCCCTCCTCGTCGAGTTTTGGCTGGTGGCAGTGGAAACTACTTGTTATGTTCGACCCCGAGCATAACCCTATGGGATTCGTCCCATTGTTGAAGATTGATACTGTTTTCGTTAATCTCCAACGTACCACCGATCTACTTATCTTAAATAGGTTTATCGAGTGGTATTTTCTGCCAGAACTCGGGTTGAAAAATGGCGTCTGTGTTTTTCTCTGTGACTCCTAAACCAAAGGTTGAGCCCTTTGTTCCACTTTTGGCGGGCCTCTGGACAGAGACCCGCGAAGGTGGCGCCATTCTGTCTGGGTTACCTCAGGGGTGTGGGAGGGGTTTTAGACACCCTGGACCGAGTTGCCTTGCCAACTCAGGTCGCACTCTGAAGTGATTGGCCCAGGTGGTGAGCCTTCCCGCTCACCACTTAGCATGTGTTGATTGACAAGCTAGGCTGAATGAATGGGGGACGTCTGCATAAAAGCAGGGTCTTTGGGACTGGATCTTCAGGAAGTCGCCACTGGACCTAAAGAATCCGACGAGGGTAACGTTGACTCGACCTGCACGACGACACCTCCGGTGGAGCCCTGCGGAATCGTCTCACAATCTCCCGACGACAGAAGAGATCTCCCTGCCGGAGAGGCTCTTTCCCTGGCTGGTGGGAACAACCAGTCTTCTTCTTCTTTGTGCTTTTTGGTCGCCCAGGACGCAGTGGTCGAATTGCCCGTGCAGAGCACCCGGCAACCAGATAGCCACTACTCCTGCACCGTGATCGAAAGGTGGTGCCTTGTGACGAAGCACTCCGCGGCTGGTTTCTTCCCTGGTGGTGCACCGTACATCTTCTCTTCGACGACGAGAGCATCTCTTCTCTTGGCCAAGACCCGTCGTGCATCCACCACCAGGAACAACTGCCCCCGTCGGAGCTGTCTTCCACAACAAGGTACCGTAACCGCCTGGCTTCCCTTTTCGATCGGTTCGTGTGAGGTATCTGATTCCTCTCCGTTCCGTTGGGTTGCCTCCAAGCTTTATTCACTCTTGGTTCTGAACTGGTTCCACCTGTCGCTAACCAATTTGCTAAACGAGACTTGAATGCATCACCCGTAGAGACTTTCCAGGACATCGTGCCTTGCCTCTCACCGAGTGGGCCTGGCCGCCGAACTTTATGATCTAGTGTGATTAATGCTTTCTTGCCGTGCATTTTTACCCGCTTCAGTGCGAACCGTGTTGACTTCGTTACCTGCCTTTCTCTTCTCTCCCTTCCTCACTAAATATTCGAGTGTCATCTGGGTTGAGGTATACACCTCTGTCTGAAAATAAGTGGTGCCGTAGAACCTAGAGTTGTCGATAGTGTGGTTCGGGGGATTGAGCTTATTCCATTCTGCAGAGTAATTGTATTTTGAATTATTTGCCGTGGTTTGCTTTAGTATTTTTCATAGACGTGCTGTTATCAATAAATAACTTACTATCTTTATACTAAAGCCTGGTTGCGTGTTTACTCGTTTTGCTGCAGAGAATTACCCTATCTTGTATGCTCCCTATACTGACCAACTTTTCTTGAGAGAAGTCTGACTGCTCAGCCACAGCTACCAATTGAATCTGTGTGGTACAGACTGCTACCAAGTGGGTTCATCGCAACACCTGTAGTCCTAAATCTTTTGCAGTGGTCCCAGAGGGAACTGCACAGGTTTCCGCCTAACACTCACCAGGTATCGGCGGGGATGCCACCCAGTCCTGGTTGGATGATTTGTACTCTCGAACCCTCTCCCTTGGTAAGGCCTCTGGTTAAAGATGGGTCTGCAATATAGGAGAGCTGGATTCAATACCAGATTGTCTTTATGTTTTCCCACCTCCCTTGGCCTCAACTCCTTCCTCCCCCTTGGGCCCTCTCCTCACCTTAATATTGTAAAAGGTGGATTCTCCGTCCTGCTCCTCGTGGCAGGGGAGCGTAGATGCAGAGGCGAGCAGCGAGCAAGTTACTCCACTGGTGCAAGCCCCCCCTGTGGGAATCCAGGCCTGCTGAAACTCTGTAGGTTTGCTGCTGTACAGTCTTTATATGCAGTTCTTATGTTCCTCTTAGTTTGAATAATAATGTCTTGCTTCTTTCCTTTTAGGTATGGAAAGGTATTTTTGGTGTTGTCATGCAGTTTGAAGATGAGCATGGGCCAGTGCTGTTTTGTGGTGTGCGCGATGCTGTCTGGTGAGTAATGCGCGATGCGCGGTGCTGTTTCGCCTTTTATATTGCTAACCTGTGTCTTTTCTTTCCTTGCTTGTTGCGATGTTCCTCGCCGAGCGCCGTAATGTTCCAACAATGATACCGACCAGGAGATGACTGCCCAGGTAAGAATTATGTGGCTTTCTTCATTCGGGAGGAAACGTGGGTAAACGCTTACTAATGCTGTTTTTCTTTCTCCTCTTTCCAGGTTATGGTATTCCAGGTGAGTGGAACTGAAGTCGGCGATGGATTGAAGACAGGATACTGTTCCAGGTAAGTTTCGTAGTGTTCTTTCTCTCTCTGCAGGTCCTTGGTTTCAGGTAAACTGGCATCAAAGAACTGGACACGGTGAGCGTTATGCTGCCCACAGCAGAATAAGGCAAAGCATGTTCTGCTGTTTGGGTGTGGTTTAAATAGTCTCAGGTAAAGTAGTCCAGGTAAAATAGTCCCAGGCCTGCCACATCCAAAGTAGTCCAGGCAAAGTAGTCCCAGGCCTGCCACACCCAAAAGACTAGACCGCATAGCTCAGTTCTTTGTAACTGAGCTATGTGTGTGCCTCCATGTTGGCTGAACCCCCCAAGTTAAATAGTCCCAAGTTAATAGTCCAATTCTAATGTTGGTCTTCATGATGGTTATGAGCCTGGCTCCAAAGGCGCCAGGACTGACTCCACAAGAGTCTTGGATGAGGTTTTAGGGCCTTTGACCTGGCCCCAACTGGAAGACTGACTTGCCAGTGAGGGCCAGCGGCAAGGGTCATGACAGCACTCCCCCCAAAGGCCCATATCACAGTGGCACTTCTGCCTTGTCCTGATTTGGCTGGGTAATTCTGATGGAAATTTTTAATTAAGCGAGGTGCATGAATGTATTCACTAGGTTCCCATGATCTGTCTTGAGGGCCATATCCCTTCCAATCAACTTAGTAGTATAGTTTGGATCTGGTGTATTTTGAGTCTAGGATATCCTTTACTTCAAACTCTGGTTCTCCGTCAACTAATACTGGTTTTGGTGGTGTTGTAACCAGAGTACTGGGTTGTACCGGTTTCAGGAGTGATACGTGAAACACAGGATGAATCTGCATAGTGGGTGGTAGAGCTCATTTAACTGCCACTGGATTTATTATGTATTTAATAGAATAAGGTCCCAGATATCGGGGACGAAAGGTCTGAGACCCTTTTATGGGCACATATTTTGATGCTAACCAGACCTTGTCTCCAATTTGATAGTTGGGGGCTTTACTACGATGTTGGTCAGCGAATTTCTTTTGTCTGTTCTTGGCTTGAAGTAAATGTCCTGCTGCTTCTTTGAAGGCCTGGGAAATAGTCGTATGTAGGGTTTTAACCGCTGGCATTTCCAAAGGGATTGGGAGATCCAATTCTGAAGTACGTGGATGTCTACCATATATAATGTAGAAAGGGGTTTGCCCAGTGCTGGTGGGTAATGAATTATTAAAGGCATATTCAGCTATCCATAACAAGTCCTTCCAATTTCTTTCCACTTGGTATAACATGCAACTTAAGTATTGTTCGAGGGTTTGGTTTGTTCTTTCTGTTTGGCCATTTGAGGATGGTGACTTGTGGATAGTCGAATGTCAATTTCGGCCATTGAACAGCATTTCCTCCAGAAGTTGGATACGAACTGACTACCTCAATCTGAGATCAAGACCGATGGAAAGCCATGTAGCCGTACGATTTCCTCCAGGAATACTTTTGCTAAATTGAATGCATTTGGAAGACCCTTAAAAGGAGTAACGTGTGCCATTTTAGAGAACAAGTCTACAACTACTAAGATGGTGTTGAATTCTTGACTGGGAGGTAGATCTGTAATGAAATCAAGGGACAGTGTGTGCCATGGTGCAGGAGGAATTTCCAATGGTTGGAGAGGACCAGCTGGTTTCAGTTTTTGGGAATTGTTTTGTGCACACACATCGCAAGATTGGATAAATTGTATGATGTCTTTACGCCATGTGGGCCACCAATAGTTTCGTTTTACTTTAGCTAGAGTTTTGGCAATTCCAGGATGACCTTCAATCAGGGAGTCGTGATAACCCGAAATAACCTGCTCTTGTAAATCTTTACTTGGCAAGTACAGACAGTTCCTAAAATATGGTAACTGGTCTTTAATGGTGTAATGTTCTCCTTGAGTACACCACTCTTGTGAGAAAGTGGGATCCATTAAGAGTTGGATTTTGTTTTGGAGTTCATCCTGTGTCAATGTTGTCGTAAGACCCAGGAGTTTGTCTTCTGGAATGATGGCTACTGGATCTGGAGTTATGTATACCTTTTCATCAACACCTATGCGGGACAAGGCGTCAGCCTTTCCGTTTCAAACTCCTGGCCGGTAGGTGATCAGATAGTCATATTTAGCGAAGAAAAGAGCCCACTGCAGTTGACGGGATGATTTAGCCTTTGCTGTTTTTAGGTATTGCAGGTTTCGATGATCAATTATGACCGTGACAGTATGTCTAGCACCACGGATATAGTGTCACCATGCCTTGAAAGCTGATTTTATAGCCAAGAGTTCTTTGTCTGTGATAGCATAGTTGAGTTCGGGAGGTGAGAATTTTTGTGACCAGAAGGCCACAGGGTATAACTGGCCAGTTCCTGGGTCCCTTTGTGAGAGAACAGCTCCCATAGCCATGCTACAGGCATCTGTTTCAACTATATAAGGGAGGTCTGGGCGAGGATGCCATAGAACTGGAGCAGAAGTGAATTTTTTCTTAAGTTCTTGAAAGTCCTTCTCTGCTTCTTCGGTCCAATGGAACTTTTTATTGTTTTTTCTCAATAGTGATGTAATTGGATGCACTATTTGGGAAAAATCTGGGATGAGTCGCCGGTAAAAGTTTGCAAAGCCCAATATACTCTGGATTCCTTTAAATGAAGTTGGTGACGGCCATTTAAGAATGGCATCTACCTTTTGCCTATCCATTCTGATACCTTTTGGTGTGAGGATAAAACCGAGGAACTCCACTTCGGTGACATGAAAAGAGCATTTTAGAAGTTTAGCATACAGTTTATGATGGAAAAGTTTAGTAAGGATGGAGTGGACATGCCTCACATGGTCTTCTTTTGTAGCAGAATTCACTAAGATGTCATCAATGTAAACCAGGGCGCAAACGTTGATTAACACCCGCAAAACATCATTCATAAAGTACTGGAATGCAGCAAAAGCGTTGCAAAGTCAAAAGGCATTACCTGGTATTCATACAAGCCGTATTTGGTACGAAAAGCGGTTTTCCATTCATCTCCTTTCTTCACTCGAACAAGATGGTACGCCCCTCTACGGTCCAGTTTGGTATAGATTTGGGTGTCTTTGACTTGATCCATTAATTCGGGAATAAGGGGCAGTGGATAACATTTTTTTACTGTGATCTGGTTTAATACATGATAGTTGATGCAAATCCTCAAATCTCCTTCCTTCTTTGGTACGAAGAATATGGGACTGGCTGCCGGTGATTTAGATGGGCGGATAAATCCCTTTGCCAGGTACTATTCAAGATAAGATTTCAAATGGAGGTTTTCTGGTTCAGTAAGTGCATAGATTCAACCACAAGGAATTTGCGCACCAGGTATGAGGTCGATCTGACAATCCCAGGGCCTGTGCAGTGGTAGAGTATTGGTTTGTTCTTTCTGGAACATGTCTTGAAAATCTTGGTATTCATTTTAAAGAGTACTAGTCACACCTAGTACAATCGCCGCCGTACTGGGAGTAGCAGAAGGACATAAGTTGTTTTCCCCTTTTCTTGGTAATAACAGGTGCAAGCACAATCATCGGAAAAGGCCAACTTCTTGGCACGCCAATCTATTAGAGGGTTGTGAGCTACCAACCATGGCATCCCTAAGATTAGTCAAAACTGAGGAGCTTTGATGAGATCGAATGCAATCGATTCTCGGTGTCCATCCTGGCACAGTAGGGTTAGTGCTGCTGTACATTGGGTTACTGGTCCGGAAGCTATTTCTGTCCCATCAACAGTAGTAACTTTTTCAGTAGTCGATTTAGAGCATAAGGGAAGCCCCATCTCTGCTGCCAGATCTTGGTCTACATAATTCCCAATTGCTCCGCTGTCTATGTATGCTTTGGCAGCATGCATCCGAGACGGTTGTTGGTGATTGATTAAAATTACTGGTAATGCATAGTGTGAGGTCTGTGGTTCATCCTTCTCACTCAGCAAGTGGACTTCTATGCTTGCCGGGCTTGGTAGTTTTCTGACTCCTTGTTATTATCTTTCTTCTCTGTGGCTCCAACAGTTCTCCTTGGTGGTTTCACTGGACATTCTTTGAGGAAGTGGCCTGATTTTCTGCAATATAAGCATAATTGTTGTTGCCTTCTCTTGTCTCTTTCAGTTTTAGTTTAAGGGGGCCATACACCTCCGATTTGCATGGGTTCTACCGTGTTTTCCAATGTACGTGGCACATGATCCTTTGACCGGACATACACAGCTCGAGGGTCTAACCGTATCCGGTCCGCTTTTCGGTCTTGTAATCTGTGATCTAATTGCACCACAAGTTAGGTGAATTCTCCACAGTCTTTAGGTTGGTTAACCACTTGAGCAAGGACATCCTTTAGTCCCCCTTGTAGACCCCGATGAAATAGTGTGGTCCTTTTTTCCTCAGGCCACCCAGCTTCAATGACTAGTCTGTTAAATTGTTGCTATATATGTAAGCAAGTCTTGACTTCCATGACGGAGTGACAAAAGTTTGTTGTCTAATGCTTGGCCTTGGGTATGACGAGCAAAGAGTTTTTCCATTTTCATCTGGAAACCCCCAAAGTCATGTAACAACGGGTTATCCTGACTTACCAATGGTACCGACCAATCCGTAGCACTGCCACTCAGATATGACAAGACAAAAGCAACCTGCGCTTGGTTGTTAGGAAAAGCCCCAGGGCTGCAAAGGAAATGAAGACGACACTGGCTCATGAACATTGCGTACTTCTTGGGATCCCCTGTAAATTGTTCAGGTGAAGCTAAAGGAACTGCCCCAGGAAGGGTTATTTGTACTGGATTGGTGGAAGAAGTTGGTACAGATGCTGGCGGAATGTTACCAGGCAATGGGGTCTGTCCTGCCTGTGATTGGAGCAATTGTCTACTTATTTCGTCTGTATGATCCTTAGTAACAATCAAATCCCTCCTAGGAGAGTTGGTTTCTTGCCTGGCTGAATGTACTTCAGCGCGTAATTGTCCCAAAAACTGAACTAACTGGTCAGTCTCTGAAGTCTCCATGACGCCCTGGTGGATAATACTATTGAGGCTTTGCATTCTGTTACGCTCACCTGGTATCCACGGGGACGCCACCCATCCCTGGTTGGATGATTTGCACTCTCGAACCCTCTCCCGGTCCCTTGGTAAGGCCTCTGATTAAAGATGGGTCTGCAATATAGGGGAGCTGGATTCAATACCAGATTGTCTTTATGTTTTCCCACCTCCCTTGGCCTCAACTCCTTCCTCCCCCTTGGGCCCTCTCCTCACCTTAATATTGTAAAAGGTGGATTATCAAACCTGCTCCTCGTGGCAGGGGCGTGTATATGTGGGGGGCGAGCAGCAACCAAGTTACTTCACTGGTGCAAGCACCCCCTGTGGGAATCCAGGCTTGCTGTGACTCTGTAGGTTTGCTGCTTTACAGTCTTTATATGCAGTTCTTATGCTCCTCTTAGTTTGAATAATAATATCTTGCTTCTTTCCTTTAAGGTATGGAAAGGTATTTTGGTGTTATCATGCAGTTTGAAGATGAGCATGGGCCAGTAGGCGAAAGCGCGGTGTGGGCAATGCTGTCCGGTGAGTAATGTGCAATGCGCGGTGCTGTTTCACCTTTTATATTGCTAACCTGTATCTTTTCTCTTCTTGCAGGTTGCGATGTTCCTCGCCGAGCGCCGTAATTTTCCAGCAATGATACTGACCAGGAGATGACTACCCAGGTAATGTTAAGCTGCGCGTCCCTGGAGCGCTGCATACCTGAAGTTTCAGTTGCTGGTCTCGCCGGTGACGCCAGACTGGAAGACCTTCAAAAGGAGTGCGGAGATTGTGACGCTAGGAAGCAACCCCGACCCAACCCTAATGGAACAGGGATGGATTGGAATCACCTCCCGACGCAACTGGCTCACCTCCCTGCGGATTAGAGTGATGTCGGAACAGTGCAAGCACTGACAGGGAGGTGATGAGGTGTTGAGCTGGTATGGTCCGGTAGAGTGGTTCACAAGCTGGAGGATGGAGAAGGTCTTCAGAGATGTCCAGGCATAAACCACCAAGGCTGTCGATAATCAGGAGGGCTGGCACCCAGAGCCAAACAGGCAAGGAAGATCCAGACAAGCAAGGAGATCAGGCAGAGGGTGGAACCCAGGGAACAGGAAGGCCCAAGGAGAGGGGAGAATGCCAGGAGGAGGGACCCACAACCTCCCAGGGGGCACAGGGCCAAAGGAAGCTAATCCAAACAGGAATGAACCCAGGAGGAGAGGGGAAAACAGGAAGGCGGGAACCACAAGAAAGAGACCCAGCAGGAACTAACGCAGCCAAAGAGGCCAGGGAACCGGACAAGGAGAGCGGGAACCAAGGAGCAGGGAGACTGATACAAAGGCACCAAGCTACGGTAAGTGGGGAACAAACTGCGTTAAGACACGATCTGTAAAGGGCCGGACGCTATTTACAGCGTCCGGCACGAAAACGAGGCTCGGAACGCTAGCGGGGCTGCGCATGTGTAGCGGCCGAGCGGGCACCAGAACGAGGCTTGGAACACAAGCTTGTCTGCCCGTTCCTAGTTACCCGCGAGGTTCGCGCATGCAAGCGAGCGCCGGCCCGCTGCCTACAGCCACGCTTCTAAAGCCGGTAATAAGGATACAACTGCCACGTCCGGGGATGGATGCGACGAGAAGGCCAGGTAAGTGTCCTAACAGGTAAGAATTGTGTGGCTTTCTTCATTTGGGAGGAAACGTGAGTAAACGCTTACTAATGCTGTTTTTCTTTCTCCTCTTTCCAGGTTATGGTATTCCAGGTGAGTGGAACTGAAGTCGGCGATGGATTGAAGACATGATACTGTTCCAGGTAAGTTTCGTAGTGTTCTTTCTCTCTCTGCAGGAACTTGCTTTCAGGTAAGCTGGCATCAAAGAACTGGACACGGTGAGCGTTATGCTGCCCTCAGCAGAATAACGCAAAGCATGTTCTGCTGTTTGGGTGTGGTTTAAATAGTCTCAGGTAAAGTAGTCCAGGTAAAATAGTCCCAGGCCTACCACACCCAAAGTAGTCCAGGTAAAGTAGTCCCAGGCCTGCCACACCCAAAAGACTAGACCGCATAGCTCAGTTCCTTGTAACTGAGCTATGTGTGCGCCTCCATATTGGCTGAACCCCCCCCAAGTTAAATAGTCCGAAGTAAATAGTCCCATTCTAATGTTGGTCTTCATGATGTTTATGAGCCTGGTGCCAAAAGTTCCAGGACTGACTCCAAGAGAGTCTTGGATGAGGTTTTAAGGCCTTTGACTTGGCCCTAACTCGAAGGCTGACTTGCCAGTGAGGGCCAGGGGCAAGGGTCATGACAGAAACCCTCTGCCGACCCTTCCTGCCCGGCTAACTATTGCCCAATCTCCATCACTCCTTTCCAGGGCAAACTCCTGGAAAGGCTGGCCATTTCCAAGCTGAATCTTCACACTGAATCTGTTGGTTTTCTCCATGACCATCAGTCCGGCTTTAGAGCTGCCAGAAGCACAGAAACTGCACTTCTGAACATCCATGAAGACCTCCTCTCCAACCATGATTCCAACACCCCTTGTGTCTGCATCTTACTTGATCTCTCTTCTGCCTTTGACATGGTCAACCATGTCATCCTGATCAACTGTCTCTATGATAACCTTGGCATCACTGATCAGGCCCTGGCTTTGCTGGCTTCTTTCCTCTCAGATCGATCTTCCCAGGTCCAACTTGGGATCTTCCTCTCCTCTATCTCTACTCTACCTGTGGTGTTCCCTAGGGGTCTAACCTCTCTCCCTGGATGTTCAATCAATGTCTGGTACTTTTTACCCACCACATTGCCTCTATCTGCCCCTACTTTCTGTGCTATGCAGATGACACTCAACTCATTTTCAGGCTCCCTTCCACCACCTCTTCTCCTTCTGTCATCTCTGAGTGTCTGTCTGCTATCCAGGATTGGTGTGCCACAAATGATCTATGTCTTAATGCCAGTAAGACTGAGATTCTCCTCATGGGCACACCTGCTCCCTCCTTTCCTGTTACTCTCTTGCTGGCCTCTCTTGGCCCTCTTCCTGCTCCCACCTGTGAAGCTAAAGACCTCAGGGTCATCTTCAACTCCACACTTGCCTTCTCTCCTCACACCTCTGGAGTATCTAAGAAGTCACACTACCGGCTTCACCTCCTCAGAGGTATACTTCCTTTCCTCTCCTTCCCCCAGAAGCTCACTGTCTGCAGAGCTCTGGTTCTCTCTAGGCTGTACTCTTGCAACAGCCTCTTTCTAAATCTGCCTGCCTCTACTCTCCACCCTCTGCAACTCATCCAAAACAGGACTGCGAGACTTGTCCTTGGCCTCAAGCTCAGGGATCGTATCGCTCCAGGAATGAAATGCCTGCACTGGCTCCCAGTGGCAGCGATGATTAAGTTCAAAACCCTATGCATTGTCCACAAGGCCTTCTGAGGCCTCAATACCTTCAACTCTCTCTTCCTAAATATCTTGCTTTTCGAGCTCTTCGCTCATTCGCCTCCAACTCCCTCAGGGTCAGTCTCTTCTCTAAGCAATGAGTTCATGGTAGATCTCTTTTTTCTGCTGGGGCCTCCCTCTAGAACAACCTCCCTGCCTATAAGCAACTTGAGAAGAACCATCTCTGGTTCCAGAAGCACCTCAAGACCTTCCTCTTTGCCTCTGCTTTCTCTCCTCCTCTTCTGGCCGAAACTGGCACTGCACTGGTTACCTGGCTACCCTCTGATCTCCGGTACAAGTCCCCCCGCCAGTTGCACACTGGCACTGCCCCCTTGGTAACCCTTACACTTGGGGACTGTTTCTGTATCCCTATAGTCCACCTACTTGCTCTTGACACCTGATGTCTGCTCTTACCCTAGCACTTGCCACCAGCTGGTCACACTTTTTATTTATTGTCTTATTTATTTTACTGTTATCCTATGTACCGCACTGCCCCCTCCACCATTCCCCATGCTTTTTTCCCATTTCCCCCTCCCCTGCACTTGCGCAATCTCAATGTCTCCTGGCCTAGCAAGATTGTTGTCTCTGTCTTCCCTCTGTTCACCCTCCCTTCCCTCTGTTCCCCCTTCCTTGCCTCATCGCACCTTGAAACACTTGTGTATAGGTGCGTTATAAATGCCATATCATATCATATCATTGGACTAGGTGCAGTGCTTATGCAATCAGAGAATCCAGTTGACAATAGCATAGCTTTTGCCACTAGAGCTCTCAAGGAGGTAGAACAAAGGTAGTCGGTTATTGAGAAAGAAGCTCTATCAGTAACATGGACAGTGAGAACATTAAAAACCTTTCTGTGGGGCAGAAAGTTCTCCATTATCACTGACAATAAACAACTTGTGGCAGTATGTATGTCAAAATGATTGGATGGACTTTCGAGATGAATAATGAACTGGGTAACATCCATACAAGGTCATGACTTTATCATTGAACATGTAGCAGGTAAGGACAATATCATAGCTGACTATCCAGATTCTGAGTCAACACATGTGATGAGGACTTTGATGAGCCGTTACAAGACATCTTTTGGGATTGTGGAGAATCTATATCTCAAAATGAATGGGAAAAGAGTCAGGAGGATGATCTGGAACTTAAAAAGGCAAAAGAAGTTTGTCCTTAACAATTGGTCTGGGTGGACACCTGATCTTGGTTTAGGAGTATTTCATAGAATAAGAAATGAACTGAGTTTAGAAGATACACACGTTGTTAGAACAGGACAGGTTATTTCTCCTATAGGAATGAGAACATAATGTTTATAAGTAGCACATGAC
The DNA here is from genome assembly GCF_040938575.1 of Ambystoma mexicanum. Classification (NCBI taxonomy): domain Eukaryota; kingdom Metazoa; phylum Chordata; class Amphibia; order Caudata; family Ambystomatidae; genus Ambystoma; species Ambystoma mexicanum. The sequence continues at coordinate 331,086,896 of NC_090933.1, read as the reverse complement.
AGCCACATAGGGATTTCCAGGACCAAAGTTATACTTCGCTCAGAGTATTGGTGGCCGGGTTTGGACTCTGAGGTGGAAGATATGATAAAAAAAACTGCATTACATGCTCTTCATCAGATAAAGTACTTAGAAAATATTTCCAAGAGATGAAACCTATAGGATTGACCAACATTCTCTGGGTATACATTGCTTTAGACATTCTAGGTCCACTACAATACAGGGAGGGGAGAAAGAAATATATGATAGTGATAGATGATCTATTTTACAAATGGACCAAGGTACGCTCTGTGTTGGAAGATGATTCAAAAGATGTGATCAAAGTTATGGATGGTATAATGGTATCCAGTTCACCTCCAGATTGATGAAAATGTTTTTAGATAATACGGGGGTTGAACATCTCATTTGTATTGCACCCCTCCACCAATGGGGTAGTGGAGAGATTTAATAGACCACTAATGCAAAATATTTGAATGTCAATTCACACAGGCAGAAACTGGGAAAATGACATAGAGAAACGTACTTTAACTTACAGAGTATCTCCTCATGCCACCACAGGGTTAAATCCATTCAAATATTAAGGAGGAGCAAAGCTGCTACTCGTGTGTGCCCTCTATGATTGGGGAGAATGCATTGCATTGAATGGAATGAGGAGGAACTGAGAGAGAGAGAGTCAGAAAAAGAATGAGGCAACAAAGAAAGTATACAATAAAATATTTAACAATAGGCTATCAAGAGTGGAACATGGTGACAAGGGCCCTTATTACGAGTCTGCCGGTAAACCGCCAGTGCTACCATGGGTTACCAACAGACTTGCATTACTGTTTCCACCGCCTGATATCCCGGTGTTTCTGGGATATATCGGGCGGCGTAGGAACGAAAAGTTCCCATTCCCATGGACTCCCATATGACTCCAAGGGAATGGGAAACCCGAAGCACTGGCACCGTTAGTATTGGTAACGGTGCTTCAGTGAAAAGTCTGCTGGTAGGGGCATGCCAGTAGTTCACATCCCCTATCTGCAGACTTGTAGTTTGCCAATCCGGAAAAGGTGCCGGTAAATGTTGTTACCAGCAGATTTTTCCAGACCGGCAAACTTTATAAGGAACGTGTCTCTCAACCCCATTTTTTTATCTTTCATGAACACCAAGAAGAAAACATCTCTGGAACCCTGTTGGGAGTACTCCATTCCAAAGTCATCTGCCATAGAGGTGAAGACAGGTGCATCTAAGGCAGAGGAGAGCTCTGTCCCCTAGCCACCCCAGGTAACACTGCATTTTGGACCATGGTATGCAACTCTGCCAGCTGCACTGGAAACTAGGTCTGAAACTAGGTCTTCACTGGAGGTGAAGGAACCGTTGCAGGTGCCTGAAATTACTCATGTTTTCCTAGAACATTTTGAGCGATAGTCACAGCACTCTAAGAATCTCTAGGCATATTGATTGTCTGTTTCTTACACTTCAAACTATCCTCAAAGACATTTGGCTCTGTTTTAAGCCTTCTGACGAGACATGGCTTGCGATGCTGACTTTGGCATACTGATTGACCTTCAAACCTGTGCTTGCATTCTCTGAACTGGCTTTGCTGCCCCTTCACAACCTCAGCATTCATTACTGTTCAAACATCTGCTTGCTGCTTAGGAAAGGTTCAAACTGCTTCATCTTTGAGTAACCGCAGCAAACCACCAGGACTTTTGCATAGACTTGAACTAGACTTGCACCACTGGAAGCAGCATGATTTCAAGGAAATCTGGGATTAAAGAATGTACAAATACATTCTTTATCAAGGTCAATTTCCATCCTTTCCTAGTAGGCCAAAATAACAGGTGTTGTCTTCAACTTCGTTATAATCAATGGCCTACTAATACTATAATTGGTATTAGAAGATGGAAGGAATGGGAAATAAGGCCATGTAGATTTTGTCAAATTGAGACTTTTCAACATTTATTAGATACCCGATGTTAGAGAAATTATGAAAAAATGTTTGGGAAATTTCAACTATCTATAAATCTTTTAACAAAGGAAAGGGGAAGACACACCACTGGCTTTTAGTATCATATCTATTTGAATATAATTTCTTCAAAAATATGTAAAAAAATAATACATGTAATATCATTATATGTGTTTTTATAGCTAAATGTTACATGGGTTAAAACTTTATTGCACTAAACTCAAGGCAAGGCAAGACAAATGAAAATCTGCCTGCTCAACATGCGCTCTTTCAACAAACATGCACAAGATGTGCACACATTAATTACAGAGCAACACATTGATACAGCCTGTATCACAGAAACATGGTTGCCGGATCCTGTAGGACCAACATGTGCCACACCAGTTCCAGAGGGCTATGTGATGCATCATATAGAAAGGAAGACTGGCATGGGCGGAGGAGTCACCATAATCAGCAGAGAGTTGATTCAAATGTTTTCAGCAACCACATCAAGTGATGGCTGTGAAATACTTCATCTCAAATACACCCCAACAGACACCTACTGCTTGAACATCATCCTCTTATATAGACCACCATCCCTGATTTCGGAGTTTAATGAAGATGTAACACAGCAATTAAATTCCCTGAAGGGCCCTAACACCTCAACACTGTTCTTGTGGGACTTTAACAGATGGTACAGGAACCCCAAGGATAAAGACGCCATCCACTTAGAGAAAATCCTGAACAACATCGACTTTACAGTGAGAAACATGGAGCCTACCATGGAAAATGGTTCCCAACTCGATTGGGTAATCAAACAAAGGGGGGGCTTAATTTGAAGTTGCTCAGGCAGGCGACTCCTTACGATCCCTGTCAATCCGCCAGAAAAGTCTTTATTTGGTTCACTGGGTTCCCAAAAATGTTGCGGATCACTGGATTTCGATGGAAAATAAGCCCTGACCGTCCTCAAGCAAACTAAGAAAAAAGAGATAACTCCAGGACTCAGCACCAGTAGAAAAGTAAACAATTGTTTTAATATCCAATCAAATTTGAAGAGCTAGCCCTCTCCTTCATGATAACACGTGTTTCGGCTCGCCTGAGCCTTTATCAAATCAGGGCTAAATGTATAAACAGAAATTATATCAAAGTATTATCATTCATACCGATAATTAAAGTCAATGTAGACAGACAAGAAAAACAAAACATACATGTGAAATTCTAATTGTAAAGCCATGGTACCATCATACCCCATGGTATGTCAAAATTACAAAAGACAGAAAAATAAGGGTTGGTGAAGGGTAGCATTGGAAGAGGTCAAGAAAACATGTCATGTTAAGCAGATATCTCAAAAAGTACAAACAAAAAATAAAAGAGAAAAAGAAACCATTAGTTCAAATTGCTAATAAATCAGATTGTCAGCACCATGTGCAGAGTATTGTTTCCAGCAAGTGCTATTACATTAGCTTAAAGTCCATATGACTGTTGTCAGATGAAATGTTAACTGGGACAAATCCCCAAATTCAGTAATCTGTAACAACACATTTGGCATAGTCCTATGTTAGTGTATATACATGATTGACCACTGCTAGACTTAATAGAAAGGGAATGGCCATCCCATGTCGAGTAGGTAGTAGGGAGCATGCAAAACACTGATGATAGTCCAGTGAAGTATCGCAAGCTATGCAGATTAGATTTGTAAGGCGGTTCCATCTTATTCTAAAAACATCTCATTGCTTGTTATAAATATAACAAACAAAGAGAGTTAATAAATCTACGTGAAATAATTCCCATCATATCGGTATTAGGTGCAAGCTAAGCATGATATGTGCAATATTAGTTAATGTTTCAGATAAAATTGCTGAAATTCTGCAAGTCGCGATTGCGAGCAATATCTATTGCTTTCACGGTAAAAGGAGAAAAGCCCCAAGTAACGGATCATCACCTAGAAAGTCAAATGGCACGTGATAGCGGGCCATTACTATCAAATCCATTTTATGGGTGGATGCTCGCACATATAATAATAACATAAAATGGGACCTTACCCTGCTGCTCAGATTCAAACGCGTCAGCTGCACACGAGTATTCGGCAGCCGGCGCCATTTTAGAATCTCGGGTAGTGTTAGGTCTCCATGGCAACGCGACCAAGTGTTGTCATGGTGCACTCGGTTGATCCTAGCAACGATTGTTAGCTAGCACGGCCACCATTATTAAATAATGCCGTGTTCTATTCGACCCTTCTGACGGCCGTCACAAAAATGCTAAGTGAGCCCAATGCTCAGCGTGAGTTTGGTATTAAATATCATGCCATGGTGAATTAAGTAATCTTACTATTTATAATGGTGAGATGCATTGACGAATCATGCTTTTGCTAGAAAGCATATTTGGCTCAATTGGTGTATTAATTGATTGGTTGGTCAATTCCGATCACAGTAGATAAATTAGTATGAACGGCGGCACAACTACTCCGTTAACGTACAATTGCCTAATGAAAACCTGTTCATGCTCCATGTATACTTGTGAATGATGGCAATACTACTCCTTTTTTCTTCGATTGGGTAATCACCAACAATTTGGAGACAGGTGACTTTCAAACCAAACCATGTAATTGGTCAGACCACTCCACCGTCCTCTTCTCGTTGACACTAAATACGCCTATGAGAAATAACAAAGAGAATGTACTGATCAAAATTCAAAATTGGAATTACAAAAACATCAAGCCAGCACATCTGGAACAATGTATACTCAATACATTAAAAGACTCTGATAATGGGGATTCCTGCGACAAAGTGATCGCAAACTTTTCACATCACGCCAATCTAATGGTGGATAAAATAGCCCCTTTAGGAACAAAAACAGTTAGACTAAATGGCAACCACCAGAAATGGTTTAATAACACCCTAACCGCCTTAAAAAAAGAAAAGAGGAGAAGGGAGAACAGATGGAGGAAAAATCCCTCCCAAGAAAACAAGGACAGTTGGAAAAAGAGTGGAAAAACATACAAATAAAAACATGTGTGACACCGAAAGAAATTTCTACACTAAGCAAATAAAGAAAGTCGGTAACTCCACGAGCAAATTGTTCAAAATACTAAAAACAATAGAAAAACATGAGGCATTAGCTCCACCCTTTACTCCATCTAAGGTGGACTGTGACAATGTACAATCAGCCTTCACTGCCAAAGTCAATAAAGCCCGGACCCTGCTTCCGGAGGCACACAAACAGTCATCAGATCAAATAGATCACTCTTTAGGAGCATCAATCACATGTCAACAGGAACCTTTCCAATTTAAAAATGTCACCACAGAAGAAATACTGAGATTATACTGAGATGAGTTCCCGCTGATGTTCCTTGTCGCACTAGCGTGGCCGAGGCAGATATGGTATCCAGACCTTCTGGACATGTTGGCGTCGCCACCAGTCAAGCTTCCAGTGGACGCAGTTCTTCTCGCCAGGGAAGGAGGCGCGATCCTGCACCATGACCCAGGTTCGCTGAACCTGCAGGCCTGGCTCCTGCAGCGCTAGAATTCGGAGGGTAAATGGAAGATGTTCACCATCTGGTGCCGTGCACAGAAGATAAACCCTCTACGGATTACTGCCCCTCAAGTGCTGCCGTACTTGCTGTTGCTGGCCAAGTGCATGCCTCCTTCAAAATTCATCTGGCTGGTATCTCCCGCTATACCAGAACTACGGGGCGGTCATCGCTGTGGTCTCATCGCCTGGTTAAGGAGTTCATGAAAGGACGTTCCCGCCATTGAAGGCTCTGGCACCGGCATGGGAGCTCAATGTGGTGCTGACTAGGCTCACGGGTCCTCAGTTCGAGCCTCTGCATTCGGCCCCTCTGCTATTCCTATTGTGGAAGACAGCGTTTCTTGTGGCCATCACCTCGACACGACGAGTGGGAGAGATCCAGGCCCTCTCCTGTAAGCCTCAGTACTTGACATTCCATGAAACGAGGACCGTGCTGAGGACGCACCCCTTTCATGCCCAAGGTGCCGTTGGACTTCCATCTCAACGAGCCCTTGGTGTTGCCGGTTTTCTTCCCGCCGCCGGCTGAATACTTTGCACTCGCTGGATGTGGCTAGAGCGCTGAAGTTCTACATGGACCGTGCAAAGAGTTTTCGGGAGACATCACAGCTGTTCGTGAACTTTGGCCCTGTGAACCAATGGAAGGCCCTCTCCAAGGTCTCCATTTCCAGATGGCTCTCCAGCTGCATTGTCATCGGTTGGCAAACCAACCGTTGCCTGGCCGTCCGAGAGCCCATTTGACCAGAGTGATCGCTGCAACTACGGCGTTCCTGTCTGGTGTGCCCCTGATGGACATGTGCAGGGCTGCTATGTGGACGTCAACGCACACCTTCAGGAGATTCTACTGCGTTGACTGGGATTCCAGGGAGGAGTCCAGAGTCGGCCAAGCAGTGCTGTGCAACCTGTTCGCTTGAAGGTGAGCCTGGTGAAGAGGTAAGAGATGCTTAATGTTGAGCATTGCCACCTCACATAGTTGTGCATGTGTACTGCTATGTATTCTTTATTCATGAGCATGTGAATCCATGCCAGACCCCATGGTGGAGAAGGAATAAGTTACTTACCTATAACGTCTCCAGAATGGGTCTGGCATGGATTCACATGCAAACCCTCCCGCCTACCCCTCTGCGGCTCGTCTCTTGGTCCTACTGCCACTTTACGTGCTAGCAAATCTGAAGATGGATGGAAGGGTGAAGTATGTAGATGGAATGTGTGAAGTATGTGGTTGGAACGGGTGTAGTATGTGGATGGAATGGGTGGAGTATGTGGATGAAACATACAACAGTTGAAACACACGGAACAGACAGAGTACGGAGTTGAAAAAAATAAAATAATTCAAGCGCATGGAACGATCTGTAGTGCATAAAACAACCAAAGTTCATAGAATGGTTGGAGTGCATAGAATGGTTGAAGTCCATTGAATGGTTGGTGTGCATAGAATGGTTGGTGTGCATAGAATGGTTGGTGTGCATAGAATGGTTGGAGTCCATAGAATGATTGGAGTGCATAGAATGGTTGGTGTCCATAGAATGGCCGGAGTGCATAGAATGGCCGGAGTGCATAGAATGGCTGGAGTGCATAAAATGGCTGGAGTGCATAGAGTGGTTGGAGTGCATAGAATGGTTGGAGTGCATAGAATGGTTGGAGCGGATAGAATGGCTGGAGTCCATGGAATGGTTGTAGTCCATAGAATGGTTGGTGTGCATAGAATGGTTGGAGTCCATAGAATGGTTGGTGTGCATACAATGGCTGGAGTGCATAGAATGGCTGGAGTGGATAGAATGGTTGGAGTGCATAGAATGGTTAGAATACATAGAATGGTTAGAATACATAAGTTTGGAGTGCATGGGACCACTTGAAGTGCATGAAACGGCTGAAGTGCATGGAACTACAAGAGTGCATAGTATGTTTGGAGAGCATAGAATGGTTAGAATACATAGAATGGTTACAATACATAGGTTTGGAGTGCATGGAACCGCTTGAAGTGCATGAGACGGCTGAAGTGCATGGAACTACTGGAGTGTACTCGATCTCAAGATATAAACCACCTTACCACATCTCCACGCTTACTCTCTCCTTTACACCACCACTCATCTAGAACAAAGCGATACTATGACACCATTCGATATAGCTGTTCTCATACCATCACCTGCCACTTACTCCCCATCATCCTAAAACCAGCTGGTTACACACCCTCCAGCCTAGGCATTCTCCTCAGGCCAAACGCAGCCAGAATCGGTCTGGATAACAACCTGCCAGAGCGAACACATACTCTTGATCTCCCAACCACCACACCTACCGCTAAGAAGAAGCTACCACAGGAATGCAACACTGCTGCACACATATCCGGTGCTCACACGCACCTTATGACTCTCGCTCTCTCTCTACTGACTTGAACCTCAGTTCCCTAGGGCGTTCAAACTACCAGTGCCTTTAGATCATACCAATGGTACATAAGGCGCTATATAAATGCAAAATAACATAACATAACACCCAACTCATCTTCCGGCTACCCTCTGCCTCCTCCTCCATTTCCCTCATCTCTGACTGTCTGTCTGCTATCCAGGAGTGCTGTGCTGCCAATGACCTGTGCCTTAATGCCAATAAGACTGAAATTCTCCTCGTCCGCACATCCACTCCCTCCTTTCCTGTAGCTCTCGGGCCGGCCTCCCTTGGCCCTCTTCGTGTTCCCACCTGCAAGGCTAAAAACCTTGGGGTCATCTTCGACTCTAAAGCATTAAATTTGTCATCGGCATGCCTTTAGCAAAGAAACCGGATTCAGATCAAAGAGACCTGTAGGGTATTTTGTGGAGATTTGGGGCCTGACGGTATTTTATTACCGCCGAAAAATAACTTAGCAATAATCACTCCTCGTATTCAGATTGGGCCCTGTACAACAATAATACAGTGGACATGCATAGCACCCAGACATGCATATTTGGTGTGCGTGGTTGGTATGCGTATTTGGTGGTATTTTGGTGAGCATTATTCCCTTGTTTTATTGGTGGCCCCAATGTCCAGAATCCCTTATCTTTGCTTAGATTTTTCGTGTAATCACTAGAGAGACCTCAGGCCTACATTTCAGGAATACCACATTTTCAGTGTTAGTGTTAGTGTGCCACCATGGGCAATCTCACTGACTTATTTACGACAGAGAGCTATATGTGGTAATTTCCACTACCTTATATACGGTAGGGAATTATGTCCAGAGAGTCTCTCTTCCCGTTGGCTCATGTACCTCCAACAAGCTATGCTACAATCACTCACAACTGTTCATACTGAATCTGATCATGCAAAATGACAATTGCACTGTTTAAAAATCTCCCCTCATCAGCACTGTATTGGTAAATAGAAGACACACCACCTGTCTGCTTTCAAATATTTTTCTGTATTATAAAAGTTGCATTTAAACACGATCTCACTCTTTACAGAAATAACTAAAACAGCACAGTAACAGCTTTGTCTATGACACACTGCAAAGAGAGTGGCGGAGAACAGAACTCAAATTGCAACATTAGCATTTGATTAAGGCATTGTAGGGTATTTTGTGGAGATTTGGGGCCTGACGGTATTTTATTACCGCCGAAAAATAACTTAGCAATAATCACTCTTTGTATTCAGATTTGGCCATGTGCAACAATAATACAATGGACATGCATTATTTCAGCACCCAGACCTGCATATTTGGTATACGTGGTTGGTGGTATTTTGGTGAGCATAATTCCCTTGTTTTATTTGTGGCCCCAATGTCCAGAATCCCTTATCTTTGCTTAGATTTTTTGTGTGATCACTAGAGAGACCTCAGACCTGCATTCTAGGAATACCACATTTCCAGTGATAGTGTTGGTGTGCCACCATGGGCGAACTCACTGACTTATTTACGACAGAGAGCTATATGTGGTAGTCTTGTGGTAATTTCCACTACCTTATATACGGTAGGGAGCTATGTTCAGAGAGTCTCTCTTCCCGTTGGCTCATGTACCTCCAACAAGCTATGCTACAGTCACTCACAATTATTCATACTGATTCTGACATGCACACATCTGTCTTAAAGTGACCATTGCACTGTTTAAAAATCTCCCCACATCATCGGCATTGTAATGGTAAATAGAAAATAAAACACCCGTCTGTTTTCAAATATTTTCTGTATTATAAAAGCTGCATTTAGACACGATCTCATTCTTTACAGAAATAAATAAAATGGTACAGTCAAAGCATTGTCTATGACACACTGCAAAGAGCGTGGCGGAGAGCAGAACTCAAATTGCAACATTGGTATTTGATTAAGACACGCACAGGAATCCTACACTGACTGCATATTACCGTACACACTCAGCTCCCACACTTCTCATTACCTTATCTTTTTAGTTGTTCTCTTTGTGAATGTGGCTCTCTTGGATTAACTCCAGCAAAAAGGAACGCTTGCCTTCTCAAGCCGGGGTCATTGCCTGGAATTCTCAGCTTTTTCAGATAGGAATGCCTCAGCCAGTGGAAAGGTTTTTCTTTCAGCTCTCCCCAATCTCGACTGCAGCAGGACACAGGAATCTGCATTCAGTCAGGACCCCACAGCCAGGTCTTCTCCCCAGTAGTGCAGAAAGATGTCTGCCTGTCTTTTTCCCTGATACTGCCCACTAAAACTTTCCTCTCAGCCCTCTGTATGACGTGTCCCAATGAAATCCATCATCTCTCATCCTCCTACTCTTCAACAATAGCTTCGCTTATACATTTGCAATTGTTGCAAATCTGACTTCCTTCTTCCTGCAGTTACTGTGCACAAAAACACGGAGAATCAGGCAGAGAAGAGAGGAAAAAAATCTGCACACGCATTTAAATGGTTTTCAGAGTATGCCTAATTCTGCAGTGGAGAACACATTTTATTAGTGGGTTATGTTAAATAAGGTTTTATTAGTCAGGTTAATTGTTAATAGGTTAGCTGTTAATTTTCAAATGTGTCTCTAGCAATATAGGCATTTCAGGTGAAAAATAGTGTGCATTTTTAAATGAGCACGTGTGCTTTTAACTGTAAAAATAGATTTGCATCTTATATGTTAAAATCGTTTTTGACTGAATAGCCTGTCTTTCCTTGTTAATCTGGTAACCCATATAGCAATGCACCACACCCTTGTGGTGGTGCTGCAAAAAAAAATGTGCTACTTGTGCAGTATTGCTGTACTCTGTACTGTAACACGCCAAATATCCTTACATATACCCTCCTTTTGTTTTTAGAACTTGGCTATAATCCAAGCCAACTCCTAAAAACAACTTGTTCTATTTTTTTTACAATATAGCAATCCAACAAAATGAATATTCATGTGCATCAATGAAAATTTGCAATCAACATTTCATCTGAGTCCATCAGTTCATAAAATGTTCCACATTTGCCTTCTCAGTGGAAGTGGCATTACTTTAAGTTTAAATTTTCCAAGTCAATTAAAAACAATGAAATAAAACAACTAACTAAAACAAATAAGTAATATAACAAGTTAAAATAAATAATTAAAATAATAAATACGTGGAACTTCATATGCCGGAACTTTTGTTTTGTCTCTTTTGGTATGTCCCGACCAGCGATGTCATTCGGTTCATTCGAGTACTCTTTCATCTTGGCAATCTTGAATCCACAGTAGTCATCTCTTTTGGCATTCCGGTTATTTTGTCTTCACCTCCACCTGGAGGGAGGCATCTTTTGGTCTTCATCCAGGGGACTCCAGGGCTCCATCGTCTCCCGTGGCCTCTGATCCCGGAACCTCCGACCAAATAATGTTAATTGTCTAAATCAAGATAGAAAATAAACAGATTAAGTACATAGCATAATACTAATTTCCACCTTTTGCCAAAATAAAACATGCTTGGTAAAAATATTTCGTTTATATTTTTTTCTGTTTTTTTTCTGAAATCAAATACAAGTTAAAAGAAAACAAGCATATATAAAACAGCATTCAATATTTAATACACTTTCTCTCTGCACACCAACCACGAGCTTCCGTTATATGTGCATTCATTTATTTATTTATTTATTTATTTATTTATTTATTTATTTATATTATATATTTTTACATATATTACAGTGTTTATGTGCCATCATAACAATCAACTTTTTTTAACTTCTTTGTCACTGCCTTCTGATTACACCCATTTATTTTCTCAAGGGACTCTATCCGTTTCCACATGCTCAAGCTGCCTGATCTCATGCCTGGGATGGCATGGTTTGATTTGATTTACATGGACAAACTGCTCTATTGCTGTTTCACCTTCATTTTTCAAAATTTTATACACTACAGGAGAAACCTTATCTATAATTTGAAATGGCCCCTGCCAGGCTGCTAGAAATTTAGAATTTTTCTGTTTACTTTTTCCAAAATGAAACTTGTACACCTGATCCCCTACACTGTATTCCTTTACTGATGTCTTTTTATCATAATATGACTTTGCACTGTCAGCAGCTCTTTCCAGATTTCTCTGCACAAAAGCAAATGCATGTTGCAAATGCCTCCTCAGTTCATCAATATATTCATGAACTGTGGATGCACTCACTAGAGTTTGCTCATGTGTTCTGTATAGTAGGTGTTGTGGTAACACCATTTTCCTACCTGTTAAGACCTCATGGGGGCTAACACCTGTTGCTTTGGCAGGAGTCGACCTGATTGCCATCAAAACCAATGGTAAACGCAAATCCCAGCTGGAACCTGCTTCTGCCACAAATTTCTTTAAAATATCCACAACAGACCTATTGCTTCTTTCAACTGTACCTGAAGACGCCGCCCGATATGCGATATGTAGTTTCCTTTTCACACCTAGTATTTGCCATACCTTGCTCATTAGAGTACTTGTGAAATGACTTCCTCTGTCTGACTCAATTCTTTGCGGCAACCCAAACCTTGAGAACACATGGTTCACCAGCAATATGGCTGCTGTTTGCGCACTACAATCTGGTGCAGGAATGCACTCAATCCACTTCGACATCAAACATACCACACTCAAAATATAACGGTGTCCCCTGCTCGACCTTTTTAAAGGACCTACATAGTCTATTTGCAAATCTGACCATGGGAGAGTTAGGCCTCTTTTCATCAATGGTGCTCTATGCATTGGTGAAGCAGGTTTAAATTGGGCGCATACTAGACATCCTCTAGTATATAATTCCACATCTTGGGACATATGTGGCCAGTAAGCATAATCTTTTAGTATTTCTAATGTCTTTTGTGAACCTCTATGGCCTGCAGTTATGGCATCATGTGCATGGTGTAGCATTAGTCCTCTGAATGAAAGGGGTACTACCCACTGTATTTGTCCTGTTATGGACTCTCTAATCATGCGTCCATCCTGTAATCTAATTCGTGTTTTGTTCTTTAATAACACCCTCAACTCTTCTTTTCCCATACAATCTTTTTCTGTTAAAGGATTTTGTTCAGGATCTATCAAATGATTATAATAGATTCCCAAAATTTGATCATTCTTTTGTGCCTCAATCAAATCTTGGTCTGGCGTGTCATGACTCCACTGCACCACCGGTTGATCTACCTCCTTTGGTGCTTTAGAACGTGTGACTGCATCAATTTGTATTTCACCCATTAAATAATCAATAGGTAGCAATTCTCCCATCACAGCCCCAATCTTAGCCAGATGGTCTGCCTTATCATTTCCCTCCTTATCCTCTCCTGGTGTTTTTAAATGCCCACGAATTTTTCTCCAGTATATTGTTAAATTATTTTCTGACACCAATTTGTCTATGGCTTGTATCATTTTTCCATGTTTAAGTGGCTTTTTGTTGTATGTAACCATGCCTCTTGCTTTCCAACCAGGCAAATACTCCACAAAGCTATTCCGTGCATAGTCAGAATCAGTCACCAGGACAATTTCACTGAACTTTTTATCAACTGCAGTAGCAATTGCTTTATAAATGGCTGCCAATTCCGCCACCTGACAGCTCCTATCTCCAATCCTCATCCCTATACTAGGAACGCCTTCACATTTCAACCAGACATTTCCTATTCCTGCCACTAATTGTTTATTACTGTCATTTTCAATGTGAAAAGCACAACCATCCACATATACAGTTGGCAAATCCTTGCATGTTTTTTCATCAAAAGCTTTGTGTGGTGATTGTTCAAATTCCTGTAAACTAGCTTCCACTTCCATTTCATTTGGTATTTGTTCAGCTGCACAGTCATGTAAGTCAGCTAACCCTTGAGCAATTGGGCTCTTTTTATTTTGTCCATATCTCACTTCTACGGGAAAACCTTGTAATGCCAGCGTCCATGAAGTGATTCTGGATTGCGCTAGATTGCCTGATCTAATTCTTTTACTCTCTAAAAATTGCAAAGGTTGATGATTTGTTTCAATAATCACCTTTTCTCCCTGAACAATGGGGCGGAAATGTTGTAGCGCCCACACAGTGGTTAATAGGGCCTTCTCACATTCATTAAATTTCATTTCAACTTGGGAAAATGCCTTACTTGCATATGCAATGGTTTTGTGATTCAAATCGTGTTTTTGTGATAACACTGCTGACATACAATGTTCAGAAAAGCCTATTTCTATAAAGAAATCCCTGTCCTTTATGGGGTATGCTAAACATGGTGCCTTTACAAGACATTCCTTCAATCTAGCCACTGCATCAGACTGCTCTCTTTCCCATCTCCAGGGAGTATTTAGTTTAAGCAGTTTAGTCAATGGTTGAGTGATTTCTGCATAATTCTCAATGAACTTTCTGTTATAGCCTGTCATCCCTAATAAACTTTTTACTCCTTTCACATTTTTAGGATCTTTTAATCTTTGTATGGCCTCTATTTTTTTTCTTTGTGGATTTAGCCCATGTTCAGTCACTTCATGCCCTAGAAAGTTCACTTTTTTCTTGCACCATTGTGCTTTTTGCAAAGATACTTTGGCGCCTGCTTTCTGCAATTGGCCAAGCACATGTCTTATTTCATCAAAATGGCTTTTAAGGTTTTCATTTTTTATCAGGACATCATCCACATAAACTATTGTTCCTCTTTCCGCTGCATCCGGCATGGCCTTTCTCAAAAATATGCCAAATTCACTCCCACTATTGATGTACCCGAACGGAGCTCTAAGCCAGGCATATTGAGTCCTGTCAAATGTAAAGGAAAATAAGTGTTGTATCTCCTCTGCCAATGGCACACACCAATATCCAGAGGTGAGATCTAATGTGGTAAATACCTTTGAACCATGTATCTGAGCTAGGCCCTGATCAATGAATGGTAGTGGCCATCTAGATACTGGTACTCTTTTATTTAACTCTCTTAAGTCTGCACACAGCCGCCATTGACCATTTGGCTTTAACACACCTAAAATAGGCGTATTGGATGTGCTATGAATGGGCCTAATTATTCCCCGTGATTCCAAATTTTTAATAATCTCTGCCAATGATTCTAAACATGCCAGCGGTAGTCTATACTGGCGTACAAACACTGGATTTCTGCTACAACCTTCTGGTAGTGTGGCCACATGTAAATCAGTTAAACCACAATCATAAGCATCTTTTGCAAATACATCCTTAAACTCCATAAATATTTCCCTCAGGTCGTCTCGATCCTCATCGCTGTCACATGCATCCGCTAAGGAGATCTGCTCTTCTACCATTCTGGAAAATTCTGGAAACTCTTCTGGTAAAGGAATCTCAGCGCTTTCCTCTAACTGTGTGGCTGTGTCTTTCTGTAGAGCTGCCACTTTTAAATATTTTGGCATATCAGCTTCCACTTCAATGGGCTGATTTCCTGTTTCATTTTCATTTAAATTAAATATTATGCAATCCTCTTGATGGCAGCACACTGTCTTATTTGAATCATAAGGATACACAGAATGAATTTTAAATATTCCTTTGGGCTGAGAGTCCAGGTGTTCTGGCAACTCGCCCTTGGCATCTACATATTTTTCAGGAATATTCCCAATCACCATGTTATTTAAATCTGCCGTATAATGTGATTTTTGTATGGCCATTCCTAATGGGGAGTTTTCCTCTAAATGAATATCCTGACAACCTTTATTATTTACCATGATTTTTACAGATCCCTCACCAATGTCTACCAATGGAATGTATTCATAATCCAGGCCTTGCTGTTTTATGGATTCATTCAGGCATACAAATGCATCAGAGCCTTTCATCTGCTGTCCATTTTTGCATTTCAGTGTTATTGCAAACTGTTTTGTAAATGCAGGAATAATAGTATCTTTCCTTATTTGTAATTCGATTGCATAAGGAACCAGTTGTGCACAATGATAAGCCCTTCTTTTGTCTTCAAATTCAGGTGCCGGCCCACCTAGGCGTGACCATATTTTTTGATTAAGGAAATCTAACACCATACACATTCTGTGCATGATGTCATTGCCCATGTAAAATTCATTTTGTGCTCCATTCACTATCCATACATTATGGTAAATTGTTTTCTGCCCAATGCTAATTTTAAGCATGCATCTGCCTGTAATTCGGTTTTCAAAGTCTGGACTGTCCAACCCAGAAACATATTGGTTTTTAATCCTAAATTTCGGGATTTCTTCCCTCTCCATAATTTTTTGCAACAATTTCTCATTAATGAAACTCCTTTCATGTTCAAGCGCTAAAGTGGCTTTTATTGTTTTAAGATAATCATTTATACCAACGTGAACCCATGGTTGCTCATCTTCCATGTGTATTTCTGCCAGAGTGGTAATGTGTTTTTCTGAATCTGTTTTAGGAACAATATTCTGTTTGCATGTACTCTCTTTTAAGTAGAAACGTAATGTGTGCTCATCTATAGCAGTCTGCCAATCTTTCCTTGGGTCCAAGTATATTTGTACAGGTAGTTTTTCATTGTCGCTCTGATCTTTGTCTTGACACATTAATATAACAGTGACACTAGGTATGCAGCTATTCTGGAGATATACCTCCACAGCATCATTTGTTTTGGCAACGGTGTGACATTCATTTATATTGCTGTTTTGTGATTTTAGTTTCTTAGGCCTCAATGGTTTTTTGGTTAAGGACCACAGCACTCCATTCACCCCATCTATGAGAGGAGACAATCTTTTCAGGCAATCTGTCCCCATCAGAAATGGAATTTCACAAATAGATGTGATCAATACCTCTTGTTTCATTCTGTGCTTTCCTATTTTTATGTCAACCTTAGTTACACCTATGATGGGCACCTCCTCCCCATTAAAGTTATGCACTGGGCCTTGATTTTCCTTCACTGTGATCTGACTCTGTGGAGGCCTCCCTTCATTGATACTCTTTACCAGCTCCTTGGACATAATTGTGGCCTGTGCGCCAGTGTCAATCATAGCGAAGGTGTGGCATTTTTCTTCTACCGTGATGGGTGCATAATATCTATCCTCAACTTCCTCTAATACACATAAGAAATGTGAATTCTTACTGATTTCAGGGCTCACCTTTCTCAGGTCTTTTTCACTTTTGGCTAAGCACATTGGTAAATGAAAAGACATTTTTCCCTCCTTTTTACCCATTTCTGTGCGAGATATTTTATTCATTTCTCCATGTTCAGAGGTTTTTTGGAGTGTGGCCACTGTTCGCCCATCCATCTGGGTAACATCAGAGACCACATTACAACCTTCCAACTGAACATGTGTAACAACATCATTCAGCAATTTGTCATTTTTTAATTCTGTGCATTTGTGATCATTTAGTGTAATACCAGCCCTTTCAGCCTCTTCAAAAATATGTGGCTCAAAGAATTTTTCAGGTGATTGACTTGTACCCTCCTTGTGAGTATTTCCTTTTTCTGTCCGTGTTTGGTCATTGTTTTGCTTGCCCAGGGAAGGAGCTATGGCATCCCCACTTACTCCCTGTTCACTGGTATTCCCCATGCATGAGTCATTTTTCTTAAATCTGTTCCTTTGTTCTTTTGGAATTCCTAATGTTTCTTTTTCATTTGTGCAAATCTTTACTGTTTTATTTAGCTCTAAGTTAAACCGTACCTCTTTTTTAGAAGTATTTGCACTTTCTGTCACAATTTCATTTACTGGTACTTTCATTTTTAATCCATTAGGCATCTCAGAGTCGTTATGCAAAATTATATCAGAGCAATCTGTCATTTTGGCACTGCAGTTATCATGAGTACTTAGTCACTTTTCGGAAGCCCCCCGGTCATTGCTATGGCCATCAACCCCCTCTTTGGAAGGTTGTTTTTGCGCTGTATAGAGCTTTCCTATTTGCTCAGCTAACATTTTCACTTGGGCCTCAAGGCACTGGAATCTTTCCATCTCTCTAGGATCCTCTTTCTGTGGCCTAGGTCGATATTGGTTGTTTTCCCCCTGATTGGATCTATTCTGATACCTCTCAGGTGATTGATACCAGTTGGGATGGTTTCTGAACTCTTGATTCATTTGTGGAGGGGAGCGGGTTGCACCCATCCTTTGATTATAGTCCCTTGGTGGGGAATCATCGTACTGGCGTGGACTGTAGTTCACGTTTTGCCTCATGTCCTGTCTCTCAGATTGTGGGTACTGGCCCCTATGTTGATTTCCATTATCAGTAAATCGATCCACATATCGGGGCCTATCCTGATTACCATATATCATGGTGTTGGGATCAAACCTACTCTGTGTCCCCAATGACTGGTAGGGACCATCATTTCTTTGATCTTGATTTTGTCTCTGGTTATTGTTCATACCTGCCATATCAGACCGGTATCTTACCCGGGGTCTATCCCCTAAGTACCTAGGGCTGATGTAGCTCTCTCTATTACTAGGATCATGTGATTGGAACATTGGTACAGGAAATGGCGATCCTTGTTGATTACCCCTTTGTTCAGGTGTCACATTTTTACCTTGACTTTGAGCAGACTCAAGGGACATTTTGGCTGACCTGATTTCCATTACTGTGGCTGAGGGTTCTTTAGATTTAGGCCTAGTATCTTTCATTTTATCACTTTCTCTACCCTGACAATAGAGTACCTCATATAGCTTTGTGCTTTGATGTACAATCCATTCAAGGGACTTGTCACGGTCAAATTCACGGACCAATTGGGATATGATGTCTTTCTGTAGCCCATAGAAGTATGCAGTTTTAAACTCATTGGAATTTGAGTCAAAAGATACATCAAAGCGAGAGAATGCTCTTTTTAAGTCTTGTAAAAATTGGCGAGGGGATGTATTAGATCCAGCAGTAATAGTGTACGCGACTTTCTTTGCCTCCTGCAATGACTGAAAAGGAGAAAAATGACGCCTAATTTCTTTTTCAAACTCCAGCCATGTCATATTCTGCTGTTCATTTAATCCCCTTATGATGCTGGCCGTCGGGGCATCTAAAGTTAAATGAAAATATTGTCTGTACTGTTCCCTAGGTATCTGGAGTGCTTTAAAAATGTCATGCACCACTTCTAAGTGATCCTCAATGCAGCATTCACCTCCCTTTTTAAATGGTTTGATCAGGGCTTTAATGGATTTCATTATTTTTATGGGGCTACTTGTTGCAATGCATGGAATTGCACTATTTTGTGATTCAATCCTGTTTTCAGGTGTATGAGATTGGTGGCTGCCCCCAATGGGAGTATCAAATCCCCCAAGGGCGCTGCAACCAAGTTCAGTCACCGGCCCAGTCACTGGGGCACTAGCTCTTTGGGCAGAGCTAGAATTCACCTCCACTCCATTGAATGTGGTACCCTGCCGCCTCTCCTGGGACCTGGGAATGCACATTTGCTGTTCTAAGTCCTTACACTTTTTAAGGAGTCTGTTGGCTTCATCATGCAAATAATTATTTTCATCACTCATTTTATTAATCACCTCCTGCATTTCGCACATTTGCATTTGGCATTCATTGAACTCTTTATTTCTCTTGTCTCTTTCTTGGATCATTTTAATAATTTCTTGTTCTGCACTCTGGAGATCACCTTCTTTTTCACAATGTTCTTTTTGTAAAATCTGCATTTCTGAAACAACCTCATCTTTATCCTGCCTAATGTGATCCACTAAGGCTTTTAAGTGTGTCAATTCTTGCTCACTATCTTCAAATTGTTTCTTGCTTTTGGATAACTGAGTATCAAAGTCTCTGCATTTTAATTGCATGTCTTTTTGGCATACATCCAATTCTGCTCTCAACATTTCCTGATTTTTACTTGCCCCATCTAATTCAGTCTTTAACCTGTTAATTAGCTGAGTATCATTCTCTTGCATTCGCAGGGACTTGTTTAAAATAAACCATATTTTGCTGCATAGCCGTATTAAACAGTCTTTCTCTGCACTTTTATCGGCTGCATTCAATAATCTTGTAAGGCAGACCTGAATTATGCTGCCTTCTGCAAAAATATTGTCTAGTTTTTCTTTCTGCACCTCACCCTGAATGCGGTTACTCCATTCTAACGTGCTATTCGAAGACCAATTCCCATGTGCAAATAACTTTGCCTCTAAATATTGCACTAGATCTGAGAATGTGGTTTCTCTTTGTGACATTCTGAAATTCCTTTTTAGTGGCACACTGCTATTATAAAATGGGTTCCCTTTAATGTGCAAATGGCAGTGTGAGACACGCTTGCCACGCCCAGTAGGTACTCTATGATCACTTTCCCGGCCTGCAACGCACCATAAATATGTAGGGTATTTTGTGGAGATTTGGGGCCTGACGGTATTTTATTACCGCCGAAAAATAACTTAGCAATAATCACTCTTTGTATTCAGATTTGGCCATGTGCAACAATAATACAATGGACATGCATTATTTCAGCACCCAGACCTGCATATTTGGTATACGTGGTTGGTGGTATTTTGGTGAGCATAATTCCCTTGTTTTATTTGTGGCCCCAATGTCCAGAATCCCTTATCTTTGCTTAGATTTTTCGTGTGATCACTAGAGAGACCTCAGACCTGCATTCTAGGAATACCACATTTCCAGTGATAGTGTTGGTGTGCCACCATGGGCGAACTCACTGACTTATTTACCACAGAGAGCTATATGTGGTAGTCTTGTGGTAATTTCCACTACCTTATATACGGTAGGGAGCTATGTTCAGAGAGTCTCTCTTCCCGTTGGCTCATGTACCTCCAACAAGCTATGCTACAGTCACTCACAATTATTCATACTGATTCTGACATGCACACATCTGTCTTAAAGTGACCATTGCACTGTTTAAAAATCTCCCCACATCATCGGCATTGTAATGGTAAATAGAAAATAAAACACCCGTCTGTTTTCAAATATTTTCTGTATTATAAAAGCTCCATTTAGACACGATCTCATTCTTTACAGAAATAAATAAAATGGTACAGTCAAAGCATTGTCTATGACACACTGCAAAGAGCGTGGCGGAGAGCAGAACTCAAATTGCAACATTGGTATTTGATTAAGACACGCACAGGAATCCTACACTGACTGCATATTACCGTACACACTCAGCTCCCACACTTCTCATTACCTTATCTTTTTAGTTGTTCTCTTTGTGAATGTGGCTCTCTTGGATTAACTCCAGCAAAAAGGAACGCTTGCCTTCTCAAGCCGGGGTCATTGCCTGGAATTCTCAGCTTTTTCAGATAGGAATGCCTCAGCCAGTGGAAAGGTTTTTCTTTCAGCTCTCCCCAATCTCGACTGCAGCAGGACACAGGAATCTGCATTCAGTCAGGACCCCACAGCCAGGTCTTCTCCCCAGTAGTGCAGAAAGATGTCTGCCTGTCTTTTTCCCTGATACTGCCCACTAAAACTTTCCTCTCAGCCCTCTGTATGACGTGTCCCAATGAAATCCATCATCTCTCATCCTCCTACTCTTCAACAATAGCTTCGCTTATACATTTGCAATTGTTGCAAATCTGACTTCCTTCTTCCTGCAGTTACTGTGCACAAAAACACGGAGAATCAGGCAGAGAAGAGAGGAAAAAAATCTGCACACGCATTTAAATGGTTTTCAGAGTATGCCTAATTCTGCAGTGGAGAACACATTTTATTAGTGGGTTATGTTAAATAAGGTTTTATTAGTCAGGTTAATTGTTAATAGGTTAGCTGTTAATTTTCAAATGTGTCTCTAGCAATATAGGCATTTCAGGTGAAAAATAGTGTGCATTTTTAAATGAGCACGTGTGCTTTTAACTGTAAAAATAGATTTGCATCTTATATGTTAAAATCGTTTTTGACTGAATAGCCTGTCTTTCCTTGTTAATCTGGTAACCCATATAGCAATGCACCGCACCCTTGTGGTGGTGCTGCAAAAAAAATTGTGCTACTTGTGCAGTATTGCTGTACTCTGTACTGTAACACGCCAAATATCCTTACAGCATGCACAGGAATCCTACACTGACTGCATATTCTCGTACACACTAAGCTCCCACACTTATGTAATTACCTTATCTGTTCAGTGAAGTTTTCTTTAGCTGTTCTCTTTCTGAGTGTGGCTCCCTTGAAGATTAACCCCAGTAAAAGGATCGCCTGCCTTCTCAAACCGGGGTCATTGCCTGGAATTCTCAGCTTTTGCAGATAGGAATGCTCCAACCAGGAAAAGGTCTTCCTCCCAGCTCTGCCAAATCTTGACTGCCTTTCTTCTTCCTCAAACTCCCCCCAGCAAAAACCTGATCACTCCCTCTAGCATGATACTTGCTATGACGCTGCTCCAATCAGAATTAATCACGCCATCTCCTCCTTCTCTACACAATGGCTCATTTTTATAGTAATACTTTGTAACCAACTGATTTCCTGTTCTTTCGAGCCCATTTGCTTCCTGTATTTATATGGACAGGGCAGCAGAGAAAACAGAAAAAAAAAAATGGATGTGCGTTTAAAAGTTCACTTTCAGAATAGGCCTAATTCTGCAGTGGAGACACATTTTTTATTAGTGGATTATGTTTCATTAGTCAGGTTAGTTATCAGTAAGGTTAGTTGTTATTTTCAAATGTGTCTCTCGCACCATAGGCATTTCAGGTGAAAAATAGTGTGCATTTTTAAATGAGCACGTGTGCTTTTAACTGTAAAAATAGATTTGCATCTTATATGTTAAAATCGTTTTTGACTGAATAGCCTGTCTTTTCTTGTTAATCTGGTAACACATATAGCAATGCACCGCACCCTTGTGGTGGTGCTGCAAAAAAAAAATTGCTACCTGTGCAGTAGTGCTGTACTCTGTGCTGTTTGCTACCTGTGTAGTAGTGCTGTACTCTGTGCTGTTTGCTACCTGTGTAGTAGTGCTGTACTCTGTGCTGTAACACGCCAAATATCCTTACAGACCCCAGCAATCTGAGAATGATAACAAATTGCAATTTCTTGCTAAAAGTACTTGATAGGATAGCAACTATCCAACTTCAAGCGTACGTAGAATCCAATAATGTACAACATGGTCAACAATCCGGATTTCGCACAGGTCACAGTAAAGAGAAAGCAATGTTGGACCTGCAGTCACCCATACTAAGCATAGTGGAAAAGGGGAACACTGGTCTCCTCATGCTGCTGGACCTTAGCACAGCCTTCATTCTCTTAGACCATAATCAACTGAAATCGGCTTTAGTGAAGGTCACTAATTGCTCTCCTAAAGCATTGAGCTGGTTAGATTCCTTCCTGTCAAACAGAAAATCCAGGGTTCATTGGGGTAACAACTTTTCATTCATGCAGACAATTGGCTGTGGCGTGCCTCAAGGAGCCAGCCTGTCTCCACTACTCTTTAATCTGTACATAAGATTCTTATGCCTGGTCCTTGACAAATTGGGTGCCTTTTTCACCAACTATGCCAACGACACTCAGCTGGTGGTGGAATTTAGTGGGGACTACAAACAGGATAGCGCAAGGGTGGAAGAAGTCTACAAATCCATTGAGAACTGGAGGAAAAACAACTGGCTATGGGCCCCATCACGAGTCTGGCAGTAACCCTTGAATGTGGCGGTAGCTCTATTACCGCCGCATTTAAGGGTCCGCCAGATCATGGCTTTGGCGTATTTCCCCCCAGCTCGGGGGGTTTGGCGATTGGGCTATTAGCGCCGGCGCTAATAGCGCCGGCATTACCGCCCAACTCGTGATGAGGCCCTATGTCTTAATGCAAATAAGACGGAGCTAATGGTCTTCGGTCCAAGTCATGCCAGAGCCAAACTTAACAGCTCATATCCATCCTTCCACATAAACAACATCCAAATGAAGGTGGTAGACAGAGTAAAAACATTAGGGATGTACATGGATTCGTCCATGAGAGCCCGAAGCCCATATTCTCCAATTAAATAAGAAGTGCACATACCACCTTCATCTCCTCAAGTCAATACGCTCCTACCTGAGTGAAGAGAATTGTTCAACAATAGCCAGAGCCACCATCCTATCAAGGCTGGATTACGGCAATGCCCTCATGCTGGGAGCAAATAAGGGTCATATTGTCAAATGCCAAACTATCCAAAATAATGCAGTAAGGATTATAAAAAAGAAGTCCAAAAAGGAACACATAATCGAGGATAGAAGGAATCTACACTGGTTAGCTATTGAGGAAAGAATTGCATTTAAGGCTTTGACACTGACACACAGATGCATCCACGGGACTGCCCCATCCTACCTGAAAAGTAAAGTGGTCACAAGCATTCCAAAACAGGCACTCAGATTGAACTCAAAAGGTCAGATCGAAATTTCCAGATTCAAAAAGGCAAATGGACTCGAGAAAGCCTTCCATATTAAGGGCAGCCATGATGTGGAAAAACCTACTCATCTCTTTAAGACTAGAACAGAAATACACAAGTTTCCGGAGAAAACTCAAGACACATTTGCTACCCCTAATGTCTGAGCGCCTTGTCCTGTGATTATATGTGTTTTTGTCCATATGTCTTCATGTCAGCGTCCTGATGCTTGCGAGCTGCTGGTGCTATATGAACAAATAAATAAATAAACACACTATAACAAAAAAAATCTTAGTAACAGAAGTGAGTTGGTTGGAGTTGCTCATATCCGTGAAGGATATCCCAACATGTCTTGTTTGATGCAGCAAGGGATGTGGGCTTGTTGAAAAAGATGTATGAGATGCTTATGGGAATAGCCTATCTGTTAGGTACCAACGAAAAAGGACCTTTGGTAGAAAACTCATTAACATAGATTCCTGTAAGGATATTTGGCATGGTACAGCACAGAGTACAGCACTACTGCACAGGTAGCAAACAGCACAGAGTACAGCACTACTACACAGGTAGCAAACAGCACAGAGTACAGCACTACTGCACAAGTAGCACATTTTTTTTTTGCATTACCACCACAAGGGTGCGGTGCATTGCTATATGGGTTACCAGATTAACAAGGAAAGACAGGCTATTCAGTCAAAAACGATTTTAACATATAAGATGCAAATCTATTTTTACAGTTAAAAGCACACGTGCTCATTTAAAAATGCACACTATTTTTCACCTGAAATGCCTATGGTGCGAGAGACACATTTGAAAATTAACAGCTAACCTATTAACCACTAACCTGAATAATAAAACCTTATTTAACATAACCCACTAATAAAATGTGTTCTCCACTGCAGAATTAGGCATACTCTGAAAACCATTTAAATGTGTGTGCAGATTTTTTTTTCTTCTCTTCTCTGACTGATTATCCGTGTTTTTGTGCACAGTAACTGCAGGAAGAAGGAAGTCAGATTTGCAACAATTGCAAATGTATAAGCGAAGCTATTGTTGAAGAGTAGGAGGATGAGAGATGATGGATTTCATTGGGACACGTCATACAGAGGGCTGAGAGGAAAGTTTTAGTGGGCAGTAACGGGGAAAATTCCAGGCAGACATTTTTCTGCACTACTGGGGAGAAGAAGCTGGCTGTGGGGCTCCTGACTGAATGCAGATTCCTGTGTCCTGCTGCAGTCGAGATTGGGGAGAGCTGAAAGAAGGACCTTTCCACTGGCTGAGGCATTCCTATCTGAAAAAGCTGAGAATTCCAGGCAATGACCCCGGTTTGAGAAGGAAAGGCGATCCTTTTACTGGGGTTAATCTTCAAGGGAGCTACATTCAGAAAGAGAACAGCTGAAGAAAACTCAGATAAGGTAATTACATAAGCGTGGGAGCCGTGTGTGTGCACGAAAATATGCAGTCAGTGTAGGATTCCTGTGCGTGTCTTAATCAAATACCAATGTTGCAATTTGAGTTCTGTTCTCCGCCACGCTCTTTGCAGTGTGTCATAGACAATGCTTTTACTGTACCATTTTATTTATTTCTGTAAAGAATGAGATCGTGTTTAAATGCAACTTTTATAATACAGAAAAATATTTGAAAACAGACGGGTGGTTTATTTTCTATTTACCATTACAATGCCGATGATGTGGGGAGATTTTTAAACAGTGCAATGGTCATTTTAAGACAGATGTGTGCATGTCAGAATCAGTATGAATAATTGTGAGTGACTGTAGCATAGCTTGTTGGAGGTACATGAGCCAACGGGAAGAGAGACTCTCTGAACATAGCTCCCTACCGTATATAAGGTAGTGGAAATTACCACAAGCCTACCACATATAGCTCTCTGTCGTAAATAAGTCAGTGAGTTCGCCCATGGTGGCACACCAACACTATCACTGGAAAATGTGGTATTCCTAGAATGCAGGTCTGAGGTCTCTCTAGTGATCACACGAAAAATCTAAGCAAAGATAAGGGATTCTGGACATTGGGGCCACAA
The DNA here is from genome assembly GCF_040938575.1 of Ambystoma mexicanum. NCBI lineage: Eukaryota > Metazoa > Chordata > Amphibia > Caudata > Ambystomatidae > Ambystoma > Ambystoma mexicanum. The sequence goes on along the minus strand of NC_090933.1, from coordinate 331,060,896 downwards.
ATAAAACAAGGGAATTATGCTCACCAAAATACCACCAACCACGTATACCAAATATGCAGGTCTGGGTGCTGAAATAATGCATGTCCATTGTATTATTGTTGCACATGGCCAAATCTGAATACAAAGAGTGATTATTGCTAAGTTATTTTTCGGCGGTAATAAAATACCGTCAGGCCCCAAATCTCAAAAAATACCCTACATTCCCTCTGGCCTCTTCATAACACAATGAATGCTGGGCCTCCAGTGCCTTTTTTAAGCAGGAATGTTAAAGCAGATCTACAAAGCAGTGAAAGGTTGATGCGTCTTATCGCTGTTGTGCAGGGAACATGAAAACATTGAAAAGACTGTGTTAGAGAGAGAGTTTCTTAACAGACTTATGTTGAAGAAATAGGATATGTTTTTTTCATTGCTAACCGCCAATCACAAAGCCTTTCTCCTGTTCTTTTAATCCATGAATGGCAAATGCCTATAATGTCTTTGAGAGCAAAGACTAAGTGGCCCTGGAGAAACTGTGATTATACTGAAGAACAGTTTCTATGGCTCTAAACGCACTAGAATGGCAATTATGGGCCAATAGTACATTCTTGGCAGTTCAATGATGGTGAACGTGGCTACTTGGTGCTGTTTGTGCAGTTCAGCCCAGTTCTAGGGTAGAAGTTGTGCTGGTCTAAATGGTGAGCGGTGTTGAGCACGGGTTGAAAAGGAGCTTTTTGTGCTTTGAATGTTATGCTTGAAGAAGAGCAGATCCTGAGGATCACATGGATCATTTTGATGGTCAGTTCAACTGTGAAGGGGGACTGGATGCGTACATCCACATGATTGGTTTGATCAAGCATTGAAGGTCTGGGAATCGTGAGGGACACCAAGGACAGTTTGAAAGTTGATTAAAAGGTGAAGATGCTGGAGAGTAGATGTGCAGTTCAGTTTGAGCAGTTCAATGCTGGTTGGGGCTCAATGATCCACCAGAGTTAGTTTGACTGGTGATGAAGAACGTTAGCAAAGATCCTGGTGGGGTGAGCAGAGGTTCAAAGGTGGCAGATGTAATAAAGAGCTTGTAGTTTGAGTCAATGCCAGCCTGGTGCAATGGTGAAGGGTCCTGATGGTTCAAAGTGGTCGAACAGGCTAGAATCAACGTTTGCAGTGGTTGGATGGTGGAAAATGCAGGAATCCTGCCTGGCTTGGCTCTCAGGTGATGTGTGTCCCTCTCACGTGTCCCAAGGACAAGTGCAGTCCTTGATCTTGCGCTCCCAAGACCACGGTGGCTGGTACACACTGTCAGGATTCCCTCAAGTCAAAGGGCACGTCTTGTCATGTCCCAGTCACCAGCTCGCAATAGGCAGTCCCGAGGCACCAAACCGCGGTGTAAGACATCTATTGTTTCCCACTTGTTACCAGGGCACTCTATAGCTCAGTTACCAGGACAGCAAAGCCACCGGCTGTCATCCTTGGCCCACCCCCATGCCTGCGTTACAATCGGCATACCACGTGGAGGTAGCCATGGTGACTCTGGCGTCCGTTACATTACATCATACGGCGTATTCGGGGGCTGGTACAATAGGTATTTAGCGTCCGGGTTGGCATCGCTCAGTGCTTCTGATTTTTCCTAAATCCAGTCGCTACTTTTGCCTTGCCTCTTGTTATTGATCCTGCTTCCTTGTTTCTTTCTGCCTTGTACCTTGCTTCTTGAATATTGTCCTCTCCACGATAACAAACTCGGACCGCCACTCGACTTGTTACCTGCCTACTGATTTTGCCTCTGTCTTCCCCAGCACGGTTATTTGGATTCCAGACTGCTACTCGACCTGCATTTCACCTCACGTCTTGTCTTGTCACAGCCCGCACGGAAAACAACCCTGGATTGGCACATCGACTCCTCCACTTTTACTTACCCGCTGCATTCAACAGAACCATCCATCATCTATCGCCTCATGTGTATTGCCTCCCCGCGCAGGAACTCTTGGACTTCCATCCCTGGCACTTCTAGGTTGTAGGCGTCCGCATTCCTTCGGGATAGGGGGATTCTGGGACTAGAAACTGTCAAACCAGTCTTACTACGGCAATACACACTGAGGGGCGGTGACCACAGGAGCATTAAATTCAAATCCAGCGGGTAAGTGTTCTGGCTTCATTGCAGTATCTCTTGTTTTCAGTATAGATCTTGCTATTTCATTAAACCCTTTTCTCTGTCTCCTAGAGGGGTGTAAGGATATTTGGCGTGTTACAGCACAGAGTATAGCACTACTGCACCGGTAGCAAACAGCACAGAGTACAGCACTACTGCACAGGTAGCAATTTCTTTTTTGCAGCACCACCACAAGGGTGCGGTGCATTGCTATATGTGTTACCAGATTAACAAGGAAAGACAGGCCATTCAGTCAAAAACGATTTTAACATATAAGATTAAAATCTATTTTTACAGTTAAAAGCACACGTGCACATTAAAAAATGCACACTATTTTTCACCTGAAATGCCTATGGTGCGAGAGACACATTTGAAAATAATAACTAACATTACTTATAACTAACCTGATAATGAAACATAATCCACTAATAAAAATGTGTCTCCACTGCAGAATTAGGCCTATTCTGAAAGTGAACTTTTAAACGCACATCCATTTTTTTTCTCCTCTCTGCTGCTCTGTCCACATAATTACAGGAAGCAAAAGAGCTCGAAAGAACAGGAAATCAGTTGGTTACAAAGTATTACTATAAAAATTAGCCATTGTGTAGAGAAGGAGGAGATGTGTAAGGATATTTGGCGTGTTACAGCACAGAGTACAGCACTACTACACAGGTAGCAAACAGCACAGAGTACAGCACTACTACACAGGTAGCAAACAGCACAGAGTACAGCACTACTGCACAGGTAGCAATTTTTTTTTTGCAGCACCACCACAAGGGTGCGGTGCATTGCTATATGTGTTACCAGATTAACAAGAAAAGACAGGCTATTCAGTCAAAAACGATTTTAACATATAAGATGCAAATCTATTCTTACAGTTAAAAGCACACGTGCTCATTTAAAAATGCACACTATTTTTCACCTGAAATGCCTATGGTGCGAGAGACACATTTGAAAATAACAACTAACATAACTTATAACTAACCTGACTAATGAAACATAATCCACTAATAAAAAATGTGTCTCCACTGCAGAATTAGGCCTATTCTGAAAGTGAACTTTTAAACGCACATCCATTTTTTTTCTGTTCTCTCTGCTGCCCTGTCCATATAACTACAGGAAGCAAATGGGCTCGAAAGAACAGGAAATCAGTTGGTTACAAAGTATTACTATAAAAATGAGCCATTGTGTAGAGAAGGAGGAGATGGCGTGATTAATTCTGATTGGAGCAGCGTCATAGCAAGTATCATGCTAGAGGGAGTGATCAGGTTTTTGCTGGGGGGAGTTTGAGGAAGAAGAAAGGCAGTCAAGATTTGGCAGAGCTGGAAGAAGGACCTTTCCCCTGGCTGAGGCATTCCTATCTGCAGAAGCTGAGGATTCCAGATAATAACCCCGGTTTGAGAACGAAAAGCGTTCGTTTTCACTGGGGTTAATCTTCAAGGGAGCCACATTCAGAAAGAGAACAACTAAAGAGATAAGGTAATTACAGAAGTGTGGGAGCTTAGTGTGTACGAGAATATGCAGTCAGTGTAGGATTCCTGTGCATGCCTTAATCAAATGCTAATGTTGCAATTTGAGTTCTGTTCTCCGCCACTCTCTTTGCAGTGTGTCATAGACAAAGCTGTTACTGTGCTATTGTATTTATTTCTGTAAAGAACGAGATCGTGTTTAAATGCAACTTTTATAATACAGAAAAATATTTGAAAGCAGACGGGTGGTGTGTTTACTATTTACCATTACAATGCTGATGATGTGGGGAGATTTTTAAACAATGCAATGGTCATTTTAAGACAGATGTGTGCATGTCAGATTCAGTATGAACAGTTGTGAGTGACTGTAGCATAGCTCGTTGGAGGTACATGAGCCAACGGGAAGAGAGACTCTCTGGACATAGTTCCCTACCGTATATAAGGTAGTGGAAATTACCACAAAATTACCGCATATAGCTCTCTGTCGTAAATAAGTCAGTGAGATTGCCCATGGTGGCACACTAACACTAATACTAACATTGAAAATGTGGTATTCCTGAAATGTAGGCCTGAGGTCTCTCTAGTGATTACACGAAAAATCTAAGCAAAGATAAGGGATTCTGGACATTGGGGCCACCAATAAAACAAGGGAATAATGCTCACCAAAATACCACCAACCACGCCTACCAACCACGCATACCAAATATGCATGCCTGGGTGCTGAAATAGTGCATGTCCACTGTACTATTGTTGCACATGGCCAAATCTGAATACAAGGAGTGATTATTGTTAAGTTATTTTTCGGCGGTAATAAAATACCGTCAGGCCCCAAATCTCCACAAAATACCCAACACATTTATGGTGCGTTGAAGGCCGGAAAAGTGATCATAGAGTACCTACTGGGCGTGGCAAGCGTGTCTCACACTGCCATTTGCACATTAAAGGGAACCCATTTTATAATAGCAGTGTGCCACTAAAAACGAATTTCAGAATGTCACAAAGGGAAACCGCATTCTCAGATCTAGTGCAATATTTAGAGGCAAAGTTGTTTGCACATGGGAATTGGTCATCGAATAGCACGTTGGAATGGAGTAACCGCATTCAGGGTGAGGTGCAGAAAGAAAAATTAGACAATATTTTTGCAGAAGGCAGCATGATTCAGGTCTGCCTTACAAGATTATTGAATGCAGCCGATAAAAGTGCAGAGAAAGACTGTTTAATACGGCTATGCGGCAAAATATGGTTTATTTTAAACAAGTCCCTGCGAATGCAAGAGAATGATACTCAGCTAATTAACAGGTTAAAGACTGAATTAGAGGGGGCAAGTAAAAATCAGGAAATGTTGAGAGCAGAATTGGATGTATGCCAAAAAGACATGCAATTAAAATGCAGAGACTTTGATACTCAGTTATCCAAAAGCAAGAAACAATTTGAAGCTAGTGAGCAAGAATTGGCACACTTAAAAGCCTTAGTGGATCACATTAGGCAGGATAAAGATGAGGTTGTTTCAGAAATGCAGATTTTACAAAAAGAACATTGTGAAAAAGAAGGTGATCTCCAGAGTGCAGAACAAGAAATGATTAAAATGATTCAAGAAAGAGACAAGAGAAATAAAGAGTTCAATGAATGCCAAATGCAAATGTGCGACATGCAGGAGGTGATTAATAAAATGAGTGATGAAAATAATTATTTGCAAAATGAAGCAACCAGACTCCTTAAAAAGTGTAAGGACTTAGAACAGCAAATGTGCATTCCCAGGTCCCAGGAGAGGCAGCAGGGTACCACATTCAATGGAGTGGAGGTGAATTCTAGCTCTGCCCAAAGAGCTAGTGCTCCAGTGACTGGGCCGGTGACTGAACTTGGTTGCAGCGCCCTTGGGGGATTTGATACTCCCATTGGGGGCAGCCACCAATCTCATACACCTGAAAACAGGATTGAATCACAAAATAGTGCAATTCCATGCATTGCAACAAGTAGCCCCATAAAAATAATGAAATCCATTAAAGCCCTGATCAAACAATTTAAAAAGGGAGGTGAATGCTGCATTGAGGATCACTTAGAAGCGGTGCATGACATTTTTAAAGCACTCCAGATACCTAAGGAACAGTACAGACAATATTTTCATTTAACTTTAGATGCCCCGACGGCCAGCATCATAAGGGGATTAAATGAGCAGCAGAATATGACATGGCTGGAGTTTGAAAAAGAAATTAGGCGTCATTTTTCTCCTTTTCAGTCATTGCAGGAGGCAAAGAAAGTCGCGTACACAATTACTGCTGGACCTAATATATCCCCTCGCCAATTTTTACAAGACTTAAAAAGAGCATTTTCTCGCTTTGATGTATCTTTTGACTCAAATTCCAATGAGTTTAAAACTGCATACTTCTATGGGCTACAGAAAGACATCATATCCCAATTGGTCCGTGAATTTGACCGTGACAAGTCCCTTGAATGGATTGTACATCAAAGCACAAAACTATATGAGGTACTCTATTGTCAGGGTAGAGAAAGTGATAAAATGAAAGATACTAGACCTAAATCTAAAGAACCCTCAGCCACAGTAATGGAAATCAGGTCAGCCAAAATGTCCCTTGAGTCTGCTCAAAGCCAAGGTAAAAATAATGTGACACCTGAACAAAGGGGTAATCAACAAAGATCGCCATTTCCTGTACCAATGTTCCAATCACATGATCCTAGTAATAGAGAGAGCTACATCAGCCCTAGGTATTTAGGGGACAGACCCCGGGTAGGATACCGGCCTGATATGGCAGGTATGAACAATAACCAGAGACAAAATCAAGATCAAAGAAATGATGGTCCCTACCAGTCATTGGGGACACAGAGCAGATTTGATCCCAGCACCATGATATATGGTAATCAGGATAGGCCCCGATATGTGGATCGATTTACTGATAATGGAAATCAACATAGGGGCCAGTACCCACAATCTGAGAGACAGGACATGAGGCAAAACGTGAACTACAGTCCACGCCAGTACAATGATTCCCCACCAGGGGACTATAATCAAAGGATGGGTGCAACCCGCTCCCCTCCACAAATGAATCAAGAGCTCAGAAACCATCCCAACCGACATCAATCACCTGAGAGGTATCAGAATAGATCCAATCAGGGGGAAAACAACCAATATCGACCTAGGCCACAGAAAGAGGATCCTAGAGAGATGGAAAGGTTCCAGTGCCTTGAGGCCCAAGTGAAAATGTTAGCTGAGCAAATAGGAAAGCTCTATACAGCGCAAAAACAACCTTCCAAAGAGGGGGCTGATGGCCATAGCAATGACCGGGGGGCTTCCGAAAAGTGACTAAGTACTCATGATAACTGCAGTGCCAAAATGACAGATTGCTCTGATATAATTTTGCATAACGACTCTGAGATGCCTAATGGATTAAAAATGAAAGTACCAGTAAATGAAATTGTGATAGAAAGTGCAAATACTTCTAAAAAAGAGGTACGGTTTAACTTAGAGCTAAATAAAACAGTAAAGATTTGCACAAATGAAAAAGAAACATTAGGAATTCCAAAAGAACAAAGGAACAGATTTAAGAAAAATGACTCATGCATGTGGAATACCAGTGAACAGGGAGTAAGTGGGGATGCTATAGCTCCTTCCCTGGGCAAGCAAAACAATGAACAAACACAGACAGAAAAAGGAAATACTCACAAGGAGGGTACAAGTCAATCACCTGAAGAATTCTTTGAGCCACATATTTTTGAAGAGGCTGAAAGGGCTGGTATTACACTAAATGATCACAAATGCACAGAATTAAAAAATGACAAATTGCTGAATGATGTTGTTACACATGTTCAGTTGGAGGATTGTAATGTGGTCTCTGATGTTACCCAGATGGATGGGCGAACAGTGGCCACACTCCAAAAAACCTCTGAACATGGAGAAATGAATAAAATCTCTCGCACAGAAATGGGTAAAAAGGAGGGAAAAATGTCTTTTCATTTACCAATGTGCTTAGCCAAAAGTGAAAAAGACCTGAGAAAGGTGAGCCCTGAAATCAGTAAGAATTCACATTTCTTATGTGTATTAGAGGAAGTTGAGGACAGATATTATGCACCCATCACTGTAGAAAAAAAATGCCACACCTTTGCTATGATTGACACTGGCGCACAGGCCACAATTATGTCCAAGGAGCTGGTAAAGAGTATCAATGAAGGGAGACCTCCACAGAGTCAGATCACAGTGAAGGAAAATCAAGGCCCAGTGCATAACTTTAATGGGGAGGAGGTGCCCATCATAGGTATAACTGAGGTTGACATAAAAATAGGAAAGCACAGAATGAAACAAGAGGTATTGATCACATCTATTTGTGAAATTCCATTTCTGATGGGGACAGATTGCCTGAAAAGATTGTCTCCTCTCATAGATGGGGTGAATGGAGTGCTGTGGTCCTTAACCAAAAAACCATTGAGGCCTAAGAAACTAAAATCACAAAACAGCAATATAAATGAATATCACACCGTTGCCAAAACAAATGATGCTGTGGAGGTATATCTCCAGAATAGCTGCATACCTAGTGTCACTGTCATATTAATGTGTCAAGACAAAATGCAGAGCGACAATGAAAAACTACCTGTACAAATATGCTTGGACCCAAGGAAAAATTAGCAGACTGCCATAGATGAGCACACATTATGTTTTTATCTAAAAGAGAAAACGTGCAAACAGAATATTGCTCCTAAAACAGATTCAGAAAAACACATTACCACTCTGGCAGAAATACACATGGAAGATAAGCAACCATGGGTTCATGTTGGTATAAATGATTATTTTAAAACAATAAAAGCCACTTTAGCGCTTGAACATGAAAGGAGTTTCATTAATGAGAAATTGTTGCAAAAAATAATGGAAAGGGAAGAAATCCCGAGATTTAGGATTAAAAACCAATATGTTTCTGGCTTGGACAGTCCAGACTTTGAAAACCGAATTGCAGGCAGATGCATGCTTAAAATTAGCATTGGGCAGAAAACAATTTACCATAATGTATGGATAGTGAGTGGAGCACAAAATGAATTTTACATGGGAAATGACATCATGCACAGAATGTGTATGGTGTTAGATTTCCTTAATCAAAAAATATGGTCACGCCTAGGTGGTCCGGCACCTGAATTTGAAGACAAAAGAAGGGCTTATCATTGTGCACAACTGGTTCCTTATGCAATCGAATTACAAATGAGGAAAAATACTTTTATTCCTGCATTTACAAAACAGTTTGCAATAACACTGAACTGCAAAAATGGACAGCAGATGAAAGGCTCTGATGCATTTGTATGCCTGAATGAATCCATAAAACAGCAAGGCCTGGATTGTGAATACATTCCTTTGGTAGACATTGGTGAGGGATCTGTAAGAATCATGGTAAATAATAAAGGTTGTCAGGATATTCATTTAGAGGAAAACTCCCCATTAGGAATGGCCATACAAAAATCGCATTATACGGCAGATTTAAATAACATGTTGATTGGGAATATTCCTGAAAAATATGTAGATGCCAAGGGCGAGTTGCCAGAACACCTGGACTCTCAGCCCAAAGGAATATTTAAAATTCATTCTGTGTATCCTTATGATTCAAATGAGACGGTGTGCTGCCATCAAGAGGATTGCATAATATTTAATTTAAATGAAAATGAAACAGAAAATCAGCCCATTTAAGTGGAAGCTGATATGCCAAAATATTTAAAAGTGGCAGCTTTACAAAAAGACACAGCCACACAGTTAGAAGAAAGCGCCGAGATTCCCTTACCAGAAGATTTTCCAGAATTTTCAAAAATGGTAGAAGAGCAGGTCTCCTTAGCGGATGCATGTGAAAGCGATAAGGATAGGGACAACCTGAGGGAAATATTTATGGAGTTTAAGGATGTATTTGCAAAAGATGCTTATGACTGTGGTTTAACTGATTTACATGTGGCCACACTACCAGAAGGGTGTAGCAGAAACCCAGTGTTTGTACGCCAGTATAGACTACTGCTGGCATGTTTAGAATCATTGGCAGAGATTATTAAAAATTTGGAATCACGGGGAATCATCAGGCCCATTCATAGCACATCCAATACACCTATTTTAGGTGTGTTAAAGCCAAATGGTCAATGGCGGCTGTGTGCAGACTTGAGAGAGTTAAATAAAAGAGTACCAATATCTAGATGGCCACTGCCATTCATTGATCAGGGCTTAGCTCAGATACATGGTTCAAATGTATTTACCACATTAGATCTCACCTCTGGATATTGGTGTGTGCCATTGGCAGAGGAGATACATAATTTATTTTCCTTTACATTTGACAGGACTCAATATGCCTGGCTTAGAGCTCCGTTCGGGTACATCAATAGTGGGAGTGAATTTGGCATATTTTTGAGAAAGGCCATGCCGGATGCAGCGGAAAGAGGAACAATAGTTTATGTGGACGATGTCCTGATAAAAAATGAAAACCTTAAAAGCCATTTTGATGAAATAAGACATGTACTTGGCCAATTGCAGAAAGCAGGCGCCAAAGTATCTTTACAAAAAGCACAATGGTGCAAGAAAAAAGTGAACTTTCTAGGGCATGAAGTGACTGAACATGGGCTGAATCCACAAAAGAAGAAAATAGAGGCCATACAAAGATTAAACGATCCTAAAAATGTGAAAGGAGTAAAAAGTTTATTAGGGATGACAGGCTATAACAGAAAGTTCATTGAAAATTATGCAGAAATCACTCAACCATTGACTAAACTGCTTAAACTGAATACTCCCTGGAAATGGGAAAGAGGGCAGTCTGATGCAGTGGCTAAATTAAAGGAATGTCTTGTAAAGGCACCATGTTTAGCATACCCCATAAAGGACAGGGATTTCTTTATAGAAATAGGTTTTTCTGAACATTGTATGTCAGCAGTGTTATCACAAAAACACGATTTGAATCACAAAACCATTGCATATGCAAGTAAGGCATTTTCCCAAGTTGAAATGAAATTTAATGAATGTGAAAAGGCCCTATTATTCACTGTGTGGGCGCTACAACATTTCCGCCCCATTGTTCAGGGAGAAAAGGTGATTATTGAAACAAATCATCAACCTTTGCAATTTTTAGAGAGTAAAAGAATTAGATCAGGCAATCTAGCACAATCCAGAATCACTTCATGGACGCTGGCATTACAAGGTTTTCCCGTAGAAGTGAGATATGGACAAAATAAAAAGAGCCCTATTGCTCAAGGGTTAGCTGACTTACATGACTGTGCAGCTGAACAAATACAAAATGAAATGGAAGTGGAAACTAGTTTGCAGGAATTTGAACAATCACCACACAAAGCTTTTGATGAAAAAACATGCAAGGATTTGCCAACTGTATATGTGGATGGTTGTGCTTTTCACATTGAAAATGACAGTAATAAACAATTAGTGGCAGGAATAGGAAATGTCTGGTTGAAATGTGAAGGCGTTCCCAGTATAGGGATGAGGATTGGAGATAGGAGCAGTCAGGTGGCGGAATTGGTAGCCATTCATAAAGCAATTGCTACTGCAGTTGATAAAAAGTTCAGTGAAATTGTCCTGGTGACTGATTCTGACTATGCACGGAATAGCTTTGTGGAGTATTTGCCTGGTTGGAAAGCAAGAGGCATGGTTACATACAACAAAAAGCCACTTAAACATGGAAAAATGATACAAGCCATAGACAAATTGGTGTCAGAAAATAATTTAACAATATACTGGAGAAAAATTCGTGGGCATTTAAAAACACCAGGAGAGGATAAGGAGGGAAATGATAAGGCAGACCACCTGGCTAAGATTGGGGCTGTGATGGGAGAATTGCTACCTATTGATTATTTAATGGGTGAAATACAAATTGATGCAGTCACACGTTCTAAAGCACCAAAGGAGGTAGATCAACCGGTGGTGCAGTGGAGTCATGACACGCCAGACCAAGATTTGATTGAGGCACAAAAGAATGATCACATTTTGGGAATCTATTATAATCATTTGATAGACCCCGAACAAAATCCTTTAACAGAAAATGATTGTATGGGAAAAGAAGAGTTGAGGGTGCTATTAAAGAACAAAACACGAATTAGATTACAGGATGGACTCATGATTAGAGAGTCCATAACAGGGCAAATACAGTGGGTAGTACCCCTTTCATTCAGAGAACTAATGCTACACCATGCACATGATGCCATAACTGCAGGCCATAGAGGTTCACAAAAAACATTAGAAATACTAAAAGATTATGCTTACTGGCCACATATGTCCCAAGATGTGGAATTATATACTAGAGGATGTCTAGTATGCGCCCAATTTAAACCTGCTTCACCAATGCATAGAGCACCATTGATGAAAAGAGGCCTAACTCTCCCATGGTCAGATTTGCAAATAGACTATGTAGGTCCTTTAAAAAGGTCGAGCAGGGGACACCGTTATATTTTGAGTGTGGTATGTTTGATGTCGAAGTGGATTGAATGCATTCCTGCACCAGATTGTAGTGCGCAAACAGCAGCCACATTGCTGGTGAACCATGTGTTCTCAAGGTTTGGGTTGCCACAAAGAATTGAGTCAGACAGAGGAAGTCATTTCACAAGTACTCTAATGAGTAAGGTATGGCAAATACTAGGTGTGAAAAGGAAACTACATATCGCATATCGGGCGGCGTCTTCAGGTACAGTTGAAAGAAGCAATAGGTCTGTTGTGGATATTTTAAAGAAATTTGTGGCAGAAGCAGGTTCCAGCTGGGATTTACGTTTACCGTTGGTTTTGATGGCAATCAGATCGACTCCTGCCAAAGCAACGGGTGTTAGCCCTCATGAGGTCTTGACAGGTAGGAAAATGGTGTTACCACAACACCTACTATACAGAACACATGAGCAAACTCTTGTGAGTGCATCCACAGTTCATGAATATATTGATGAACTGAGGAGGCATTTGCAACATGCATTTGCTTTTGTGCAGAGAAATCTGGAAAGAGCCGCTGACAGTGAAAAGTCTTATTATGACAAAAAGACATCAGTAAAGGAATACAGTGTAGGGGATCAGGTGTACAAGTTTCATTTTGGAAAACGTAAACAGAAAAATTCTAAATTTCTAGCAGCCTGGCAGGGGCCATTTCGAATTATAGATAAGGTCTCTCCTGTGGTTTATAAAATTTTGAAAAATGAAGGTGAAACAGCAATAGAGCAGTTTGTCCATGTAAATCAAATCAAACCATGCCATCCCAGACATGAGATCAGGCAGCTTGAGCATGTAGAAACAGATAAAGTCCCTTGAACACAAGAGAAAATAAATGGGTGTAATCAGGAGGCAGTGACAAAGAAGTTAAAAAAAAGTTGATTGTTATGATGGTACATAAACACTGTAATATATGTAAAAATATATAATATAAATAAATAAATAAATAAATGCACATATAATGGAAGCTCATGGTTGGTGTGCAGAGAGAAAGTGTGTTAAATATTGAATATCTGCTTGTTTTCTTTTAACTTGTGTTTCATTTCAGGAAAAAAAAAAAAAATTAAATATTTTTACCAAGCATGTTTTATTTTTGGCAAAAGGATGAAGTTAGTATTATGCTATGTACTTAATTTGTTTATTTTCTATTTTGATTTAGACAATTAACATTATTTGGTCGGAGGTTCCGGGATCAGAGCCCACGGGAGAGACGATGGAGTCCTGGAGTCCCCTGGATGAAGACCAAAAGATGCCTGCCTCCAGGTGGAGGTGAAGACAAGATAACCAGAATGCTAAAAAAGATGACTCCTATGGATCTAAGATTGCCAAGATGAAAGTGTACTCGAATGAACCAAATAACATCGCTGGTCGGGACATATCAGAGACAGACAAGAGTGCTGACATAGAGTTCCACGTATTTATTATTTTAATTATTTATTTTAATTTGTTATATTAATTATTTGTTTTGGTTAGTTGTTTTATTTGATTGTTTTAATTGACTTGAAAAATCTAAAGAGTAATGCCACTTCCACTGAGAAGGCAAATGTAGAACATTTTGTAAACTAATGAACTCAGATGAATACTGTGTTGATTGCAATTTTTTCATTGATGCACATGAATATTCATTTTGTTGGATTGCTATATTGTAAAAGAAAAAAGAGAGAACAAATTGTTTTTAGGAATTGGCTTGGATTATAGCCAAGTTCTAAAAACAAAAGGAGGGTATGTAAGGATATTTGGCGTGTTACAGCACAGAGTACAGCACTACTACACAGGTAGCAAACAGCACAGAGTACAGCACTACTACACAGGTAGCAAACAGCACAGAGTACAGCACTACTGCACAGGTAGCAATTTTTTCTTTGCAGCACCACCACAAGGGTGCGGTGCATTGCTATATGTGTTACCAGATTAACAAGAAAAGACAGGCTATTCAGTCAAAAACGATTTTAACATATAAGATGCAAATCTATTCTTACAGTTAAAAGCACACGTGCTCATTTAAAAATGCACACTATTTTTCACCTGAAATGCCTATGGTGCGAGAGACACATTTGAAAATAACAACTAACATAACTTATAACTAACCTGACTAATGAAACATAATCCACTAATAAAAAATGTGTCTCCACTGCAGAATTAGGCCTATTCTGAAAGTGAACTTTTAAACGCACATCCATTTTTTTTTTCTGTTCTCTCTGCTGCCCTGTCCATATAACTACAGGAAGCAAATGGGCTCGAAAGAACAGGAAATCAGTTGGTTACAAAGTATCACTATTAAAATGAGCCATTGTGTAGAGAAGGAGGAGATGGCGTGATTAATTCTGATTGGAGCAGCGTCATAGCAAGTATCATGCTAGAGGGAGTGATCAGGTTTTTGCTGGGGGGAGTTTGAGGAAGAAGAAAGGCAGTCAAGATTTGGCAGAGCTGGAAGAAGGACCTTTCCCCTGGCTGAGGCATTCCTATCTGCAGAAGCTGAGGATTCCAGATAATAACCCCGGTTTGAGAATGAAAAGCGTTCGTTTTCACTGGGGTTAATCTTCAAGGGAGCCACATTCAGAAAGAGAACAACTAAAGAGATAAGGTAATTACAGAAGTGTGGGAGCTTAGTGTGTACGAGAATATGCAGTCAGTGTAGGATTCCTGTGCATGCCTTAATCAAATGCTAATGTTGCAATTTGAGTTCTGTTCTCCGCCACTCTCTTTGCAGTGTGTCATAGACAAAGCTGTTACTGTGCTATTGTATTTATTTCTGTAAAGAATGAGATCGTGTTTAAATGCAACTTTTATAATACAGAAAAATATTTGAAAGCAGACGGGTGGTGTGTTTACTATTTACCATTACAATGCTGATGATGTGGGGAGATTTTTAAACAATGCAATGGTCATTTTAAGACAGATGTGTGCATGTCAGATTCAGTATGAACAGTTGTGAGTGACTGTAGCATAGCTCGTTGGAGGTACATGAGCCAACGGGAAGAGAGACTCTCTGGACATAGTTCCCTACCGTATATAAGGTAGTGGAAATTACCACAAAATTACCGCATATAGCTCTCTGTCGTAAATAAGTCAGTGAGATAACCCATGGTGGCACACTAACACTAATACTAACATTGAAAATGTGGTATTCCTGAAATGTAGGCCTGAGGTCTCTCTAGTGATTACACGAAAAATCTAAGCAAAGATAAGGGATTCTGGACATTGGGGCCACCAATAAAACAAGGGAATAATGCTCACCAAAATACCACCAACCACGCATACCAACCACGCATACCAAATATGCATGCCTGGGTGCTGAAATAGTGCATGTCCACTGTACTATTGTTGCACATGGCCAAATCTGAATACAAGGAGTGATTATTGCTAAGTTATTTTTTGGCGGTAATAAAATACCGTCAGGCCCCAAATCTCCACAAAATACCCAACAGATGGCATGATTGATTCTGATTGGAGCAGCGTCATAGCAAGTATCATGCTAGAGGGAGTGATCAGAGTTTTGCTGGGGGGAGTTTGAGGAGAGAGAAGGGCAGTCAAGATTTGGCAGAGCTGAGAGAAGGACCTATTTTTTCCTGGTTGGAGCATTCCTATCTGCAAAAGCTGAGAATTCCAGGCAATGACCCCGGTTTGAGAAGGAAAGGCGATCCTTTTTACTGGGGTTAATCTTCAAGGGAGCCACATTCAGAAAGAGAACAGCTGAAGAAAACTCTGAACAGATAAGGTAATTACATAAGTGTGGGAGCTGAGTGTGTACGAGACGAGAATGTTCAGTCAGTGTAGGAAAGGAGATTCCGGTGCCTTAATCACACGTTAATGTTGCAAATTGTGTTCTGTTCTCCGCCAGTTTTTTTTTCAGTGTATTTCAGACAATGCTGTTAATGTGCTGTTTTATTTATTTCTGTAAAGAGTGAGATCGTGTTTAAATGCAACTTTTATAATACAGAAAAATATTTGAAAGCAGACGGGTGGCGTGTCTTCTATTTACCAATACAGTGCTGATGATGAGGGGAGATTTTTAAACAATGCAATTGTCATTTTAAGACAGATGTGTGCATGATCATATTCAGTATGGAGAGTTGAGAGTGATTGTTTGTAGCATAGCTCATTGGAGGTACATGAGCCAACGGGAAGAGGGACTCTCTGAACATAGTTCCCTACCGTATATAAGGTAGTGGAAATTACCACAAAATTGCCACATATAGCTCTCTGTCGTAAATAAGTCAGTGAGATCGCCCATGGTGGCACACTAACACTAACACTGAAAATGTGGTATTCCTAAAATGTAGGTCTGAGGTCTCTCTAGTGATTACACGAAAAATCTAAGCAAAGATAAGGGGTTCTGGACATTGGGGCCACAAATAAAACAAGGGAATTATGCTCACCAAAATACCACCAACCACGCATACCAACCACGTATACCAAATATGCATGTCTGGGTGCTGAAATAATGCATGTCCACTGTATTATTGTTGCACATGGCCAAATCTGAATACAAAGAGTGATTATTGCTAAGTTATTTTTCGGCGGCCCCAAATCTCCACAAAATACCCTACAGGGGGAACCGCCTGTTCTGTATATCTTACCCCCGGCCTGATACACACGTCCCTGCAATCATTTCTCCAGAATCAGGAGTTCCCATAGCAGGTTAGCTAGAGTACTAGTGTCAGGGCCATCTTAAGCACTTTTGGGGCCCCCTCCACCAAACAAAAGGAATTAAGGAATCAAGAATACCTGTCATTCTCACAACCATAGGTTGATATGTTGTCTCACAGCATGTTTACTCCCTTTCCTTACCCTCTTCATTCTTGCTCTAATCAGAATGATAAACAAGTAGCATTTGAAGACCAACATTAGCAGTCTACGAAGAGGTTACTGTACAAGTACATATAGGAGACTTTTTATCAATAACATCCAGGAAGCTATGCAGCCTTAGAATTAATGCAGGACTGTATGTAAAAGGTACATGTAACCCATAACAGACAGAAAACTCACATTAGCTGCCTCACATAATGCAAACGTGCTCAGGCATGGATAGAGACCACCAATTGGAAGGAAGGAGAATGCTACACATACGGTAGCATGGATAGTGGATGCAGATTAGATGCTACAAGGAAGGTGTCTTTATCCAGACAGATGGATATTAGAAGTGGCATATGGTTTTCAAATAGTGTTGCCATTAGATATCAAAGGAACAAATGCCTGTGGTGTGCAATATAAATATGCTCAATATTAACACAGTGAAACCATGAATAAGGCTTTTATGAAGATCATAACATGAGCAGCAAATCACTATGAAGGGCTATCAATTTTGAAAGGTTTAGAGACTGTGCGTGTTGAGAGGTTAGGTAATGCAAGATTAAATGAGATGCCCATGATCACACATTGGTTAAGGCGTGAAGGGGTGAAGCTGGGATTTGTGCCAACTTTGCAATTTCTGCATTTGAACACTTCCTTTTCCAGTTTTTACCATGAAATAAAACAATCTCATTTTATAAAAACGGACCTGGAAAGTACACAAATCACATTAGCAAACATGACCATTATTAAACAAAATATTATAGAAGGGTTTTATGCAAAATTGTAATGATTCTAGCTTCATTCTCTCCATCATCAAGGGAAGTATATAAGAAGCAGCATACCAATCGATGTGATTTAACACATTTAATCTCAGTTTGTCTTTTGTACTTTAAAGCTTTAAATACATTTTCATTTATGAACGTGCATAAAAACCTTTGACTTTTACCAAAAAGCAAACCATTCTTTGTGTCAAACAAGCAGACCTTAAAATATACTTGCCTGGGGCCTGCAACATATGGTTCACTCTCTTCGGTCTGCCAACCCTTCCATCCAAATGCCATACATAAGAAGACAGATCAAGTAATGGGCTAACGGATACCAGCAGCATGCAAGAAGGCAAACCTCACAGACGACAGCACAGTAATGTAAGATATATTAGATGATTTGACCAGGATCACTGTAACGTCTGCTGGCAAATCCAGGATACAAGCATGAACGCTTTAGTTCCATAGTCTTGAATTTGGATACTTATGCACCTCTTGGACTAACAGTGTATGCCATTGTTGGAGGCGATTGCCTTCGTTTTTCAACACCCCATCTGAACAAGCCAATTTCTAGACTTTGCCATACGGATGATGGGGTAGTTTTTATAGCAACCCCTATCTGGTGCAGGTACATTGCTGATAATAAATAGCAGATGTTGTTCTGCAAACCAAGTACATATGCAGGCAGGCTTAGGAAAGGCTCAACCAGCCTTGCTGGAATGTGATCTTGTAATTTTGCATATGAACACATATCTCTGCAATGGGTGCTTCACACACTAACATACCTTCCGAACCATTGAACTCAATTTATCAATATGCATTTCACTGTTGTCTATTGCATATGATCAACATAATTCCCACAGGAGGGAGAGAATTCTACAGGAGCTGTGCCGTAAGGAACACAAAACTATGTATACCACAGCGAACATAGAAAGCAATACATGATGAATTGATGAAGGAAGAATATACTTGTCAAAACAGAAATGGGTTTGGAGCCTCAGCAGCACCCCATAAAATATCCTGACGCGTGCCATCTAAGACTGGTAAACAATAGAATCCTACTTCTTCAGATCAGCTGGCCTTGTGGGGCCCCTCTCCAAGGTGGGGGCACTGGGCAAGTGCCCCTTTGCCCTCCCATAAAAATGTCTCTGACTAGTGTTAGTGCTCGTTTGATGGTATGCCCACTGCCTAACGGTCACGTTTTTCTACAGTATTCCAACCCCGGCAGCTGCACTCCATTCTCAGCCGAGGTTGCCTGGTTCCCGCTGGCATCCTTCATCTCTCCGCCAATTGATCACTCTGCGTGTACCCTCACCCAGAGAGTTAGGTTAGTTAGGAGAAATCCTTGCCTACACTACATGGGCAAGATCTCCTGTTTCCGCTGGTACTCAAGGCCGCATTCTGACACACAATTCCAGGAGTCCTTCATCAGGGTGAGGGTCTGGGCAACAGTGTGACTGGCAGAGATGCAGGTTGTGTTCGAGCAGCAGGATCACCCCCAATAGTCACAGGGGGTGGATAGGGAACAGAGCTCAACTCTGCCTTGGTCACTCAGTCTTTACCTCACTGGGGGAGGGCTTTGTAATGTCAATTCTCCCATCAGCGGTCCAGAAAAATTCTTCCTTAGTTGTGTGTCCCACAGTGAATCTGTAAAGGAGTGCCAGAACCTTTATTTTAAAGGCAAAAGCCAAAAAAGGTGATTGGATAAAATCAAACCTGTCTAATGGGTTGAATCCCTGTCCTTGGAACATGTGAATAGCCTTTGCCTTCTGACACCACACCCAATAAGCTTTGTCCTACAAGAAGTAGGTAGAGGGGACAGCTGTAAGGAACTACCTCTGTCTACCCTAACCCTGTCCCTTCCGTTATCATTAGAATCAAAGGCTACTTCGGTATGTAGCAACCTGTTGTGAGCCTGCTCCTTTTGTGAATGGTTGTGCCTTTTGATTCCTGTTTCCTGAGTAGTGGCTGCATATCTGTGGAGGGTGTTTCCTGCACTCACAAAAGAACAAAGTGAGTCATTTCCCAAAGATACATTCATGTGGGGAGCAGCAGCAGAAAGCCTGGCTGGGGGAATACACATAACCTTTCCACAACTGAGCTGGGCTCACAGGGCTGACACACATTTGCATTTTCAATATCAAATTGATGTGGCTTGAATAATTATGAGAAATACTGGCACCCACATCTCAAATTAGCACCCAAATCTCAAATTCAGGTTTGGCTCATATATATTGGTTAACGTGCCACGGAGACAACATTCTCACAGTTATGTAGTTTTGAGAACAGGGGTGCATGTCCTAAATGTAGCTCCTGCACTACAGGAACATGGCTGTCACTGTAGCTGTCAGTTAAGTTGTTAGTATCTCTACCATGCCATGTGTTACACAAATTGAATGTCAGACAAAAAGAGGCTATATTATTGACTTCCCATTAGGTGCACTTCTTGAGAGATGGTGTATCTTTCGACGGCTCTTTGTGCCTGACATGTCAACTGAAGCATAGCAAGCAGGAGGTGGCCCTGACCTGTAACACTGTCACTTGGCACAAACAAAGATGTCAAGGAAACACTCCTTTGGAAAGTGATCAGTGGGTGAGGAGTTGAACTATTCTGGGATATATATGTAATGAAAGTCTGTCTAACTTGAGTTTGGTTCAAGGGTGGTAACAGGGTTGTATTAACAAGTGGCTTTGAGGTTTTCTTACCAACATCAGCTTTGAACACATCTTGAAAAATGTATTTAATTTCTATGCAGAAGAGATAAATTGACTTTGTAGTTGAACATTTCTCAGGAAATACTGTTAGCTAAGGCATCTTCAGGAGGCAGAGAAACAAATTGTTTGCTGAATTGTGTAGTTTCATGCTGTTTGTGTATCTATCATGGGTCGCTAAAACAGATTAGTACACGGGGCGGGGTGGCAGCCTCTCAGCTAATGAGAAGGCTTGGAACAGGGGCATTACCACATGGTAATCCTGCCACTCCGATCCTCCTTAGTGCTGGAGGCTGCCATCTTCCCCTGCCAGGGAATGAGATAAGTGCTCCCCTCCCACCCAATACTTAAACAGATTTCTCCCCCCCTTCCCTCCACTTAACTGCTTTTTTGATTCTTTTCGGCAGTGAATGCGGTGAAAACACTTCTGTCTCCAGTATGTCCGTGCCTGATCTGCGAAACGCTGCCATGGAAAGGATAGAAGGGACTACGTGGAGTCCCTTCTATCCTTTCCATGGCGGCCATTTTTTTATTTACTTTTTTTAGCTATTTTCAATTGCCCCCATGGAAAGGGTGAACGGGCTTCATTTTCCATTCCTTGGCAGCCATTTATTATTTATGTTTTTGTTACTAAACACCAGGGTGTCTTGCAACTGAAAAAAAGTTGCTTTTGTACCCCATCCCACAGGCCAGGGTACTAATAGAAAAAAGCCCTGAGCCAGGGGGTGGCATTACTGCCTCAGGTCTGTAACTATGGGCCCCAGGGTATTACCTGAGGTGGTAATTCCCCGCCGTCCCCCGGGTCAGGGCTTATTGCTTAAGTATAATTCTTTCGAAATGATGCTTCTATGTCATTTTGTTGGAGCATTGAATAAATACATCAACACACATGTTAAGGGACCTAATACAACCCTCTTCAAGGCTAAAAAGAGAGGGTCAAAGACAAAGGAGGACCATGTGATCGTTTTTCCAGAGGGAGCATTTTAGGGTAGAGTATCCAGCTCAATATGTTTGCCTTTTTCACTTATAACAGCAACATTTGGATAGTACAGGTGAACATGTATTTCTGTGGGTACACCCTTCTCTTTATTGTTGTATTGCAGTTGGCTATTGTCATAATGAAAGAATAAAGTACCAATCATTATTTTGAAAGTCATCATTCATGCAATCATTTTTTAAATGTAATAACATTATTGCATGTATTGAAGCTATGCACATTACAAAGAAATGCTTCATGTTGTAGTAAATGTATGTGCTTTCATTCATAATGCTGATTTTTAAGTTTGATGCATGTAATACATTGTCTTACAGTGTCGAAGTAATACAATGTTCTTCTCGGGATAGCGCTTTCCTTCTTGCCCTTATGGGTATCATCAATGCTTACGAAGCGACTTGATTTCTTTTCATGGAGTCATACATGAAGCTACAATGTTCAATGTTGCTTTGTGTTTACGAGAAATACATTTTTTGTACACTTCGTTTGGGAATCACTTCACTGGGCTACAATCAGCCTAATAAAAGGTTTCTCTACACTTGATATAGAGATATCAGCCTTTGATTTCGCTGCTTTAAATAAAAAAAAAAATCAGCATAGCGCTAAATTTAAACCTGAAAACATTGAAAGCCTGAGTGACTAAGTCTACAAAATTCGGATACTTGGTCAGCCGGGGATTTTGAAGGAATATCACATGTTGGTTGTATTCATTCTGTCTTCTACTCTTCCAAAAGTATATTCAAGATGATTGGCTCATCACACGTGGGCATGCATGGTGTGTAATGCAATGCATTCCTGGTGATTAGGGCCTGCATATCACAATACACACAGTAAACACGTTTCGTGTTCGTATACGCACGGCAGTGTGTTTGTGCATTTATGTGTATACCGTAGGTGGAAAACACATTTTTGCAAACATTTAGGGTCCTTGAATAACATCCTAAACTGCACTATTGAAATTAAAAAAATACAAATTCCCCAAAATAATTAGTTAGGAAGGCACATCATGGTTATGACCCGAAACAATGGAATTTTCAATTTAAATGTACCGTACAAGACATAGTATACCCCCAACATGCACTGCTCAAGACTTCAAGCATGACATTACTCATGATATCATAAGCCAGCAATATATTTATGACAAAAATGGGTCGGATCAAGGGAGGTGTGGGTGACAAAAGGAAGGGAAACCGACAACTCTTCTATCACCCAAACGTTTTGTCTGAATCATGCATGTCTTTCATATACTCACTCACTACTGAGCGACCAGTGTATGCAGCAAGCATTGTCAGTGAAGTTAATGAGATGAGTGTTAAGGGAAGTGAGTTGATAATGGTATTTGAGGTGTTTGAAGCCAGCCTGCAGAAGGTCATTATTTTCTATGTTATCTGATTAAAATCTAAGTGTCGTGACTCAGAATGTCCACAGCGCAGTCTTGATTTTTCGTGGGATAATTGTGGATTCTTCATACAGGAGATTCTCCTTTACCTGTATATTAGGATATGGTTTAGCTTAAGTTTACATTTGTTTACAATGCAAGGGCTTTGTCATAGCTTGAGACCTTAGGCCTGGGTAACTTTTGAGGAAACTCCTTCCATTGAGGGATTCTTGTCATTACCACAAGATAATATTATCAATATAACAAGAAGAGAACATGTTTTTATGCTTAACTGTTGTGCGGGTCATTCTACTGGTCTCCTTATATATTCGAACCCATTTCCAAGCCAGTATATGTAGGCTTTCAGAAATATAGGGTAATGTTCCCGGGGCTCGGTTTCTCACCAGGAGACCCCTAAATGACATATGTGTATATTCACTCTGTAAGACGGTGTCCATCTTTGAATGATGATGCCACAATGCGTTCAAAACTATGCTTTATGGTCACGCACATTTGAAGTCCTAAGATTGCGGCTAGTGGTATCAAGCATATTAAAAGTGAAAGAAACCCTGTTTCATCCCATGTGTGTCCTTGCATGTATGGCAGGCATTGCTTATCCTTTTGCAGGTGGTCCAGTGGTGGACAGAGAAAAGATCCAGGCAATAATAGCATGTAAGGAAAATCTTTTGCTTACCCCTCACTTGGGCCTTGTTCATAACCCACGACTCTCACAAGTCTTCTGAGAACTGCAACATATTTAGTATCCTACCTTATTTTTATCACACACTAGTCGATTGTTGCTATCCATTCATCATCTTCCTCTTTTTTTGAAGTGGCAGCACAAATGTGTGCTGGTCGTCAAGAGTAAACAAGCTTATGGATTCAGTATATGATACAGAACACCTGAACCCGAGTGGGTAAGGTTGGTAAGGGATCTTGTGTGGATATTAATGGGGTCGTCTGGAAACTGGTAGCAGATTCATAGTAGTGGAATTGGATAGGGAGATGGATTTCTTGGGTAACTTTGATGCTTATCAGCTCTTGCAATATCAACCAACAT
This sequence comes from Ambystoma mexicanum, assembly GCF_040938575.1. NCBI lineage: Eukaryota > Metazoa > Chordata > Amphibia > Caudata > Ambystomatidae > Ambystoma > Ambystoma mexicanum. The sequence goes on along the minus strand of NC_090933.1, from coordinate 331,037,166 downwards.
TTTCTTTTTTTGTGATCTAAGAGGCTTGTATTGGTCAACCAATCACGCTCCAGTGCAATATGTAAATTGTGATAATCATTCCATTGCTTCTTGCAAACCAGAGTGTTGTTGGGCAAGGATCTGCTTGTGATCCGGCACTGTTGATTTTGTTCACTAGGCTCGTACATTTTTCTGTTGAAATTGATGAGTGCTTGTTTAGTCTTGTAGTTGCTTCTGGCATTAGCTGGTTAGGGGAGGTGTTGTTTTTGGGCATGCTCTTGATGACTTGCTGGATGATTGTGATTTTATTTTAAAGTTGTCTGCAAAGTGATAGCAAAGTTTTGTGAGGGTGTTGGTGTCTTGTTTCAGGTAGTTGAGTTTCTTAGCTTGTTGATGATGTGGGTTTTGCTTGCATTTGTTGTAATATTTTGTTTCTGCTTTGAGTATTTCAGTTTTGTATAGTTATATCTGTCTTTGGTTTGTGATTTTTGCAGTTGATCGCAGTTTTTCTTCCATTCTAGTTTTAGTTTCCTGTTAGTTTTCTTCAAGGCTCTGAGGCTGGATGTGAACCATTCTTTTTCTTAGGGGGGGATGCAGTGTCACCTAGTGTTTTTGTGATTCATTTTTTAATTGTCTCAGTTCTTTCTTCAATGTTTGATGAGTCCAAGTCAGTGATTGATAGTTTTGTGGATTCCAATCTGGTGTTTAGTTCTGCAATATTTATGGATATACAGTGTGTTGTCTGAATTGGAGGAGTTCTTGGGAGGTGTCTTGGTATTTTCGTTGGTGGGTGGATCACGAAGGGTAACATGAGGTGGTCAATCCAGAAGATCTGCATCACAGGTGCAGCTGTGACCAGGATGCTTCAGCAAAAGTTTGCATCTAGGATGTGCTCTGCTGTGTTTGTTGCTCCCTTGATCAATTGCTGTAGATGCATTGTTGCTAGTTAATATGTTAGTGCTTTAGATGAGTTGGTGTGTTCTCCTTCAAACCAGATGTTGAAATCTGATAGTATGATCTGTTATGGTGATATTGGTGATGTCATCCACAAGTGTGTCCGGGAAAGTAACGTTGTATGTCAGCGGCCTCTAGGATAAATGCTGAAGGAGTGATTCACAGTTTGCAATGTTTAGTGGTGGTGCTTTTTTCATTTTTAGTTGATCATTGTATGCAACAGTGAGACCTCCTTATTTTTTCCTGTTCACTTGTTTCAATTTGAAGTTGTTGGGTGTGGATATGTGTGTGACTGCCATGAAATTGTGAGTTAGCCAGTTTTCGTTGAGGAGTAGGATGCCTATTACTCCATCACTTAGGAGTTCATTTATGTGTGTGGTGTATTTTGACAGTGATCTAGCATTGACTAGATTGCAGTGAATCTTTTTGTTTTCTGGGTTTAGTGTGTGCCTTGAAGTTGACATCGGTAATTTCGAGTTGGCATAGATTTGTTTTCCCTTTATATTCTGCACTCAGTGTTGTTGCTTCTGTTTCCTTGTTGAGCAGATGTTGAAGATTGTGTTGTGGGTTAATGTTATCGTTAGGGTTATCTGCCTGCTTGTGCTGATGATTCTTTGTGTCGCATAATTTTCTTGTGATGAACGGTGTGTTGAGTACATTTCATTTGTTTGTGATTCTGTGGACTTCTTGTCTGTCCATTGTGTTCTCAGTGTTCCTCTTTATGTGCTATGGACAGTTGTTGTAGTTGGTTGTGTGAGTGGATAGTTAGTTGATAGGTAGCACGATAGGTAGAGTGATTTTGGTCTTGTTCCAGCAAAGGGGCTATCTTTCATTGGACAATTTGGTGTGCTGTTGATTGATGTTTGTTGGCTCTCAGATGTGGTGATTTGAGATGGGTGGTCTTCTTCCGTTTGGTTTATTCTGTTTTGGCTACTTTGTGTGCATCTGTCTTTCCTGGTATGATGCATTTTTGAGGTGTGGGCTTGTTGGTTAGAGGCTAGGTTTCTTATTTGATTTTGGGTCTTTTTTCCAGTTAAGTTGGCTGATCAAGTCTTTTCCCAGTGGGGTTTCTGGTTGTCAACATGTTGTTTTTCTCTTTTTCCTCTGTGATGGCCAGTCACACATATTTTATCGGTGGTGGCTACTTGTCCTTGTTCAATGTTCCTTGTTTTTTGGTGTTTCAGCAGGACATATTTGCTTCAGCTGTGTTTGTTCATGATATTCCCAGGGGCAAATCCTACCTCAGGGACAAGGCCTATCCACGAGGCTAGACCTATCCTAAGGGCAGAAGTATCCCAGTGGAATACTATTCCAGGGGCAACACTATTTTAGGGATAAAACAATCCCTGGTGCAAACATGTCCTCTTATCCCAGGTGTTCTTGCAGGTGTGGTTTCCTGTGGCATATACCTTGTAGTGCTAGAGCTTGGGATGGCGAGGTCTTGCAATGGCAGATTCTCTGAGTGGTAAGTCCTGCACTTGCCTCCGGACCACTGCGCTCTGCTTGGCACTACTGCATTATGCACCATGAGAGGAGCAACCACTCTGCACTTAACCCAGTCCGCGGCTGGACTGGGCTCACCTGTCCACCTCCCCTCCCTGCACAACCTTGCACAACCTTGACCTTGACCTTGAATGTTTAAGGCATTGCAGGTCTGTCTGTCCGGCCCTCCCTCTGTCTCCCCTTCATAGCTTGGTTGTGCTTGATATTTTCATTTATAGGTACACTGGATGACCAACTACCAAGCAGTCTGAAATGTTGCCAGACCAGTACTGTAGTTTATTGATATGTATGCTCCTTCCCCTCACCCTCTTTCTCCTTTGTGTCAAGTACTTACTAGTAGATATGCCTCTGGCCTAGTATGCTAGCTATTGTTGTTAGATCATTCAGAATCTTCAAGGCCTAAGAATAACAACTGTATTCCCTTGTTTCCTTCCTGCTTGAAGTTCTTTGAAGTACTTCACCTGTGTATAATCGCTTTATAAATAAACAATTGCAATTACATTACTGTGGTTTGGCCTCGTAGGTGTATGACCCCATAATGGTGGGGCATTGCAGGTGCCTCAATGTGGTGTTAGCTTCCTGATGTTTGCTACCGCATTGCTGGGTCCTGTAGTAAGAGCTGGCTCACATTGATGAAAGCCTATCTGTGGTGGTTGTCTCTCAGTTGAAAAGCCTTGTGGTGTGGGAAGCTCAGCATCACCGTGGCAGAGTTTGATGTGAGAACTTTGAAGTTGCCAGAGTTAAGTATGGGAAGTTCAGAGTGTTCAAGTTCAAAGTGGCTGGGTGGCAAAGTGGTGAATTTCAGAGGTGGCAAACTCCAGGCGGTGTGCTCTAAAAAGTGGCAACATCTCAGAGTGGCCACATTTCGAGTGTAGGGTCCCCACCCCCTGTACTACAATTAAAGGTTGTGAAACCTCATAGCAGCAGAATTCAGAGAAACAGAGCTCACAGTGGCAAAATTCAAAGTGATAAAGAAGAGGATCACAGTGGCAGAATATAAACAAGGCAAGGCACAAAATTGGCAAAAAACCTGTTTGGGCAAAATTCAAAGTGAGAAAACTCTCAGTGGCAAGATTCAAAGCTAGGAAGCTCCCCCAGTGACAGCCACTAAGTTAAAAGTGTCAAAATCCCATAGAGGTGAAATTCAAAGTTAGAAAAAGTCCCACAGTGGTAAATTCAAAGTTAAAGACTCACAGCGGCTAAATTGAAAATGACAGAATCTCCCGGTGGCCACATTCAAAGTGACAGAGTAACACTGTGGCAGAAATTCAAAGTTAACTTAAGGAAGTCCCAATGAGGCAGGGTTCAAATTTAAATCTAACAGCAGCTAGATTTAAAGATTAAAACTCACTGCATCTAAATTCAAAGTGACATAATCTCACATTGGAAAACCTCAGAGTTAAGAGAGTGCCACATTGGTAGAATTCAGTGTTAAGAGAGTCTCGCAGTGGGAACATTGAAAGTTAAGATCTCCCAGCAGAACATTTCAGAGTGATAGAATCTCACAGTGGCAAAAATCAAAGTTAAGAGATTCCCACAATGGCTAAGTTCAAAGTTGAAACCTCATAGCAAATTTCAATGTGACAGAATCTCACAGCAGTAAAATTCAAAGTTTGAAACTCAGAGCGGCTAAGTTCAAGAGAGGCCCACTTTGGCAAAATTCATAGTTAAAGTTAAAACCTAACAGCAGCAAAGTGACAGAATCTCGCAGTGGTAAAATGTAAAAGTTAAGAAAGTCTTACAGTGTCAAAATGCAAAGTCAAAACCTCACAGATGCAAAGTTTAAAGTGGCAGAATCTCACAGTAGCAACATTCAAATTAAAAAATTGCAGCAGCTAAGTTCAAAGCGATAGAATAACACATTGGTAAAATTCAAAGTTAGGAAAGTCTCACAGGGGCAAAATTCAATGTTAAAAAATCACAGCAGTAAAGTTCAAAGTCAGAGTATTTTGCAGGGGTATAATTCAAAATGACATAGTTACACATACGCCAGAATCAAAGTTCAGAAAGTCTCAAAGTGGCATATTCAAGATGGCAGTCTCACAGTGGTAAATTTCAAAGTAACAGAAGTCCCACTGTGACAGCATTCAAAAAAAGGAAACTCACAGCAGCTAAATTTAAACTTGAATACAACTCACAGCAGCAAATTTCATATGACATTCATACAGTGGCAACATTCACAGTAACAACATTCTAACAGGTAGGAAATCTCAGTGGTCAAGGAAAGTGGCAAGGAACAAACTGTTTGTACTAAACTTACCTTCTTTTCATTGATCACCTGTGCTGCTGGGGGAGGGTGGGGGGCGGCTATAGAGCAGGGCTGGGCACCAGGCGAACAGGAAATTGCCCTGATCCACTGCCCTTCGCCGGCTGTCCAGGCATGACTGCCCTAGGCTAACTGTACAAATAGGACTGGGGGGATCAGATGACTTCCTGGGCCTATTGGAAGCCTGCATTTCTTCAAGGGATTATGTGAATGGGAGTGTGAAATGGCTCCTTGAAAAATGAATTCGATTATAATTGCAAAAACCAAGACAAACCAAGGGAAAAACACCTATCCAGCTGAACTTTTTTTAAAGCTTTCCAAAAGAGAGGGAACATTGGATTTAAGGTAAAACTAATCAGAATAATTCCAGCAGGACACAAAGGCTTTTTGTAAAGGCTGGAAAATGAAGGGGAAATCAGATTTAAGCTAACAACTAAACTAATTAACTGCAGCAGGATACAGCGTCTTTTTTTAAAGACTGCAAAAGGGTGGGAAAATCAGACTTAGGGTAAAACAAGTAATCCAAATAACTCAGCAGCACACAAAGGCCTTTTTCAAAGTCTGCAAAATGTAGGGAAATCAGATTTAAGGTAATACTAATCCAAATAACTCCAACAGGACACAAAGGCCTTTTTTAAAGGCTGGAGCATAGGATTTAAGGTAGAACGAATCCAAACAACTCCAGCAGGACACATAGGGCATTTTAAAAGGCTGGGAAATCGTATTTAAGGTAAAACAAACCCAAATAACTCCAGTAGGCCACAAAGGGCCTCATTCCAAGTATGGTTGTATGGAAATAAGGATGCCAGTAGCAACATACCAGCACCCTTTTCAGACTGCCACACTACGAGAATGCCGGTAGGGCCCTGGATCCCCGGCAGGCCTGACCTGATGGGTTTTCCGGTCCCTACTGGAATGTCTCTCACTGAAGCACCGGCACCGTTAGCACCAGTGCCAGTGCTTCAGTGTCCCCATTCCCATGAAGTCCTCTGTGACTCCATGGGAATGTGGATTTACTGTTCCTCTGCCACTTTTGATATCTCAGCGGCACCAGGGTATCAGGCGGCCAAACAGTGTTACGGGTCGGCGGCCACCCACTGGCAGCACCGGTGGGTTACCGCCAACTTCGAAATGGGGCCCAAAGATTTTTTTTAAGGCTGCAAAAGGGATGGAAAACGATTTAAGGTAAAACTAATCAAAACACCTTAAGGTGGACACTCAGATACCTCCTTCCACAAGGCAACATGTGTCTCCACACAGAAGCGAGTAGTCTGTTTTTACTTCCTCTGTGTCACGGGACTGGGGGTGGTAGATGGACGCAGGTGACATCCTTGGCTTATTAGAAGCCTGGATTTCACTAAGGGATTATTGGAACGGAGTGGAAAATGACATCTTGAAAAATTAGCCCTGTTGTTGCAAAAAACCAAGACAAACTTATTGTATAAAAAAGTATTTCCAGCTGAAAGCACAGAGAGGCCTTTTTTAAAGCCTTGCAACAGAAAGGGAAAGTGGATTTAAGGTACAAACAATCCAAATAACTCCAGAAGGACACATTGTTTTATAAAGGCTGGAAAATGGAGGGAAAATCGGATGTACTGTAAATCAAAATAACTATATTAGGATCTAGTGCTCAGAGCATTTCTGAAGCCTGATACAGTGGACCTGGATTAATGTCAGAGTGTAAGTCATCGTAAAGTAGAGATTAGCACTGGGAGGAGGGGGAACAGAGAGATTCAGGTTTCCCTGAAACGGAGGGATGTTTGGCAGAAATAGACCAGTGTGGGAAGCAAGCACATGGATTGATGTGAAGAAAACACGTGTTGTGCAAACGTGGTTGAGGATCAAGAGAGGATAAAGAGGGTAATGATAGTACATCTGAATACTTTTTCAATCAAAGTTCAGACGTAGAGAGGGAGACTCATGATCCCATGATTATGCAGCCTATTGAGTGCAAGGGATGAGCTTAGTATTTTAGTGATGTTGGATTTTACAACTGTTCAGGGGGTTGAACCTGCAGCCATAGCATTGGAGCTAATGAAATGTGATAGTTTCCAGTTGGTGTCAAATGCTACCACTAGGAGACGAAGGAAGGTCATCAGTGGATAGGATAGGAGCAGGTGAGGACTGTAGAGGCATTTGCAGCTAGGTGGTTGATCACTTCAGGTGTATAAGTGCCATGCTCCTGGCAGTGTAAAACTAACCAGTGGCAAATTGCAGACATCTTTTCTGTGATGCAAGAGGATGGATCCAAGACTAAAAAGAGGAATGAGAACATATATTTGTGTTATTTTTAAAGAGATAATGCTAGAGTCCAAATAAGGAGATGTATGTATCATGTGATGATGCGTAAAGAGTGAATAGGTAGGGACTTACTACAGAATTTGAAGAAGCTCTGAATGGTAGATGAGTGTCAGAGGGTGTCTCACCATTACAAGAGTTGGAAACTGAGTGACTAGCAAGGCTGGAGGTAAACCTGGCATGGGCATTGCACTAGGAACCAATTAGAGAGGGAAAAATATTCAAATGTATCTGCAGTATCATAGATATGAAGGAGGGTGGCCGAAGGTTACATGCAGTAGTACACTAGAGACCTGGTGGAGTGTTTCTTTCATGTAGTGGCAGTTGTGAAAAGTGAAGTTGCTCTAGGTGATGATGTGGTTGAACAACATAGAATCAAGGATTGTTGAATAGTGAAATGAGATGAGAAACTGGTTGGCAGTTGACAGTGTTGTTGAGGCCCCCATTGGGTTTTATTAAGAGGTCAAAGATTTTGAAAATCTTGTAACAAACCTGGAAGAACCTAAAGGAAAGGCAAAGTTGAAATAGAAGAAAGAGGTAAGAGTAGGCGAAGTGGGTCACTTCTCTAATGGTATGGGTTTTGAACGGGTCTTCAGGAAGGCAAGAGAGGTTACTAGAAAAGAGAATTGGTGTCAGTTAGTTGTTGTGGTTGAGGGAACATCAGAAAAAATGGGATGGTGACCGTAGTGGTTGGTGAAGTGTTGGTTGGAGAGAGACAGAGACAGAGAGACAGAGAGAGAGAAATGGATGAAGAGTGGTTGAAGAAAAGAAGACCAAGTAGAATGTGGCAGGATTGCATAGCTTGAACCTAGGGTTGCTTGAAAAAATGTGTTATACTGAACTCCATGAAGAAATATTGTTAACAAAAATGAATGTACTTGCAATCTGACATAAAGGATTAGTTAGGTTGTACAACACAAGTAAGGGCAACAATTAGTTTGTAAAATTCACAAATAGTGTGCAGTATAAAAAGTGCAACACAGTAAAAAAGGACAAGACATTCCTGTCTACCAAGAAAGGTACTCACTACACTGATAGGGCAGTTGGATTATAGGTAGATAAGATGCTGAATAAACGGGCAGGGACATTCGTTTATGGCAGACATACGAACCGAATCAAAGCTGCTATAGGTTGCCAATGTGAAAAACAGAATACAGAAGTGTAAACATTTTCCTAGCACAGAGGCTGCATCATATCTCAGAATTATCCAGACCACAGAACCCAAGATGCTGCATTTACAAAAACACATGTTTTCTAGAAATCTGTGCAGAGTCAAGGTTGGGAACTAGGAAGGGAGTAATAGATGAACTGTGATAGATGAACTGAACACAGGCAAAATATAACAGTTCACAGGACGAGAAACGGTAGACTCCCAAGTTAATACATTTTAGTAAGAGCACAAATAACAATTGATGTCAAGGTGCACAAGACCAGAGAGCCAGAAGACTATATAGAAGGTAACTGATTAGTGTGCCAAGTGGCCACAAAGAAAAGAACATGCACATCGGAATTAGCTAAATGTTAAATAAATAGAAGGAAATTCAAACATGGTACCCTTGTATGTGATCCAGACAGGAGAAACACTGACTATTCATAATGAGCCAAACACAGATAAGATACCTGCAGAACTCGCTCAGTGCACACACATTCACCAGACAGCATGAACGGCCAAGTACAAAGGAAAGGGAATGCCTCATCACCTCAGGGTGACCAGGTGTATTCTCTAATTGGAATTATTACAGAATACCGAATTTTCTTCCCCCACTTATGTCTCGCACATATCTTGATATCTTGTAAAAGTGTCCAAGGTTGGTAAGCTACATGCCAACCAATAGAAATTCCCATTGCCACACTATTCAAGATGGATAATGCCAACCAATGAGTTGTCTCTGTAATGATATATTAGAAATAATATTTATGATGAGATGGGTCAAGACAGAGCCATCAGGTAGGCATAGACCAACAAATAACTAACCCCCATGCATCATGTATCTAGCTTGAGCCATTAACCAACCCAACTTCCCTGTAGGTTTTGTAGACTGATAGTGAAATGTGATATCAATTCTGATGCAGTTTAGGTACACATTTTGCAAATGTTGAAAATGTTGAAAGATATGAGGACAAGATGCTTGTATGATATCAGCTAGGATTCATTGTTTGAATAAAGCTGGGTTTTTATGTGCACCTGAGTCCTCCATCATAGAATATTATTCTGACTAATTGTTTGATCTTGGGCACACCTTTACAATATCAATGGAATTGGCAAGTGTTGAAAAGAGTTCCTGAAGTGGTTTCTGTCTTGTTCTGGATAAGAATCTTAGACAAGCCGCACAGCACATGATTTGCACATGTTTATCAGTGAGGGGAATAGGAGTAGATCTTAGGAGAGACAGAGAAATGTAATTGTAAGAGGGAGTTGTTATACCAGGAAAGTTCAATGAGGGGAGTGTGTTGGAGTGAGGGGCCAATGGGCCCCTCTCTGCCATCACTTCTCAGTACAAAACTCGGACCAAGTGCCATCAGTGGTGGGTACGCTCATCGCCCTTATGCAATGTTAACTTTGGGTTACATACGCGTAGCTGGGACCACTGAGCAGGACACAGGGCATCCATTTTTTGTACCCCCTTTCAACTCCATCTTGGTGACCAGGCCTCACTGCGATAGTACAACATGCCTCTCTCCCTTTCCCCGCCGCAGCACCTCGGAGCACATGGCCCCCACCCTCGTTCCCACTCTGACTGGAAAACTCTGCAGCTCCATTCTCATGCTGAAGCCGGAGATGCTGGCAACAAATAATAAATGTAACACATCTCTTATCCTCTGAGATCACTGTCCTGCATGGGAACCAACATGAGCCAAGCACATAGCTCGTCCATCTCCACAAAAGTGTCCTTGCCCTCTTACCCTCGCCAGTTGAAACTTATTGCCATTCTAACCCTGTGTCATTGCAAGGTATTCCTTCCATGTGCCAGACCGCTGACCATGCCATGAAGCCCACCCAACAGACCCCCAACTAACATTAGACCCCTGCTGCAGTATATAGTGCCCAATACTAACAAATGCCACATACCTGAGATTCTTGTGAGACTAACCCCACAGTTCAATGAGTTCAAGTATTATGGTGGTCAAGACCCGTAAAACCTGTGACGTGTATAACCCAAATGTTATAGATGATATAGATCCCTGAGTGATTTGTACAATGACATGATAAACTACTGAGGGTCTTTTGATCAACCATTATTTAGTGCATGCATTATTTAGAATGTATTTTCATAGCTTAGATAGTGACCACCGTGTTTCACAGCGACCTGACCTTCACCCATCCGGAGCACAGATGTCTGACGTCAATCCTCCCGCCAACCAAGCAACCAACCCGGAGAAAGAGATGATGCCCACACCTAAGACACCACCCTGGCTGACCAATCCGGGTCCAACGTAGCATCATATGTTAGATATGCCAATGTGCTATATAAATGTGTTGTAACCTTGATGTGGTCAGAGCGCTCTCAGAGATCTAGATAAACTTTTCCTTGAACTCTCGCAGCCTGCTCTTTTGTGCCTTATTCCCTGTCCAGGCAGTGTCTGTTTTATTCATTTTTACACGTATAAGTCAGAGAGGGCACAAACATTTGGTGACCCTCTGCGACGTGATTCGGAGAGGTGCTTCGAGGCCGGCGCCATGCGGCGAGATCCGGGACGCCCCCCAGCAAAACCATCGCCTCTGCGGCCGACCAGCCTGTGCGCACTACGAAGAAGGGTCAAGGGTTCCCGGTTGACGAATACCCGACTGAAAAGCTGCTCGCCGAGGCGGGCCACGGCTTGGTTGGGGTGCAGGCCTGACTGGGGTCGGACTGCGAGTGGTGACCCTCGAGTCACCTGACTGAACACGTGAGTGCCGTTTGCGAAGGTTACTAAGGAAAGGTAAGGGGGAAGCAGGGGGGACAGGTGGTAATGGGTTATAGGGAAGAGTAGGGCCTGTGTGAGTGATGATGAGGCTTTTCTGATCTGTCCTTTATATGGCCATTAGGTTTTTGTGAGAAGTGAAGAGAAAAGGAGAAGTGGTATCCTAGCCCGAACGGGGTAGAAGGCAACGCCGCATAGCATTGGATCGTCCAGTGCAGAATAAATAAGTGAAGATACAGAGAAAACAGTAGGAGTCTCATATATTGAGTAGACTCGGAGTAGTTATTTAGAACATTCTTTTTCTGGGTACGAAAGAATTCTTGGAAAAGAGTAAGAGGATGTAAGAGGTGGGGAGTGAATGAGGAGTGTAGGCGAACCGGGGAAGGGGTGGTAAAAAGAACAGACGGGAAGAAAAAGCACACAGGTAGTGCATGTGCATGATAAGTGTTATATGTCCTTTTGTGTTCTGTCCATTTTTGTCCAGGATATCCAAATAATGTGATTGATTTGTAGGTAAAAGTGGCAAAATATGCAAAATGAACGGTTGAATTTGAACATGCAGCCAGTATAAGGGTAACACTGAAAATTGATTTATATATATACATATTGATACATATATGTGCATACAAATTACAAGTAATTGAGAAGATTTGTGGTATATTGTCCAGCTAGAAGGAAAGAGAGGCCAGTGAAGAAGTGATTAAAGGGAAAGAGAGGTTGAAGGGCAAGTACAGACAAGGGGAAAGAAGAAAAAATATCGTCATGGGGGAATAACACCACTAGCCCATATTTGTCAGCACCTTCCGTTATACAGTGAGAAGATACAAAAACACCACGATCAGTGGTTAACGGAGATAAAAGGAGACAGTGTGACGCCAATTTGGCCAGAAGGTGGGTCATTTGATAAAAGGGTTTAGATTTAGTGTCCACACACTTGTTGGCAAGGTATAAGGGGAAACAGCTACAGAATAGAAGAGAAGTACTAGACCTGTGGCGAATGTTTGAAGAGGTTACGCCTACAGCAGAGGTAGGTAAAGAAAGAACTAACAAAAAACAGAAAACGCAGGAAGAGGTAAGCAGAACGCCAAAGGGCGAGTGCACAACCACTACAGCTGAAGGCGATACAACGAAAATATATCCTTTAATGTCAGGGCCAGCAGTAAGATACAGCAAGCCCCTGTACATACCAGCATGTCCCACCACCACACCCTCAACCGGAGCAGTTACCACGGCACCGCCACCCTATGATAAAGGAGGTTTGTATGGTCTGACAAGTGCACCCCCCGTGAATTTGGCACACTTAACTGGAGAATTAGACCACCAGCTAGCGCATGCACAGATGGAAATAACGCAGCTAAGGACATTGTGCGATAGAGGCCAAATGCTGCCAGGAGGAGGAGAGGTGCCACCATTATCTATGGCAGATCTAACGCCAACATTAAGCATAGCAGGGCAAGTGGCGCAAGCAATCTTAGAGCCAGCGCAATCAATATCATCGCAAGGAACACGCATACCACAAGGGCAAGAGAAAGAGTGGCGGTCAGAGGAGTTCCTGTTTCATCTAAATGACAAACCCGTGAGGATCATACGCCCACCCACCCCAGAAAGTGAGAGAGGAGAAGGATGTGAAGAAAACAATGAGCAAGAATCAGAAATAGAAGAGGTATGGAGTGACTTAGACAAATATGAAAAGGCAGCTGCCGAGGCCAGGTCCCCACTGCCAAACCGCCGTTACCCAGATACACCATTGACACCACTATGGCAGGGTAGATTAAGACAGCGAGGGGGAAATATGATGGTAAGTGAAATAAAGAAAGGCGCGGTAAGTGAGATAGGAAAGAAATACAAGCTACAAATGCCATTGATACATAAAGGAGCAGGGAGGCCACACTACAGTCCATGGGCCCAAATGGATAAAAACAACTAGCTGAAGGTCCTCCCCCCACTATCGGGAGGGGCTGGGAAATGGATACACGCCTTTGAGAAAAACACGGCAGGGGTGCCACTAGAAATAGGGGATGTGAAAAGTTTATTAGTGTCAGCAATTGGTGATCAAGCAGACGCAGTGTGGGAAAAAGCCAGATTCCCTGGGGTAACGATGAGTTGTGACCGCCACGATGGGTCAGCGTTCAACAACATTCGAGCACAAGTATGGGATGCATTGCGGCGCACGTTTCCAGATATTCCAGATTTACATTTAGTGATGCAGTGTACAATGGAGGAGAACGAGGATCCTACGCAATTCATACTGCGGGTGCAGGATTTATGGAGAAGCGAAACTGGCACGGCATGGAACCAGTCCACCGCCTTGCTCTATTTTATCATCAAAAAGGGGCTCCCGAAGGAGGTACAGAAGGCCTTGGACAAAATAGCTGGGATAGAAGCCAAGGGCTGGCCTGAAATACAGAGCATAATAATGCACCACTGCAGGAGGATCAAAGAGAGAGAAAGGAGATAGCGCAATAAAGGCTGGCAGACGAGGCGAAGCTGGTACAGAACAAATTAGTGAAGGTCGCTGCCATCAACGCCAGCGTAGCCACAGACAGAGAAAACAAGGGGGATGAAGGAACGGGAAACAGACCACTAACAATAGGGGCACTACGGGCAACAGGAGGACAAGGACCATGGAAAGGAGAAGAGCAATACAGCGGACAACAGTGTCAAGAAAGACCAGCAAGAGGAAGAGGTGGGTACCGTGGCCAGAGGGGGGGGTTTGGAGGTAAGCGTAGTAGAGGATTTGGTGGTCAAGGAATGAGAGGCGGACCACAAGGGTCATGCTGGAAGATGGGGACACTATTCGAGAGATTGTAGAATGCGGTCTTCAGTGCATTTCCAGGGGCAACAGCACATGGAGAATGAACAAGACTGGGGTGCCTGTTGATTTTCTATGTGCTATAACATGTGATGTTTCTTGTTTTTGATTTTTTCTTGATATTGGTTTTGAATTATCATTTCTCTTACTTGATTGGTCTAAATGTTACTGATATTAAATGTTTGGCTTTAATTTGTTTAATTAGATAGGCCCCGATGAAGGACTGATGAGTCCGAAATGCATTGGCCATTTAGGGCTGTGTTGCCCATCAGAAAAGCTATTGTTTACAGTTACTTTAAATAAATCACCAAGTTCAAATAACTAATTGATGTGAATCCACAAAACATTACACTTTCTTTGAAACCCAATTGGGACTTAAGGGTGTGCGGCCCACACTGCAGGCAAGTTTGCCTTGTCTTTCTTCTTTCAGTTCACTCAAAACGTGCTGACGCATGGTAGCATGATTTAGTGGGCTGCACCCCAAAACACAGTAGTATATTTATATACCTGAATTTGAAATAAGCAGCAACAAAGCGGTGCCCGCTCCAGTTTCTTGTGTCTCTCTCCTTGTAATTACCACTTCCGTGCAATTGAGAGCGGTGGCACGCAACAATGTCATATGAAGATATTGAGAAATTAACAGATTCACGAGCAACCATTTTAGGTTTCTCTACAGATGAGGCAAACGCAATCCTTGGTTTGATCAAAGACACGCACACAGCCACTTCAGACGTTGATCCGAATAAGAAGATCAAACAATTGGAATATCTGATCCGCAGGGAAATCAACCGTAAACTACACGCAGTTACTCTCGGATGTTATTATAAGGCCCAGCGGATCCTCGCGGTTTGAGGATTGGCCTTGAACCAACATTATGCAAAGAGAATAAGGAATTTGTAAAAAAAGTGGGAGCAAATACTTAACAGATGCTCACTGGATCTGATTCTCCTCACGATTCAAGAACTATCAGCAAATCTGTCGACTTTAGAACAAGAAATACAAGATTTAACTAAAGAGATCACTGAGCTCACTAACAAGGAATCCTTCACAGAGATTCTAGCAGACATCAACACTCGACTTGAAGGCTATAAGTCAGACCTAGAAGCGCGTAAGATACGCAAATTCAGATGTGACACTTTTGATTATTTACGTGACGAAATGTACACGTGGGCGGACAAATATCAGAATCAACCGAATCAGTTTAACAAACCACGCATAGAACACAGCAGTTCGGATACTGATTCAAGTAGAGAAGAGAACCTGCAGAACCAACCAACAGCATCAGGCAGTGGAGATTCAACAACAGAAGGAGGACAAAGAGCAAGAAGAAATAGTCAGCCTTTTTTAGACAGCAGCAGAGGAAGAAAAGAACGAGGAGGGGCAAGAGGAAAAGGACCTGGGGTCCAAACACGATACCAAGCACGGACAACCTTGTACTTAATATCTCCGACAGGGTCCTGAGCAGTCAAGAGGACAAAGTGCTACAGAAGGGGCTTATGTTTGTACCTACTTATGGAACCAGTTTATTTAACACTAAGATTGAACTGCATAAGCTTACACGCAAACTTAAATTGAAGGTATTCTTTGCAGAAATGGAAAACGAAAATCAATCCAAAAAAGAAACACCGGATTTAGTAGAATTCAGACCTAAAAGTACTTTTGTGGCTCCTATTACAGTTCCTGCAGTGGATATTTTTGAGAAAATGGTTCTTGCAGATCTGAAGAAAATACATTTTGGTACACCTAAATACAAGAATCTCAGTAGAGGTGAAATGGCCATCATTAAAGGCTTGTACATGGATGAAAAGATCACTATCAGGCCGGCTGACAAAGGAGGGGCGTTAGTCATTCAAAACACAGCTGACTATAAAAGAGAATGTTTACGCCAGTTGAGTGATCATAACACCTATGCCAAAATAGACCATGATCCGACAAACAAAATTAAATTGGACCTTGAGGCAATGCTCACAAGAGCGGAAGATCTGGGCATGATCACGCACAAAACCAAACAATTCCTGCAAAATTCAAGACCTAACACCCCACATTTCTACTCACTCCCTAAAATACACAAAAATCTTGACAATCCGCCCAGAAGACCAGTTGTCGCAGCAACAGGAGGGATTCTACAACCTTTGGGAACTTATATTGACTAATAATAATAATAATTTGGCATTTATATAGCACTACGAACCCTCAGGTATCTGAGCGCTGCTTATTATTGCCCACGGTGTGTGGTACTCTTTTATCGACCTCAGAAAGATGAAAGGCTGAGTTTGGCCCCGCCGGGATTCGAACCTGCGTTAGCAGGCTCTGCACAAGGTCAAAGCGAGCGCTCTACTCGCAGTGCCACTTGACCAGCTACCTATTTCCTGCAACCCATCATACAGAAAACCTCCACAGATGTTAAGGACAGTAACCACTTTTTGAACATTCTGGAACAGATTTACCTTGAAGAACGAGACATCCTGTTCACTATTGACGTGAACAGTCTCTACACGAGCATACCCCACGATTTAGGACAGGCAGCAGTGGAATGGCTTTTGCTAAAGGAAGATAACATAGGAGCACAAAAAGAATTCATTTTAACACTACTGACCTTCATTTCTATGAATTCTTACTTCACGTATGATAAAGAATACTACCTACAGACATCAGGAACCGCCATGGGAGCCACAATGGCACCAGCGTATGTCAACGCATTTATGCATCAGTTTGAAACCACACATATTTTGGACATACACAAATGGAATGATCATCTAAAAGTGTGGGTGAGATACATAGATGATATTTTCGGGATATGGAAGGGATCTATGGATATATTAGAAGAATTTTTGACATATCTGAATCAGATTGATCCGCAAATACAGTTCACAGCCGAAATAGGGGATCCCAACATCCATTACCTTGACGTTGAAGTGAAAGTAAATCAACAACAGATAACGACTTCACTGTACACCAAGCCCACCGACAGGAACAACTTGCTACATCGGATGAGTTTTCATCCCCAGAATAGGTTACGGAATCTACCCTATGGGCAGATGCTACAACTGAAAAGGATCATCAGTGACCCAGAGGAACTTCACCATGAGTTACAGAAATTAGACAATAAGTTATCATGTCGAGGATACCAACGAGAGGAGTTGGACGAAGCATCATCTAAAGTGACAGCCAGAACCAGAGCTAGCACATTGGAAGAGAAACCCAAAAGAGAAACCCCAACAATAGAATATGTGTCTAAATTTTCGACTCAGAATGCACGCATAAAGAAATGTATCACTAAACACTGGGCAATACTCACCAGCGATGAACGGACAACAGCTTTATTCCCAACAAAACCAGTATTTGCATATCAACGCTCGAACAACTTACGAGATTTACTTGTCAACACAAGAGACACTGCAGATAATAAACAAAAACAGAAAAGACAAGTCACCTACCCATGCTTGAACTGCAATAATTGCAATAGCATCATAAAAGGAAGTACAGTATCACATCCTCATACAGGAGAAAAAATCCCTCTTAGAGATTTTGGGACATGCGACTCTGAGAACTGCATATACTGCATAAGTTGTCCTTGTGGCTTATGTTACGTGGGAGAAACAAGAAGGAAGCTTAAAACTAGGATGAGCGAACACAAGTCATGCACACGTAACAAAAATCCAAACTCAGCCGTGGCAAGACACTTCAATCAAAAACAGCATACATCGGCTCAGTTAAGGTTCCAAGTATTGGAAGTACTGAGTAACCAACTACCAGGCATAGACCCACGAAAGAGACGCCAACAAAGAGAGGCGTACTGGATAGATCGGCTGGACAGCTTATCACCCAGGGGAATGAACAAAGAGTTCGATTTGAATTGCTTTCTATGAACTGTTCCCTATGAGTTGATCGAAGTAACCAACAGTTCTCTAAGTACTGTTTTTATGAGTTTGTTGGTTCAATACACAATTTAAAAAAAAGGGGTTTGTTTGAGCTCACCAGCGCATGTTGCGCATCATGACTGTGTTGAAAGATATCCTGCGGTTGTTATTCCAGTTTTTGATCACTATTAATATCTTTATTCTTATTCGAACAGTGGATTGCCTATGCAGGTTTTGCCACATTGCATAGCATTGCCCAAATGACCAAGTCAAAGTAGTGTATTATTATTTTCATTATTTCTTTTTAGATTTATTGTTTACGATTGTTATGATTTTGCATTTAGTTATGTAATGCATTTTTTATTGTCCTTGTTTTGACTGTGACGGTGAACTCTCTCTTGGTTTTCACTTGAAGTATATTTTTAGGGAAGACCGTTTCTAGAATCATACACGGTCAAATAAGTGAACGACTGAAGTATGCACAATACACAATCAATTTGTACCTAGCACAGTCATACTACACATAGCTGCATTAGCTGGTGAACAAGTAACATTGATTTCCATGCTTTCACATACATTCGTCCCAACCAAGATGGTGGAAAACACACGGACAGGCCACCATCTTGCATGAGGCATTACCGTGGTAACCGCAGCCTCACTTTGAGCATGACTGCACGTCTACTTAGCAAAGTTGTTTGACACAGAGTCGTGACTCAGCGAGACACGTATCCTGTGCTGAAGCATTCCACACAAGGTAGGAGTCTCATGATAGATCATCACTCAGACGCTTTTCATAGATGTAATGATTACGGTGGCAAATGCAAGCGGGCTGACAACACGCTTTAATTAATGTCATTTTTCGTAACAGGTTAACTTGTGAATTCACGCATAGCGGTTGAGCCGCTTGTGAAAAGGCAAACCCTTTAAGTTTGAATACGCCATTTATCTACTGGCTAAGGTCAGCCACTTTTCTGAATTTTGACACAATAGCATTTTGCACGTAGTATTCACAGGTTTACCATGGATTTAAATACGGGGTTTTGAACCTGTTTTAAGTAATTTATGTATAAACCCACATGGCATCTGCCTAGCTGGAGCACTATTAATATCAGACACCACAGCAATGACTGGCTAACATTACAGTTGAAATTTAAGGTGCATTTATTATGGAAGAACACACGGGAAGTTGGGCAGTGCTCAGACATAGCCTAATAACAAGAAGCTTAATAATGTAATGCTTAATGGTAAATATCAGTGAGTTGACTCTCTTTTTCCTCTCCTTCCCCCCCTTTTTTGTTATGTTCACGTCTATGTGTATGTGGGACCCTGTTGATTTTCTAAGCGCTATAACATGTGATGTTTCTTGTTTTTGATTTTTTCTTGATATTGGTTTTGAATTATCATTTCTCTTACTTGATTGGTCTAATTGTTACTGATATTAAATGTTTGGCTTTAAATTGTTTGATTAGATAGGCCTCGATGAAGGACTGATGAGTCCGAAATGCATTGGCCATTTAGGGCTGTGTTGCCCATCAGAAAATCTATTGTTTACAGTTACTTTAAATACATCACCAAGTTCAAATAACTAATGATTTGTTGATGTGAATCCACAAAAAATTATACTTTCTTTGAAACCCAATTTGGACTTAAGGGTGTGCGGCCCACACCGCAGGCAAGTTTGCCTAGGTCTTTCTTCTTTCAATGTCTTTTCAGTGCCAGGGCAAGAAAGACATTCAGATTAGGACAGCCCACAGGGAACACTTGCGTGTCCAGTCCTATCCACCACCCTAGGTGCAGAAGAGGAACCACTAGTGGGGGCAGAGATAGGAAATGAGCAGTTTATCTTTATGGTAGACTCAGGAGCGGAGAAATCATGTCTTATGGAAGGGCGGTTTCCGCTCTCAGGCAGGAATTTAGAGACACAAGGGTTCTCTGGGGCTATTTTGAAAGTTCCTTACACTAAAGATCTTGATATAACGGTGGGGGGAAAAACTGTGCACGCACCCTTACTATACCACGAAGATGCGCCAATCAATTTGCTGGGGAGAGATTTGTTAAAGTAAATTAAATATGACCATCTCGTTTACAGAATGAGGAATAGTATGTTCAACCCCAGGAGTGTGCCCAGTACGAGCTATGTTGATGATCAGCACAGTGATGAATCAAGTTGTGGTGCGAGGAATACCCATTGATATAAGCATGTTTATTTATGGCATCAAGGTATTAGCACAAGCAGTGCCAGAGAGAACGAGAAAAGAATGGAGAACACCATCAGATTTCATATTCCGCCCAATTGCACACACAGATGTCGAGCCAGGCACGACAATGTCCATAGACACTGAGGCAGTTCAGGTATCCAGCAAATGTATTGTGGTCATAGGACTGGATGCGCATAGGTGCGAGTGGAGAACTGTGTTATGCATAGACCCAAACATAATGCTATGAGATATAACAGACAAGGAATCATTCACGGATAGTGAAGATGACGGAGAAATAATAATGGAAATAAGTATACCATGTGATATTATGATCCAGTACAGAGAGGTACACAACCCACTCATGGCTAGCGTTAATGCCCCACTGACTATATTTGAGGAAGACATGGCAAAGGTAGCACCTGAAATTTGGACCACAGGGCCCCACGATGTAGGGTTACTGCATGAGGTGACACCAATAAAAATAAAACTCAAGCCAGGTGCAATACCGCCGAGGGTAAAACAATATCACATATCGAGAGAAGGAGAGGAGGGAATTAGGGAAACCATAAATGCACTCTTAAAACAAGGCATCATAGTGCCATCAAATTCCCCATGTAATACGGCAATTTTTATCGATCAAAAAAGCAAAAGGAAGGGGGTGGAGGATGATCCAAGATCTCCGCCCACTTAATGACATCATTCAAAAAGAGTTCCCATTAGTGCCTAACCCGGCATCAATATTGTGCAGCGTACCAAAAGAACGCTGTAATTGATTTGAAGAATGCCTTCTTCTCCATACCCCTCGACCCAGGATCCCAATACCTGACAGTGTTCACATTAGGGAACAACAGGTATGAACATCGCAGACTCCCATAAGGGTATTGCGAAAACCCCAGCATTTTTAACAGGGTGTTACATGAAGACATTGGAAACATAGATGTAGAGAGCACGATCATCCAATACGTAGACGATTTACTCGTCTGCAGCCACACAGAAGAAAAGTGCAGAGAAGACTCTATAGCACTACTGAATGTGCTAGCTACCAAGGGTTACAAGGTGGACAAAGGAAAATTGGAATACTGCCACGCCGCGGTTGTATACCTCGGACAGCTAATATTAAAAGATGGGAAGCGAATACTCCCAGACAGAGCAGCTGCTATACGCAACATAATAATCCCAAAAACTGTGAAAAAAAAAGTTTCTTGACATTTGTAACTATTGCCAAGCATGGATCCTTGATTACGTGGCATACACACGCCCCTTACTACAAGCGTTAAAGGAAGTACAGAAAAATAGAGCCACAATAAAATGGACGCATGAAATGATGACACAGTATTTTAAATCAAAAGACCTCATTGCTGATGCCCCAGTCCTCGCGAACCCAGATTATGAGAGGGAATTTTTCTTGTTTTCACACTGTGATGGAACACTGATGACGGCAGTACTGACACAAAAAGCATCTGTAGGTCAGAAACCATTGGTTTATTACAGTGGGATACTAGACCCAGTAATGCAAGGCCATTTCGCGTGCGAACAGGCTCTCGCAGCTGCAGCCTTCGTGATTGAAAAGAGCGCCACCATTGTCATGGGATGTTCAGTAACGCTATATGCAGTGCATTCCCTATTCGCCATTCTTGAGCGATCAAAATCGACACTGACGACACAGAGAGCACCAGCATTTGAAATAATAATTTCGAGCCCCAAAGTACACGTTGTAAGGTGCAAAACAGTAAACCCAGCAACATTCATCACAGAGCCATGTACAACAGAGGACATACAGGAACACGATTGTGCCACATATGAGGGGGAAGGTGATGACATCCCAAAATCAAGTGAAAATGCCCTGAAGGAGGGTGAAATCTATTTCATAAATGGGTCAGCATCAATAAACGCCGAAACAGGGGAAAAGCACGTAGGGATGGCGGTAGTGCGCATGGAGGAAGATGACTATGAGACGATTGTGCAAAAGCGCCTCCCATCCCATTACTCTGCACAGGCGGCCGAACTAACTGCACTGATCGAAGCACTGTACACAGCTAAAGGATGTGCGGTGACAATATACTCAGACTTAGCATATGCAACTACAACAGTCCACTCAGGGTTGTCACGGTGGCGTAGACGGGGATTCAGGAGGGCAGACGGTTCTCCAGTACAGCATGCAACATTGTTGAATGAGTTAATAGATGCATTAGCAGTACCATCGGTAGTAGCAGTGGTGAAATGCCAAGCCCATACAAACAACACAGAAGCAATCTCATTGGGAAACGGGCCAGCCAACGCAGCGGTGAAGGAGGCCTCGTATTTCAATGTAACACCAACAGTCTAATGCGTTGTAAAAGCAACCATTACAGACCCACTAGAAGAAGCCTACAGTAACACACCAGTAGCGCAGATAATAGAGTTACAAAGAAGAGCACCACAGGAGGAGTAAGAACTGTGGAGCAAACAGGGATGTAAACAATCAGCCACAGATCTCATTTGGGGACAGGGGACAACAGGAAAGGTAGTAATGCCCATAGAGTTACTAGAAATATCATTCCAACAGCTGCATTTCCCTGGCCATGTAGCAAAACAACACATTGCGGAAGACATCCAGGAACATTGGTTCCTCCCCAATTTACAAGAGCACCTGTCAAAATTCATTGTAGAATGCATAACATGCCAAACATATAATTCAGAGATGACACTGAGAACACTGTGCGGTACCCTGCCCTGACCAACAGGACCATTTAGAGAGCTCCATGTAGACTATGCTGATATGGGAGAACGGTGTAATGGAGCAAGATATTTGATTGTGGTGGTATGACCCTTCTCAAGATGGGTGGAAGTGGGCCCATGTCCCCACCCAGACGCGAAGTGTGCGGCAAAGTTCCTTGTTCGGGAAGTGTTTTCCCGATGGGGAATATGCCATGTCATGAGATCAGACAACGGTACGGACTTTGTGAATGACCTCTTCAAGGAAGTGACATCACTCCTGGGGGTAAAACACAAACTATGCTCAATCTATCATCCGATGGCGAATGGGATGGTAGAAAAGATCAATGGATTGGTGAAGAGTATGTTATCCAAGTTGTGTAACACACTGAAGAAGAACTGGGTGTATTGCTTGCCCCTAGCACTGTTCTAACTCAGGACACAGCCATGTAAAGACCACTATCTGAGCCCCCACGAAATTGTAACTGGGAGGCGAATACACACGCCAGTGTCCCCGATTAGAAGAGCATCGGATGCACACATGGCTGCCACAGTGCTGGGGGAAGAGTTCAAGGAATACCTGACCCAGTTAACACGCGCAGTACGCAGCAAAGCGTGACAAATAGCACCGCCTTTTACTGAAAATGTGGCGACTGATACTACCACACCGGCCCCAGACAGCTCAAGCGGGCCACTGATGCCAGGAGCACACGTGTACGTCCGCAGCTTTGTGAGGAGGTGGAATTCACCTAGGTTTCATGGCCCTTACAAGGTCATCTATAGTACACCCACGGCAGTGAAGGTGAAAGGATTGAAGTATTGGGTTCACTTATCAGATGTGAGGAGGGCACACGATAGTACAATCCCCCAGGAGGGACAAGATGGTGCCACTGGTACCACAAATGAGGTTGAAAAGGGATAACCAAATTGTCGGTAAAGAGAACCTGCAGAGTAAAAATGTATGATATGTATCTTGCTCTGCACAATTCATCTCAAACTTCCTTCTTCTCAATTTTTCCTTTTTTTGATTGTTCAATATCCTCTCCATAACTCTCTACTGTCTCTCTCTCTCTCCTTCATTTCGATTTTTGTTCCACGACTTCCTCCATCAAACTTTCACTCTCCTTCTATTCATAGCAAAAGTAAATATGTAATAGAGAAAATGAGCAAACATGACTAAAAATGATGATTAAACATGAAGTTGAACAAGAAATGTAAATACATGTATATATTGTAGTGACTTAAAAAATGTATATCGGCCCTCCAGCTGACAAATTGCCCAACGAACCCCAATCGCGGAGAACCAATTAATGCTAGATAGTGATAGGGACGCCATTAGGGCTAAAAGGTTCAGTAATGTTGAATGTATTTTGAAATGTGCTGCAGTTTTGATGTCAGTAATGTTATTTTTCATGGCGTGGTATTATACCCTTTTATCTTTGGTTAATGACATGCACAGGGGAGGGAGCGGGGCTAACCTGATACGAGAAGGGTCGCACTTGATATGGACTGGGGTAAAGACCATATGGAAAGAAACACATGAGATTAACATCAACGATACAGATGTGATGCAACCTTTAGAACACACCACTGTAGGATCAACAAGTGTATCATTGTTACATCTGAATATAAATATGAGCAATGCTTATGGATATAACGAATATGATGAAGATTATTATTGGCCAAATGATTTAACTAACACTAGTACTCGTTCACAGACAACCATAGACCCTACCTCACGCAATATTGCTGCTACTGATGAAGATACACATGCCATATTTAATAACAATGATACAGCCTGGGCTGGAATGTTTGCAATACATTACAAAAGGGTGAAAAACAATAACAAGGAAAGGAGAAGAAGGAGGAAAAGGGGGCGGGAGGGAAAAGATACAACATTTATCATGACCTGGGGTTAGACGAAATAGAAGATCCCCACCACCCTGATCAATCAAATAAATGGTATTCCGACATGAGTGCCACGGCGATGCAAGCAACAAATGAAAGCTGCTACATCTGTTCACTCATTCCGCACGCATCAGGAACACCGAAAATGTAAGTACCGCAGGAAGTGCCCTTGTCAGAGGCCCAATGTTTAATTCATCTGGTTTTATGCAGAATAAAGAGCATGTTCCAAGCGCACACCGTCACATTGAAAAAACTGGAGAACGTGCACAAGTAGACGCCAAGGAGTAATTTGCCTCAAGGAACCATTTCTTGTCATCAAGGGAACGCGATATGCAGAAAATAAGTGTCACGAAGATACTATTGAATGCAAAGCAGAAGCACTTCGAGGCCTATCCAATGACACTTTCCAATGGATAAAGGAGGTATGTGACACCATCTGGTCGCAACATGTCACAAAGCTAACGTGGGTCACATCATTAGAAAAGCCTATCAAAATACAGAAAGAAGTGCCACATGAACTGTGTTTCCATGGGGAGGGAAGAGTGAACATGGGGGAGACAAGGAAATGTAACAAGTCGGTCATAATACCTGACATGAAGAAAGGCACCACTGCACAAATGGATATGTACTGGATTTGCGGCAAACAAGCTTACCTGCACCTCCCCGCATCATGGAAAGGAACTTGTGCTTTAGCCACCCTCCACACAGTGCTGATGGTAATACCAGAGAGCCATATCCAAGGGGCAGCAGAGCAATCGGCTGGCATATTGGCAGCAGAGCAATCTGCTGGCATATCGGCAGCAGGGCAATCGGTTGAACCATCAACAGCACCCCAACTAATGATAACAGAAGCTCCAGCGTATGAACTATTGTCATAATATGAACTAAAGAAAAGATTGGCACGAAGTAAAAGATCCTCCAATTACATCTCATCTGAATCAATCAAGCTCGTTGCTGAGATCCCGCAGAAATACAAGCTCTTTTCATCAGCAGAGACATTTTTCGCCTCACTTCTTGTCCTGGGACTACAAGCACGAACAAACACCAAATGGTTGCAGATAGTGCGCTGGGAGCTCATCCAACTGGCTAACAACACTGAAGAAGGGTTCAACGTGATAAAAATAGAGCTCTGCGCACTGCGCCTAATGACAATACAAAACAGATATGTCTTAGATATCCTCACGGCGATGGACGGTGGTGTTTGCCAAAAAATTGTGGGGGCCTGTTGCACATTCGTGCCAACTGAAGATGCTGATGACGGGACACTCTCACATGTGATAACAGCAGTACACAACCTAGGAGAGAGGATGAGAACAGAAGGAGGGGCAGAAGAAAGCACGTGGTTCGACAATTTGTTCAGTTGGATACCATCATGGGTAAATGTGGCAATGAAAATACTGGTCCCCATTATCATCTTTGTGCTCCTGTTCTTCTGTGTGTGCCAACTGGAACTACGGTGTTGTGAGAAAAGTATGCCAGCGTCAGCTATGATGATGGTAACAATGGGCCGACCGACAACGGTAGCTACCATGATAGATGCACAAATGCAAACAGGGGAGTACACTACCCCACAATACAGGATGACAGCAATTTACAGGCAATATGGGGATATAGTTGATCATTTGCATCATACAACGATAAAAGAACCAAGGGAGTTGCAATGGTAACAAGAAGTATGGGAGGACCTAGATGAGGATGGAGGAATTTCCTTGATGTGTACACCAGACGAATACGCCAGAAGGGGAAATAGCTTAAGAAGTGTATGCAGAGCGTGAATGCCAATAAAAGGCACCCCCACGTGGGACGAGGCTGTGGCGGAGGCTGAGTACTACCGAAGGGAGAATGAAAAGAATAAAAAATACAAATATTTGTTACTTTAGATGTAATGAAAGGGGGGAATGTGTGGGAGCGAGGGGCCAATGGGCCCCTCTCTGCCATCACTTCTCAATACAAAACTCGGACCAAGTGCCTCCAGTGGTGGGTACGCCCCTCGCCCTTATGCGATGTTAACTTTGGGTTACATACGCATAGCTGGGACCACTGAGCAGGACACGGGGCATCCATTTTTTGTCTTTCCCCTTTCCCCTTTCGACTCCATCTTGGTGACCATGCCACACTGCGATAGTACAAAATGCCTCTCTCCCTTTCCCCGCCGCAGCAGCTCGGAGCACATGGCCCCCACCCTCGTTCCCACTCTGACTGGAAAACTCTGCAGCTCCATTCTCACGCTGAAGCCGGAGATGCTGGCAACAAATAATAAATGTATCACATCTCTTTTCCTCTGAGATCACTGTCCTGCACGTGAACCAACATGAGCCAAACACATAGCCCGTTCATCTTCACAAAAGTGTCCTTGCCCTCTTACCCTCGCCGGTTGAAACATATTGCCATTCTAACCCTGTGTCCTTGAAAGGTATTCCTTTCATGTGCCAGACCGCTGACCATGCCATGGAGCCCACCCAACAGACCCCCAACTAACAGTAGACCCCTGCTGCAGTATATCGTGCCCAATACTAACAAATGCCACATACCTGAGATTCTTGTGAGACTAACCCCACAGTTCAATGAGAGTATTATGTGGTCAAGACCCGTAAAACCTATGACCTGTATAAACCAAATGTTATAGATGATATAGATCCCTGAGTGATTTGTACAATGACATGATAAACTACTGAGGGTCTTTTGATCAACCATTATTTAGTGCATGCATTATTTAGAATGTATTTTCTTATCTTAGATAGTGACCACCATGTTTCACAGTGACCTGACCTTCACCCATCCGGAGCACAGATGTCTGACGTCAATCCTCCCGCCAACCAAGCAACCAACCCAGAGGAAGAGATGATGCCCACACCTAAGACACCACCCTGGCTGACCAATCCGGGTCCAACATATCATCATATGTTAGATATGCCAATGTGCTATATAAATGTGTTGTAACCTTGATGTGGTCAGAGCGCTCTCAGAGATCTAGATAAACTTTTCCTTGAACTCTCGCAGGCTGCTCTTTTGTGCCTTATTCCCTGCCCAGGGAGTGTCTGTTTTATTCATTTTCACAGGTATAAGTCAGGGAGGGCACAAACAGGAGGCACAAACTGAAGAGAGGTTAATAGAAAAATGCGATCCACAAATGTGTTTTAGAGGATGGTGGAGGCTAACAAGAGAGTATAAAATGTGGAGTCATATTGAATATGGGGGCCTCATACAATTATGGGACAGTGAAGTTTCACAAGAGTATGGCCAGGATTTGAGAGTTTAGAGATTTCAGTAATAGGCTTAAATCATGGAGTAAGAGGTTATGAGCTCCAATGCTTGACACATGAGAATACTTATGGGAGTTTGAGTGAGCAAATTAACCACAATGTGTTTGAAGGATGAGAGGATACAATATGTGGAGAAGATTGGGGGGGTGGGGCTTCATGTTTAAAAGGCACACCCACTCCCAGGAACTCTGACAGAGACCAGTCCACCACCAGCTCTTCTGTGCTCTACTCTGAAAGCCAATGTTTCTGTTTAAACAAAGCCACCAAATCCACATCCTGACACCACAGAAACACCGGATGTGGAAGCCCCCACTAGAATATGCACTCTTTGAGCTTCATCAGATATAGCCTTTAACATGATGTACTAGAACACAGGCATGGCATGCATGGTCTGATGTTGCACTCCCCCATCAGTGCCCCCATTACACACATGTCTTCCTCCAGTGCCACTTAACCAACAAGAAGATGGACACTGGCTTTCTGTTCCAGGACATTTGTTTGCCAGGCACACTATTCACAAAATAAAAGTGTAATTAAAGACACACATAAATACATAAACAGATGAAGGGGGAAACAATGGGAATTAATGGGAAATTGTTAAACTGACACGTAAACAGGGGGAGTAACATCTAAGGGTTAGGACAGCAGAAACTATAGGAACATGTGAAAACACGAACACAAACTGAAGATACACTAGAATACAGAAACACAAATATAGAAAAACATGAATCCCTTAACTAGCTAGCTCAATTATCCAAAACACTCGCCTAAAACTCCTCCACACATTCTCAAAATATTGTATCACTTCCAATGCCTACCCTACCCAGTTAAACTTTTCTCCAACAGCCTACCTAATCTCAGAAAGGAACAACATATGAACTGAACCTATTTGTAGAGCCTCAAACCATGTGAGGAGTCTGATTTGCTCCCTGAAAACCTACTATGGAGTTTGAGGCTCCAGATTATTTATTTATTTATTTATTTATTTATTTATTTATTTATTTATGTATTTCGGAATGGTTTCTAATAATACTTTCACAATTACCATCTTGCTTTTAAATCAAATGTAGTACAATAACATGTAATAGAAAAAGAAAAAGACAGCCAATTTGTTCAAGTCTTTTGAAAGATTTTTTGGGAAAAACCCTATGGCAGCTACAGTCAAAGAAATGTGATTACCATTTAGGGTTCCATATTGGAATTCCCTTGCAGTTAAAACAGTAGAATCATGAGAAAATCTGTTTTCATATTCTTCAAGTGCTTGCAACTCTAGGGGCAATTCCCTCAAATCATTGCAAGGCTCCATGAAATTCCACGGGAGTCCAGCCAGCCCACTCTTTTGGGAAAGCTCAGTGGGGGATTTCTTAACTAAAATGATTGAATGGACGCATAAAAAGCATCATATTTTATAGATTAATTTTAAACTGGCACCGGTGGTAAATAAAGAACCCATGGCAGTACAGAATATTATCTGCATCCTTTCTTCCAGGGGTGGTGTTTCATCACAGTTAGTCAATTGTGCATTGTGGCGCAGTCAGGGATTCTACAGCACTCTTTGCTACGTTTTATGAACTGCATCCAATTTGTTAACACCCCCCTTTGTTTCACACAGTGTAAGACTACATTTCCATTCTGTTGTGCATAGCTGTTTCAGGGGAAATAATCGCAGCATTTCAGTCGGAATGGAACATCTAATCATCAAATAAAGCCTATTCCGCTCTCCAGCAATGCAGTGCTTTCAGGTAAAAAGGCCTGGCGTGCTTTTTTTCTAAGGCAAGCCGATGTTACAAAGAAGCCGACTGCTTCGAGAAACAAAGCATTCCTTGCAGCAGATTCGCGTGCCTTTGAGAAAGCATGTATTGATTTCATTAAAATGTGCTGCTTGAGATAAACAGATTCTTTTAAAATGCATTGGTTTCTGTTAAAGTCCATTGACTGAACTGAAGAACATTACGAAATGTTATTGGATAGCCTTAGGGGGCTTCACGCACTGTGTTGATGAGGACACATACGTTATGGTAAAGGTTATTGAGAACAAAGGCATTTTTACTTGCATAAATATGTAAATAGGCTTCATAAAATGTAGGTTATCTATTTCCCCATTTCATCTGTTTGCAGGAGGAGAGATGAAGGCTGACCTAATGTGACCCAGGATGCTTCAGGCAAAGAAACTGGAGACAGTGTTGATTTAGCTAAGAATTGAAAGTGATCACCCTTGCAGGAATGCAAGCTTGCAAATTATTTACTGTAAATTCAGTTGTCCTGCTGGCAGGGCAAGGAGAAATTTGAAAAGCTTGCAAGCGTTGCCTCTGTGAGAGCCTCTTCGAATTAAATACGAGCTTTTCAGCCCAACTCCTTTACCCAGGTCGATTGCACACCCATTTTCAGAAATGGCAGCACATTCAATTGAGGGGGGTAAAATAGCACTGAATCTTACATTACAATAATGCCTCTGCTCATGCCAAATAACAATGTTCATGTCAAATAACATTTCTGTTCAAATGAGTGGATTTAAACAAAAATAAAACACGGTTTGAAGTGATTTCTTGGTTTGTAGTTTAATACACAGCTAAAAGATGGTAAGGCAACATCAAGAGCTCCTCCATTGTCAAGGGCTGTGCTACAATAAGGCGATTGCTGAGAGTTGTTTCCAGACCTTTTATTAGAAAACTAGCCGAGGATTATTTTTGGGCAGACAACCATGGCAACTGGGCACACAGTAAGGGAGGGTGAGTCCCACAATCACACTTCGTCTGTGGTAGTACATCTCCTTCCACTGACCCTGCTCACTGTAGATATAAACAATCGAGGTGAGATAAAGAAGGCAGTGGAAAAGAGCAACACAAGTGCAAGTTATGAAAGCTCTCTTTAAATTGAAATCTGCCTCTCCCATTGATCCTATTCTGGTTTACATTCACCAGGATCTCTCTGGGGATTTTGTTTCTCTCCTCACTGAAATACTGGATCATTCTTGCACCAAGGGATGTATCCCAAAGGCACTTAAGCATGTAGTTGTAACGCTGCTGCTGAAAAAAACCCAGCTTGATCCAGCAGCGACAGAAAACTATCAACATCTTTCTTTAGTCCCCGCTATGGCAAAATTGCTGGAATCCCTTATTACTCCCCAGATCTATGATTATTTCGAGGTCAATAATGTTCTTCACCAATTCCAGGCAGGTTTTCTCCCAGGGATGGACACAGAGTCTATTATTATTGTTCTTCTTGATGATATAGCAGGGTTACAATATCGCAGAGAGACAATTTTTATCATCCAACTCGATTTCTCTTAGTCCCTCGATTTCCCTGTGCCCCAGAGTGGTTGACCACTCTGTCTTATGTACCCACCTCAATACATCAGCTCACTTTTCCGCTGAGGCCACCATATGGATCCGGTCATTCCTTAACGGTAGAACCATGAGGGTCTTTTCACCCACAGCAGCAGCAGACCCAATACCTATCACCTGTGGCATGCCACAGGGTTCTTATGTCTCCCCTACATTGTACAATATATTTACTGAGCCCCTTTTCGATGATCTGGATCATCCCGGTATCACCTACACCAACTATGCAGATGATACCCAGATCCACCTTCCACTTTCTGGAGATTACGACAAGGATTTGGCCTTGGTGAATAGAGTGTACATCATCATCCAGGTATGGATGGCCTCCCATGGTCTATGCCTGAATGATGATAAAACTGAACTTATCATCCTGGGTACCACCTCCAGTCTAAAGAAATTAGGCCCCGTCTATTCCTCATTCACTATTGATGGCAATAGCATAAAAGTTGGACAAAAGGTCAAAACATTGGGCTTTTATTTGGACTCTAACCTCTCCTTCAACATACAGGTGAACTCCCTAGCCTCGTCCACGGCCTTCACGTGTAAACTGATCCGTGCTGCCAAACCCTTTCTATCTGACACTAGCTGCTTGACCCTCGCTAGAGCCCTCATATTGTCCTGCCTAGACTATTGCAATACTCTTTATCTTGGGTCCTCCAAAGCCACTACTAGCAAACTACAAACACTTCAGAATAATGCTCCTAGAGCAGCCTTGGGCATCTCTAGAAGAGAGCATATCACATCACATAGCCAACAGAACAACTGGCTCCCCGTCAAAGACAAAATTCTCCTAAAAACCGCATCACTTACTCATAAATCTCTCCATAACGCTGCTCCGATCTATCTGATTGACAGATTTCACAGACAGACTTCCCTGAGACCCACAAGAACAGTCTATAAAGATTGCCTTTCTGTCCCCAATTTTAAACGCTCCGCCATAGGGGGCACAGCTTCCCAGTGAAAGCAGCGAAACAGTGGAATTCCCTACCTCCACCTCTCAGAATGGACCTGCCCTAACAAAACTTCCGATCCAAGGTTGTCTCATGGCTGAAAACGTAGGCCTCCAATATATCTTGGTGTCAAGTCCCCATACTCCTGCTATTCCTATGTACCATTCCTACATATGTTTATTCTATATATATATGTATATAATTCATGCCACTACTATTACTGTGTGTTTGTATATATTCCTATTGTTGTAACTATATTTGCATGTCACTACTATCACTGTGTGTTTGTATATATTTCCATGGTTGTAACCAAGCTTCGCATATACTTGTAACCGTTGCGCCCAGTTACTCTAGAGTATGCTCGCGCATTACAAATAATAAAACAAACAAACAAACAAATCATTGACCATCGAAGACTCTTGCACTGTCTTTCTGACGCAGGTGTCTCGAGTGTCCCCCTGAAATGATTCTCATCTTTTTTGTTGGACCGTACTCAGGTGGGGTCCCTTCCCCCTTTCACCTCTCCCCCGCATGGTTTTTGGCTGCAGAGTCCTTCAGGGGTCAGCACTTTCGCCACTACTTTTCAATTTGTATATGGCTGCACTTGCCAAGCTTATTTTTAGTTTTGGTGTGCATTTAGAATGTCTTTCAGCGGTTGGGAAGTGGATGACTGAAAACTGGTTAAAACTGAACAGAGAGAAGATGGAGGTTCTGGTGATTGGCAAGGAGTCTGCCAATTCTTGTTGGACCTCTGACTACTGGCCAGCCTGCCTGGGGCTATGCAGGACACCACCAGTTGTACTCAAAAGCCTTGGCATCAACGTCATGGCCGCTGGCTCCAGAGAGTCCCGAATCTCTGCAGTTTGTCAGACTGGGTGTGCTAAGTTGATTTTTTAAATCAGGTTCTCCCTTTTCTTCCTGATGAGGTTAGGGCTAAGATTGTTACTGCCTCCATTATGGGGGCAATAGACTATTGTAATGGCATCTACCTCGGCCCACTAGAGATGCTTATTCAGAGGCTTCAGATTCTTCAAAATGCGGCTGCCAGACTGGCTCTTAATGCCCCAAGGCTATCCCAATCACATGATCTTCTCCAACGCCTTCACTGGTTGCCAGTTAAGGCTCGGGTGAGCATTAAGATCCTATGCATGCTTCACCATTCTATTCACTCTGTGGGAGCCCGATTTCTTCAATCTAAGGTTTTTCCCTACCAACCTACAAGATCACTTCGCTCCTCTAATCAATTTCTGCTGTGTGTTTCTCGTTTCAGGTGCACCCGGGCCGGCGGCAGATCGTTTTCTGTGTTGGCCCTGTCATCATGGAATCCTCTTCCACATCACATTAGGAGCAACCACGTCTTATCCAGCTTCCGTAAATAACTGAAAACAATGTTGTTTTGGAGTGTGCCTGCCCTACCCTCTTCCCTGTGTCATGTGGTCCTTTGGGAGACTGCTCAAATTGTGATTGTTAGTGGCAAGCTCTCTGTCCTGCTTCTTCTTAGCAGGGGTGCTGTGTCTCTGCTGTTTTTCGGTGGACCAGTTCTGGCACTGGTCTTTAATGCTGCTGTTGTACGGTGGACCAGTTACATCACTGGTCTTTAGACCCAATCCTAAGCCAGCTGTGTCGTTGAGTTTATCCACAGTCTCTCTCGATTGGAATGCTGTTTGCTTATGAGACCCTATTAGTAAGTGGAGGAAGAGTCTTTCCGCAGAGCTGGTGCTCCCACAGCACGTGTACTGGTGCAGGTTGTGAGTCTTAGTTATGATGGCAAGCCTGTCCGCAGCATTTGTGCTCTCCAAACACACGTGCTGGTGTTGGTGCTGGGTCTGCAGCATTTGCGTGTCTTTGACACATGTGCTGGTGAATGGGTCTGCAGCGTTAGCGTACTGCTAATTGTGATGTGACTAATTCACTCAACATGCTAAGCACTGTGTTTCCCGTTGTCGGAGGACCCAACTTACTAATTGTCTGTTGCTCTTCTTTTCAGGTGCGAACATTGTCCTGTGATAGGGATCAGAGCGGGGATCAGATTCCAGGAGGAAGCAGAGGCACGTGAGGCAGAGAAGGGAGATCTTCACCACATGCGGCTGCTCAGTTCCAGGTAAGTGTAGTGTAGCGTTGTGCTGAGGTTGCCAGTGCTGGCTGATAACTAGATTCTTTTTTCGTTGCAGGTTGAAAGGTGGTGAGCATCACGCTGCCATTACTGGCATAATAATGTGAAGATTGCTGGCTGCTTTGGGTGTGGCTTAAATAGCCAGCCACACCCAGAAGCTGGACCGCCTGAAAGTCAAACATGATTACCCATTCCCCGCCATGTTGGGGAAGCAGGACGTTCCTTGTTTCACTGTGTCTTCCATCTATGTCTTCAGTCAATACAATGAGTCTGGCACCAGATGTGCCAAGAGAGGGCCCAGTTTACCTTTTTCCTCACTCTATGTGGATGGATCTTTGTTGAGCCACAAACATGGTTTCTAGGTGACGGTCTAACAGTACCATGGGGATGGTAACAGGATGGTGGAAGAGTGTGTGTGTGTGGCACTGAGCCGTGGTTGTGACACTTCGTCAATGTCCCGTTCTCACTGTCATGGGAGTGCATGAATGTGTAACATGATGGCCGGAACTTGGCGCAAACACCTCCTTCCATTGCTGTAATTCTGTCCAGGACATATCTATTCTGGAAGGTCATCAACCTTATGGCCCTCAGCTCTTTTTTTATGGCGTTAAATCCTTCCATAGGTGCATTGATGTTTGAAGCAGTTCCCACCTGGTGATTTGTAGTCATTTGACATTCACTGCTGTTTGAATTCCAGGCATGAACATAGATGTGAACCTCACTGCACTCCTGCTGAATAGTGTGTGCCTGTCAGGAATGTCATCATATGCCGTCAGTGATTTTTGTGAGAAATAATTCCCTCTCTTCATCCGCCAGAGTACTAGTGACCTTCTTTTTCTCAGGTGGTCATCCACTTTTGGAAATCCTTCAATCTTCAGGTCACTCTGTGGAATCACCAATGCTGGAACATGGATATATACGAAAAACAACACTCCAGGTGGTCATCCACTTTTGGAAATCCTTCAATCTTCAGGTCACTCTGTGGAATCACCAATGCTGGAACATGGAAATATACGAAAGAACATACTCCAGCCCAATTCCTGGGCAGTTTCATATATGCTCTAGATCTGTAGGCCCATACTGGTCCATTAAGACAGCCATCCCTCTCCTCATTCCTGGAACGCCGATTATGTTCTTGCACCCATTATTATGTCCGACTGGACTGTTTTCCTTGCTCCGAAAGCACAGTGTTGTATTAACCAATGGGACAACAGCACTGAACTGGATTCATCTTTCACCCATGTCAGCAATTTAGAGTATTTAGACCACGACTTTAGACACTCATCATTCACCTTCTGAACCTCCTTCAATGCTTCCTTCATGAGCAGATGAGCTGCACAGGACATCATTCCATTTGGTCGTACACGCTTGTCCCTAGATTAGCAGCTGGAAGCGTTCCCAGCATCCAGGCATTCCAGTTTTTTCCATCATGTCAGAGCAGTTCATCCTCTTCATTTCTAATACAATCACCTCGCCTTTTCCTGCAGCAGGATACATGAGCATCTTGTCTGTCCATCCAGGCTCGTTTTCCATTTGTGTTGTCTTGATATAGTCATCCTGGTATGGAAATGACTGCATTGATCTCCATGGCAAGGTTGCCCAGTTCCCTTGAAATTGTCCTCTGGTAGTGCATGATGCTAGATGACTGACACACTTTGTATATCGCGTCGACAGCGCTTTTGAAATGAAAGTACTTACAGTTGTCATGGCATAGGGGATGAGAGAGCAGGCATATCAATTCTCATCAGATGATCTCTGCCCCAACTTTCTCATGTGTTGGTACCACATATTATTTCCTAGGTGAGCTGAATTATCAAGATAGGTATTTATCCCGTGGTTATCTTCTTCTGCATCCCTCTGATGTCGCCTGACATGCCCTTAGATGTAAAATAAATGATCATCATTTGAACTCATACTAGGAAAAATCATAGGTGTTGTTCTTTTCAATGGGGCCTTTGGGATAATAGAGACTTCCAAGATGCACAAAGAAAAAGAAAATACATATGCATATATATATCAGGCAGATGTCTAGAGAAACATTTGGTTTGCCATACCAAGACTCATTGACATTGTTCTATATCTATAACCACATTTTCCTCTTCACAAATCACTTGAATACAGGTGTTCAATTTACATTCATAGTTGCATAATCTGCTCAATTATCGCTATCAGGAGACTTCTTATGACACAACCATTTTTTGGATCATGAAGAAAGGTGTGAACATTAACATCTCTCCTAAAAAGAGCAGGGTATGACTGGAGTATAAACACAAAAATAGCAACTACAAGCCAATGTGTGTCACTGTCAATGATTATCATAAATTATCCTTGAAACAGATACGTTCCTAATAACAAATCTTGGTATTGATCTCTCTTCCAAATTCTAATCCGGAACTGATGTTCAGGTACAGTACTGATGTAGTTTTATGTTTTCAAAGAATTTCTAAAAAGTATGTTTTTACGACTCTGGAATTCTCTGCAAGTCCATGCACTTCCTGCTAAAAATGTTTAAGGAGTGTCCACTGAAATAGGGGAAATATCTTCTACATAGAAAGGACCATTATATCTCAGTTTGTGCCATCTACGGGTACATTTCTTTAAAAGGATCTGATCCCTAACATACAACTTTGGTGGTGGCAATATTTCACTTTGGTTGCCTACTTGGCCGTCCTCTTCCGTGTCCCTTGACCCATCTCTCCGATGCTTGACTTGATCTGCAATGAAAGAAACATTGGTAGTCATACATGTCAAATAATTGTGCATTTCATCCCCTAGAGTCTGCGCTAGACTCTGGGAATCACTCCTGACTCTAGATGGGGGCATGAGAGGTATCCTCATGCAACACCCTGTCACTAACTTGTGGGGCATAAGATGATGGCCTGAGCCTGGCTGATTTCGAAGGGCATAAAAGGCTGGCAGTAGGCAGTATAGAATCCCTTCTTCAAAGTTAATATGGTCTTGGCTATCCTTTCTTTTAGGAAACTGTTGAGTCTCTCATATATCCAGTTTTCTTGTGGATGATAAGTAGAAGAAGCCCTATGTTTTATACGTATTAGAAGTGCTATTTGCCCTATTAGTTCATTGACAAAATGTGCCCCTTTATGGGACCTTAATACGTCACACACACACAATCCTGGAAATACTTTGTGCCCTAGAAATGTTGATGTGCAAGTGGCATCAAGGTTTGTACAGGGACCGGCTTTGATCCACCTACAGAAGGGGCACACCACTACAAATAGATACCTGTAACCATTACATGCCTGCAGCATATCAACATAATCAATATACAAATGTTGAAACTGACCATTCAGATGGGGTATCACTCCTCTAATTGTTCTCAGTGTATGCCCAGCGGTAAACTTCTGACACACAATGCAGTTGACAATGCACTGTGCAATGTGTGCCAATCGATTCAGATCAAACCAGTCTTCTGCAATGGTGGCAGAAAGACTTTGGGTCTCATCACGACTTGGGTGGTAACGGTAACGCTATTAGCGCGGGCGGTATTAGCCCTACCGCTGAACTCCCCGGCGCTAATAGCGCCGGATTACGAGTTCGGCAGTAATGTAAGTCCCCATTCCCCACTGAGCCCATTCGGGAATGCCCCACTCCCCATTGGCCTCAATGGGGAATCTTCGCGCTAATACCGCCGGCAGCTTTTCCGCCGGCTGGAATAGCGCACATTTTCGGCGGATTTCCCCCAGCTCAGAGCTGGGGCAAAATCCGCCAAAGCACTGATTCGGCGGACCCTTAAATCCGGCGGTAATAGCGCTACCGCCGGATTTAAGGGTTACCGCCGAAGTCGTGATGAGGCCCTTTCTCTGGTTATATGCGTGTGTTACTGTAGCTGCTTGAGCACGATTCAACAATGCCACTGGCCTCACTGGCTTTCCATTGTTGTCCTGTCTCCATAATACTTCTGTGGGGATAAAGGAACACCCCCTTTGTTTCCATAGCTCTTGCTCTTCTTGTGGGGCTCTACCCTGAATCTCTATTAGTTGCGTAATTGACAGCATATTAAACTCTTCTTGTACTAGCATGCTTTTAGGCAATACTTCTTTAATGTTTTCAGTATCAAAACATGAAATTTCTGAAGAATACACAACCCTTTTGCCTTCCAAATATGCGGCTTCGTTTCCACGCAAGATAAAGTCTGTTAGTTTAGTATGTGCTGCACATTCTACGACTGATATGTCACTGGGAGTTGTAGTGCTTTAATGAGCCTATCCAATAAAGACGCATGTGGCACTGGAGTGCTGTCTGCACAGAGATAACCGTCATTTTGCAGCATGAGAGCTCTGCATGTACGGTTGATGTCACATAGGCATAGTCACAGTACACCGTCACTTCCTGCCTTTTGTGTTTTTCGAACGCAACAATACGCGCTACCAATTCTGCTAAAAATGAGACAGTAATCTTGCACTCGCCACTACCTCAAATTCACTGTTTAATCTGTGTGTTATAACTGCGCATCCTGAATGCCTCTCCACACTAGTTTGGTCCATTTTTTACGAAGCGTCAATAAAGAGAATTTCCCCTCCCGCTAGAGCATTTTCTTTCACACTGGGTATATCATCAGAAAATTCGATATAATTTGAGCAGTCATGCACATGATCACCTTCTTCTACAGGTTCAACTAAAAACGTGGCTGGATTCACTATTTTACACCTCACTACCTTAATCGCTGGATTAGAGATCATCACCTCATATGCAGATGCTCTTAGTGACGACAATGTACCCTTGGGTTTCTCTAAAATGGCAAACAAGGCATGCTCCATGTAAAGAGTCATGAACAGCCCCTGGTAATACTGGTGGACTTCTCAATTGCAAATGCGGCAGCAGCCAAACATCGTTTGCATGGAAAATGTCCTATCATAACTGGATATAGAATCCCACTGTAGTACACGAAAGGTGTATACCCTAATGTTATTCTTTGTGTGAGTACTGCTGTCATTACTGACCCATT
Source organism: Ambystoma mexicanum (assembly GCF_040938575.1). Classification (NCBI taxonomy): domain Eukaryota; kingdom Metazoa; phylum Chordata; class Amphibia; order Caudata; family Ambystomatidae; genus Ambystoma; species Ambystoma mexicanum. The sequence goes on along the minus strand of NC_090933.1, from coordinate 330,998,158 downwards.
GGTGTGTGAAAATAAATAAATTCCTCGCTGTAATTGGGAATCCCTAAAACTGAAGCTGTACAGATTGCTCTTTTCAATTCCTCAAATCTTTCCTCCATTTCTTCAGTCCATTTTATCTTTTCCTTACCAACTTGTGCTTTCTTAAGTGCTTGCAAAAGCGGTTTTGCATATGTGCTGTAGTCGAACACCCAGGCTCTGCAATAAATGCATAAACCGAGAAACTGCTGCATTCACCTTACTGTGTTGGGCTTTGGTGTCTTCATGATAGCCTCAGTTCTTTCAGGCAACACTTTCTTTCCTTCATGTGAAATTAACTGGCCTATGTACATCACCTCTTCCTGATAATACTGTAATTTCTCCTTGTCTACCTTGTATCCCTTGTCTACCAATATAATTAACTGGACAGAGTCTTGTCTACATTCCTCCTCTGTTTCACTGCAGATTAATATGTCATCTGCGTACCGAATTACCGCACTCTTGAGTTCAATGTTGCCTAGATCCATCTGTAGGACCATGTTAAAGATTGACAGGGACTCACAATACCCTTGAGGGGAAACAAGTATTGTTTAGTCTTTTTTTGTGTGAATGTAAAGGAAGTAAGGTCTTGTGAGTCTTTGTGCAATGGGATCGAGAAAGATGCATTTTGAAAATCGATCGCTTTGAAATACTTAGCTTCAACTGGGATTTTACACAATATTGTAGCAGGATTTGAAACTAATGGAAACTCAGCTGCTACACTCTGATTAAGAGGGTGCAAGTCCTGGATAAATCTCAATAACCATCCTTTTGTTTTTTTTTATTATTGCACAGGAATTTCTGATGGCATTCAAATTCGCTGATTCATCAGCGCTGCAATAGTCTTAAATATGCCTTCATCAACTTCTCATGACATGGGGTACTGTTTTGCTTGTGTTAAAATTGCTCCTGGCTTGAGTTTTATTTTAACTCTCCTATTCCCTTCAGTATGCCTATATCATATGGGCCCGTAGTCCAAAGGACACTTGGCAACCTTTCAAGTTCTTCCTGAAAGATCACTGGTCGTTGCCTCACTAGCGCCCTTCTCTGTGGGTCTTCCCTTTTCTCAATCATTATCCAGTATGTAATGCTTATAAAAAACATAAACTCATCATCTATATGTTAATCTCTGAAGATATCTTAATCTGTTATGTCAGTCAATCTGTATCCCGCCTTCGTCTTCTACTCCTTCAGGAATTGGTATTTCTTCTCGTACTTTAGCTGCTTCCAATACTAAAGGAATAGTCTGCCGTTCTTTTTCATTCTAAGGTACTTGTGGTTTGAATAAAAACTCACCAGGTATCCTCACAATCTTCCCTACTGATCCAGGTAGCCACGTTAATAAAATGCTCACACCATAAATGAAGACTTCCAGATCTACCGGGACTCCTCGTAGAGCCTCTTGCCCCATATATGCCAAAATGAACTCTCCTATGTTTCAATAGTTTATTCCTGGAGTGGAGCACAGTACCCCTTGATCAGTGAATGAAATCATAATGTTAAGTTTTGTCATTAAAAATCTCTACCCAAAATGTTAACTGGTGTTTGTCGCAAATATATCAAGGGGACAGTCATATCACATTTCCCTATAGAAACAGGTCATTTATCAGTAAAAGGAACAAAATTCATAGTTCCAAAGAATCCTTGAGCATTCATGGCAATACCTGACATTGGATATTTTCCCTCCCTTATACAAGAGCGAGTCACCCCAGTGTCTGCAAGAAAAGAAAAGGATTTGCCTCCTATTCTCACATCGACCCTTGGTTCCTCTTGGGGGTCTGGTGTTACTGATAGTACTGAACACATCAATTCACCCTTTGAGCTGTCCTTTTGAGGGTGCAAATTGAACCCAGTCCCTGTGAAAGGGTTCCCTCCTACCACAGTGACACCCCTATCCTAGGTGTTAATATTTGCCCTGTTTTCATATTCTGTTGTGTTTGCATAGGTGCTTGATGCGATTGCCCTTGCGGTGGGTGCATTTGAGCCCTGGTGCTGTGCCTGTCTTGCTTGTGGTGCCTGTGTTTGATAGGCTGTGTGATCCTAGGCAAAGCCCTCTCATGTTTGGGTACTGTATGCTGGTGGATAAGCTGTTGTAAATGTTGTTGCGCACTTCCTCTGCTTCTGAATACATGTGCAATTTGCCTTGTCATCCCACAATTTGAACATACTGGGGGTGGCCCGCTCACAAACCCACCATTATATCATCCCCGAGTATTCTGACTTCCACTCTGGGGAGGAATTTTGAAATGCACCTTGGGCGTTCTGAAATCCACCTCATCTTCCTCTGAAGCCTACGCATCTACCTCGTGGCCAAAACACATACCCACTTCGATCCACTCAGTGTACATCATTCAATTGTCACACACGCATTATTTCTTGCATTCCTACTTCTTCTCAGCTTGTCAATACTGCCCCTTCTATAGAAAACGTTGACAATTTTCTGGGGACAAACGTAGCTTCCCCAATCTTCTTGTTCTCATCTTTCTTTTTGTTCTTCTCTTTTAATAATCAACAATGATGTACAATAGTTAATTGTATCTCAGTCCATGGATTTGCTTCCATTCCTATTTGGGTTTTCATTTGTCTCTGTACCTGTTCTAGTAATCCCTGACAAAAAATATGATAAAATATTACCACTGTTGTTCCCACGGTTCACACGTTTCAAGATGCCATCTCTCTTGAATATCCTGAATATAAGAAATAGGGTCTTCATCTTCTTTCATTTTACGTGTCATAATTGCACCCACATCTGATGTATCAGGATACTGTACCCTGAGAGCCCTCCAAACATCTGCCTGGTAATTATTAAATGGCACTCCATCAGGTTCTGTGTTTTGTGCTGTCACACCTGCATTTCCCACCCATCTTCAAATGTCTCCATGAATAGCTGCCAGGAGAACTTTTATGTTTCCTATGGCCAGCATTTTGTCTCCTATCATTTTCTGTAATTCATTTATCCATATCCAGACCCCAAAATCAAACTAGGGAGCTTGCGTTTTAAGTTATCCTTATCCATCAGAGGCCATGGACTATTTTGGGGCCTTACTCCTACTTCTCTAGCAAGGGGAACTGTGAGAACCCCATCCCATAGTCGGATCCCTTTATTTGTTTGCCTATTGCAGAGGTAATCGTCCCACTCATCTTTGTGCTGGCAACAACCTTAACCTACTCACATAAGGTGGAGATTCTCCTCTCTCACTACACAGTCGTCTTCAGGGAAGTTCAGGATATGGTACGGGATCTGGTGTTCTTTCCTTAGGATGTTCCAGATCTGACCATCTTAGCTCTTTATCCATCTGTTGACTTCCCAGGGGGATGTACGTACCTTCTCCCTCTGTCTCACAACCTGACTCTCTTTCCTCGTATGACATTGCTAGACCCCAACTAGTGTGACTATCGTCCTTCTCTTCTCTATCTAAATTTAATCTACTCAAAGACAATGCTGTGAGGTCATCACTAAACATGTTTTCCTCCTCTTCCAAAGGTTTAGTTATCAGGATCGGTTACTGCTCCCTTGAGTCCAATACTCGCTGTCCAGTCTTAATTGCTTATATATCTTGTCAATCCTTTCTCCAATACTTTCTGCATCATATCTTTCCTCTTCCTTTGCTATGTTAGGTGTTTCTTGACTCTTTTTTTCTCATTGGGAGAACCTTACTTATCGTGTCCCAATTGGTGCTGTATTTCATTGCTTGGTCTTATCTGTTCTTTAAGAATGAGACCTCGCTGCTGCCTATACTGTTTTTTCTCTTCGTACACTTGCCTTTGCTTTCTCACATTCCTTCTTGCCCTATCTTCTTCTTGCCTTTGTTCTCCCCTTCTCACTCTCTGTCTTCGTTCTTCATCTTCTCTCCTTCTCTGTAATCTTTTTCCTTCACTTTTTGTGCTTCTTCTTCCTCTCTCTTTCTTTCTCTCCTATCCCTTTCTTCTACCTCTTTCTTTCTAGTATCATACTTCCTTTGTTCACCTGCCTGTTTTTCTTCTTTTTCTTGTTCTTCTCTATATATCTCTTCCTGTCGTTCCCTGCCTTTTCTTCCTTGCTCATCCTCTCTCAACTGCTTTTCCCATTCCTTATAATTGTTTTCTTGCTCGTCCTTCTCTTCTCTTTGCCTAACTTCCTTGGTGCTTTTCCCATTAAACTTGAGTAAAAATGTGTCCTCCCATCAATTCGTCCTGTACAAGCGTTATCTCATCAGCCCTATCCTGTTCTTCTTTCCATCTCTTAATTTCTCTGTCTATATCTGTTGATATATTCAATGTCTTACCTCTTCCTTTGAGATCTCATATAAACTTGCAGGCATCTTTCTTCCTTTGCTCTCTTCTGGACTTTCATCACTACTGTAAAGTGGGGGTTCATACGTTAGGTTGCTAACCTCGCCACTGTTTTTAATTCCTTTAAAGGGTAAACTCCTATCTACTCTGTATCTACCCTCTTAATCTCGGTCAAAGTAAGAGTAGCTGAGGGCTCAATGCCCTCCCCTTTGTGCTGATTAAGCATCCACTCCGACTGTACTGGATCTTCCTCCTCCTCTTGGCAAATGTTTAAAATTTCTAAAACTGCCAGTGTTTTCTCTAATTTCTTCCCTGTGTACGCAGTGTGCACATATGTGGTTATTTGTTGTAATACTGCTTTTGACAATGATCCCCCTTATGGCCATTGCAAGAACATTTTATCAGCTATACCCTTTACGCATTCTGCACTTTACTGTATGAGCATGGGCACATGTCTTGGTAATGTTTTACAAAGGTGCATGAGAGGAGTGTCCTCCATAATGACAAGTTGTAATTGACTGGCAATACCTACCAGATCGTGAGTAAATCTCTATCTATCTCAAAGCCTATTGCTCAGTACTTTTAATCTTGAAACAATATATATGAGTAAGCACCATCAATCGCGGCTCAATCATCTTTTGTTTCAACAACCTGTCTGACTTCCGATTGGCACCAGTCGTTTGCTATACTTTAACTTAAAACATTGTCACTTCTAACCTTTACAGCTTTTTACATTCTGCCCATATGTTGGTAACCGGAAATTTGCCAAATGTGCAACGCCAGTAATGGTACCTATTCCATGAAGAGATTTTGAGACAAGGTACCCCTTGAGAAAACCCTATCTGATGTTTGTAGAGATGACAATCTCTTGGAGAAGATCCCTGAAGCAATATGAAGATGAAGATGAATGAAATAGAAGCTGGTGACATCACAAGAAGCAAGCGTGACACACTAATAAGAGTGGCTGAAGAAAAGAATGCATAGACCATTTACAATTTGATGACAAATGAAAGAATCAAGAAGACTTTCATTTGCGGAATAAAGATTGCATGTGTGAAGAGCACTGCAGAAAATGCACGCTGTTTTATAATTGTACAGATGCTGTAATGCAAGTATACTAAGTAATCGTAAAGGCTGGCTATACATAGTGAATACACTGCAGGCGGTTCCAGCATTATTTAGAATCTGGATAGTGGGTGTCACAATTTTAAGTAAGCTCAGACCCGTGGAGAAAGGAGGATTGATAGCTATGCATATGTTGCAGCAAAGAAATAAGCTGAAGCTTGAAGGTAGACCAAGAGAGGCAGTCTGGCCTGGTGTCAAAGGCTGGAGCAGCCAAAACTGGCTATCAGTCCTTGAAGAACAGTGAATGTGAGACGCCGAGGCATCCCTTATTAAGTTGCAAAGACAGAACACCAAGTTTCTCTATTCATGACAATTAAATTCTTTAATATCGGCTGGTTCACGGTCTCCTGTCATGTGAGTCCAGGATGGAAATAGAAGTGGGCATGCAGACCAGAACTTTGATAAGCACATGCTCACACTCCATTATATTTGCAGAGAAGAGAAGCTACTACTAAGCCAGTTCAAAGACAATCTGGCAGACTGCATGAGTGATGATATATGTGAGGCTAATTGGGTGGGGAGGTATGGTCAAGTCCACCCACCAGCACATGTGGTACCAGCTTACGTGCTGCTAAGTGAATTGAATGTTCCAGAAGGTTAAAAGCCTGCCAATTGTAGAAGGCCATATAATGAAGCGCCTTATAGTTTGATAGCCAATGATATGCTGCACACTTAATAACTGTCGAAGATGACTTGCACAAGGGGTGGGCATAAGTTGTCCACCTGACTATAGAGACCCAATCACAATCCAATCCCTTATAGACAGTATATTTAGATGTTCCTCTTAAGCCAACCACAATCTCACATAGGTTTTCTTAGTTTGCCACGTAGTATGATGTCACGTATGACACATTTTTGCTATATAAGAATGTTTTTTATGACATTCGTTGAGCGAGCATTTGTAATGGGTGGGATTATACCAGCACAATTCTGAGTCCAAATAACCAGACAAACTCAAGAAGATGGCAAGTGACTGTTTTATTGGCAAATGATCTAAAACAGGGAGGTTACAACGAACATCAATGGACGTACGCTTAGACTCTTAGCGTGACATCATACTATAATAGTGAAAATCCTATCAAGGGTTGGGATTGGGAACATCTAGATATACAATCGCATAGGAGCTAGGGTTGGCTGTCCTTTAGCAGGTGGACAACTTATGCCTACCTCTTCAAACATCTCATTTAAGAAAAACATATTTACAGCATGTTTCATTGGCCTTCTAAGCTATAAGGTCCTTCATTATATGGACTACTAAAATTGCTTGACATGCTTGTGCCATGTCTGGAACATTTAGCCCAACATCTCTCATCATCCATGCCTTCTGCCATGAAATTCTCTTTGTATTTGGCCTTGCAGAGTATACTCGTCCTGTGAATGCACAGGAGTGAGGGCACTGGCTATTGTGTCGGAACTCCAAGTAAAAATTCTATTTCCATCCTTGGCTCATGTGACAAGAGACCACAATGTGGTCCATTCTGCAGCTTTTAAATGCTTTAAATGAATTAAAACTTGGAATAATTTGTATTCTTTCTTGCACCTTAACGTGAGAGGATTCATCCCTCGCACACTTGTTCTCTTCAGAGTAGATAGATGACCTCGATTTGTAGGATCTTGACTGCAAGTCAGACAGCCTTGCTACGCTACTCCACCAGCCAGCTATTCAAATCCTACAAAGCTTTTCATTCACCCTTCATGGTTTTTGGCGTATTTATTCATGATGCCAATGTCCAGTTTATATTCAAAGGTGACTTTACCTGCATCTATTCACTACTCATAGCAAGCCTATACGATGACTAGATCTACCTTGCATTTCAGCGTCTGTACATTCTTCATGCTTCTGTTTTGTGCAGCACTTTGCTAATGTGTAATCTTCCTCTTTTCCACTTTGATAGTTCATGTTGATTCTTTACTTCGTCCTTTGTCCTCTCGGATCCATACATCATCTTCATTCAGTATCTCGGGTCGTTGTGCACACTTACTTATGACGTCATCAGTTAATTTGTGTAGCTCTTTCTCATATTCCTTCAGGGAGTGCCTCCTGTAGGTTGTCATCAACTTGAGGGCAGATTTGATCAGGTTGTCTCAATGGATATCTTCTTCCAAATACTTGTTGCGCTATTGGCAGGATAGCTGGTGTCAGGCAAGGTATGTTTGCATGTCTCCAATACAAAGGAGGTAGTGGGGCGGGATATCCTGCGGATGTACACATCTGCTCCTCTACACCCTGCCTATATGAGTCATGCTACTTCATTTCACACAAGCATTCTTTCCATTCTCAATTCTAGGCATGTATCATACCCTTAAAGATACTATGGACCTCATTACGCGGTAGGCGGTAGCCATGGCGCTATTAGTGCCATGGCTACCCCCTTACCGCATTCCGGGTCCGGGTTCCCGAAACAGGGATTTACCGGGTCATTCCAACCTTGGAGGACCCGGTAAGTCCCCATTCCGGGAACCATGCCCCATTCCCATTCGAGCCCCCATAGGGCTAAATGGGAATGGAGATGGAGCTAATAATGGTACCGCAATTAGCGGTACCATTATTAGCTCTGAAGTCCCTTAACGGGTCCCTTCCATAACACCGGGTAAAACCAGGTGGTAAGGAAGGGACTTGCTAAGGGGCCTCGGAATAGGGTGGTAAGGGATTACCGGCACCAGTGCCCTAAACGGTGCCATCAATCCCTTACCGCCTACCGCGTAACGAGGCCCTATGTGTTTTAAATACACTCCTTCAATGATTTCTTCTATCTAATTAACACAGTTAACTTCAATGATAGCATTACCACTTATTAGAGAGAGTGGTCCTCATAATGAGGTGGGCGGTAAGGGTTAACGGGCACCAGTAAGTGGGTCCCGCTATGGGCGCTTGGTTTTACCAGGCGCCCTTAGCGGGAGCCGCTAAGGGACCAGAGAGCTAATACCAGGCCCGCTATTAGCGGGCCCGTTTTTAGCTCCATCCCCATTCCCATTGAGCCCTATGGGGGCTCGAATGGGAATGGGGAATGGTTCTCGGAATGGGGACTTACCGGGTCCTCCAAGGTTGGAATGACCCGGTAAGTCCCTATTTCGAGAAAACGGACCCGGAATGCGGTAAGGGGGTAGCCATGTTGCTAATCGCACCATGACTACCTCCTACCTCGTAATGAGGCCCAGTGTGTGTACATGTTTAAAGAGAACATTTCAAAATTCTTAAAAAACAATGATTTCTCCATTATCAAGACAAGTATGGCATCAGATAACCATTACTTGAACAATTGATATTTAGAAACATATATCCATTTAGTTTAGCTCCACTGTATATGTTTAAGGGTTGTGAATGTATTGGATTTGTGTAAGTCATTTAAATGTAGGCAAGCACAAATGACAAATGACTCCTGCAGGTTTGGATTATGAAAACAAAACTCTCAGGTACTGTGCACACTTCCTTCAACACATATGTGTGTGGTCTTTTTAGAATTAGTATGTGCAGCTTTCTCTGGACATGTGTATGCAATTTTCAGACTATATATTTGTGCAACTTTCAATCTATACACATGTGGAACTTTCAGTGTACATGTGTGTAGTTTTCAATCTATTATGAATTATTTGGCTAGAGCTCTTCAAGTTTGGTCTGCAGATGTAATTTTCTCCCATAAAAGGTAGCATGTTACATCACACTTTTCCTTTCACATTAGACATAAATCTACTTGTTTATTTAAGGTTAGGGACTTCAGCAATTTAACACTTTTCATGATTTTCTGTTAATCGGATAAACTCTCTGTGCTCATTTCTGTTGTGTAGACATATAATTTATGACTAGACTCACACCACCACAAATATACCTGATGTCACATTAGACAATAGAGTGTCATGAATGCACTATGGTCAGGATGATTCTATACCGACATAAGCCAAGGATTGACTTTTATCTCGGTTTATTTCGACAAAAACAATACACATTCAAGGGCACTAAATATTGCCAGTTTTAAATTTGGTCTCACAATAAAACATAGATAAAGTTTTAAGGAAATTATGTCTAACTTGGTGATCGATTTAAAAGGGATGTGCAGGGCATGCTATTTAACAGTGCACATGTATCATTGGCAAATTAGCAATCCCCTTGACTCCCACACCTTTGATTCCCAGTTTTTACCATGTACTACTTTGTGCTTTTCAATTTATATTCGAGTGGAGGGGGTTTCTAAACATACATTTCATATGTAGCTTCTCATTTTGGGGCTACACCTTAGACCATCAGTCTGGAGCTGTTGCATCCCAAAGGTCCCTTTTCAGTTGCTAGCTGGATCTCTGGATTCTAGTTTCCAATGTGGTCGGACCACCTCTCTTCAAAGGGATGCTGTCTCCAGCCTGCCTAGGAATCAGTCGTCCAACATCATTTCTGCGCTGCTCCTTTAGCCACTTCCTTCCATTTCAAAAATATTTTTAAATATTCATCTTCCAATATTATTAATAATAATAATAATATTGTCTCAATACTGTGTACACATTGTTTTATAATCATTGCCTCCTTCCCATATCATGTGACTTTGGAAGGAGGGGATATTCCCCCTTGAGTCCTATGATTGCAAAGGTATGTAGGAATTTCACTACTCATGTTTTATAGAGGCATTTCGTTTAATTACCATTACTTTTGATTAAAATACAGTTCAATGAAATCTATAAACCAGGAGGAAGAATTCAGAATGTGGAATGTCCCTGTGCATCCAGTGTTTTCATAGACAATTCTCTTTCCTTTTTATGTTCATTTTTTACATTACGCCCCATGCACATTTTATATCCATTAAAACATGATTTGTATTGACAAAATGGTATTTGTTTTACGTTGGTATGACCTTCATTTCTAAAGATAAGATTTTTTAAATCATTTCATTTTTTTATTTCAAATGCACGAAAATAACTTTTTCTTCAATAAGTATTATAAGTCAGATAGCTGTTGGTTTTGGCTTACTTATGTCACTGGGGGTGCATGAGAAATAGGCTCTTCTTTACTGCTATAGGAAGCACAAAACCTGTGATTTACAATGTAATGAATGTGCGGTTTTTCTTTTGACTTGATTTAGCTTAGAGACTGGTTAAACAGTATTCCGAGAAGGCTAATCTTACATGAACAGAATAACAAGAATAACACAAAAGCAAGTCTCAATACTTCTTCAGCGAAGAGGTGAAAGTGTAGCTGAACATTTCACGCATGCAAATTCTCCTTACAATTACTTCTAGAAATTCTAGAAACAGACCTCAGTTCCTCTCATGCCCTTCTCAGAGTTGAAAAGCAACTGAATGCAGGCCATTGAATGGAGGGCATGTACAGTGAGAAGAGTGCAGATAAAGACAATAGACCACACCCCACTCACCAAAACGATCACCATCTACACTTTTAAAGCAACCAACAAGCCTTGAGACAATTTGTACTCATAACGGTTCCCTCATTACAAGAACATTTCAGAGCAACCAATCAATCGGCAGGACTCGTTCTGCATTGCAAAATGTGTTAATGCCAGTTGAGATGCCAATCAATGATTTTCACCCAAAAAACACTATCTTCACAAATGCAACTGTCACCTCACATTTACCTCTTATTACCTGTGCACAGATAACATTAATGTTCAGAGGATATCTTCTTGGATCCTGGAAATTGTAGAGCTTTATTAGTTGATGGTATAGTGCAAAGACAAGGAAATTGGGCTGAATCTAGGTCAAATTAAAAACATTTGAATCATTCTTATTATTTTATTTTTATTTTTATTTTTTTACATTTGTATAGCGCACTACAGCCCACAGGCATTGAGGTGCTTGTCCCCTAAAGTGTGCTTTACAAAAGAAAAACAGGACAATTTTAAATTTTAAATGTTTTGCTTCAGAAATACGTGTCCTCAGCCACAATTATGCCATATGTGATGTCATATAGGTCTTTATGAGCATTGCATTGTTTGCATTGTGGGAATGTGAGTTATGGTAGTGTAGCTTAACATAATGGCAAAGGTCTGTGGTTTTTACATTTTGCATAGAAACCATGATTTCACTTTAAAATACATTTTGTGCAGTGAATATTTTCTAAAGTAATCTTAACGATAACGGCCTTTAGACTGGAGTTTTTACAATTAATTTTAAAGGCTGTTATAACTGAAGGTGTCTCACAATGCTATTGCACTTAAAGTAAACATTACTTACCATAACTTGCATTTAACAACGTTAATCCTCTGAATTGTCTGGGTCTTCAAGAATCATCAGCTTAATAATAACACCTCCTTAGTAAAGGGTCTCACTGCATTTCAAAGTATTTGTTATTAGCTGAAGGTCTTTTATGTTACCGCACTATAACAAAACACACTTTTACACATTCAACTCAGACATAACAACCCTTTAACTAAGTCATTTCAATGATCTTACATAACCAGAAGGTGTTTCTTAATGTTACATCAGTTTGCATAAATTATGTGTAATTCAGCCATGCTGAAAGCCACACCAAGTCACCCAAAATAGGAACTCGTTCTGGCCTAGTGGCCCCTTTATCCCATAACTGGTCCATGGGCCACTGGACACACTGACCAAGCCACCCAAATTAGCCACTGCACCAGTACTGCATGAGGCCCAGTAGCCAATGTATCCCTGTTACGGATCCATGGGCAACTGCCAGGGCTAATGTCCATTTTGCCCAGGGCTTGGCCTTTGGATATGTCACAGGGCCTGCATAAGGCCCAAAGTAGGCACTTGTTAAGTCCTCATGAGGTCAGATCGCTCTCCTGGCTCATCTGGATCTCCCCATCTTTTTTAAAAAAAAGAGTCTCAATTTTCGTAGGATGGAGTTAATAATAATTTGTCTTTATATAGCTCTACGAACCCTCAGGCATCTGAGTACTGGTTATTATTACCCACTGTGTGTGGTGCTCATTTATCGACCTAGAAAAGATGAAAGGTTGAGTTTGACTCTGTCGGGATTCGAACCTGCATCAACAGGCTCTGCGCAGATGACAAAGCGAGCGCGCTCTACTCGCTATGCTATCTGAACCACCAGAAGCGTCCAACTTCATTGAGCCCTGATTCTGCCACTTCTGGTGCATTGTACTGATCAAATATCTGCTGATCCGAGCACAGATTCATGGATCACATGTCCATAAATCACTTTTTTGCTGTACAAGAAATGGCCATGCTCTCACTGACCGTATTGTCAAAACATGGTGCACAGTACAGATATGTGGCTTTTTCTCATAGTTTTCAAACACAATTGTTGTGCACCACATCCATGGGTTCCATGTGGTTCTACAGATCTGTGGCCGTCCAATTAAAAAAAAAAACACTTCAGAGGAACATCAGCCAAACAATTATCCACATTTTGCAACACAGAACCACAAATACCCCCAGATCCTTACCCAACCAATCACAATGTTTTTTTTTCTTCAAGAAATGGGTTTACAAATGTAATGGTTAATGTGCATACAAATAAAAATGCCCAACAGTTATCAATTTTTTAAAAATGTAAACCTTGGATGGCCGCCACTCCTCCGGAACGTTTGGTCCAAACTGATCCAGCTTGTTTTTCTGCAGGTGACAACAAGCAAAATTCACAATGGGAAACTGGATGGGAAATGTAACTTTTGAGGGCCCTTCTATAACTTTCGTCTCCCTGGACAGAATCTCACAAATCATTGACCTTTAATGGGCACAATCCCATGGTGCGAATCTTTGAAACATAATAATAATATTGAATATTACATCTGTGAGGATTTGAAAAGAGAAAATGTTGATGCAGGAATGGTGTGCCGCCAATGATCTTGGCCTCAATGCCAGTAAGACTGAGATCCTTCCCTCTCTGGCTGCCCACTCCGGGCCCTCTTCCTGCTCCTTCCTGTGAGGCTAAGAATCTTGTTGTGGTGTCATCTTCGGTTCTACTCTCTCCTTCTCTCCTTACATCTCCAATGTCTCTAAGAAGTCAAACTATCAGCTGCAGCTCCTCAGAGGTATTCTCCCTTTTCTCACTTTCCCCCAGAAGCTCACTGTCTCCTGAGCTCTGGTCTTTTCTAGGCTGGACTATTGCAGCAGCCTCTTTCTAAATCGTCCTGCCTCTATTCTTCAACCTTTACAACTTATGCAGAACAGGACTGCAAGACTTGTCCTTGGCATTGTCCCCAAGGCTTTCTGGGGTCTGGGACCGCCATACCTCCAACGTTCTCTTCAAGTACATCTTCCTTCTTGAGCTCTCCGTTCATCCACCTCCAACTCTCTAAGGGTCAGATGCTTCTTCAAGCAGAGAGTTGGGGGCAGATCTTTGTCTTTGGCTGGGGCCTCCCTCTGGAACAGCCCTCCCTGCTTCTCTCAAACTTGAGCAGAACCACCTCTGTTTCCAGAAGCAACTCAAGACCTTCCTTTTCACTTCCGCTTTGTCTCTTCCTCTCCCCTGCTGATGCACCTGACTGCTCTGCCCACTGGTCACCTGGTCAACCTCTGAACTCGGGCCCAGGCTCCTGCATGTCCAGTTGCCCTTGCACTGCCTCTGGGCTCCCCAGCATTTAAGGGTCTGTATCTGCAACCCTACAGTCCCTTCTCTCTGCACTTATGAGCCACCCGCTGGCTGCACTTGTGAGTTAACTGTGGTATAGCAATACATCCTCAAACATACACTCAACACCATTGGTTTCCAACTGAGGATTCTTTGCAAGTTTCTCAATAACTGAAGAGTTGATACTTAAGAAACATGTTCCTAATCATTCTTCAGGTCCAAACCCTTACATTTACTTGGGTAATGTATAGGAGAGTCTTGAAAGCAAGAGTCCAGTATCAGTTGGACCTGAAATTGCTTGGAAAATTCCTCCAGTGTTACCACATGTTATAATAAAGAAACAGGACAAAAGGTGTATTCACATGTGTACCGGTAATCAAACGTGTGTCATGACTGGCCTAACCTCTCGCTCTAACGTATAAAGACCCATAACCATGGTTGAATGATCAGATTGATCTGCTGTAGCTGAAAATGCTAACTGACTAACCACACTTACTTTAGACCCTGATTGATATAGAGTGGCTGGATCCTTTGTTAGCCTATAGGCATCTTCATTTCTTGCCTTGCTTGGAGCAAGCTGTCCTTGGTTTGTCCTGGAACATGATTAATTAGCTTAACAAAATCGTTGTCCTTTGGAACCTTAGACATTTCGGACAGTTGGATCAGGAGTGTTCTTGGGAGAATGTAAAAGTTACAGATAAAAGGTGATAGTTTCAGGACTTCATGATTGTATGGAAACTCTATCAATGCCAGTTATAAAGATGAAGCAGTTCAATTCTCAGAGAAAGGGAATGTAATTATTGTTCTAAACATTGATTAAACCTTTCTGTAAGTCCATCCTTCTGTGGGAGATAAACAGTTGACAGTTATGAGTCCACTGCCAACGGTTTCTGCAGACGATTAAACATGTTGGTGTAAACTGTAACTCTGTATCACTCAATATAGTTTCTTGCAATCCAAATAGGTGAAACATTTGGTTAAGAAAGAAACTAGCCAACTGGATGGCTGCAGGCAGTGACTTCATAGAGACAAAACTTACAAACTTGGTAAACTGATCTACCACTACACAATTCACTGGCATAACCCAAGATGCTGGTATATCCACAATAAGGTACATTCTGTTCATCCACTGATGACCTCGAGAAATGGGTAATGGTTGCAGAAGACTTGCTGACTTAATATGGCATGCCTTGGATCTGCCACAAATATAAAGCAATAGCACATAGGGTCTCAATACAAGTACATACATATCGAAAACAAATCTGTAATGTGTCAGTAATTCTGTTATTGTCACTTTACCACTGCATTACTGCACCAAAGTACTGCAGATTTGGAGGTAAAACGGAAGCTATGCCTCTAGCTTTTTGAAGTAGTTAAATACTCCACTTTAACTCTAGAACTTGGCAGATTTACCAGACAGAATTACACCTCACAGTAAATCCATTGGAAATTCCATGGACTCCAGAAATGGTGATTTGCAGAGCATTGCAACCAATCGCAATCCCATGGTAATGCCACAACTGATGGTAGTAACAGTATTTGCCTTAAACAGTAATTCTGTGGATTTACCACCAGTTTACTGCCAAACCTGTTAGGAGGTCCATATTGTTTTACAGTTCCTCTCTGACTAACCCACCATGCCACCCTGGACACTAGATAAAATGTTTGTCTGCAACCAGGGTGGCCAGCACTAAATTATCCTGGTCACAAGATTTTAGCTCCTGTTGATGTTCCTTTTCTGGAATCCATAATTTACCTTTACAAAATAGGAGATCCACAACATCTTTCCTCATTGAAAAATTCAGGAAGCACCCAGATGCCTCAGGGTTAGGTGCACTTTACAAATGTCTAAATAAATAAATAAATAAATAAATACTGTAGATTATATGATTCTCATACATTCACAACCAAAATGTTAATGAAGTTAATGCCATAATCACTGTGTCGGGCACTATAAAGGACATTCTGTAGATGTCTTCTGGTTCTTCTTGTTCATTCATTCTGGACAATGCATCTGCTTTTCTTCACAAGTAGTCAGGCTTTTGAGTGACCACACAAATAAACCATGGGAAAAACAGCTTCCATATACGTTTCCATTCGTTCATATGTATGTTTTAAAAAACAAAAAAAATAAGCAAGATTCATGTGATCTATGCACATTGTTATTCGCTGTTCTGCTTCTTCCAAATCATGTGATTCATGCTACAAAAGTACCCGTAATGGTCAATAGTAATGTTTTGAAAATGGTATACTGTTGCACATTTTCCAGAAGTGTTTTGAAAATGGTATACTGTTGCACATTTTCCAGAAGTGTTCTACAATGTTATGTGATAAGGTAACCTTGTATATGGATCACTCTGAGACATTACTGCAACATTACTGCTCCTAAGGAAAAGCTGTATGCATTCAATGCCACTAGGAAGGGGAATTTAAACAGAATCCCGGCCATTTTAAAGTGTTGTTGCAAATTTGGAAAGTATACTTGTACATGTTGTGCATGTGATTACATTGATATCGAATGAGTTTGTTTAGAAGATGTTTTAAAAGTTTAGGAATCCCTGAAAAGTTACAAATCAAATGTCCTTATAATGAATGAAGCCTGAGAAACATTGAAATGCTTTAATGGATGGAGTTGAACGTCATTGTAGAATGAACATTACTTTGGATGTCTCCATGGAAATTCCTTCAGTAATATGATTATAAGTAAGGAATGAAGCTGAAGATTGGTGTAAAGGGCATTTGCTTAGTTATGCATACAGCTGATGTTTCCTTGACGGGAGTTCACACATGTGTAGAAACAATTTATTTGAGAAGGTCACAAATTTCATCTTTTTACATTACTACAAAATTGTCCAAGATGTCTCTAAAATATCATGCATGAAATGTTGGGTTATACTCGCGGATTACATAGTCCAAAGGACAGGATACAAAATTCAGTGACAATGATGTGTTTAAACAAGGTCTTCCATTCATCCCCCTCATGGATTCTAGTCAAATATATCCTCGTTCAGTTTCAATTGTGTGTACACTGTAGAGCCTCTTATGTGATCTACTCATACATTCTTTATGGGCAATGGATACCAATTTATAAGGGTGATATAATTGCCTTGCCGTAAATCCACACAATGACTGAGTTCATTATATTATTTTTTAGGAATAAGAACAATTAATGCCATATTCAACGTGTTGATATGTGATATATGATACGATATGTTATGATAAGTCATTTATAATGCGCCTGTACACACGTGTTTCTAGGCGCAACAAGACAAAGGGCCTCATTAGGACCCAGGCGGTAAGGGGTTTACGGCGGCGTAAACAGCGCCGACCCTTACCGCCTGATTCCGAGGACCCTTAGCGCCATGGAGGTTTTAACACCTGCTTTTAGCAGGTGTTAAAATCCATGGCGCTAAGGGACCTTGTTGTTAATTACGCCACCGTAGTTTACGGTGGCGTAATTAACGCCTTCCCCACTCCCATTATGCCCTATGGGGCAAAAATGGGAATGGGGAAGGGTAAATGGGTTAATGGGGACTTACCGCCCCACTCACCTCGGAATGGGGCGGTAAGTCCGCCAACCACCATGGCGTAAACGTAGTTTACGCCATTGTGGTAAAGGTACGACCCAGGCGTTAACTTACCGCCTGGGTCGTAATGAGGCCCAAAGGAGGCAAGACAGAGGGAGGACAAGACAAAAGATCTTACTAGGCCTTGTGTCATTCAGGTCGTGCATGCGCGCGAATGAGATGTGCAAGGGGAAATGGAGGGGGAAGTGCCAGGGAGATAGGAGGGGAAAACAGGGCAGCAATGCTCTGAATAAGTGCAAACAGGGTAATGCATCTCTGGGTAATGCAAGCAGAACAAGGACTATAAGGATACAATTACAACCCCTAAGTGTGTGCTAGGCCCAGAGGCAGTGCAAGGGTGACTGATCAAGAAAGAGCCTGGTACCCAGTGAGACTCTGTGGGTAGCCAAGCAACTAGTCAGTACAGCAGACAGGTAGGTCAGGTAGGTCAGCAGTGGCGGGAGAGAGAGAAATCATAGGAGAAGAGAAGTGTTTTGAGCTGCTTCTAGAACATTAGGTGGTCCATCTCAAATTTGAGAGGGGCAGGGAGGCCATTCCAGTGGGAATCACTTGCAGAGGAGAGAGATCTTCCCCCACTCTCTGCCTCGAGGAGCGTCTAACCCTTAGAGAGTTGGAGGTAGCTGAGAGAAGGGCTCAAGAACGAAGTTATGTTGGAAGAGAACATTGGATGCAGTGCAGGCCCCGGCCCCAGAAAACCTTGCGGACAAAGCAAAGGCTCTTGAACTTGTTCCTTGCAGTCACCGGGAGCCAGTGGAGAGATTTCAGGGTTGGAGAGATACGGTCCCTGGGCTTGAGGCCAAGGATAAGTCTTGCATTCCTGTACTGAATTAGTTTCAGTGGGTGGAGAGTAGAGGAAGGTAGATTGAGAAAGAGGATGTTGCAGTAGACCAGCCAAGAGAGAACCAGGGCTCTTGAGACAGTGAGCTTCTCAGGGAAAGTGAGAAAGGGACGAGTCCCTTTGAGGAGGTGCAACTGGTAATGGGACTTCTTGGTGATGTCCGAGATGTGAGGAGAGAAAGAGAAAGTGGAGCCGAAAATGACACCATGGTTTTTTGTCTCGCAGGAAGGTAAAGGAAGAGGGCCCAAGACAGGTGGATAGAGTGAGAGAGGGAAAACAGGGACAGGCTTCTCAATGAGAAGGATCTTCGTCTTAATGGTATTAAGGAAGAGATCTTTGGAGGTGCACCAATCTTGGATCACAGATAGACAGTCAGGAATGAGCAAGAGAGTAGAGGAGGCTGAGGGGAGCCTGAAGGAGCTGAGTGTCATCTGCATAACACTGAATGTTAGAAGAGAGGGTAGCGATCAGGTGGGCCAAATGGGCCAAGTAGAGGTTGAATAACCGAGGCGAGAGGATAGAGCCCTGGGGAACGCCACATGAATAGAGAAGTGGCAGAGAGAAAGGGACAAAGTTGGACCTGTGAGGGGCGGTCCAAGAGGAAGGAGGTCAGCTACTCCAAGGCCTGATCCGTGATGCCCAGAATGCTCTGGAAAAATATTTGTGAAATTATACTTGAAGTTTTGTTGTAATACTCATCTTTTAGGATGTACAAAGCATGCACTTTTTTCCACTGCAATCTTTGCCCCTTTTTCTGCAGAAATCATACAGCCTGTGCATCAGTAATTAATCTGCTTATTAGGCTCAACCATATCATTGAATGTCTGATCGTCTTTAGGGAGGGCTGTAGACTATCTATATCCTAAAACCACATGATCTGATTCTACCCTATCCCTTTCTTTAATCTTTCCAGATGGCACAGAGGACTGTGATTTACTGAACATAGAATTGCATTGTAGCTTCCTTGTCACAAAAAACAATGTGTAGATTATGAGTGAGTAACAACGGCAAACCCACATAATTTCTTTTTAAATGGTGAATCGATCAAATCAATAATAACTTCTAATGGGCCTCTGCATCAACAGGGTTAGTAATACTGTTTTATGAGTAATTAAACCAGATGTTAATTATTTTCCTTCAGCTGCTTAGCTTGGTTCTGGTGGATCTTTTCTCTTCAAAGGAATCTAATGGCTTTGTACATATTCGGCATCTATGAAATTACTTGTAGCTCCACAGTCAATGAAAGCCCTCACAGAATACTCTTTATCAAGAGGCCCCCTATGGTGATTCAAAATGAGTCTCACAATAAAGGGCATATAAGTTATGCAGAACAATGCCCATCAATATATTCCCTATTTTTGATGTTCTTTGGCATTTCCAGGGTCCTTTCTCCCAACTCTGCTTGGTAAAAGACGAATGGGAAGATAGTTTTCCTCACAATAATAACATGAATTAAAGTGTCTTAATTTTTCCCTTTATTTAGCAGCTACAAATCCTCCCTGAAGTCTTCTACCTGCAAAGGTAGGCCATGAGCAGGCTCAGTAAAGGATATTTTAGTTGGCGATAACTCTGAAGATGATGCCATTCCAAGCATTGTTTTACCCTCTATTTTCTATCAATTTCTGATCTATCTGTAAGAGTAATTGGATTATGGATTTCAAAGTGTGCGAGGTGGAATTACTTGGGCTAGGGAATCTCTTAATTCATCTCAGAGCCCCTTACAAAATAAGGTCAATTGGACATCTTTTGACCATTGTATTTCTGCTACCAGTGATTTAAAATTGACAGTATATGTAGTTAGTACCTGGCGAGGGCCAATAAGTTTGCAACAAGCAATCTAATTGGGCCTCGCCGGGTACTTACCAGCCCAACAAGGCACTGTTCACTCTGGTCACCGCCATGTCCCTCGATGTTCTGGCCACTATGGAACAGGAGAAAGGACTACGCATAGTCCCTTCTCGCTTTCAATGGCGCCATCTTCTTTGTTTTCTTTTGTTTCCCTTTTTTTAATGGCCACCATGGAAAGGGAGAAGGGACTATTTATAGTCCCATCTCCCTTTCCATGGCGGCCTTCTTGTTTGTTTACTTTTTTAGATGGCTCCCATGAAAAGGGAGAAAGGACTGTGTATCCTGTTCCATTATGGCCACTTTTTTTTTCATTTGCGAAACGCCACAGCTTTTTACAACAGACAAAATACACCATTAGTACCCCGGTCTGGGGGGCATTACTGCTTCAGGTAATTCCCTGGGACTGAAATGGTATTGCTCCCCAACTTGGGGCTTATTGCTTAATTAAACTCATCTGTCTGATTTAAATCACTGAGTTCTTTGTGAATGTAGTGGGTTAAATGTTCAAACTTCGGACTGAATGTTAACATAAAGTTGTCATAGTATTCTAAAAGCAGTTCATTATTTGGAATTGATGGAGAAGGCCAAGACAAAGTGTTGGCTGATTCATTAATACAGAAGCCAATTTACTTTTAATGTGGCATAATACTTTGGTTTATCATAAAGTGCCACATACATTGAGTATGAAATGTTTGGTATCTCATGGGCATTGTGGGAGTATATGGAGGTCATTACAACCTTGGTGCTAAGTGCACCAACTTTACCACCATGGTGTAAACTATGTTTACACCATGGTGGATGGCGGATTTACCGCCCCATTCCAAGATGAGTGGGGCGGTAAATCCCCATTTCCCATTTTCCCTTCCCCATTGCCATTTTTGCCCCATAGGGCATAATGGGAGTGGGGAAGGCGCTAATTACGCCGCCGTAAATTACGGCAGCGTAATTAGCACCATGGCGGGTTAGCGCCATGGACTTTAACGCCTGCCAAAAGCAGGCGTTAAAGTGGGAATCCGGCGTTAAGGGTTAACGCCATCGTTAACCCTTAACGCCGGGGTTGTAATGACCTCCTATGTATTTATTTATTCATACAGCCCACAAAACCCTGAGGTATCTTGGCGCTTATACTAAATAGATTGGTTGCAGTGCTTCAGGTTACAGAAGGAAGCACAGGAGGTGATTAAATCATAGAGAAACGTACAGAGGTTATTACATCACATGCAAAGTATAGAAAAGCATACAGAGTGATTACATTCATGGAGCTTAACCCCATGTTGCAGGGCAGCTGTGGCACAGAAGTGCAGAGTCAAACAAGTGGACATAATCAGGCTTACAACAGGGGGACAGCAATTCGCCTTAGAGCGCCCTGGTAGCAGACCGGGAGCAGACAGGGGCCTTTGTTGTGGGCCTTAGGTAGTGGTAGCCGACTCCCAAGTTGCTCCGAATGGGTTAAGGGCCAAATGCAACCAATGGGAAGGGGGGAGCCGAGGCAGGCTGAAGCAACAAGGCAGGAAGAATTGGTGCAGGGATGTTTGGAAGGCCAAGCAAACAATAAAGGCAGGGCTGCAGGATGCCTTCAGAGTGCCAGAAAGGCAGAGAAACACATAAATAGCACAAAATGCTGCACCTCTGGTACTTGCACATATGAGTTGAAGAGGGCAGAGAGTAGAAGCATGTTTGTCATGTTGAAAAGGTGAGCTGTCTTCTACTTCCGTTGTGAGCATGCTACATATAATTCTTTCCTCCAGCACCACCTGTTCCTCATTCTATGCCCCCAGATCTTAAATTGCAGGTACAATCTCCATGCAGCCTGTATTTTCTTACATGGGTTTGCTGTACTTGTATCTTTACTGTGTCTGATACCATCTGGGAACATGTTCTTTACTTCACACTGACACACATGTCCATGTCCACTTCGAGTTGATACATTTGGTACTGCTAGCACTAAACCAGTAAACCCTGCTCAAAATAATTTGCCGTTCTTTGTTTAAATTGTTTTTCATGCCAATCCCTCACTGCCCAACCTTTCACTTGCTTCCATCCCCGATCCACACTCTCCTGATAGGCTAGTAGATTAGATCGCATGACCCAAACCTCTCCACAGAAATCTAAACTCACCATGGCTGCCTTTCCATTGCAGCTGCTGTAGTGCAGAGAACAAGTGTGACACCTGTTTGACTATTTGTCATATAAACCCTGCCCTGTCCTGCCATCCTCACAGGCATAGAACTAGACTGGTCCATTACCAGCTAAGAGATACTGCCTTACAGTAATCTGCACCAGTGTTTCCTACTGTAAATTCTGCTGCACTGTGAGTTAACCCTGTGGTATTTCACAGCAATTCCAGCCTTTGTTGTCTGTGTTCCACCATTAATTTGTGTAATTTAATTCCCTGGTGTTTCAAAGTAAACTTTACCACTTGTGTCCCTTTGTGTTTTGTGATATACTGCATTTTTTCTCCATGGTGTCTGACAGCAAATCTTTCCCCTTTTGTAAAATCATCATTTTTGCTATATTGAATTTTTGCTCCATGGCTTCCTACAGCAATTCTTCCCAGTGGGGCCTCTCAGCAATGTGTGATATACTGTGATTATGCTCCCTGCTGTCCCCCCATAATTTGTGCTAAACTGTTTTTCTCCTGCTGTGTCCCACAGAATTTCTTCTCCTCAGTGTCCCACTAGCATATGTGTTATATTTTCGTTTGAAAGTGAGCTGAAAAGAAGATTCAGAGATGTGTAAGAAAGTATCAAAAATATTTATTTAGAATCATCCAAATATTGTGTATGAAAAAAATCCTGAATCAATCAAAAAGATCTACAATCTGATGCAGCAAAAATCACAATTATTAAAACACATGAACAATGACAACAACAAAACATTCTTCACATCCAACAATCAGAACTCATCTAAAAAATCTAACCTAACTCAATCATCCAATACCATCCAATACCAACTCACCAATCATATTGATAGAAAACAGTGAATAAAATTTCATCTCATTGCATTTCAACACCAATACAATACAATATTCAGCATCATGTGTGTGTTTTCTTGTTCTATCTTGGACTGGATCTTAGTAGTTGTTAAAATAGGACCCAAACATGTGTTACAAGAACGCGTAGAAACCTATGTAGACAATGGAAGTTACATCAACCACGATACACTCAGTGGAATCCAAGATGGCGGCTCCTTGATAACATTTCTATCAACTAACAATGCAGGTCTAGTCTTTTTCTTCCACTAGGTCCTTCTTCTCTTTCTACCGTTTGTTCGTACTTATTCCCCGGGAACTTACAGGTAACTGTGTTGCTACTCTGCTCTTCAGCTTTCTCCCTTGTAGCTGCTCGCTCGTAAAACTTGCCTCCCGCCAGTTTTTCTCCTCTGGAGTCCTCCCCCGCTGCCTCCTCCTTTCTTTTTCCTTTTCTTGGGCTTAACCGCCTTTGGTTTCTTCCTCTCCGCCTCCGGCTTCCCCGCTCGGGGTCAGTCGCTCGTTAGCCGTTTCTCGGCACTTTCCTTGGCTTCCTTTATTTTCTTCTACCCTCTTTATCCGCATCCGCGGCTTTATTTATTTTCTGCCGTTCGCGGATTCATCTTGTGCTTACCTTCTCTGCCGTCCTCGGCCTTTCTTTACTTCCGGCTTCGGTCTTCCTTAGCCGGCAGCTTCTGTTACTTGCAGCCGCTCGCGGCTTTTGCTACGCTTACATTTCACCCTTCCTAGCCTTTATTTACCTCTCCTCTTTTTCCTGGTCCTGGCGGTCCTCCGCTCTTTTTCTCCTTCTTCTCCTCTCTCCTTACCCCTTGGTACTACCTTTAACGTTCTGCTGCTATTATAGATCCTCTTCCCCTATTGCTTCTATCGGGGAATTCTCCGTCGTTCTACCTGCCACTACGAACCGGGAGTTCCATCCTCCTCAAGACCTGCAGGATATGGGTTTTCTTCCCCAAGAGGGTTTCCCAGGGGGCGGCCCCCTGGGGAGCACAGAGCACAGATTGTCTGGCCTCTGAACCTCTGGGGGGACGCCTCTTACCTCTTCACATCTGTCAGAACCCGAAGAGCCGTGAGTACCCCGTCGGATTACAGAGGTTGTAAGAACATGACTGTAACAAGACCGACCGTTTTCGACATGTAGGTGTAGTTTCACCACGTCTTCATCAAGGGACAAAGGACATTTTCTAAGACAAAAATATGTATTCATACCAATCATATGTGTTCCAGCAATTACCAAGCCTGCATATACCATATAACAAGACTATCCCAATCAAGATATGTGGGTGGCAAAAAATATTATGCAACAATCACCACATGCAGGGAAAAACCACAAACTGCGGTTCCTGAGGGCTTTCAGCCTACCAGCGCTTTGAGATCATACCATTGATACATAAGGCGCTATATAAATGCCAAGTAACATAACATAACATAACATAACATAACATGTGAATGGTTGTCAGCAATCTCAATGTCAATATCCCTGCTTCCCTCTTCCACCTCCTCACCTGTTGATTCGAAGTCTTCTTCAATAGATCTAAGAGTTTGATGCGCTCTGTAGTCCTTTTCTTTTTTCTTTGTTGCGGATATCTCCCACGAGAAGATGCCACAGTGAGAACGATAGAAATGCCCTGACCGTGACCCCCTCCGGGAGAGACCGGAAAGGGGAAAAAAGCCAAGTGTGGCAAAAACCCCAGGAATTCACAACGGTAGGTGGGAATCCTGATGGAGGTTGTAGTAGTTGAACTCAGCGGAAATCAACAAATCTCAGAAATAGAAAGCGAGGAAGGAATAAACAGGAAATAGGAAGTGTAGGAAATGCAATTGCTCCTACTACAGAAAAAACTGAAAAAAACTGCAAGCAAACAAGATGGTTAATAAACCAAAGAATAAGAAGAAAATAGAGAGAGAAAGGTCCCGGGAAATGGAACCCGAAAGGACGAGGAGGAGTAGAGAGAGGAAAGCTCAGCGGAGCCAGAATACAGCGTATAGCAAAACGCGGCAGCAAAAGAAAGCACAGCTGACCGGAAAGGGTTGCAACGCACAGAAGGATGATAGGGTGTGGCTTAAATAACCCCACGTACGCATAAACGGAAAAGACTAGACCGTTAAGTGGACATGACATGAAAGACGTGACAGGAATTAGGAAGTGCGTAATCGGAATTGGGGCCACAGACGCCAGGTAGGAATGCGTCGTATGACAATGGTGCCCCACTAACTCTAGTGCCATCACCAATCGTGACTTCAGTGAGCCAGTATTCCCAGGGGATGGTAGACATTCCAACACTAAACCATGAGGCCAGGAGCGCCGAGAGTAATGTTAGGAAAGATTTCATATTTGAATGTAATTTTCCCTCCATGTGTCAACCCCCACACTTTTTTGCTGCTGTTTTACACACTGATCTAACCTTTGCCAGAGAAGCGCAGCCCTCAGCTGCACTCCTCTGGGCTTTCGCTCACTTCTAATTGGGAAACTGACACACCTTTAAAACAGTCAGTACTGGGAGACTTTGTTTCCCTTAGTCCTTTCCTCATGTTGCAGCTTTTGTGCAACATGTTACAAGTGTGCAATGTAACTTGCTTTACCACACCCTTGGGTCTCTAGTCATTCCAAAGGCCCTAGAAACTCTCGCTGGACATTTTCTGAACTGTGTAGATGTGTCATGGACAGGACTGGTGGCAGCTATCGTTTTCCTGTATTTTTTAACCCGTTCTTGCCATGTAAAATGCGCTTACTGCACAAATAGGTGGCCTGGCTCCAAAATGGCCATGCCACGAGGTTCTTTGTCCTGTCCTTTGGCCATCTTGCCCCGTCACCTTCACCTTCCCCTGGTCGAGCTGACCCGGGTCAGTCCTTATTTGGTCATGCACTTTCTCGCGAAACCCAATGCTTTTGCGGGCTTCTGCATGCCTTGTGTGTGTCCCTCCAGGATGTGGGCTGGGATGTCTGTTCCCAATACACATCCTGGGTGCCAGAGAGTGAGTGTTTGTGAGCAGATCTCCCATTGGGTCCTCTCCATTTTGGCACGAAGGCAACTTTGGATAAGAGGAGGCTGAAAACACCACTACCATGTCGATCTCCTGAGTTCATACGAACAAGTATCCTGCAACAAGAAGCCGAGTCGAGGAACTGCTGGTGACCCGCTGGAAGGTTTGGCACCCTGAGCCCGCTGTCGTCCGGCGAGACCCCTCTGCATCTGATCGTCCTAGACGATCTGCGAAGATGCTTCGACCCATTGGAATAGTGGGACCAACTATTCTCGCCACCTTCATCAAACCCTACAAGTAAGCCTCTTCGGAAGTGTCCCTGGGCCAACCAGTGGGCTGACCAGTTTACGCGGGACGTTTGCTCTGTTACCGCCGCAGTTTCGAGAAAGCCCTCGAAACTTGGTATACTGCTTGCTCTGTGTGCCCCGCACCCTCACATCGAATTTCGTACACTTGGCATTCCCAGGTCTGAAGTGAGATGAGTGCGCCCGGACCGGAGTAAACACAGTTACTGTGTTGCCCTGCTGTGGCAATGACCTGTGCAAGTTCGCTGCACTTGTGACCCCCTTGACCCCCTTTGAGCCTGAAGCCTGCTGCAGTGGAATTGGGCTGATTCCTCCACCCGGAGCAGAGAAATCACCTCTGTCCCGTTTGGGAATCCCTGCTGTACCGCAGAAACTACACAGTGTTGAGACGTCCATTCGAACCTGCCAGCGAAGTGGACTGTACTGGCGAAGTTTGATCTGCCTGCATCGGGGCCTGGTGAGTAGTCCATACCCCAACCATGGACCCTAGAGCAGGAGCCCATTTTTACGCACAAAGTGGCCCCCGAGGGCCCCTTTCCTTCCCACAGCTATTGCGAAATTGCGACTCCATCCCGCACTCTCAACCTGCCTCTGCCCCCAAGTGGAGGTCCTGCTTGAATAGTGGGGACTTGTTCTTCATCAACCTTATCCACCTTCCTGAGCTGCTAGTGACCCTTGAAGAGACCCTATTTTGTCCATTGGCACAAGCGCGTGCATGTACTATTGAGCATAAGGCTCCTCTCTTTGTAGGGCTTGGACTGCCTCTTAGTTAGGTGTATTCTTGATGTGGAACTGGGTCTAAAGATATCTTGCACTGCCTGTATTCCTCCACATCTAGGTGGTCTACATATTTTGTGCTTTGTAATCCATTAGACCCCTCTGGTCTTGTATATATATTGTGTTGATTGTGATGTATTGGTTTACTTTAGTGATTCTTTGCTATGGTCTATGTTACAAAGGCCTTGTAATAAATGTGTCTATATTTTTAATATAACACCTGTATGGAGTAATTTGTAAGTGTCCTTGCTTTGTGTGCTCATTGAGGTCTTTCAGTCACCCTCACCCCTCTTGAGACTTAGTCTTGACCGCCTGCCATAGCTACCCTGATTGGTCTGGCTTTTCCAGAGGTTACCCTGTTCCAAGAAACTAGGTTAGCCTTCTGAACCTCTGCCCCTCCAAAAATCTTAACAAGTAATAGAAAGTCTAACTGGTGTCCTAAGCAAAATCTTCATCAGGTTTCATATCTAATAAATATGACTTCAAAAACAATAAGTCTAGATTCCTGCTGCAGCAGTGACCTTTGAATTCTGCACAGCTCATATTGACTAGGCCGTATTCTGACTCACCTGCTCCTGGAGATCGAGGGTGGAAAAATGTATTTAGACTAGGCATATACATTTCACATACACATTTTCCACTACAAGAATTTCATTCTTGGACTTATCCATTTTCAATGATGCAGGCAATCTCCAGGTTTGCTCAGGAAGGCCACCGAAAGGAATACCACCCTACATTTTGAACATCAATGCGAACGGACGGAACAAGATACTTTTCAGGTGGGATTCAACCCAAGAATCTTGCCAATTTACAACCAAAAGACCTAAGTTCTGAGCAAATGTGAATAGAGGAACTCATGAAATGTGTGACAATGTTACAATTATTGCCCTGATTTGAAGAAGGCACATGACGTGCCGAAACACGTGTTATCACAAAGGGCACTCCTACGGAAGTTGAATGACATAATCAATAAAACCATACAAGGTTTTGAATATACCTGTGGCGCAGTTAGTTTGTGAAAGCTAATTTTCTTATCATTTTTGTTACATTGTGATTTTTCATCATGGTTTCCCTGAGTAACTCTACCCGTCAGAGTCACTCTGAAATGTGTGCTATACTGCGATCATACTTTATCCGAGCATAATTTCTAGTCAAGTTGATACAACTGTCACTATAGTCAAGATGCTGAGTTTTCTTTGGGTGGCATCTCCCACCATTCAGACCTGTAGTGCATGGGCTTCTTTCAGGTCTTGCCACAGATGGGTTACATTTCCTCAAATCTCACGGGTACGATAGCGCCACTTTAAAAGAAACATATGTGTTCTGGGAAGTGGGTGATCATTGCCAGAGAGCGATCATGATCTATCACGCTGCTAATTATGACATGGCATATGCACAGGTTTTTTCAATGAGCAATGCATTGGAGTAAACCAATACGATCTGTGCTTGGAGAATGTATAATATCAGGATTCTCCACATCTTTCACTGTGAAAGATTTTATAAATTCAGCCGAAGAGGTAGCTAATGCTTCAACCTTGAGTCAGAGAGGGGAGGTGCATTGTTCTTTTGTATTATGTACTGTAGAGAAAAGAGATACACATGGTAATGATAAAGAAGAATGTGTGGGTCATTGATTGCATATCATCATGCACCTTACGGTGTCAGGTGTAGGAAAAGGGCTAAAGAAAGAATGTACAGAATAAGTGAAAAGTTCTTATTTGTGTTGGAAGATCATCTCTGGAGCTGAGAAGACTGGACACTCAAACTATGTTGGATTAACTCGACATGGTTCCTCGCAGTGCAGCATTTGAAGGGAGTGGTATTGCTCCTGGGTTATTTTTTATCAGTCCTCATTTTGTTGTGCTTTGGACTCGTATGCCACTGTTGCTGTTGTGTTTTGGATTACTTACATTTTGGAATATTGAATAAATGTGTTTCTGATCTAAGGCCACTGAAAAGTTAAAGCAGGCTTTCTATGGAATAGCTAACTTCTCATTGGTGCAATCCACTATACAAATATATTCCAGGCACTCCTAACGGAAAAGCAATTTCATTAAAGGTTCAAATGGTGTGTGATGAATCCTTACTGTTGAGTCATTTTTATGTAGACCTTTCAGGATCTGCCCACAATGCAGTCAAAACACACTGCCATAACATTGCTAAAGGTATGAATGTGTATCCTCAAGAGGAAGGAGTGCTCTAGATGATTGCTTGGTTAGTGTTTTGGGGAAATATCTAATTGACCATGGCACTTAACCATGGTGGCATATATTTAATGTTTGACACTCTGTTTACTGTGTATAAACACTTATCATCGTGTAACCTGTTGTATACAGTTGATAGCATTTATCCTTTGCTTCTAGCTCTAATGATGTTCTCATGTAGTAGGTTGGAATACATAATGCATAATGGTTCACACATGAACGCATGCACACCATCAAAAGTACATTTGGACTATTTAAACATATAGGGCCTCATTAGTAGGTGGGCAGTATGGGGTTGACGGTGCCGGTAAAGGTGCCGGTGCCGTTAACCCCATACCGCCCTATTACGAAGTCCGCTCGCGGGACCCTTTCTGGACGTCTGGTTTTACAGTGGGTCCCGCGAGCAGCCCACCATGCTAACAACGGCCCGTCATTCACGGGCCCATTGTTAGCATGCTCCCCATTTCCATTGAGCCCTATGGGAGCTCAAATAGGAATGGGATGGTCCTGGTCCGGGTTCCCTGAATGGTGAAATGCCGGGCCCTCCAAGGTCGGAATGGCCCGCTATTTCCCCATTCAGGGACCACAGACCCAGACCCAGACCCGGACCCGAGTTTAGAGGCAGCCATGCCCTTATTAAGGGTATGGCTGCCTCCAAACTCGCAATGAGGCCCATATTCTGTAGCATGCATAAAAATGATGGAGGCTTTATTTATTGTGTAAAAACCTGTTGTACTGCTCTGTATACAACACAATACCGCAATGCCAGAAAGGGAAGTTGATGGAAATGTCTATTAAAGACCCTGAAACTGTTGAAGCACTTCCTTACCAAGGAACAACATATTTGTTTATTGTGCATTTGAAAGGTGCCTATACAATAATACATTGGCCCTCATTCCGACCCTGGCGGATTTTTTCCGCCATCGACGGACTTTCCGGCCATGGCGCAAAGTCCCTTTACGCCATGGCGGATGGCGGACTTACCGCCCCATTCCGAGGTCGGCGGGGCGGTAAGTCCCCAATCCCCATTTACCCTTCCCCATTCCCATTTTTGCCCCATAGGGTATAATGGGAGTGGGGAAGGAGTTAATTACGCCGCCGTAAAGTACGGCGGCGTAATTAACAACGAGGTCCCTTAGCGCCATGGATTTCTCCGCCCGCAAAAAGCGGGCGGAGAAATGACCATGGCGCTCCGGGAACTCGTAGTTGGCGGTAAGGGGTCGGCGCAGCTAACGCTGGCGCTAACCCCTTAGCGCCAGGGTCCTAATGAGGGCCATTGTGTTTCAAAGCACGTATACATTCATAGACTCCTCCAAAATGTAAATGATATATATTTCCTATTAACACTATTCGATTCCAATCTGTAAATAAGCCTGGGACAAATTATGAATCTGAATCCTGAATCTCTCAAATTCTCACTTCATTCGGATCCAAGGCACTTCCCAAAATATTAGGAGATTGGAGTAGGCAAGTTTGGTAGGCATATTCACCTGGCTATATTCATCGGTAGCAGGAGCTGCACAACAGTCACTGGAAAACTTTCAGAGTGGGAGGTGGTGCTGTGGACTGATGCCTGTTGCTGTTTTAGAGCTGGTACATTTCACTTTCCTTTCTAGTTTGGACAATGTAAACTTTAGAACAAAATATCATTGCATGCTGTGCATTTGATATTACAGGAGAGCACTTGGGTAGGGTGATATTTTGTCAAACATCACTAAAAAGGAATCTGCATTTCACAAAAAGCAGACTAGCCTTTGATGAGAGATTTCACATTCTCTGACAGGAAACTCAACAATGTACTTTGCATACATGTACTGGGGCTGCTTGATTGAACACATGCTCACATAAAAACAGTTGAATTGAATTTATTAGACACTAGATTGGGAAACGGAGACACTATACTGGGAAACAGAAAAACATGTAGAGGTGCATTAAACATTGTTGTGATTTCTCTTGATAGGTATTAGTGGCAAATTGATTAGCTGCTGAATTTAGTTGAGCGATTTCACTTGTTCTGCCAGTTACCTCAACAATTTCCAACATTGGGGAACAGAACAAAATGTGTGGGTGCTGGATTCTAAAAGGAGATGGTGCACAATTAATGACAGGTTGGTGGGCTAAATACCATCTGCTTGAGCACACCGTGAGCAGTAGGCCATGAAAGTAATGTGCGCTCGGAATGCTTGATTAATTAATTGCTGATGGCAGTGGTGGTGGTGTAAGTGGGGCATCAAAGGCAGGAGGCATACATCACTTCCTCCGTTTGCAGAACGAGCTGCCAGTGTCCCTGGTGTCTGAGGCAAAAGGCAATAACCAATAAGATGTCCTCAGAGCCAAAGACCAAATGTGAGAGGAACTGCCAAAACTGTAGCTGCTGCAATTGGTGATGCATGAATGTTGGGTAGTCAAATATTGCAACATGTCACAGATGGCACAAGATTTACTCCATGCCTGATGGGTGGTTAAATGGATTATATGTAATTATTAATTGCCGTATAGCCATCCCTCTTTCTGTCATCTGAAAGCACCTCCTCCAAAACCCACACGCCCATGGCCCCAGGTTAGTACATTGCAAATGCTTCACCCTCAGGACACTAATGTGGTAAATTAGGTACAATGTCCACCTACAGGCACATGGCTTTATCCAACTAACCTCCTTCTTGGACATCCTTATTGCCCAAAATAAATCCAGTTATTAGTGTCCTAAAGGGCTACGGATTGTGGGTTGCAGACAGCCTGCTTGATTCAATCTTTTGTCAGCTGTGTCCTCTGTCTCTCTCTCTCTCTCTCTCTCTCTCTCTCTCTCTCTCTCTCTCTCTCTCTCTCTCTCTCTCAATCTCTCACACTCTCCCTCTCCCACACACTAATCTCCTTCCTCTTACTCCACCCACCTCTACTGTTATCTCCTCTCTCTTTTGCCCCTCTGATGTCTCTCACTCATCTAGTGCTTGACTCCACCCTTCGATGTTCACTCTTCCCTCCTACTTAATACTACTCCTACCTCTGCACTCTGACTCCTCCGTCACTCTACAACTCCCTCTTCCACTCTACTACCCCCTCATTCACACTAAATCTCCCTCATTGACACTACAACTCATACTACACACTGTAACTCCCTACTCCATATTACAACTACTCAGACTCTGTCCACCTGCTAATCAATCACGCTCACCCAGCTTCACTACTTCACAGTCACTCCTTACACTTTCTCACCTGACACCACTCGTCACACTATCACGCAAACTCACATTGTAGCCCCACTTGCACTCACTAACAAATATCTCAACTTCTTCAGAAATTGTCTCCACACTCCTCTGCTCCTTCCTTCGCCCTGCTGGTCTTTTGGTTTGCCACCATCATCTCCTCTAACCTCACCTGAAAAACCCAAAACACCCTGCTGTTTGTCCTTCCTTTTATAAGTCCTCTTCTCTCATTAATTTACTCTCATTGTCCAATCGACCTGTGCATTTCCCTTTCAAGGTTGTTACAATCAGAAAATGTCAAATAGTATGATAAGTCCCATTGAGTTTCTGCTTAAAAGGTCGTCGCAGTGTATCAATGGCAGCTCTGAAAGCAAATTCACCAAGCTGGTGTTAGGGCACGTTTGTCCATGCTCCCCCAAGGTAAGTATACTTTGTACCATTGATTGTATTTTAAGGGCTGCTCACTGGTGGTTTAGGCAACCATCGCCGGCTGCATCTCTCACTGCCAATACCGGGATTACTGGGTGTTCACTCTCTCTGATGTTTAGGCACAGTGATGTCGGTTCCCTCTCTCTATGCTGCATCTCCAGCGGAGGAGCATAACCCATGAGGGATACTGAAGGTTCATGTGTGCTGGGGTGAGTGCACATCTCAACTGCTTTACTATAAGTGGTGTGGCACCCTGGATAGCTGTTCACTCTCTGCCACTGTTTCTCTGGCTGAAATGAGGTTCATGGTCTCTATAACAAATAGAAACACACTGGCTAGCATTTTTCTTAGGAGGCATGATGTGAGTAAATAAGTACTGAAAATGACATGCTGCAAATGTCCTGACAAGGGGAAGAACTGGCTCTGGATTACTCCCTTGTAGGCTTTCCACCCCTGGTTGAGAGCGGTCTAATCCCTTCTTGACAAAGCCAGTCAACCTCCGGCTCTGCGTGGCAATGTTGTCCATGGCACTGCCCTCTGGCACATTGATCATGTCCCCTATTTTCCCTGGAATGGCACCTGAGATTGACATGGCCCTTCTATAGGAAGGTACCAACCTGTCACTGCATCAGCAGGATCAGCTCAACCATGGTAGAAATATGCACTTCGGACATTGACATCAAAATTACCCCATGTCCTCCTGGGAGGGCCCTGCTGCGGTCTCATCTTCATCACTGGTGTGGGGTTGTGGTGGGTGGAACTTGGCATTTACATCCCAGCACAAATGCTGCTAGTGGTTAAGTATAGTCATGGAACCCACTGAATGGGTATCAGCGATCCTCCCCATACTAACATTCTTTGACCCAGGGCACAAGGTGCACTCCATAGATTCTTCCTCTGATGCTGAAACTGCATAAGGTACCTTAATGTTTTCCCAGGCTCAAGCAGACGTTGGTGCAGGGGTAGCTGTCACCCTGCTCTCCTTGTACTTTCGGAGGAATGGCATGCCTCCACTTGACCTCTGAATTACTATCTCTCCACCTGACACCTGCGCTATAGGCTCTCCTCCACCTGACCCATGCACTACCTGCTTTTCCTGATCCTGTGGTACTGTCTTTGTCACTGGCTCAGGCTCATCACACACCATTGTGTCAGTGTCTCCACAATTCCCTCCATTACCCTCTTAAACCCTAATTTCACCTGCATCACACCAATTACTTCTACAGCAGCAACATCTGCTTGAGTAGGAAGATTGTTTGTGTACCTCTCCCCAAAAAAAGCTCATAAACTCTGTGCCTCCCCATTCCCAGCATAAAAGAGGTTCTCCTAAACAAATCAGAAATAAGAAATGAAAAGATTAGGATTTCTCAACTAAAATATCAAAGACTTACGAAAACTGGATTTACAAATATGTTTCACCAACTTAAGTAAAAACGTTTTCAAATTTAAATCACAACAAAAAAGAAAATGATTCTCTAACAAACAAAAGAAATTGCTTCTCAGATTAACTGCCTGAGTGTCCGGCACGGAGAATAAAAAAAGAAACTAAGCTTTCCCCCTTGAAACAGATGATTTTCAAACCACAAATTACATACAAAGGTCTGCATTACAAGTTGGATGGTATATGATAAAAGTCTATCAGAATAACCGCCAGTTTCACCACATCACCATATCAGGGGCAAACTCTAATTCCACCAACAAAATTAGCACCAGCCAAATTAAAGTGTTAAGAATTACTGCCAAGATGCAAAACGGTATTCCCAACACATCACAAGTTGAAATACTCCTAAAATACTGTCAAAAATGGGAGTTAATTCACCCAAAACACATTGCAGTTTCTTGCACCTATAAGGTGGAGGTAAATGCATATAGGTAATGGGAATCAAGTCACAGGTGCACCCAATCCACTCAGAAAGAGTACATAAGACACAAACCGGAGCCAAACACACATTACAACACCATGCTGCTACTAGCAGTCGTAAAATCGCACATGCAGCACATCAAGCTCACCATTGAGCTGCAGATACATGAACAGCAACATAGGACTTATGGCACAGAGAGGAGGACGAGGCGAAATGCGAGGCGTGAACCCATTACCTAGGTAAGGGCCACACCATGGGAATTAACTGATATCCAACACATTACCCTGTACCGGCTGAACAGAGGTACAGTCCATAGTCTAAGACAACATTAAGAGCAGGATAAATATCGGGACTGCACACCCTCCACTCCTGAATCTCTTGTCATTGCTACATTTTCTACCCAGTGGCAACTATTAGCATAAGGTGAACATGCTGCATGGTATGTCCCAGCCCACTTTTTCAGTTTTGCTTGGGCAGGTGCTGGAGGCATTTCTATGCCTTGCATCCTGCCACACTTGCAAAGATAAATGCCACAAAGGCTTGTTTCAATACAGCAGTGTACATGCCAAATGTAATTGCTGTGCTGGACTGCACCCAAGTGGTATTGGTTGCCCCCAGGCATCTGAAAAGGCATACTGGAACAGGAAGCTGTTCCACATCATTAATGTGCAGGTTACATGCAATGCTGACCTGACGATAGCACACTGCTGTGGCTGTTTTCCAGGATCCACCCAAGACAACATGGTCTTGCATAACAGCACCCTGCCAGCATACGTGGAGAGCCACAGAGGACAACAGACATGGATGCTTGCTGCACACAAATGTCATCACACAATAGAATGTTGCAACACAAGTACAATGCAACGTGAAGGGGGCATTACTACTACTAATAAATGCATACCCTGTCAAGTCCCCATACATGCAAGAGCTGCCCTTTCACAGTTCACAAGACACATCAACACACAGGACTAGGCCTAGCAGAGCTATGTAGTAGTATAACCGCAATGCATAATGGCCCAATAGGTAACTCCTGCACAATCTGATGACTACAGGAACTACACAGCCAATGCAACACTTCAAAACTGCACAATGACAATACAACACTGCCGGACACTGATGGCATGTACATTACAAACCATATATTTGAATCCATTGTTGCAGGAATGCACAAACCAAAAACATGCAGAGAACCACAAATTACCCAGCGGGGCACTTCTTAACACCACAATACACCACAGACCCAACACAGGTGACATGCATATTTGACATCCTATCACAGGCCACGTCTGGCACAACTTGCTTTGAGCTTTGTGCACAGTTTATCTCTAAGTGACAATCCACATGGTCCCCCATAATATATCACAAACCATTGAATTACTGGGAATGAAAACCTTGTAGTACAAAAGCAACATCAACTGCATCAAGAGAGTATCCTTCAACAAGACATCTAACATGCTTTGCGTCCTCAATGCACTGTGACTGACATCTGTGTCCTATGCTCTTGCATAGTTAACCCCAGGTGCCATGGCTGATGACAACTGTGTGCAATCCATATACGTCACAGGAGGTGGCCTACAGTGAGGCACACTTCTGGACCAGACTCTGCATTAAGCAGACCTATTGCATTCTGAAGGAATGGGCACTGATGTACAGGCCAGGTAAGGTTGGCGACAAATGTGTTGCTTGTGCTAAGCTGCACAATATGTGCCTCAAGTGAAATTGTTCCCCTGCCCCCTGATCTGGACATGTCTCTCCCAGCAGACAATGATGCACATTCAGCATGTGGCAGCCAGAGATAGATGTCTGGTGCAGCAACAACTAATTGAAAACGTTTTCTAGGCACATTACTTTTCACATGCTTCACACTTTCATATATATCCAGTAAAAAAATCATTGATGTCATCAATGACATTTGTGATGTCATCTTTGATGTCCTGGGTGTTAGTCTTAGCAGTGCACAGTGGTGGCACGAGTTATGTTGCTTAGCTTACCATAACTGCCGAATTTCAGGAGTTTTTCGGTTTTACATCTCTTTAACAATGTTTTTTTACTGAATATACATTTTCATAGTGTAAATTTGATAGATGTGCACGTACTAGGGTTCCCTTACTTTATATACAATTAACTTAGAGCATACCAAACAGCCTGCTAATGATTTTGATGTCCGTGGACGGTCACGGATGACATCAGCACTACCCAAACAAGCAGGGGGTATTTGAAATTGTTCTATCATACCATATAAACACTAAGCAAGTTGAAAAAGCAGCACATATACACATTATATATATTAATAAGTAAGCATTGGAACCTACATATTTAACACGTCAACCAGCCATTGAAATACGATATGTAATAAAATGGAGTATACCATAACAAAAAAGATATACCTCCAACATAATTATCTCACAGAAACTACAGAGCTAGAAGCAACAGTAGACCTACACAACACAACAAATACAACTTTCCAGAAACTAGTAGGTAAACTTCATTTTTGTATATATTGCTCTGCTTTGTATATGAGGTACAGTATCATTAATATATTTTTGTTTTTCACACAGAAATGTGCAGTACTTTGGAGTGGCTGGAACAACATTTTCCACATGAGGAAATGTCTGAAGAGACTGATAACAATGG
Source organism: Ambystoma mexicanum (assembly GCF_040938575.1). Classification (NCBI taxonomy): domain Eukaryota; kingdom Metazoa; phylum Chordata; class Amphibia; order Caudata; family Ambystomatidae; genus Ambystoma; species Ambystoma mexicanum. The sequence goes on along the minus strand of NC_090933.1, from coordinate 330,960,585 downwards.
TAGACACTTGTCAATACAAGGAAATTAATAATCATTACCTAATGTGTACTTAACATTTATATATGTTTATTTTTTACAGACCATACAAAGATTGAACATGTGACTCCAAAAGACACAATGCAAAAGTCTCTGGAATGCATTGAACAGAAAGTAGACATTCTTAAGGAAAATTTCAATAGTTTGAAACAGTAAGTTCGAGGACCACATCAAAGAAAAAATTAAGTACCATTGTCCCACCTGTATCTGTGCCACGTCTCCATGTCGCAGTGAACTATCCCCAAACCGTTAACAACAAAATAAAAGTTTTGATGAGATTTCCATCCCTTCATCCCCTCCCATCCATCCTCTCCAAACCCCTAATTCCCCTATGTTTGTATGAGTTTCTGCTTCCCCCTCTCTTTCATAATTTGTGCATATGTATATAAATAAAAAAATGTTATATTTCTTGTAATGAAAATCTTTGTATCTTATTTTTTTTATATAAAAGCAGTTAAAACGACGGCAAACAGCGAGCCTGTCCGGCCTGTCCATAATTAATAAAATGTGGATGTCCTAAGGACACTACACCTCTCCGTACCATTCGCTACCAAGATGGAACTGTTCTTAGAACACACCAGCTGTCCGGGATGTCCGTAAATCAACAAAATGGAAGTGTCCTAAGGACACTATACCTGTACGTACCATTCGCGTCTAAGATGGAACTGTCCGTAGAAAAGACGCAGTGTCCGGGATGTCCATATACAAACAAAATGGAGGTGTCCTAAGGACACTATACCTGGCCGTACAGTCTGCAGTACATCTATTCACATGTGCACCATATCCATACGTCCTGCAAACATCGCGCCTGTCCGTAACAGTCCGTCTCACTTGTGTCGCACTTTTAATTAGTTTCAGGCCCCGAACACTGCCCGTAGAACACCCGCGTGCATGCGCACGACCGCTCCTGCGCATTTGCTGTCCTGCGGACACCCGTTCCCTTCGCGGACGTGTTCCAGACATCATCATGTGACCGCACCCACGCTGAGCGTGTGTCCTAATTTGTGGACTCTGTCCGGATGCCCAACATTTTAAAAGAACTTATTTAGACAATCCAAATTATTTTACAGTAAAAAAGTCACCATTTCACATGTCCTAGACAATTGCCCTGGCTTTCGACATATTTTTTGTAACTTTTTGAACGCTTTTGAGTGTTTGATATTTTCTCGAGGCGCACCCCTCCACCCCTATAAAAAGCCACACCCCAGAGCTGATCTTCATTGTGCTTCTGGCTATTGCAGATTGACTTTTGCTGCCTTTAGTGCTATAGCTGAGATTACCTCATCAACCCTAATGGCATCCATGGCTGCTGTTGCTACATCAGCCTCAGCACCACCCCTAAACCCTCCTCCACCACCACCACCTCCCCACGGGCCTGCAGAGGGGAACACGCATGAGGATGTAGAGAACGAGGATGAAGAGGATGAAGAGAATAAGGAGGTGGAACACCCTACTACCAGCACTCGCCAGGAGTCTTGGGTGTGGTGGTTGTTTACCGTTTATGGTAACGTACCAAAAGCATGTGCAGACAAAGTCACCTGTAACCAGTGCAAATTAGTGCTGAGTTGTGGGAGACATGGTTCATACAGCTTTGGAACAACATCCATGAAGCGACACCTAACTTCGTTCCACGGTGCAGACATTCGCAAGGTTATACCTTGTGACGAAGGTAGTAGGTTGAGTTCCTCCACAGCATCCTCTGTTTCTGCTCCTCTCACCGCAAGAGACACTCCTGTGGGAGAGCGCATCCCTCCAGCTGCTTCACAGGCCATTCTCGATGCTATTGACCCTTACCTTTCGAGGGTCACAATATTGTGTATGTACTGTGACGCAGTACTCTGCAGAGTGGAGAGTTTCGACGTGCTTTCGAGACTACGGTCATGGGCCACCAAAAGACCTGCTACCTACCTAAATAAGGCCCACCCTACATCCCTACTTTGCCCTCCTCTCCTAGTGTGTTGTGTGTAAAAAACCAAAAAAATATAAAACACCAAAAATTCCCCCAAGGAAAGGCTCTTTTCAGAGCCGGCTTTCTCAGTTTAAAAATAGAACTTTCAAATAAACAGTGCAGGTCCCTGCGTGCTTTTTAAAAGTCAGCGGACAGTCTTAGTACAGAAAACATTTTGGGGCTCTGCCCTAGCAAAACCAATGCACTTTTCTGTGGGAGTAAGTGGTGACTCTGAACAGAGCCTTTTGGTCGTGTTTTTGTGTGTTTGAAAAACTTGGAATCATCAACATCTACTGCCAAATAGATGGCTATAATTCCCAAAAAGGTTGCAATGCATTTTGTACATTTTGTACATTTCTCAGAAAAATCTAATTGCCAGCATATGTAAAATAGACTCCATCTCTGTGAAAAATGAATGTGCTATGAAACATAATATTTTCATTGTGAAAAGAGGACATGCCAACATCTCTTAGAAAGTCACAAACAACCTTATTGATATTGCGCCCCGCTTTCTCCATTTGTGGACCAAATGAGGAAGAACGCAGCCACAATTGCGCAATACGAGAAAAAATTACTTGGGAATTTGGAAACATGTCCATGACCTTCTAAAGTCTTTCTTTCATTGCGAATTGCAAAGGAATTCCAGACACATGTCCTAAACTGTTCCCTTCACAATGAAGTATAATTATGTCAGTATGACGCTCTGTCTGTAAAATAGCACAGAGAGGTACCAGGTCCAGCCACTTCATTTCACGCACTCCATGCCAGTCCACTTCCACATGAGGGAATCCAAGATCTGCAGATACACCACAACGTTCTGCATGCACCTCCAACCAATGGATCCATGAGTCTCCTAAAATCCAGATAATGTGTTTTGGAAAACACATAGCAATAGCTATCTCTTCTTCTGTCAGGAAAAATACGTCCTCACTAAATCTCTCCTTACACAACACACCCACTAAACTTTACTGACCAATCCATAGCTTCGCTCATTCTCATTTATATGCTTCTCCACCCCAGAATGCCCATATGTAATATGCGCTGTCTGCAGACTACCGCCATGTCCGCGTACATGTACAAGATCTGAGTGTGGTGAATGTACATGTAAATAGTGTTCCCCATTTCCCCTTTAAGGTGGGCTCTGAAAAGAGCTGTTTTTTTTTTTGTTTTTTTGCAGATACCTGACAGACACCTGTTATTTTGTATTTTTTGGGGTTTTTTTCTTCTTACTTTACTCCTAAAGTCTTCACATAACCTGTTCCAAAGCAGCCCTTACATTCCAAAAGAACATGGAATTTCCCAAAAAAGATAGAGAAACACCATCTGCTTCAAAATAAGCAGCATTACTCGAAACAATATTCTCGTTGTTACAGAAAAACATACCAGCTCTTAGCATGAAAGCACACATCCCTCGATTGATTGCACAACTAGCAATGCTTTGATCAGGACAAAAAACAGAACTGTTGTCCCATTTTGCTCTAGGAAGTAATCCAGAAAAAATTACTTTCGCATTTGGAATGATGTTGATTACTGCTTGAACCAACTGTTCCAAATCTGCCAACAAAGTAGGGGAACTCACGTAGCCCAAATGGAAAGCACCACAGTGCAAAACTACCACATTGGGACTGTTCATCCTACGCATATCTCTACAAACTTGGAGAATTGCCTCTACATTGCAGAGAGTCAGAGCACTCCACACCACCTCCTCTCCTCTAACATTGAAATTGTTTGCCGCATGCCTGCATTGAGAATATTCCTGTAAACCATGGACAAACATAGCTCCGAGCACCAATACCCTGACTTTCTCCACCTCTGCCATCTTAGCTACACACACTCTCTTTGTAGACAAATCAACAATGTCAACATCTGATTGGCTGATCCCTACAGTCCCCTTTCCATGCTGGATTTGCTGGAAAACCCTGTATGTAGCACGCCCTACCCGCGGACAGCTGTGGTGTCCGCGCAGCACCTAACTCTTAGCCAGCTCTTCTACCCTTTCCACATCACTCTCGGTTCCATTCCCTCATTGGATACAGCTAAGCAGTCACACAACCATCCACCAATCACATCCAAGACCTCTACATCGAACTCCATCATCACAGTTCCGCACGTCAAATGTACTGTTGATCACTCTGAATACAAGTCTCATATCATTGGAAAGTACCTACTACAAAAACTACTGTACAAGTCTCGAAGATTTCTACTTGCAGCTCCATACATATCCACATGCATGATTACAAAGTACAGGTATGCATATTTTATTCAGAGTACATGTCCAACTCTTATGATTCCATATAAACAAAGTAATGCCACTAAATCTGCAAAGCCAATACATACATGCCAACGCTCCTTAAGCACGAGACTCAAGATTTTTCATTGAAAAATCACACTATTTTTTACTGTCTCCAGCATAAACTATACATACATGCCAACCCTACGATTTACGTGCAAGACTAGATTTTTCATTTAAAAATGTCACAATTTTTTACTGTCTCCCGCCTATATTAATGCTAATCCCAATGCAATCGTAATTCATAGAATTCAGCGCACAAGTGGCACATGCGGCTGGCGCACAGTGTGCGCGTGCGGCAGTCTGCGCCAGCCACGTGCGCCAAAATCCATTTCCGCGCATAGCGTATTCATGGATTTAAACATCCCTAACCATCCGTGGCGCAGAGTGGCGCAGCGACCCTGCAGCAGCGCCAGTTATGCCCCCAACCCCTCCCCGTGCCCCATGAACAGCGCACAAATCCCGTACATGGCGCACAGGCCAGTGGATCAGCATACAGCCCCCCAACCACAAATGCGAGTGGGATTACGTGTATTTCGGGGGTGCGCGGGAAGTTTTACTCGCGATTGGCCTTGTGCGAGCTGGGTACGTGTATTACGGGGGTGCGCGGGGAGAATCACACGCAATTGGCCCTGTGCGAGTGGGGTACGTATATTTCGGGGGTGCGCGGTAAGAATCACATGTAATTGGCCCTGTGCGAGCGGGGTGCATGTATTTCAGGGGTGCGCGGGAAGTTTTACCCGCGATTGGCCTTGTGCGAGCAGGGTATGTGTATTAAGGGGGTGCGCAGGGAGAATCACACTCAATTGGCTCTGTGTGAGCGGGGTATGTGTTTTTCGGGGGGACGTGGGAAGTTTTACCCGCGATTGGCGTTGTGCGACCGGGGTACGTGTATTACGGGGTACGCAGGGAGAATCACACGCGATTGGCCCAGTGAGAGCGGGGTATGTGTATTTTGGGGATGTGCGGGAAGTTTTAGCCGTGATTAGCCTTGTGCGAGCGGCGTACGTGTATTACGGGGGTGCGTGGGGAGAATCACATGCGATTGGCCCTGTGCCAGCGGGGTACGTGTATTTCGGGGGTGCGTGGGAAGTTTTACCCACGATTGGACTTGTGCAAGCGGGGTACATGTATTTTGGGGGTGCGCAGGAAGTTCTACCCACGATTGGCCTTGTGCGAGCGGGGTACGTGTATTTCGGGGGTGCGCAGGGAGAATCACACGTGATTGGCCCTGTGCGAGCGGGGTACATGTATTTCGGGGGTGAGTTTTACACGCGATTGGCCCTGTGCGAGCGGGTTACATGTATTATGGGGGTGCGCGGGGAGAATCACACGCGATTGGCCCTGTGCAAGCGGGGTACGTGTATTTCGTATTTTGGGGGTGCGCAGGAAGTTTTACACGCGATTGGCCCTGTGCGAGTGGGGTACATGTATTTCGAGGGTGCACGAACAAATTGTTAGTGTGTGTCCTCCCAGGTGTGCCCTCCCCCCCTCCCCAGGGCCTGCAGGCAGACCACAACACAGGGGAACACTGCACCCCTGGCCATGCCCCACAGGCAGCCCATCCACCCTGGCAAAGCCCCCCAGCCAGCCCACATGTCACCACGCACAAGTGAGCACCGACACATATCCCCCAGCAGCCCCATCTACCCCCCATTGAGGATCAGGCTCCGACTCATGTCCCACAGCAGCCCCATCCACCCAGCATTGAGGGTCAGGTCCCGACTCATGTCCCCCAGCACCCCCATCCACCCAGCATTGATGGGCACCTGCCAGCAGGCCCCGACTCATGTCTCCCAGCACCCCCATCCACCCAGCATTGAGGGTCAGGCCCTGACTCTACCTAGTGAGTCCCCCAGCAGCTTTGCTGGATTTCTAGGGTTTCTTTTTTTTTCTCCTGCCAAGAGTGAGACTCTTTTACCCTCACTCTTGGGCATGTTGAAGTGTGTTTTCTTGGTTAAACCTTGTGTTGAATGGGCTATGGGGTCTTTTACTCCATAGGGCCTCATATATTTTTGTGATGTGGGTTACACAGCACCCTCTGTGCCGTAACCCAGGGGTGTCCTAGGGACTCCCCAACATAGACTCCATACCCTGGGACTGACTACTGTCTCCCAGGGCATGTAAAGTCACCAAAGACTTTACTAGTCTTAAATCCTGAACAGAACCAGTACAAACCATCATATTGTGGACGTACTGGCTGGGGCAATTCGATTGCCCCAGGGTCTGTTAGTCGAGGGGGCACGTCTCCGTCCCCCCTGATTGAGTTTTAGCTGGTGGCAGTGGAAACTACGTTTTATTTTCGACCGCGAATATTTTCCTATGGGATTTCCCATTGTTTTAGGCTAACACATTTAATTATTTATTTACGGTAGCCTTAAACATACCGCCGGTTTATATATTTATTATTATAACTCCGGTTGGGATTTTTTGCCAAAACTTGATGCTAAAATGGCGTTGGCATTCGCCTCTGTAACTCTGACCCAAAGTGGAGCCCTTTGTCCCACTTTTGGCGGGCTTCTCCACAGAAGCCCTCCAAAGTGGTGCCACTCTGTCTGGGGTACTTAGGAGGGGTGGAGGGGGATTTAGGCACCCTGGACTGAGTTACCTAGGTAACTCAAGTCGCACTCCGTCCTGATTGGCCCAAGTGGTGAGCCGGCCGGCTCACCACTTAGCATGTTTGAGTGACAGCTAGGCTGGGTGAATGGGGGTTTGCTGCATAAAAGCAGGGCTTTGGGGACTGGAACTTCAGAAGTCGCCACAGGACCTAAGAATCCAACGAGGGACGAGCTGAGCTGATCTGCTACGACGACACCGCCGGTGGAGCCCTGCTGAACCATCTCACCACTTTTCCCGACGACCGAGGAGAACTCTTAACGGAGTGGCTCCTTCCCTTGACTGGTGGGGACAACCAGTTTTCACCTTCTTTCCGCTCTTCGAGGTATCTCGTGGCCGCCTTGCCAGTGCCAAGCACCCCGGCAACCGGAATACCCACCACTTTTACCCCAACCGCGAAAGTCGGTACAACCCTTTAACCGGAGGACTCCGCGGCTGGTTTCTTCCCGGGCAGTGCAACGACCTTCTTCTTCTGCTCTTCAGCGAGATCTTCTTCTCCCCTGACCGACGTTGAGCCTTGCTGCCACTGCCTGGAACAACTGCCCCCGCTGGAGGATCCTTTCCGTTAAGGTACCGTGTTCCGCCTGGCTTCCCTTGCCACCGACTGTACGGGGTAGTTTTAGCCCCCGGCTTTCGATCCTGGGATTGCCTGGGACACTTTGGCTAAACTTTCTAAGCCTCTCTAACTCTTTTCCGAGACTCTGAATCCCTACCAACTGTGTGATCTTGGGCACGTTTTCGCTCTGTCTGCTCTAAGAGTGGGCCCTGCTTAGTGACTTTTGCTCACCTGTGACTTTGTGCTTCTTTGAGCTTACAAAAAGTGTTCTTAACCTTAGAGTGGTGTGTTTATCCTAATTCTGCTCCTTCTCCCTCCCTTCTTTTTACCTACTAGAGTGTCATCTAACGTTAAGCGCTCACCTCTGTTTGAATTATGTGGTGTTAACCTAGAGTTGTCTAGATAGGAATAAGGATTGAGACTGCTTTCCATATAACTGTGTTTGGAGTGTTTTACTATATTTTGCTAGAGTGTTTTCAACTTATGTGTTCTTGAAAATAAATAACTATATACTTTTGAAACCAAGCTCTGGTCAGTGTTTGCTTGTGCTATTGTGTCTGAGTACATATTGTGTATACTTTGCATACTGCCTAACTCTTCTTGAGGGAAGTCTGACTGCTCAGCCACAGCTACCAGGTAAATCTGGGTGGTGCAGACTGCTACCATGTGGGTTTACTGCTATACCTGTAGTCTTAAATCTTTTGCAGTGTTCCCCAAGGGAACTGCACAGGTTTCTGCCTAACACTGGTGTACAGCGGTGGGATTTGTATTGAGTATACATTTTATTGTGCTTTAGATACCTTAGTGCAACTAACCACAAAGCTTAGCACTGTAAAAGTAATCCTCTAACATGTCAGTTATAGAAAGCTATAGTCAAGAGTCCCTTGCAGCCAAAACTGCTGATTGTTTAAGAGTGCTCTGTAAACATAAGGATCTCCTGACTAAGGGCAAGAAAATGGAGCTGATTGAAAGATTGTTAGCTAACCAAAGTCTGGGTGATGGTTCAGAGGAACCTACCACTCCAGCAACTGTAGATGACAGTATTGAAGTTAACATGGAGCAAAATGTTGATGATTCTGAGGAAGAGTCAGAAGAGGAGGGTGAGGCTGTTGTGACTGTCCCCCCTAGGCCTCTGCCTGCTCTACCTGCTGTACCTACTGGACCTTTACCAGGTCCCACATTTAGTCCTCAGTACTTTGAACTGGAGAAAATGAAACTAGAATTGGAGTATAAGAAACTTAATGCTCAAACTGACAAAGAACTAAGGCTAAGGGAAATGGAGCTCAAGTATGACTTAGAAATGAAGAAATTATCTGTTGAGAATGCTTCTCTCTCTGGCTCCTCTAGAAGTTCCAGTCCTAAAAGACCCCGGATGCCTAAAGAATTGGTTGGTATGTATGAGCCTAAGTTGGATGTGTTGGATTGGTTGTCTCTGTTTGAATATAATCATGGGCTCCAGAACATCACAGGAAATGACTTACTCACCTGGTTGTTCTCTAGGCTTCCCCCTGTTGCAACTGATGTGGTAATGGAGATGGGGGAGGAGGATAAGAAGGACTATGAATGTGTGAAGCTAGCTTTAATAGCTAGGTTTGGGAAGACCCCTTCCCAGTATCTTAAGAGGTTTAGGAGCCTCAAAAAGCATGATGGTACCCCTTGGGCTACCTGGGTGAGTGAAGGGTTGAAAAACTTAGAGGGATGGATTAAGGGTTACAAGGTGAACACTTATGAAGGTATGAAGAATTTGTTTATGTTGGAGACTATTTATGATGCCTGCTCTCCTGAGCTCAGACAACACTTGGCTGATTCCAGGGAATTAGATTCCCGGAAACTCGCTAAGGCTGCTGACTTGTGGGTTGCCAACAGGGCCACTCACAAGGATTCTGGGGTAACTCAGAAGAAGGATGGGGAGAAACAGCCTAAAAAGGACTCCAAAGAGAATTCTAATACTACAAATTCCAAAGAGGGCCCCAAACAAAACTATAAGGGTAAGCCACAAGGGAAACCAAATCAGGCTAGTGTACCTTCTGGTCCCAGACCAGAAGGAGGTCAGAACAAGCCTCCATTCCAGCGAGCCTTTGGCTCATGCTTTGTTTGTAAGGCTACTGACCATGTGAAAGGAGATCCCAGATGTAAGGGTAAACCTTCAGGGGTCCAGCTTGCCTCCTTAGCCTTCGCTCCAGAAGAGGAAGTACATATGGCAAGTGGAAACTTTCTATTACTAGCTGATGAACCCACTGGAGTCTCAGCTAGTGTTTCTTTAGTCTCTCTGGGGTTGTGGGAACAACAGAATTTAGATGTCTATAACTCTATCCCAGATAATACTAAAGAGTATTATAAGGACAGTGTCCAGGTGAATGGTCAGGAGACTCCTGCCATTAGGGACACTGGAGCCAGCATAACTGTGGTGGATGAATAATTTTTCAAGGCAGAGGATGTTGCTAAGGCACCCAAATGCCTCACCAAGTTAGCTGGTGGGCCTGTGCAGATGTGTCCCCAGTTACCAGTTCTCATCCAATGTAATGATATGGCTGTAAAAATACCTGTCAGTGTACAATGTGAAGTGCCAGGTAGGGTTCTGTTGGGTAATGACCTCAAAGCTCTTGGAGTTGTGTCACATACCCCCAGACCACCTAGCAAAAGGTTACAGGAGCTCACAAAACCTGCAAGAGAGAAAACCCTGCGAGGGTTATCTCAGGAGATGATGACAGAAATCACTCCTCTCCCACTGGAGCAACTTACTGCAGTAACTACCAGATCAGGAGCAAAGGGGCAACCCAAGACTCCTAGGAAAAAGCCAGCAGCAAGCACTCCAGTGCTTCCAACAAGGACTTCCCCGAGGTTGTCCAAAGTTACACCTGTAACTCCACCTCCAGCTGAGGCTGAGAGGGAGGTACAACCCTGTGTGGTTGAGCTAGACTCTGAGGAAGAGCTAGAAGGAGGCCCCAACCTTATTGGAGATTTGGACCCTGAGGACCATCCTGAGCTGCAGTCTTTACTGGCAGAAGGTGGGCCTAGCAGGGCAGCTTTTCGTAAGGGGCAAAGAGAATGTCCAACTCTGGAAGGTCTCCGCCACCAGGCAGCTTCTCAGGCTGATGGGCAAGAGCCTGGGAAGTATAGGTTACACTGGGAAGATGGCCTCTTCTACAGTGAACCGACTGAGTCTGAACCTGGAGACTACAAACGCCTTGTAGTCCCACAAGAGAACAGACAACAGTTCTTACAACTAGCCCATGAGATACCTTTGGCTGGTCACTTGAGTTTCAAGAAGACCAAGGAAAGGCTCTCTCTCTACTTTTATTGGCCAAAGATGGGGGCTGAAGTAGATAGATATTGTAAGAGCTGCCACACCTGCCAGACTTCTGGTAAGGTTGGTTCCAAGAATGTGGCACCTTTAGTGCCTCTCCCAGTTGTGGGAGTCCCATTTGAGAGGGTAGGGATTGACATTGTTGGTCCCCTTGATCCCCCAACCTCCTCAGGCAACAGGTTTATCCTTGTTGTAGTAGACCATGCTACTAGGTACCCTGAGGCAATTCCTATGAGGACTGTTACAGCTCCGGCTGTGGCTAAGGCCCTCCTTGGTATTTTTACCAGGGTTGGGTTTCCTAAGGAGGTAATCTCTGACAGGGGGTCAAACTTTATGTCCCACTACATGAAAGCCATCTGGAAAACCTGTGGAGTTACCTACAAGTTCTCAACCGCATACCACCCTCAGACAAACGGGTTGGTTGAAAGGTTTAACAGAACCATGAAGAGCATGATAGGTGCTTTAGAAGAACCCCTTAAGAAAAAGTGGGACCTTCTACTGCCATGCCTTCTCTTTGCTTATAGAGAAGTCCCTCAGGAGGGAGTAGGTTATTCTCCCTTTGAGCTTCTCTATGGCCATCCAGTCAGAGGTCCATTGGCCCTGATTAAGGAGGGATTGGAAGGTGCTCCTCCCCTCAAGTCAGTCAGAGTGACTGACTATGTGATAGGTCTCCGGAGGAGAATGTCACACATGATGGCAGAAGAAGTGACAACTTGAAAGCTGGTCAAGCTCTGGTCAAACATTGGCACGACCAGAAGGCTAACATGGTTGAGTTTACTCCAGACCAGCTAGTTCTAGTTATGCTCCCAACAAGGCAGAGGGCCTTGCAAGACAAATGGATGGGACCCTTCAAGATTGTGGGAAAACTTGGAGAGGTCAACTATCTGGTGGATTTGGGCAGACCCAGGGAAGCTCCTAGAGTCTTCCACACCAACCGACTAAAAGCATACATCTCCAGACCTGATGTAGGAGCCTTGCTTCTAGCTTCAGCTGCAGAGGAAGAAGAGAGTGAATCTCTCCCTGATCTCCTCAGAGGTGTGCCTTTAGATGAAAAAGTTGAAGGAGTCAATCTCGCTTCAGACCTGACACCTGAGCAACAAGAGGAGTGCAAATCTATGTTAAATCAGTTTGCCTCCCTGTTCTCACTGTCACCAGGCTTGACCCCTTGGGGCCAGCATGAGATACTCACTGGTGACTGTCTGCCAGTCAAAAGCAGAGGATACAGAATGTCAGAACATATCAGAACCCACATCAAAGGAGAGGTCAAGAAGATGCTTGATCTCGGGGTAATAGAGCCCTCTACTAGTCCATGGTCTAGCCCAGTTGTGTTAGTACCAAAGGCAGGATCCAAAGACTTGAGATTCTGTGTGGACTATAGAGCTCTAAATGCAGTCACCAAGACTGATGCCCACCCTTTGCCCAGGACAGATGAGTTGGTGGATAAACTTGGTGCAGCCAAGTACCTCAGCACATTTGACCTGACGTCAGGCTATTGGCAAATAGCCCTGACAGACCATGCCAAGGAGAAAACTACATTTTCAACCCCAGTTGGCTTGTACCAGTTTAAGGTCATGCCTTTTGGACTAAAAAATGCACCTGCCACATTCCAAAGGATGGTGAACCAAGTTCTAGCTGGGATGGAAGACTTCTGCATGGCATACTTGGATGACATTGCAGTCTTCAGCCACTCCTGGGAGGAGCATGTGAACCACCTAGGACATGTGTTGCAGGCCCTTGAACAGGCCCATTTGACGATCAAAGCCAGTAAGTGCCAGATTGGTCAAAGTAAGGTGGTCTACCTTGGACATGAGGTAGGAGGTGGAGAAATAAGGCCTTTGCTCAGCAAGATTGAAGCTGTGCAAAATTGGACAACACCAACTACTCAAACCCAAGTGAGAGCTTTCCTAGGCCTCACTGGGTATTACAGGAATTTCATTGAGAACTATGGGACCATAGCTTCTCCACTGAATGTAATCTCCTCTCCCAAATTCCCTAAAAAGGTAAAATGGAATGAGGAGTGCAATCAGGCCTTTGAAAAACTGAAGAGAGCTCTTTGCCAAGCTCCAGTGTTTAGAGCTCCTGACTACCACCAAACTTTCATTGTACAAACTGATGCTTCCAATGTAGGTATAGGTGCAGTTCTAAGCCAACTGGATGAGAAGGGTAGGGAGCACCCCATTTGCTTCATCAGTAGGAAACTGAAGGATCCTGAGACAAGGTGGGCAACTATCGAAAGAGAATGCTTTGCTATTGTGTGGGCACTGAAGAAGTTTAGGCCATACTTGTATGGTTCTACTTTTGTTATTCAGACTGACCACCAACCCTTGAGATGGTTAATGCAAATGAAAGGGGAAAATCCAAAACTATTGAGATGGTCAATCTGCCTGCAAGGGTTTGATTTCACCATTGAGCACAGGTCAGGGTGTCACCATCAAAATGCTGATGGACTCTCTAGGATGTATATCATCGACTAGAGGTATGAGGTTCATCCAGGAGTGGATTAAATCCTCCTGTCCCTTAGTCTGGGGGGGGCGAGTGTTAGGGAGAATTCTCTGTTTAGGCTGAATTTCCCTACCTAGTGAGTCCCCCAGCAGCTTTGCTGGATTTCTAGGGTTTCTTTTTTTTCTCCTGCCAAGAGTGAGACTCTTTTACCCTCACTCTTGGGCATGTTGAAGTGTGTTTTCTTGGTTAAACCTTGTGTTGAATGGGCTATGGGGTCTTTTACTCCATAGGGCCTCATATATTTTTGTGATGTGGGTTACACAGCACCCTCTGTGCCGTAACCCAGGGGTGTCCTAGGGACTCCCCAACATAGACTCCATACCCTGGGACTGACTACTGTCTCCCAGGGCATGTAAAGTCACCAAAGACTTTACTAGTCTTAAATCCTGAACAGAACCAGTACAAACCATCATATTGTGGACGTTGTAACGCTCACCTGATTCTCGCAGAGGCGCCGGTCTTGACTGGGCGACTACCGTATCTTCAAAGGTGATGTGTAGCACCCGGTTGGCTCTTTGGGCTGGACCTCTGTGCACTGTATGCCTGACGTGTAGAGTAAGATGTCTGCAGATAGAAAATATGGGGTTAATGAACTGGGGTTATTGGGGTGTCCCTATCTCTTTCCTCTTCTCCTCTCCTGTAGACCCCAAAGGTTAACGCTCTCACCTTAGGTAAGTGAATGGCGAGCTCTCCATCTGCCTCGGGGCAGGGTGCTGTAGCCAGTTTCTTCACTGGATAGGTAGCGCAGGCCTCTTGACTTCAGAGGACTGCTGTCCGTCGTTTACTTCACAAACGGTAAGTTTCGAGTCATTCAAATGTCTTTTTAAAGTCTTTAGTAATGATGTCTCTTGTTTTGCAGGGTTCCGGCGATGGCGGATGACGGGCTGAAGTGAGTTGAAGATGGAGCCCGTGTGATGAATAGAAGCGCCTGGAAGCACGTGAGTAAGCGCTTGTTGCCTGCTTCACGATGCGCTCTAACTGTCTTTTTATTTTGCAGGTACGAGTTCAGAGCGGCTGCAGGGTGCCGGAATACCCACTGGATTAGATGTGGAAAGGAGTAATGGCACGTGAGTATTAAAGTTCCCCAATGTCTTTAAACGCACCTTGTTTTGTCTTTCAGATGCGGATGCAGCGCCGAAGGCCTCCGGAGCGTGCGAAGAGTTGGTAAGCTTTTGTCTTTCAGATGCCGGAATGCAGTATGAAGACCTCCGGAGCGCACGAAGAGTAGGTAAGCCTTTGCCTTTCCGATGCCGGAATGCTAACCTGTTCTTTCTTGTCTTTATAGGTGTTGCTGAAGACTGGATTCAGGATGGTAAGCCTTTGCCTTTCAGATGCCGGAATGCTAACCTGTTCTTTCTTGTCTTTATAGGTGTTGCTGAAGACTGGATTCAGGATGGTAAGCCTTTTTCCTTAGGCCCAGGACTGGATGCAGAAGACACGATGAGCGTCCTGCTGCAGAGGGTGCAGAATAACGCAAAGCAAGATTCATCCACCGGGTGTGGTTTAAATAGCCTCCTGTAGTGCTTAGGTGTCTCCTTCCACAGCCACGCCTAAGTAAGAAAAGAGTTCCTGGTAAGAAAAGAGTTCCTGCCTTCCAGAAGAGTTCCAGTGTTCTAAATCTAGGGAGTGGCTCCAGCCCCACCCAACAGGAAAAGTAGTTCCAAACAGAAGAGGATCAGAGGCTCAACTGGCAGGCAAGTAAGCAGCATGGTCTGCTGCAGGTAAGTCCACCCAAGCATTATGAGCCCGGCGCTTCCAGCGCTGGGACTGGGCATATTTATGAGCCTGGTGCCACTGGCGCCAGGACTGGGTCCAAAAGGTCCCAATTGGGACTGGTTGGCACTCGGAACCTGGGTTATGAATCTGCTTCCAAGGGAGTTGGGAAAACCCTGACCTTTTGGAAGCAGAGATCATGACAGTACCCCCCCTCAAGGCCCCTCCCAAACCGGGCTTCTCCGGGGGTTTTGGCTTGTCAGGAAATGTTCGGTGAAATCTTTTGATTAGGCGAGGAGCGTGGACATATTCAGCAGGTTCCCAGGATCTCTCTTGGGGGCCGTAGCCTTTCCAGTCAATTAGGTAGAATAGTTTAGATTTGGAGATCTTGGAGTCCAGAATGCTTTTGACTTCAAACTCGAGTTCTCCATCCACTAGGATAGGTTTTGGAGATTTGGTTAGTCGGGTTTGAGGTTGCACGGGTTTTAATAGAGAGACGTGGAAGACCGGATGTATCTTCATGTGCGGGGGCAAGTCCAACTTGACCGCTACTGGGTTTACTATTGTAGTGATGGAATAGGGACCAAGGTATCTTGGGTTGAATGTGCGTGGCCCTTTTAGAGATAGATATTTGGTGGATAACCAGACTTGATCCCCTACTTGATAGTGAGGGGCTTCCTTCCGATGTTGATCTGCTCCTTTCTTGTATTGTTCTTTAGCCCTTTGAAGGTGAGAAACAGCTTCCTTAAAGGCTTGGGTGATTGTAGAATGCAGGTAGTCTACTGCTGGTGTTTCAAGATCTTGGAGGGGATCCAACTCCGAGGTTCGAGGGTGACTGCCGTACAAAAGAAAAAACGGGGTTTTCCCAGTTCCCGAGTGGACAGAGTTATTGTAGGCATACTCGGCTATCCAAAGGATATCTTTCCAAGTTTTTTCAGTTTGTTGCAGCATGCAGCGTAAATACTGTTCCAGAGTTTGATTGGTCCTCTCGGTTTGTCCGTCGGTCTGAGGGTGGTGACTGGTCGATAGTCTCACATCAATTTGAGCCGACCGACAGCAACTTCGCCAAAAATGAGAAATAAATTGACTACCTCGATCCGAAATTAGAACCGAAGGAAAACCGTGCAGTCGGACGATGTTTTCGAGAAATTCCCGGGCCAGAGTTGCTGCTGTTGGCAAGCCTTTGAGCGGAATGAAATGCGCCATCTTGGAGAATAAGTCCACGATTACTAGAATCGTATTGTATCCGGAGCATGGAGGTAGATCGGTGATGAAGTCCATAGAAAGCGTATGCCAAGGGCGAGGTGGGATGTCAATAGGGCGTAAGAGGCCTGCTGGTCTTTCCTTTTGACTCTTGTTTTGGGCGCATACTCCACAGGACATTATAAAGTCTCTGATATCTTTTTTCCAAGACGGCCACCAGAAGTAGCGCTTGATCTTTTCTGAGGTCTTGGCTATACCGGGATGACCTTCCATTAAAGAGTCGTGATAACAAGAGATTACTTTTTTCTGTAAATCTGTGCTGGGTAGGTATAATCGTTCTTGGAAATACAATAAGTTGTCCTTTACTGCAAAGTCCTTTCCCTGCAGATGCCAATTCTGTATATCTGCTGGAGTTACAAGTTGCCTGGCTTTATCCTTAACTTCCTCTATGGATTCTGTGGCGATTACACCCAGAATTCTTTTTTCGGGAATGATTGGTACAGGTTTAGGGTTGATCAAGTGTTCTTCCACTCCCATCCGAGAAAGGGCATCGGCTTTACCGTTCTTTGTACCTGGTCGATAGGTAATTATGAAGTCAAACTCGGCAAAGAATAATGCCCAACGGAGTTGTCTAGAGGATTGGGCTTTTGCGGTTTTCAAATATTGCAGGTTTCGGTGATCCGTAATCACAGTAACGGTGTGTCGGGCCCCCAGCAGATAATGCCGCCAAGCCTTAAAGGCAGACTTGATAGCCAGAAGTTCCTTGTCAGTAATCGTGTAATTGACTTCAGGAGGCGAGAATTTGCGGGACCAAAATGCCACGGGATGCAACTGATTGGTTACCGGGTCCTTTTGTGATAGAACTGCCCCCATGGCAAGGCTTGAAGCATCAGTTTCCACGATGTAGGGGAGTTCGGGGCGAGGGTGTTTTAAGATTGGTGCAGAGATAAATTTAGTCTTCAAATCCTGGAAAGCTTGTTCCGCCTCGGTAGACCATTCAAAACGTTTGTTTTTCTTTAACAAGGCAGTGATGGGCTGGACTATTCGAGAGAACTCGGGGATAAACCTGCGGTAAAAGTTAGCGAAGCCTAACATGCTTTGCACACCTTTTACGGAGGATGGTGATGGCCATTTGAGAACTGCATCGACCTTCTTTGAATCCATACGCACCCCGCCAGGTGATAATATGAATCCCAAGAATTCAACTTCAGTCACGTTGAAAACACATTTTTCCAACTTAGCGAAAAGTTTGTGTTGACGCAATCTTTCGAGGACCATTTTCACGTGTTTCCGATGTTCAGATTCCGATGAAGAATAAACGAGGATGTCGTCAATGTAAACAACAACACATACATCTATGAGCTCTCTGAGGACATCGTTCATAAAATATTGAAAGGCGGCCGGGGCATTGCAAAGTCCGAAGGGCATGACCTGATATTCAAATAGCCCATACTTGGTGCGGAAGGCCGTCTTCCATTCATCGCCCTCTTTTACTCGTACCAAGTGGTAAGCTCCTCTAAGATCCAGCTTTGTATATATGCATGCTTTTCTGACTTGGTCCAGGAGTTCAGGGATCAAAGGTAACGGATATCTATTCTTAACGGTGATCTGGTTCAGGGAGCGATAATCGATACAAGTTCTAAGGTCTCCTTCCTTTTTTGGAACGAAGAACAAAGCTGAAGAAGCAGGGGACTTGGAAGGACGAATAAACCCATTTGCCAGGTATTGATCCAGGTATTGTCGAAGGTGAAGGTTCTCAGGCTCGGTGAGGGCATAAATTCTACTACAAGGAGGAGTAGATCCAGGTATCAGGTCTATCTGGCAGTCATAAGACCTATGAGGAGGTAGAGAGTTAGCCTGATCCTTCCGGAAAACATCTTGGTATTCTAGGTATTCGGGAGGTAACTGGGGAGTCTCTGAAGAAATTGCGGCCAGTGCAACACCAGGTGGAGGGTGACAAGTAGAGACACATCCTGGAAACCGGACCGTTCTTGCTCGCCAATCGATCAGAGGATTGTGTTTCTCTAACCAAGGTATTCCTAGAATAATCTGAAACTGAGGGGCCTTGATCACATCGAACACGATCTTCTCATGGTGTCCATCTTGACTTACTAGCGTCACTTCTTGAGTGGTATGCGTTACTGGCCCGGAGGCTATCTCCGTACCATCCACCGTAGTAATGACGTCCTTTACAGCCTTGGGACAAAGAGTTAGATTCATCCTCGAAACCATTTCATAATCCACATAATTGCCGATGGCACCGCTGTCGACGTAAGCTTCAATTGCATGTAATCGATCCGGATTATCAGGGCTAATGAGGACCATAGGTATCACGAAATGCGAGGTCACGGAACTGGTTTTTACGCTCGGCAAGAGGACCTCTATTCTTGTCGGGCGAGGTCGTTTCCCTGCTCAGAGTTTGTAACTTTGGTAACTGCAGCTCCTACTGCCTTCTTGGCAGGTTTCACCGGACAGTCTCGAAGAAAGTGCCCTGAGTTTCCGCAATATAGGCATAATTGCAACTGTTTCCTCCTTTCCCGCTCCCGTTGTGTTAGAGGACCTTTCAGACCCCCTATTTGCATGATTTCCCCGGAGTCTACTCCTTTGGAAGGAGTTGGCGGTTTGGAAAATACTCGAGCATCAAACTTGGAACGATCGGCCTTCCTGTTCTGCAGCCTGTGATCTATTTGAACGACCAAGTCTATGTAATCCGAACAGTCTTGTGGGGGATTCACTACTTGGGCTAAAACGTCTTTGAGCTCTCCACGTAGACCTCTATAAAACAGCGTCATCCTTTTGTCCTCAGGCCATTGAGTTTCCACTATTAGTCTATTGAAAGATGCAATATAAGCCAAAAGGTCTTGATTACCCTGTCGCAACGAAAGAAGCTCATTGTCCAAGGCCTGTCCCTGTGAATGTCTTGCGAACAGTTTTTCCATACTAAGCTGAAAGGCTTGAAAATCATGGAGAACCGGATCATCTTGATGAACTAGAGGGATCGACCAGTCTGCCGCATTGCCACTAAGGTACGAAAGTACAAAAGCTACTTTAGCTTGATCAGTTGGAAAGGCTTCTGGCCGGCATAAGAAGTGCAACCGGCACTGATTGATAAATACTGCAAACCTCTTTGGGTCACCAGAAAATCGCTCGGGCGGAGCCAGAGGTACATTCCCAGGTAGGTTGGTCTGCACTGGATTCATAGAGGATGTTGAAGGAAGATTTGCCCCTGATGCGGGTAACAGGGTCTGTCCGGCTTGTGACTGTAGCACTTGTCTAGCAAGATTGTCTGTTCTCTCCTTGGAAATAATTAGTTCCCTTCTTAGAGCATTCGTTTCCTGACGAGTTGCATGCACTTCTGCCCTTAGTTCCCCAAGTAACCGGGCTAGGGGGTCAGTATCCGAGGTTTCCATAGCGCCTGGGCGAGAGTTTTGCGGTAGGCTTTGCGTTCTGTAACGCTCACCTGATTCTCGCAGAGGCGCCGGTCTTGACTGGGCGACTACCGTATCTTCAAAGGTGATGTGTAGCACCCGGTTGGCTCTTTGGGCTGGACCTCTGTGCACTGTATGCCTGACGTGTAGAGTAAGATGTCTGCAGATAGAAAATATGGGGTTAATGAACTGGGGTTATTGGGGTGTCCCTATCTCTTTCCTCTTCTCCTCTCCTGTAGACCCCAAAGGTTAACGCTCTCACCTTAGGTAAGTGAATGCCGAGCTCTCCATCTGCCTCGGGGCAGGGTGCTGTAGCCAGTTTCTTCACTGGATAGGTAGCGCAGGCCTCTTGACTTCAGAGGACTGCTGTCCGTCGTTTACTTCACAAACGGTAAGTTTCGAGTCATTCAAATGTCTTTTTAAAGTCTTTAGTAATGATGTCTCTTGTTTTGCAGGGTTCCGGCGATGGCGGATGACGGGCTGAAGTGAGTTGAAGATGGAGCCCGTGTGATGAATAGAAGCGCCTGGAAGCACGTGAGTAAGCGCTTGTTGCCTGCTTCACGATGCGCTCTAACTGTCTTTTTATTTTGCAGGTACGAGTTCAGAGCGGCTGCAGGGTGCCGGAATACCCACTGGATTAGATGTGGAAAGGAGTAATGGCACGTGAGTATTAAAGTTCCCCAATGTCTTTAAACGCACCTTGTTTTGTCTTTCAGATGCGGATGCAGCGCCGAAGGCCTCCGGAGCGTGCGAAGAGTTGGTAAGCTTTTGTCTTTCAGATGCCGGAATGCAGTATGAAGACCTCCGGAGCGCACGAAGAGTAGGTAAGCCTTTGCCTTTCCGATGCCGGAATGCTAACCTGTTCTTTCTTGTCTTTATAGGTGTTGCTGAAGACTGGATTCAGGATGGTAAGCCTTTGCCTTTCAGATGCCGGAATGCTAACCTGTTCTTTCTTGTCTTTATAGGTGTTGCTGAAGACTGGATTCAGGATGGTAAGCCTTTTTCCTTAGGCCCAGGACTGGATGCAGAAGACACGATGAGCGTCCTGCTGCAGAGGGTGCAGAATAACGCAAAGCAAGATTCATCCACCGGGTGTGGTTTAAATAGCCTCCTGTAGTGCTTAGGTGTCTCCTTCCACAGCCACGCCTAAGTAAGAAAAGAGTTCCTGGTAAGAAAAGAGTTCCTGCCTTCCAGAAGAGTTCCAGTGTTCTAAATCTAGGGAGTGGCTCCAGCCCCACCCAACAGGAAAAGTAGTTCCAAACAGAAGAGGATCAGAGGCTCAACTGGCAGGCAAGTAAGCAGCATGGTCTGCTGCAGGTAAGTCCACCCAAGCATTATGAGCCCGGCGCTTCCAGCGCTGGGACTGGGCATATTTATGAGCCTGGTGCCACTGGCGCCAGGACTGGGTCCAAAAGGTCCCAATTGGGACTGGTTGGCACTCGGAACCTGGGTTATGAATCTGCTTCCAAGGGAGTTGGGAAAACCCTGACCTTTTGGAAGCAGAGATCATGACAACGTACTGGCTGGGGCAATTCGATTGCCCCAGGGTCTGTTAGTCGAGGGGGCACGTCTCCGTCCCCCCTGATCGAGTTTTGGCTGGTGGCAGTGGAAACTACGTTTTATATTCGACCGCGAATATTTTCCTATGGGATTTCCCATTGTTTTAGGCTAACACATTTAATTATTTATTTACGGTAGCCTTAAACATACCGCCGGTTTATATATTTATTATTATAACTCCGGTTGGGATTTTTTGCCAAAACTTGATGCTAAAATGGCGTTGGCATTCGCCTCTGTAACTCTGACCCAAAGTGGAGCCCTTTGTCCCACTTTTGGCGGGCTTCTCCACAGAAGCCCTCCAAAGTGGTGCCACTCTGTCTGGGGTACTTAGGAGGGGTGGAGGGGGATTTAGGCACCCTGGACTGAGTTACCTAGGTAACTCAAGTCGCACTCCGTCCTGATTGGCCCAAGTGGTGAGCCGGCCGGCTCAC
Source organism: Ambystoma mexicanum (assembly GCF_040938575.1). Classification (NCBI taxonomy): domain Eukaryota; kingdom Metazoa; phylum Chordata; class Amphibia; order Caudata; family Ambystomatidae; genus Ambystoma; species Ambystoma mexicanum. The sequence goes on along the minus strand of NC_090933.1, from coordinate 330,938,995 downwards.
CACTTAGCATGTTTGAGTGACAGCTAGGCTGGGTGAATGGGGGTTTGCTGCATAAAAGCAGGGCTTTGGGGACTGGAACTTCAGAAGTCGCCACAGGACCTAAGAATCCAACGAGGGACGAGCTGAGCTGATCTGCTACGACGACACCGCCGGTGGAGCCCTGCTGAACCATCTCACCACTTTTCCCGACGACCGAGGAGAACTCTTAACGGAGTGGCTCCTTCCCTTGACTGGTGGGGACAACCAGTTTTCACCTTCTTTCCGCTCTTCGAGGTATCTCGTGGCCGCCTTGCCAGTGCCAAGCACCCCGGCAACCGGAATACCCACCACTTTTACCCCAACCGCGAAAGTCGGTACAACCCTTTAACCGGAGGACTCCGCGGCTGGTTTCTTCCCGGGCAGTGCAACGACCTTCTTCTTCTGCTCTTCAGCGAGATCTTCTTCTCCCCTGACCGACGTCGAGCCTTGCTGCCACTGCCTGGAACAACTGCCCCCGCTGGAGGATCCTTTCCGTTAAGGTACCGTGTTCCGCCTGGCTTCCCTTGCCACCGACTGTACGGGGTAGTTTTAGCCCCCGGCTTTCGATCCTGGGATTGCCTGGGACACTTTGGCTAAACTTTCTAAGCCTCTCTAACTCTTTTCCGAACTCTTTTGCAAGACTCTGAATCCCTACCAACTGTGTGATCTTGGGCACGTTTTCGCTCTGTCTGCTCTAAGAGTGGGCCCTGCTTAGTGACTTTTGCTCACCTGTGACTTTGTGCTTCTTTGAGCTTACAAAAAGTGTTCTTAACCTTAGAGTGGTGTGTTTATCCTAATTCTGCTCCTTCTCCCTCCCTTCTTTTTACCTACTAGAGTGTCATCTAACGTTAAGCGCTCACCTCTGTTTGAATTATGTGGTGTTAACCTAGAGTTGTCTAGATAGGAATAAGGATTGGGACTGCTTTCCATATAACTGTGTTTGGAGTGTTTTACTATATTTTGCTAGAGTGTTTTCAACTTATGTGTTCTTGAAAATAAATAACTATATACTTTTGAAACCAAGCTCTGGTCAGTGTTTGCTTGTGCTATTGTGTCTGAGTACATATTGTGTATACTTTGCATACTGCCTAACTCTTCTTGAGGGAAGTCTGACTGCTCAGCCACAGCTACCAGGTAAATCTGGGTGGTGCAGACTGCTACCAAGTGGGTTTACTGCTATACCTGTAGTCTTAAATCTTTTGCAGTGTTCCCCAAGGGAACTGCACAGGTTTCTGCCTAACACCCCAGCACCCCATCCACCCAGCATTGAGGGTGAGGCCCCGACTCATGTCCCCCAGCACCCTCCTCCACCCAGCATTGAGGGTCAGGCCCCGACTCATGTCCCCAGAACCCCCATCCACCCAGCATTGAGGGTCAGGCCCCGACTCTTGTTCCCCAGCACCCCCGTCCACCCAGCATTGAGGGTCAGGCCCGACTCATGTTCCCTAGCACCCCCATCCACCCAGCATTGAAGGTCAGGCCCCGACTCGTGTCCCCCAGCAACCCCATCCACCCAGCATTGAGGGTCAGGCCCCGACTCATGTCCCCCAGCACCCCCATCCACCCAACATTGAGGGTCAGGCCCCGACTCATGTCCCCCAGCACCCCCATCCACCCAGCATTTAGGGTCAGGCCCCAACTCAGGTCCCCACCCAACATGTCATGAAGATGCACATTCATGGGCCTCATGTCCACCAAAATCCCACTGCACCCCACCCCAGTCTTTAGACGCAATCAAGTTCCCCATCCACCCCACGCTGAAAGGCCTATTACTTGTCAGTAACCAAAAGTCAAATATGCACATCAACACATGTCCGTCACACACACACTGGGTGCGAGTGATTGTGTAAACCGACATTGTGACATGCAGTAAACCAAAGAGCAAATACCACACATGGAATTAAGCAATCAAAATGTATTGTGCACAAAAATAATAAAAATGATTCAAAGCATGTAAATAATCATAAACAAGAAAAAAAGGCATGTCCAAATTAAAAAAAAATAATAATGATGACACAATCCAAATGAATCCTAAATAAAGTTTGTCAAAAATCCTTTTCCACCAAAGTAAATCCGAAGGAAACCAAAATCCCAAAAATCCATTGATCCATGGTGAGGGTAAATGAAGTTCGAAAAAAATCCACTGTCCAACTATGTACAAATATTGCAACAAGGGTCCATGAGCCCAACAAATGAAATGAAACCTACATACAAAACCCTACCTAATTTACAACTATATACGAAAACGTGGGGCATTGTCCAAGAGTCCCAAAATAATTAAAAAAAGAAAGGAAACCTATCACTAACTAACTATATACAATGGTGGCGGCAAGTCCTGCGGCTCACTCTGTGATGTTGCGGGCCAGGGCATCATTGAACTCCATGGGCCTCATTACACGGAAAGCGGTAATGGTTAACGGCCACCGTTAATGGTAACGGTGACCGTTAACCATTACCGCCTTACTACGAGGTCCCTTAGCGGGTTGGTGCTTTAACGCCTGCTTTTTGCAGGTGTTAAAAACCAACCCGCTAAGGGACCTCGGAGCTAATTACGGCACCGCAAAATTGCGGTGCCGTAATTAGCGCCTTCCCCATTCCCATAGAGCCCTATTGGGCAGAAATGGGAATGGGGAAGGGCAATGGCGGAAGGGGGATTTACCGCCCCACCAACCTTGGAATGGGGCGGTAAATCCCCTTTCCGCCAAGGCGGTGCCGGTAATTTACCGGCATGGTCCAGGGTGCTAATAGCACCCTGGATAACCGCCTTCCGTGTAATGAGGCCCCATGTCTTTCTCCTGGAGGCGGGACTCTGTCCTGGCCCCGAGTTCTCACGAGAATGCACTCATGGCCTGTTCCAACTCCCTGCGAGTTGCCTCGAGGCACTCAGCCCACCTCAACGCCCGACGCATGGAGAACTCCGCCCTGACCATGGTGAGCCACACCTCTTCCGCCCGCCGCCGCACCGCATATATACGCTGTCCCAACCGCAGCCACACGGAAGACACTCCCATTCCAGGGTTCTCCTACCCTCTGGCCGATGCCTGCCCCTCTGATGTTGATGGCCCCGAGCCATCATCACTCCCACCTAGAGCCTGCTGCTGCTGCTGTCCATGTGCCCTGTCCGATGATGCCTGCACATCCTCCATCTGCTGGTCCCAAGTTGTTGGGGTGTCCACCCCTGCTGGACCGCCGACTCCTGACTGTGGCAGGGATGGGATCTCCACCAAGCTGGCTGTGTTGGTCGGGCCAGGTCCACAGGGGGCCCTGGTGGAATCTGGCCGGAAGACGGCAGGGAGAACGACTGGCGCATAGTCTCCACAGAGGAGGAGAGGTCCGCCAGAGTGCGTGACACATGTAGGAACCCATCGACCAGGGCCCCTCCCAACAGTGCCACGTTGCCACGCAGCTCTTCGTGATGGCGTGCGTGCTCCCCCCAGGAAGCACGCACGTCATCACGAATGACACGTGTGCGCAACGCGACACCAATCAGGACAGATCCCATACGGTCAAGGAACTCCTCGTCCACAGGTAGTGGAGAGCCAGATGATGTGGGCCTCCCCCCTACCTGCAGACAGGCCTGGGACGGGGCATCCCTGCTGGTGCATGATGGTGCAGTCACAGGGTGGTCAGGGACAGCGACATGCACATGCCCCTGCGCGGTGTCCTGTGCTGCCTCCTGACCCTGGCCCTGGACTGCACCACTTGCACCAGTGGTACTACCCCCTCCAGGTCCCATGTGCAGCTCAGTAGTGGGCTCCTCCTCCTCTGTGGAGACCACCAACCTAGATGTCTCCGCACTGTCTTCCGCCACTGCAAACCCCTGTGGGGGCTCACCCGGCCCTTCCACTACAGCCGTAGTGGCAGACGCAGCACCAGTCCCCTCGTTCCCGGATGATGGCAACTCCTGGGAGGGTGGCTGGGCCTTGCATCGCTGCCCGGTGGAGGCATCCCCGCCGATTGGCTCCCCAGCGCCGTCTCTGCCCTCTTCTTCACTCGACGCTGCATAGAGGGAGACATAGAACACAAGCATTAGGGCACTGTACAATAGTCCCCTAGACAGGAAGCAATAACACATGAGTGGCACGGTCAAACGTCACTTCCATTCTGTCCCTCCAGAACCCATGGGTCAATGCACGCAACACACATGCAGAAACAAGCACGGCACATGCAATCAACATCAGCATCCATGTACAAGGCCCTCCATGGACATAAATGTTGCCTTCAAACTCACATGCATCATGGCTCATACTGATCCCATGCACACAAATCACCGGAGGGTCATACATCATGGCTCGTACACCACAGACACAGTGGATACAACGGTGACCAGACTGCATGAGTGAATCTACACATCGTCACGGACATGTGTCATGCATCCATGGCATTTCAAAGTCACACCCATGCTTCTCAGACACACATACATACGCACCATACATGTACATGAGAGCAGCACCCATCTCTCACCCCCAACCCATGTCCAAGAACAGGGACTGGCATGCGTTCATGTGTTCATTCCGCATGCGGCTCCCGATGTCTCATTGGAACACATGCACCATCCATGTGGTTCACGCATTACTGGTCTCACATGCATTTCCATGATGTCCCGGTGCACACACATCCATACCTGGCCTATGTTACACATACAGGCAAGTAGCTGACTACCAGCACACTGCAAAATGCCCTGTTTCACACAGCAATGCATGGCCACTTACCGCTCAACTCCAGACGGGTCTTCCTCCGAAGGATCTGGGCGTGGAGCACTGGGCTTAGGTGTTCCAGGACCCTCATCTGGATGTTGCTCAGGTGGACCCGGCACCCCTCTGCATCCTCTGCCTTCATGAGGTGCCGGGCCTTGTTGAGGGTCCTGGACCTGAGGTCCTCCCAGCGCTTCCAGATGTGCTAGCTGTCGCGAGTTACCACCCCCTCTGCGTTGATGGCAACCATGACATCCTCCCAGATCCTCTCCCGTCCTTCCTTGTTGGCACACAAAGGTGTGCAGAGGGCATCATAATGCCCCAGGACATGCTCCACCAGGACGCCAACTTCCATCTCACTGAAGCTGGTGGCCCTCTGCCTCTCTGTCTGCGGGTCGCCACTGGTCTCCGATGGTGTTTGTCCCGACATGGCGACCCCGGAGGCAGGCGTGGGTGGGCAACTGGGTCCTGGGGCTGGGCTGTGGAGCAATGGTATTCCAGTCGGGAGTCTTCTATTCCAGCAGGGGTGGACACAGCAACTGGACCCCTGCAGATGGCTGACATGCAGGCACCAAATAGCAGGGCACATGGCCAGTAGGCAGGCAGGCAGCAGCAGATGGCAGGTGGGAGCATGCTCGGGGCTCTTGGGGGCAGGAAAAATGGCCTTTTGGGCAGGAGCGTGGTCTTCCGTGTGTTTCCGCGTGGCCAGCTTGATACGGAGTGATTTGGCACGTCATCGTGTAATTCGAGGATTGGCCCTTAGCGCGTAAGCGCATCTGTGACGTAGTACGCACAGCGTTTCCCTCAACACGGGTGCATAGTGGATCAGCACGTGAAAAAACCACACGTCTGTGTGTGAATGGGTGTAATTCGAGGAAAGGGCCTAAGCGTGTAAGTGACGCGACGTGCGTGGGCGTTTCCCTCAGCACGGGTTAAAGGTGAGCGGGGCCAGCAGTTCGCTGTACGTGCCTTTCGTGGAGACTGATGTGTGTGTTGCTACTTCATGTTGTTTCGCGCGCCATCACAACTTCACAGCGGATCAAGGACGTATCTCTTCTTTTGGCGGGGTATTGGCTATGCGTGTTTTTCATCATCGCGCTAGTCTGACGGTGAGTCATGCACACTATGTTTCCCACTGCGGGTGCTCCTGTGTATCACGTACCCGTTTTCGAGGTAATAGTAGCCTGTGTGTCCCACACATATGCGTTTTTCGTGTTCCTGGGTGCCACTGCGTACTGCGGGAGGTTAATTCCACGCACGTAGGCTGCAGGGGTTGCATGCACGGTTTTACTGCCGTTTTGGGGTGCCTGAGCGTTGCGTGACCCGTCACTTCATCACCAGGGTCACATACAGGGTTGCTGTTAACATCTTGCATCCCACCCCCTTCACACCAATTGCCCAGGACAATTGTGGTGTACACCTCCCATTGGCACTTCTCCATCTGTGCTGGCACTACTCCATCTGTGCCATGGTTGGGAGGCCACCAAAGGTGAGGGGCACCTCAGCTGGGCGTACTCCTCATGGCGGGCGTGGTCAGGGACGTGGCCGGGGTGACCAGGGAGTAGGGGGACTCCAGGGTGTCCAGGGTGGCCGTAGAGGGGGAAGAGGCAGGGGTGTGCCACTTGGGCACGATGTTGTGCCATGTGTTGGTGACGTCATGCCACCACCCACTGTGGTTCCTGGAGATGCAGCTTCTGCATCTGGCACTGTCACCCATGTGACCCGGCAGTCCGTTTCATCGACTGCCACGGGCCCAAGGGTAGTGGTAGCTGCAGGTGCAGCTGTGGACATCACCACCCAGGCTCAGGGTCTGCCAGTGCAGGCTGCGTTGGCACTTGAAGAGTCCTTGGAAGATTTTCAACAGGGCAGGAGGCAAACCGTAGGTGCACGCAGGGCTGCCCTGACCGAGACACGTGTCCCTGGGGCAGTAATGTCATCTGCTGCCCCGACCAGTTGGGTGTTGGCAAGTGCAGGTGCAGATGCAGCCAACAACACCCTGATTGTGAGTCTACCAACCAGGACAGTCACAGTCAATGACCCTGCCACAGCGGATGTTGCAGCGCAGGGTCCATTAGAGGGCACCCAGCTGCCACTGACGCAAGTCAGGCCTTTGGTCGTCCCTCCAGCTGCCACTCAGTTGGCTCAATCCACCAGTGCCACTGGCCATACTGATCAGGGCAGCATTTGTCAGCCAGGGTCTGCACCACAATCCAAGAGAAGGAGGGTTGCACTTGCAGCACAGGCTGGGACCCCACACACAGCCACAACCTCCTGCATGTCGAGGAAGAAGCCTTTCTGCAACCAGGAACTGGACTTCCTCGTGGACTATGTGCGGTACCACAGCCGTGACATGCTAGTGGGGCCTAATTGTCAAACTACGGCTGCCCACCGTGATACCCACTGGAAGCAAGTTGCGGAAAATGTGAGTGCATTCGGCCATGAGGTGCGCACGGCGCAAGAGTGCAAAAAGCGTTGGAATGACCTCAAACGCAGTGCTAAGGCTAAGTGTGCCTCAAATTACAACTTGACTCTGGTGACTGGCAGTGGGCCGGCACCTGAGGAGGAAGACCTCACTCCGCACGAGTCACTCGTCGCGGAGTTCATACCACCTGAATCGGTCGAAGGAGTGGGAGAGATGCGGGACTTTGATGCCCAGTCAGTGAGTGTTGGTGCGTGTTTGTCGAGGACATGCGTGTTTTACTTGTGTGATGTGTTGTGCATGACTGCCACTACATGTCATGTGTACATGGTTCTGATGTGCAAGTAATGCAATGCTTCACTGATGCATGGCTGCTCTGCAGGATGGTGGACATGTGGAGCAGACAGGGTCTGTCCGCATCACCACTATTGCACCCTACTCACATGCTGGTCACCAGGATGCCCCTCCGGTCCATGTTCCAGCTCACTGGCCCTTCTGCATGTAGCCTGGGGTGACCTTCCTCTCAGCCCTGGGACTATGTCATAGCATGACTGACGTGCATGTGTCCTCTGCCTGCATGCAGGTACTCCACATAGGCATGCTCCCTTGCCCTCCACCCCCCTCTTCACCCCAATTTCACCTTTGAACTGGTCTGCATCAATTTTGCCTTAAAGTACTTGCCTGTTCATGCGTCCTGTCTACATGCTAACTTCCACCAGCCAACCTGCCAGGCATATGCTGTGTGGTACATCCTTTATACTTGATGCAGGGTTTCTCACTTGGACTGTGCAGATGTCAGATGCTCCGCAGGGACATGAGTGCCCATTCATGCTGCATGTGCATTCCATGCATGCCCCTATGTGTCCTTGACTGGATAATCATTGTAGTACGTGTACAGGGTGATCTACATTGCATGGCATTTCATCAGCCTTCCCATGGCCACTGTGGCTCAGTCCTGCGCCCCACACATGTTTAGGGTGTGACAGTCTGTGTGGGTCACAGGCCTCAGCCTGTTTCATGCCCAATGCTCTGTCCAACTGGTGCAGTGTCTTCTTCACATGTGGGTGTACTCAGGAGGTTTCATCATGTGTCCTGCTTACTGTCACATCATCATCTGCTGTGTTGTCACTTGACTCACCTGATGCAATTGATGCTAGTCAACACTGTCTGTCAATACACAGGTCTATGATCATCCTTTTGATACCATGCAAGGCATCCCTGCATTTCCACTTGGGGGAGGAGTGGTTTGCTTGTAGCCATGCTACCCTTTGCATGCACATTGCACGTGATGCCTGAAGTTGACCTTGCACTGCCTTCACATTTTCTGATACGCATCATGAAGTACTTGTACATGTAGATAGTGAGTAACGTTCAAATTTGCTGCACTGCATCGACCCACTTCTGAGCGGTATAACACCCTTCTACATGCCTAATCACATAAGCAATGTCAAGTTGACCCAGCATGCATGGCAGGTTCTCTTTTGTGTGTGACATATCTGCTTGATGTGTTTGGTGTCTGTGTGATGTCTATGTGTGTGGGTGTTGTGTGCTTCTAACATGTGTAGTGACCTTTTTTCTCTCTACTTTTCAGATGACGCAATGGAGCCAGAGGATGGTGTTGTCATGCCAGGCACAGGGTTGTTATCACTACAGCAACCCGGCACAAGTGGGAGTTGTGGGGTGGTAGGCCACGAAAACCCACATGTGCTACAGACCATCTTGTCTTTGGCTGGCAATGAATCCAGCCCTGATGACCACTCTGACGTCCATGTCGAGTTGGATGTGCATCAGGTCCATATGTCAGGGGTGAGTGATTCTGATGTGGACACTCCTCTGTCCGCGACACCTGCACTGAGGGGTCAGACAGTGTTGGAACCTCCGCCTGTGGTGGATCGGGACGCAGGGTCACCATCCACACCAGTCACTGGTGTGCCTGGGCCATCACATCGACGGGGGCATGTAGTTGTGCAGCCACGGGCGGTGCCAACCCAACGAGGACACCCGGTCATTGGGTCCTGCAGGTCTCAAGCCCAGCAACACAGTGGCCGCGCGCAACCACGGTATACTGAGTGGGAGCAAGACATGACTGCCAATTCTGAACTACAGGGGGCAGCAATGGAGAACATCGCTGTGAGCATGGAGCGTGTGGCCCAATCTTTACTCCCCCCTGCTAGACAGGTGCTTCTCCAGCAGCAGGCGGCACGGTCCACAGCCCGCTCGCTCAGGCTGGGCATGGCGGCCTCAGACAGGACACGCCAGGCTGAAATGTTGTCTCTACGTGAAGCAATTGCTGCTCACGCAGAGGCACACATGGAGGCCATGAGAGCTTAATATGAGTCCCTCAGATCCACTCTGGGTGTCCTCTTGATGTCCCAGAGGGCGCGGTCAGAGGAGAGGTTTGAGCAGCTTGAGCGTACCATCTCGGCTGAGCTACGTGCTTGCCGGGAGGTGCATCAGTTGTCCAGCCAGGCCTTGCAGGAAGAACTCCGTGTTATGCGTGTTACCTTGCAAGAGGAAGCACGCATATCACGGGAGGTTCTGCATGCATACCTACGTGTCATCGCCGCACAGAACCAGGCTCACCCGTCCAGAAGACTTGCTGCCGATGAGGGGCAAGATGCGGCTAGGCGTGGTCAGGCTCCTGTGCCACATCCTCCTTTTCAGGAAGAGCCAGACTCGGACAACGAGGTATCTCCCACATAGGTCAGGCTGTGCATGTGTTGAACCCATGGAGGTTTTTTTTTTCCACAACATCATCGCATGTGGGTGTTCAGCAGGACCCTGTACCTCCCCCCTCCTGGTTGCCCCCCCCCCGGGTCATATGTGGCCATTTTTGATTTTTCTTTTAGTTTAGTTAGTTAACTTTCAATTTGATAGTTAGTTTAATTAGGTAATGTAGGTTTTTCATAGTTAGTCTAATTAGTTAATATAGTTTAAAATTGCTTGTCTATTGTGCTTTCATGTGACGGTGTGGTGCTTTGTGGCTTTTGAAAGCATCCACTGTCTGTTCCAGCAGGTCCCTTCAAGCTTGTCTCGTGTATGTGTTTGCAGATTGGGGTCCTGACTCACATATGCCACTCTTGCTTCCCTTATCCATGGGCTTGCAAGGATGGTTCGGTGTTACAGCCTATTACACAAGGGCTTTGGACTGTCATATCTGTGGCATGTCTGCTGCTGTACTACTTGTGTTGACACCCCTAGTGGGGATGATAGGGGTGATATTGACCACAGTTCTTCCTTTGCTAGATGGGTGGTTTCATGATTCATGTGTGCAGTAATTGCTATACATTGTGTAGTATGTTTCTTATCTTTACTGTACATGTGCTTGATGCAATTCATGCTGTAGACAGTGCCTAACACACTTTGCCTGTGAAAGTCGCACTGATGGAGTGATTTCTTATGTACGTCTCTGACATGGTCCAGTCATGACATGCCTGAGGAGAGACACACAGGGAAATTTCAAGCATTAATCATGTGTTTTCTGCCCTTTCTGCAGGGGGATGAGCCTCCAGACCACCTCTCCCAGCAGACATGGCCCTTTGGACGCCTGGAAGCTGGCCACGTTCGGTGGTGCAGAAATGCGCATGTGTGCACAGGCAGAGCCACAGGGATTGCACTCATACATCCTACAGAAGCTGACGTGGTTCAAGGAACTCCAGGTAAGGGGAGCAGAACAAGGGGGCCACACTGCAGCCAACCTTCCACCAGGCCAGTTGCACATGCATGCTAAGTAGCGCCACTGACGGTGAGCTTGGACAGATATTGGTGTTGAAGCGCACAGTACAGCTAAGATGCGTTGGTTGACTAATGGCTAGTTGATGGGAAAGTTGTCAGGGGCACATGCAGGGGCAGTGGCACATATCCTCCGGTCCACCATCGTCCATTGAGGCAGTTGTATTAGCCATGTAGCGTTCCAAGACAGGGAAAGAAGCAGCTCACAGGGACAGACAGTGAGGGACAGACTTGTGTGCAGTGCATTTCATTTTCATGTTGAAATGAATGTAGGTAGTGCCACATGTACTACCTACTTTATTTAGGTTATGCTGGAACACGTCTTGTACTGAAGTCGTACCTTGATAAATGTGTCTGGCTGCTTACCCAGGGAACATTGGATGTTGTGTGAATCTTGACACATTGGTCTTCCATTTGCCACGCATCCACCGGCGCCTGACTTACTACATTGACTGTGTATGAACCATCACAGGGGGAATCTTACGTATGGGTACGAAGCACCACACCAGATAGTTTGTTTGTAGAGTATTTTGTTACTTTGGGGCATGCATGGTGGTGTGTGCATGTGTTATGGGCACGCACAGATTAGTGACTCTGGCTCTCTTTGCAGAATTGAACTGCTCATGTTACCGGACCTGAGAGTGCGCAGGCAGGAGGCCAGCACTCACCCCAGAGATACATTCCTTTTTGACTTACTTTCCCTTGTCAATCCTACTCCCCTCTCCTGCCCCTCATTCCAGTATACCAATGCCTGTCCTGACTGCATGTCCCTGACCCTCCTTCCCCACCAGGGTCTCAGAGGCCTGTGTGAGTTTGACCTTGCAGGCACCCAGACCACGGTGGGGGTGGTTGGTTCGTGCCACTCCTGCGCCTGTACACGGGAGCTGTGACAGTACACATCAGTTTGTGGCGCATCATTCTATATTATGTACCAAACATGGTACACATCCTGTTGTGACATTGTTTTACTGTGCTACCTTGGTTGTTCCATCATTGTGCTAGAACTTGTGCTTTGTGACGTACTGCTACTTCAAGTCATATACTGGAGGCTCTTCTGGTTTGTTTTGCTGCCTGCAGGCTTTTTGCATGGCTTGTGTGTTTGCCTGCTTTGAGTTCTCTTTGATTTGGTGTTTTTGCAAGTCAAGGAGGCCTCTGAGGGTACTGGACACTTTTTACACGCAAGGTGGAAGATGGGGACAAAGGGGAAGGGTGATCCTGTGGCCAGGTGAACTTCAAGGATGAAGGCTACATACCCCATGCGCAGTTGTTCAGTGGGTCATGGTGATATGTGAGGGAGGGTGAGTATTTTGTTGTTGGACAGTTGCTTTGCCCCACAGTGTGGTGGGCACCCTGACATTGTAATTGTGGTATCCTATGTACATGATGTATTCTGCTGATCAATGGCTGTTCATGTGTTGTGTTTACCTTTCAGGTGTGAGGGTATAGTTGTGGTTTGACATGCTGGGGTGTACACATGGGCAATGTTCACATGAGATGAGGACACTGATGGTCACTTGATTGCACATGCATGTATTGATTGCATGCCCCTACTGACACACACACTCACACTATGATCCACAAAATGTACATCCACCCTTCCATGTCCACATGTGCACTCAGTTTGCCTTCTGGGGCCCACTGTGTCCCTGCAGCACATGATTTATGACCATTTGTGGATCCTGTACATGCGTGATTTGTTTTTTTATTTAGTTTGTTGTTTTCATGTGATGCTCAGGGTGTGCGTCACACACAATGGCTGGTCACTATGCTGTGTGCTGAGCAGTATGTTGCAGGAGATGGACACAGCACACGTATTATGCAGTGTTGATTTTGCCGTGCACAATGTGCATGTGAACAGGCATTCATTGTTATGTACAAGCTACAACTGTTGTTATGCATTTGGGTATGACTTGCTTTGTGTGGGAGGTTGTTGTTCAGTCATTTCATCTGATTCCATGTCAGGCATCATTGTCTGCATTTTTCACATGTCAATGTGTACATTATTGTTACTGTGTTCGTGTTTTGCTATTGCTTGCCATGTCATGTTGTGGTTTTGGTGGCTTTGGGTGACATACCAGTGATTGTCATAGCCTGTTTTGCAGGTCTGTGTGATACACATCTTGCATTTGTACCTTTTGGTCACACAGAATTGGTTAGGTTTGAGTAGCTAGGGATGCACACAATGTGGCACTTCCATGGCAACATTCTCAGCGTGGAAACGTTGTGACAGTTGGCTGTCTCTTTGTCATCATCGATTGTCACCTGGTATGTGCCAGGCCTGTGTGCATTCCGCAGGGGTGGGAGTTTAGGTGAAACATGTGGCCACAAGCTGGGTCCGGGCTGCCTTGCCACGTGCCCTATCACCTCCCATGGGCAGCGCCTGTGCCTGTGGTTGGGGATGTGGGGGCACCACCATGTCCACCGGTACACCCTGCTGTGTTGCAACATTGTGCAGGACACATGCTGCCACAATGATCCTGCACACTACGGGGGGTGCATAGAGTAGCTGCCCGCCAGAGCGGTCAAGGGAGCGGAAGCGTGACTTGAGCACTCCGAATGTGTGCTCCACTATGGCCCTGGTTGCAATATGGGCAGCGTTGTATCTTACCTGGGGTGTGGTGGTGGGATTCCGGATTGGCATCATCATGTGGTTGCTCAGAGGGTAGGCACTGAACCCCTGGAGAGGTGATAATGGTTGTGATTATTGAGGTTTGTGTATTTGTCTGTGAGTGACATGCATGCATATGCATGGGCATTTGTAGTCACCTAGGAGCCATGTGTCGCCATGCTGCCCAGCTCCTAGGGCCTGGCTCAGGGCCGACATTCTGTATATTAAACTGTCATGGGTCGAACCAGGGTAGTTTGCATAGACAGAGGTGATGATTCCCTTGGCATCACATACCCTCTGCACATTGATGGAATGCCATTGCTTGCGGTTTCGGTAGATGTGCTCAGTGGCCCTAGGTGAACGTAGGGTCACATGGTACAATCTATGGCACTGAGCACTTTGGGGAAGTGTGCCACCCTGTAAAAGTCCTGGACAACGGCCTGCCTTTCTGCAAGTGTTCTGGGCATGTATATGTGCCTGCGGACTGAGGGGCACGCAGTCATGATTGCCAGCACCTGGTGTAGATATCATGACTCCGTGGCCTGTGAGACCCCCCCACTATGGCAGTAGTCTGCTGAAATGACCCAGTGGCCAAAAAATGCAGGACATGTAGCACCTTGTCCAAGGGGCTCAATGCTTGGGAGCAGAGGGTGGGGGATGTAAGGTCATCTTCCCACTCCCTGACCAGGTCTAGGATGATACGGGATGGAAACCTATACCTGCCATAGATCTGGTCGTCAGGCATCCCAAAAAGGCTAGTCCGGGGGGAAAAAATGTGGGCCCTGGCTATTCTCCTCCTCCTGCGGTGTGCCACGATCAGTGCTGCGACAAATGGGGCACTCATCGTAGCGGTATGCACGTGTTTGTTGTTTGTGCACGCTTTTATACTGTGCACGGGGATGCTTATGCCTGCCTTCCTGTGGCGGACGTGTTGACGCCTGTGCGTGTCTTTTAGCGTGCACTTGTTTCCCGCATTCAAACCCATGAATACGAGTTGTTTGCATGCGTGTGGGCGTTCCGTGTATTTCCCTGCTGTGCTTCCCCAGTTATGCCTTCTTTTTCACGTGTTGTTCCCCATTCTGTGCATTACGCCCCATGTCCCGCCCCCTTTTTGGTGTGTGCGCGGACGTTGTGTGCTGTCCCTGTGCGCATCGTGCACGGTCTTCAGGTTGTTTCAATGACGTGCACACCCGTGTGTGCCAGGCATGGATTTGGCAGACAACCAGTGGAAAACACGCACAGCGCCTTCCTTGAATCGCACGCGTGCGCGTGCGCTTGCTTTCTCACGCTTGCTCCACCTTGCTCCAGCTTACGCTGGGATTTTCGGCGCATGTTTGTTCCATGAATCGGCCCCTAAATGTTCCTGATTGCTGTGGTGAAATCTCCCTCTCATATGCTCCCGATTGTTCGCATGTCTAGTTATAATATGAAATTATTCAAAAAGTTCCCATCTACTATAATCACCTATCACTTCCAAACCTCTCTGTTATCTAGAACACAGCTGTAAAAAATCAAGCAAATTTCATGAACTTAAAATTCTACTAATTTGTGAAGCTTGTTCAACTAACATACTGTAAATAACATATAAAGACTGCACATAGTCAAATGAAATGCATGCATACACTATGTTCAAATATCAAACAAGTATACTACCACAAAAAACATAAAAATCAATGTCTACATTAACATCAGTGCTATAAACACACAAAATGATTAACTTCTTCCTTTTACAATTGCAGTGAAGACCACTCTCCTGAAAATCAGCAGCATCTAAACTACAAACAACATATCTGAAGAAACCTGCTCATTCCACAAAAAAAGTACATACAATCATACCTTTATATTCTTACTGTTCCTCAAAGACACTGTGTGGTTCATTCATGCAATTTGCGCACCAGAAAAACCATCAATTTCTGAACCATTCTGCCCAAAAATCTGCATTTACTAAACAGGGATTAGCAAGTAGAAAGGCACACAAATCACAGTTTTTTTGGAACACAAATAACATACTCAACCCTTAGAATATTAGTACTACAAAACCAAGAACTGTTTTAATTTTATACCATTACATTTACTACTAATGCTTCTCCTCACCACGAGCTCACTTTGTACTCTCATCTGAACTGCAGTGTATTAACATACAAACAGAAGAATAGCCTTCCCAACTCATTTTAACTACCCAAAGCACATTCACACACCACCACATACATCTTTCCCATCAAACTCATACACGCATGCAGACAGCACACATACATCGCAAAACAAACCAACCCATACCTTCTTTTTTGTTCAACAGACCCCAAAGAAAGCCTACCAAAAAGCAAGTCTGTAGAAAGCAATGCAGAAATAGAGCAAATGAAAATAAAAGTGTCCAAAATAAGCATCCATCTCTACCAGAGTTTGTACAAACCGTTCAAACAAAACATGATCTCCTATGCATATCAAACAAAAACAAAACAAACAAAGATATACTTACACCTGGAGACATTTTCTCTATAGATCCTGTTAATGTTTCAAGATATTTCCACCATTGTTTCATTGCTATGCTACACTTTATTTGTAATAAAACTGTTCCTCCCCTCAGAGAAGTGCAACACTTCTTTTGGAGAAAAGAATATCAAGCCAGAGGAGCACCACATACCCACATGCTTTTATTGATTAAAGATGCTCCTAAATTTGGTCAGAACAATGATGCCACTGTTTTGCAGTTCATCCAAAAATATGTCACTTGTGAAATCCCTTCACAAACGAGACACAGTGACCTTCATGCACAAATTGTACAATTTCAAAGGCACAAATGTGGCAAATATTGTCATTGCAAATACAAAAACAAAGGGAAATACTACACCAAATGCCGCTTTGTTTGTTTAAAGTGAACAAATTCATGTCTTCAGTTAGACAGAGTGTTAAAGGTAAATCACCTAAGAACATGTGTTACATAAAAAGAACATAAGAATCAAAATATATCAATGATTACAATGCAATCATTGCCCTCTTATGGAATGCAAACATAGATGTGCAGTACATTGTAGACAATTCAACTGCAGTTGCACGATATGTTACAGCTTACTTAAAAAAAGCAGAAAAAACAGAGCTTCAAGACCTCTGGAATGACCTATCATCAGACAAAACACTATCTCAGAAATTGTACAGCTTAGGCATAAAAATGCTCTCTCATAGAGAATGTGGCACCTACGAAGATGCAGATCTTTTAACCGCTACTGCTTTGTATGGAAAATCTGAAAATATAGTATGGCTAAGTCTTGGTCCTGCTAAATCTAGAAAAAGAGTTCTCAAATCATATGACGACATAGAAAAAACAGCCAAGACATTTTGAAAAACAATTTACTAGACACATACTACCCGAACAGGAGTACCACTTTGGAAAACATGTGTCTATACCACATAGCCCAAAACCTTGCATACAAAAATAATATAAAACCCAATGAAAACAAAGGTAGATATAGAGTGACAGAATGTGAAGGCCGCTTGGTGAAACTTACCAAACGAAGCTTAATTAATCATATCAAATTGTCATTAAAAACTCCTCAACAGAAAGAACTATATTACATGTCCCTGCTACAACTTTTTAAACCATGGAGAAAAGAAGAAGAGATACTAGATAACTATGACTGCTATGAAGATGCTTTCAAAGCAAATGAAAGCACTATCACTGATGTGAACGTTATGTAGTACAAAACAATGTTGCAAAATGAACAGCAACACGAAGAAGAACTCCAGACTCAAATAGATAAGGATACTTCCGACAGTAGTCAACCTTCTGTAACAGGAAGCCAAGAACCACTGGGACAGTCACTAATAACAAATGAAGCAGAATTAGCTATGACAGAAGTTGAAAACACCATGTGTCATTATGAAGATACAGAAGACTTAACTGTACTACAATCAAAACTTAACAAAGACCAGCGCACAATTTTTGAAGAAGTAACAAAAGAAATTGTACATGGTGTCCAACACGAACATAAAGAATGTACCTGCCAAAATTACAAACCTATACTGCTATATGTCAGTGGTGAAGCTGGTTGAGGCAAAACATTCTTAATCAAAATCATTAGCAAGTTCATTCAACAATTGAAAAACAACAAACTGTCAGCTGTTGTAACTGCCCCCACAGGTTTAGCTGCCTACAACTTAGGCTGTGTCACTTTACATCGATTACTACTCCTTCCAGTAGAACACCAAAACAAATTAGACTATTACAAACTTTCTACAGAAACTGCAATGGAACTAGGCAGAGTATTAAAACAAATTAAAATGCTACTAATAGATGAAGTGAGCATGGTCTCCAAACTAATGTTGGCTTTGGTTCTCCTCAGATTGCAAGAAGTACTTAAAACAAACTACGAAGAACTCTTTGGAGGAAAACACATTATTGTTTTCGGAGATCTTCTTCAATTGACACCAGTGAAAGGTGAACCTATTTTTAAAACCTTAAGACACAAACTCTGCCGTAAAACTGTTGGCAGCATAGGAAATGTCAACCTTTGGCAACATTTTCAATACAAAGAATTAACAGAAAACATGCACTAATCTGCAGACCTCACCTACGCCAACATTTTAAAAAGTATTAGAGTTGGTGTACTATCCCAAGAAGCACAAACAATATTAGAAACCCGGCACATCCATGCACTTTATGGCGATAACTCATGTGCTACTGATGTTATGGAAAGTTTAGCGCACAACAATGTCAATTGTATGGCCTTAATGCCAACTCTTGCAAGCTGTTCCAAATTCAATGAAACAATGTTAAAAAAAGAAATGCAACCAATAATTGAAATTTGCTCCACAGACCAACTGGACGTACATGGTATGACACTACCAATGTGTCAACAAGCCACAACAAGACTAAATACCTTAGAAAATTCTATCTCCAACACTGCTGGGTTGGAGAAAATATTAAAATTATCCTTAAACTGTAGAGTAATGCTTAAACATAACCTTGACGTGGAGCAAGGACTAGTTAATGGAGCACTGGGTGCAATTATTGGTTTTCAAACATACCCACATAACAACAACATTAAGTTTGTCAATATTCTCTTCGACAAACTTTCAGAAGTAAAAAGGATAGGGCGCTCAACAGTTCGATTCCTTCTCTTCAAAGACATGTGTGTACGCAGAGAACAATTTTCTCTAACTCTTGCATGTGCAGTCACCATTCATAAATCCCAAGGTCTTACCCTAGACAAAGCATTGATAAATATTGGTAACACAGTCTTTAAAGAAGGTATGACCTACGTAGCACAATCACGCTTACGTACACTTGACGGTCTATTTCTAATCAACTTTGATGCAAGTAAAGTCAACGCTGATATTCCTTGCATTCTGGAATACAATAGACTATGTTCACTATACACCCCCACCTAAAAGCATATCCTGTTCCACAAAAAGGAAAACATTGTAAAAGAAAACTAATTCAAACTGAAATGCAACAGAATCTGACTGCAAATCCTCCAAAGAGAACAAAAGAAGCTAATACTTCATCAATTACCTTGACAAAGAAGAACCTATTAGTCAAAGTAACTCAGGTACTTTTTCAAAGAAGCAATGCACACTCTGAAAAAATGACTTGGACACAGAAATATCTGGTCCATTCAAATTTTCAAATGTAACTGGTGTAAGTAGTTGCGCAAATATAGCAATGAATATTCTATTTCAATTGCCACCAATTGTTGACAACATTTACTTAAACAGTACAGACCAATTGTGTTTGCAAATGTTAGTCCTTCATAGAAATGCAACAAACAATCTTGACAACACGTATAGTGTTCACGGAATAAGACAAGAATTGGACTACTGTGCTGGAATGATGAAATTCACTATAAACTCACAAGAAGATCCACAAGAATTTCTAATGTACTTACTACAAGTACTGGAAAACAAAAATCTACCTATAAAAATCTTCCAGATTTCATACATGTGGAACAATACATGCACTCTCTGCAACAATGTGACACAAGAACATATCCCTAATGAGCGCTTTGTGTATGTATCCATACCTAATTGTGAATCCATTCCATTTCAGCAACTTGTACAAAATGCAAACCATGGCAGATTATGTACTACCTGCAATTCAGATAATCGCTCCACCTTACTCATACAAACACATAGTAACTATGTAATACTAATGCTTCTACATTACAATGCAGATGTTACCAAAAACAACTGCAAGCTGACTGGATTCACACACGTCAAGTATCACTTGGTAAGAAAACCTTCAAAACAATAGGTATAATCTACCAGAAAGGAGTCACAACCAATGCAGGTCACTACACTGCATATATTAAAAAGAAATGTGGATGGTTCAAATGTAATCATAGTACCATTACTCTAAAGCAAACATTAGCAGCAAATCTTACAAACGCTTATTTTTTTAATCTTCTTAAAACCAAAATTTAATAAGTAATCTGTACTTCAACATTAACAAAAATTCAAATAAAAAACTATAAACAGTTAGAATACGCCAACAGGTATCTAACTGGCCCAAAATTCTATAACAACCAAACAGATAAATGAATATCACTAAATTGTAGCAAAAAATAGACAGTTAGAATACGCCGACAGGTATCTAACTGCTTCAGAAATCTGCAATAATCCAACAGATAGAACATTAACCAGAAACAACAAGTGAACACTGAAAGGAAACGAACAAATGGACTGTAGCATAACAAATGAAAGTTTTTTTTTTAATCTGACAAGGATTTTTTTTTCCCCACAGACCAAATAATTTGAAAAACAAACACAGAAACTGAGCTAAATGCACAGTACACTGGTTTGTAAACCAGATTTGAGGGTCCAAAAAAAAGCTAAAATCTCTATTATGCAATGTAATAAGTCTTTATAGAATACATGCTCTTTTCTTTTATCACAGAAATTGAAAAATAATCTTTCCTCCAGGTACCAAAATATATCGAATCTCAACAAATGAAACAGTAAGTATAATTTCAAACAGTTGATAGATATTTAAATCTATAGGTGTGATCCATAGCTGTGATATGGTGCAGTGGTTGTGGTCAGGGCCTAGAGTCTTGGGTGTATAGCCTACAGCCTACAGCCTGCGGCCATGCACCCAAGACTATAAGCCCTAGGTACAACCACTGCAGCATATCACAACCAAAACCACTGCACCATATCACACCCATGCTACCTTATAACTTCAGTACTTATAACTTTGGTCTTGGGTGCATGGCCTTCGGCATGATGTCATATCGCATCATGTCAATTTTGAGTCCTCTTGTGCTTGTCGGCCTGTTTGGGCACTGTGTGGGCTACTTGCACAATGAATGCCGCCATGTGGTCCCAGGCAATGATCCCTCCATTGGGGTGACAGAGGTGGAAGGTTCTAATTCCTGGCTGCGGATGTATCGCATGGGGAGGAGCATGCTTGCATGCATGGTTTCTTCAAGGGCTGGCATGCCCTCTGTATGCTCCTCATTCTCTGGCCCACAGATGTGATGGCAGTAGTCGCCATTGACAACTGCCCACACTGGTAATCCAATGACCTGCTGATCCTCGTTGAGGATCCCTGTACACTGTCGTGAGTGGCCTGCAGATGCTTTACATGCATCTCTGTGAGGTTTTCTATGGTGACCTGGTGCCGCTCCATGGCGTCCAGCCTCCCCCAGATTGCAGACAGTAAATGCTGAGACACTGGTCAGGGACTATAGAGAGGGCCAGGGCTGAAGCAGAGGCACCTGAAGTCAGTGTCATCCTCTTCATGTGAATGACTGCCATTAGTCCATGTGTTGGCTCAGCCTGGTGTTGGAAATGGCTGCCAACCTCAAGTTATGAGTGGTTGTCAGCGAGCAGATAAGTTGGTGCAGGTGTTGTGCCACATCTGACACTGGCACCATGTTGCTCCTCGGGGATCACTACAGGGGCTGGTTGTGGTGGGCAGTCACAGCTGCTGGGGGTAATGCAAATGTAGCAGCATGTGCAGTAATATCTGTGCCATATGCAGTGCTGTCAGAGGGTCCACTGGGAACACTTGGCACAGCTGACATGGGGTTGGTGTGATGTGGCTTTGGAGTCTCCCTCCTGCTTTTCCTTCTGCTAGTCCATTAACTGGCTTGTGCAGTTGTGGAGGTAGGTGCGCTGCCAGTGGTGGAGGTTCCCAGGCAGTAGAGGGCCCCACCTCATCATCCTGATTTGACTAGGAAACTGCTGGTTGGTTAATGACAAGCTGTCAGTCATCATGCATATTAATAAGTGGGCTAGGAAGAAACTCATGCACAATGAAGAATGGTCATCCAACACACATTTTGCCTGGTGGGCATGGTTGCTTGCACAGATAAACTGAAGAGCAGGTAACAGCACTATCCTTATTGGGGAAATACAACACTTTTTTATTGAAAGAAGGAATCCAGAGGATGCAATTTACAAAAGTGAAATTTAGTTAATATAAAAAGGTTGAATAAATCAAAATAAATCAATGAACAACAATTCAATGCAGGAAAATATATCAAAAAACTATTATCTACTTTTATTACCGTTTTATTAACGGGGCCGTGCTCCGAGCACTGTTCTCCCTCCTCCCCCATCCCCCTGCAGCCACTTCCTGGTCCTCCCTCCCTCACTCCCGCCTACCTGCCCGCCCACACCCCCCCTGCTCCCCCTCCTATTGGGTGCCTTCTATTTTTAATCTGACCCCTTTGGGTAGCCCCCTGACCGGCAGCCCCTCGGCTAAGGGCCCCTTAGGCAAAGGGCGGCTCCCTCCTGTGCGGCTCCCTGTGTGTCTGCAGGTGTCCGCAGGGGACGCCAGGTGCCATTCCGCCGCTCCATTTGTGAACTCCACCTGCTCCCCCGGCCCACCCCACCCTTACCAGTTCACTTCCTCGCAGGGTGTCTACACTTCTGTGTTCTGATTTTGTGGTAAACTAGGGTTTTTCTCCCCCCGCAGGATTTTCAAACTTAGGTGGCCTCTCCACTGTGTACCTGATACGCATTACTGTGTTCTGATTTTGTGGTAAACTAGGGTTTTTCTCCTCCCGCAGGATTTTCAAACTTAGGTGGCCTCTCCACTGTGTACCTGATATGCATTACTGTGTTCTGATTTTGTGGTAAACTAGGGTTTTTCTCCCCCCGCAGGATATTCAAACTTAGGTGACCTCTCCACTGTGTACCTGATATGCATTACTGTGTTCTGATTTTGTGGTAAACTAGGGCTGCCGCTCTCTTCCTGTCTGCTTGCACTTGTCCTGTCTCCCCCCCCACTCCCTCCTATTCCATGGTGCTCTCTATCTCACCAATATTTTCTAACTGCTTCCCCATTGACTATCCTGCTCTCCTCACTAAATCTGGTAGGAAAAAGTTTAAAAAGGACATCCTGGTCTCCAACCAAGGCCATCCTATCGCTGACATCTACACTAGTTCCTCCTCCAAGGAAACTCTCACTGACATCCTCTTTTTCGTGCCTTCACCTGACCTATGGACCCTTCATATGGTCTCTGTGCTCTCTCCTTTCTCCTCTTCTCCCATTAATGGTGGCACCAGTTGGGATGTCCTCTTGGCCTCCTTCCACTCCTCTAAGGCCATCATTAATGTCTACGCTAATGGGACCGTATTGGTCCAAGGCTCTCAGGCCAACCTTCACCTCTTCGATAGACGCTTCCCGCGCCTCATCAACTTCCTTTCCTCTCCTGCTGTGCCCCCTCCTCTGTCCTCGACTACTCTCGCTCTGCCGTCAAACATTCCTCTGATATCTGCCACCTTCTTGAGGAACTTGACCTTGACGTACTCGGTCTCACTGAAACATGGTTCACGGCCAGCTCTGTCACCAGCTTTGACACACTACTACCTGACGGTTACAAGATCCTCTCCGTGCCCAGGCCCAACCGTGCTGGGGGGGTGTGGCCCTTATCTCCCCTGAGTGGATTCCTGCCACTGTTATTCCCACGCAGACCTACTCCTCTTTTGAATGTCTTGTCTGCCGACTCTCTCTCTCTCCTAGCCATTCCCTTACCGTGGCTACTATTTATCGGCCACCTGGTCAAATTTCCTCCTTCCTCTCCGAGTGGGCGGACATCTCCTCCTCACTCCTGTCCTCAACCACTCAACTCCTCTTTCTTGGTGACTTCTGGACTCTTTCGAGACCTCTGCAACTCGCTCTCACTCTCTATTCTCCCGTCTGGGCTGACTCATTCTGCAGGGCACACTCTTGATGCCCTGATCTCCTCTGACCTTCCCCTCTCTGTCCCTCTCTCCACTCCTCTCTCCTGGAGTGATCACTTTCTCCTCTCCTCCCACCTCACCCTCCATACCCCACAGGCAAAGCCACCCCCATCACTGCCACCTTCCTTCTCGGTCATCCGACCCATGAAGCGCGTTTCAGTTGAGGCTTTCGCTGCCACCTTCTCACCCCCTCCTCCCCCTTCGGCTGACTCCCACCCTGACACAGCCCTCTCCACTCTCCACTCTGCAATATCTGATACTCTTGATATCCTTGCCCCTGTCATGAGTATCCGCCTGAAGCCCAAAGCCAAATGTAACTCCTGGTATGACTCGGATCTCGTCACCCTCAAACGCAAGTGCAGGGTGGCAGAGAGGAAATGGCGTGCTTCATGTTCATCCTCTGACAAACTGGCCTGTCGCCTGCTCCAAAGGCAATACCGGCTCTCCGTTCTCACCAAGAATAGAGCCCTTATCCAAGCCTGCATCTCTGTGGCATCTAACAATTCTGCTGAACTCTTTAAAATCTGCAAGGAGCTGGCCAACCCTGCTGCAGTCTCTACCTCTCCTGTCCCCTCCCAGGCCCTCTGCACGGCACTGGCCTCTCACTTCATTTCAAAAACTCAGGACATCCTGTCCTCACTTTCCTCCTATCACCCCCCCCTCTATTCTCTGCCCTTCCACTGGCCCTTCTGCAGCCACCCCTCCTCTCTCCTTCTCTGCCTTTCCCCTTATTTCTGCTGACGAGGTTTCAAGACAAGTCCGATCTATGAAAGTCTCGTCAAAACAGGTCCACCCCTGTTCCTCCAAGACTATCAAAGACCACATAGACTCCCTGGCTCCTGCCCTTGCTGACTTCTGCAATCACTCCTTTGCCTCTGGAGTCTTCCCATCCCCTCTCAAGCACTCCCTTGTGCACCCCCTTCTTAAGAAGCCCTCTTCCGACCCTTCCTGCCCGGCTAACTATCGCCCAATCTCTATCACCCCCTTCCTGGGCAAGCTCCTGGAGAAACTGGCATCTCCCAGCTCAGTCTCCATGCTGAATCTGTTGGTAGTCTTCATGACCATCAGTCTGGCTTCAGAGCTGCCAGAAGCATGAAAACTGCTCTCCTGAACATCCGTGAGGACCTGCTCTTGAACCTGGACTCTAACATTCCATGTGTTCTCATTTTGCTTGATCTCTCTTCTGCCTTTGATACTGTCAACCATACCATCCTGCTCAACCGTCTCCGTGATAACCTGGGTATCACTGGTCAGGCTCTGGCGTGGCTGACCTCTTTCCTCTCCAATCGACCCTCCCAGGCCCAACTGGGGTCTTTCCTCTCTGACATCTTTTTCTCTACCTGTGGTGTCCCCCGGGGATCTAACCTCTCTCCCTGGCTGTTTAACCAGTATCTGGCACTTCTCACCCACCGCATCGCTGCTCTCTGCCCCAACTTTCAGTGCTATGCGGATGATACCCAGCTCATTTTCAGGCTACCCTCGACCTCCTCTTCTCCTTCCCTCATCTCTGACTGTCTTTCTACTGGTTCATAGTGATAATATCGAATTCACAAATCTCGAAAACCAAAATCTCGAATACAAAAGGCCGAAAAATAAAATATCGAATTTTTTTTTCAATGTGTTTTTTTTTTAAATGGGGGGGTTCCTCCCCCAACCCCCCTTATTTTTCATTTTTTTTTTATTTTACCCCTTTTTTTTACTTACCTGACCCCAAAAACATATATAAATAAATAAATAAAAAATTCGATATTTTTTTTTTCGATATTTTTTTTTTCGGTCTTTTTGTATTCGATATTTTGTTTTCGAGATTTTGACTGACTACCCTTTCTACTATCCAGGAATGGTGTGCCGCTAACGACCTCTGCCTTAATGCCAGTAAGACTGAGATTCTACTCATCGGCACACCCACTCCCTCCTTCCCTGCAGCTCTCTGGCCGGCCTCTCTTGGCCCTCTTCCT
Source organism: Ambystoma mexicanum (assembly GCF_040938575.1). Taxonomy (NCBI): domain Eukaryota; kingdom Metazoa; phylum Chordata; class Amphibia; order Caudata; family Ambystomatidae; genus Ambystoma; species Ambystoma mexicanum. Next base: position 330,913,378 of record NC_090933.1, on the reverse strand, counting down.
ACTCCTACCTGCAAGGAAAAAACCTTGGGGTCATCTTCGACTCCACACTCTCCTTCTCTCCTCACATATCCGACGTCTCTAAGAAGTCAAACTACCAGCTACACCTCCTCAGAGTTATCCTTCCTTTCCTCTCCTTCCCCCAGAAGCTCATTGTCTCTAGAGCCCTGGTTCTCTCGAAGCTGGATTACTGTAACATCCTCTATCTAAATCTGCCCGCCTCTACTCTCCGCCCTTTGCAACTCATCCAGAACAGGACTGCGAGACTTGTCCTTGGCCTCAAGCCCAGGGACCGTATCTCTCCAGGACTGAAATCACTGCACTGGCTCCCAGTGACTGCGAGGATCAAGTTCAAAACCCTCTGCATTATCCACAAGGCCGTCTGGGGCCTTGGGCCAAAATACCTTCAACTCTCTCTTCCTAAATATCTTCCTTCTCGAGCTCTTCGCTCATCCGCCTCCAACTCACTCAGGGTCAGCCGCTTCTCCAAACAACGAGTTGAGGGCAGATCTCTCTCTGCTACAGGGGCCTCCCTCTGGAACAGCTTTCCTGCCTCCCTGAAACTTGAGGAGAACCATCTCTGGTTCCGGAAGCACCTCAAAACCTTCCTCTTTGCCTCTGCTTTCTCTCCCCCTCTCCTCTGCTAATACTACTGAAACTGCACTGAATCTGCAACTGGGTCACTCACCGTTCTCGGTCTTTGGCCCAGCCACTCTCCCCTGCACTGCCTCCATTGCAACCCCTGCACTACGTGACTGTGTCTGTATCCCTACAGCCCCCCTTCCTAGCACTTGTCTGCACTTACTTCGCACTTGCCACCAGCTGGCCCTTGTTATTTATCCTGTTTGCTGTATGCTATTAACCCTGTACTGCACTTTCCCCTCTCCCTTTCCCCCTTGCACTTTTCCCTTTCCCTCTACCCTTTGCACTTGTGCGATCTGAATGACACCTGGCCTAGTAGGATCGTTGTCTGTCTCCCCTTGCCAACCCCCCGCCTTGTTGCGCCTTGAAACACTGGTGTATAGGCGCGTTACAAATGCCATATCATATCATATCATATCATACTACATCCACACTGGGCATAATGCCTCAATCATCTGAACAAGCTAACAATATCCTTATCTGCATCCACTCTTCTTAGTCACCCACATACAAAGTTATTGTCTGGAAAACATCACAGGTATGGACCATCGGCCTCATTACATGTTTGGCTGTTGCCTTGCCGGTAAAACCGGTAGGCTGCTGCCAAACTTGCAATATTTTCTGGTGCCCGTTAATGGGCAATTACTGGGCATTCCGGACCCGCCAGACCCGGTAATTGCCCATTCGCGGGCGTCGGAAAAAAGATGCTCCCCATTTCCATTCGGCTCCATAGGGCTGAATGGGAATGGGGAGGTTAGATGCACAGGCACCGTAATATATTGTGCCTGTGCATCCGACATGCTGTGCTCGTGGGTGCCCTTCTGCCCACCAGGTCCGACCTGCCAGGCAGAAAGGCACCTGCAAGCAAAACTCGTAGTTTGCTGGTCCGGAAATTGCGGTACCGGCAATCTTACCGTTACCGTAGTTCCCAGACCGGCAAACTTATAATGAGGCCCAATCTACCTATCCCTGATGTGGATATTAGTTAATTTTCAAAATCCCATTTCCATGTGTTTAGAACAAGAACGACCGGTTTCAACGTATTGTGGACAATTTCACTATTTCTTCATCAGGGAACACACAACAGTATTAACATGCTGGGCTTCTGTGTCTTAATCCTGAATATGCTGATGAGGCAGAAGATCTAGTACAACCATGCATTTTGTATTACTGGCATGAGTGTATTCCAAATTACACAGCACCCACATCTGCTACTCCAAAACTGTACTGAATAGCCATGCAGTATAGGATTCACACAGAGGCATTTATAGATGTTCCAGGTCACATATCCAATATTATGGGTGGCCCGTTTTCCTCTGGCGATCCTTCCTGCTTCCCGATTGTAGCCCAATGAGTACAGCTAATGCAAGGTTAGAGTAGTTTCTGCTGAGGGTGTATCGGCACATGTATCAGCATATTGGCTATTGGCCTGCCAATATGTTTTTTAGTGGTGGGGGCAGGGGGTTCACTTTGCAACATGGACTTTCACTGCAAACATTGGTACTTCTCATGGTTTCATGGCTACACATGTACATTTCCCCTATGGTGCATATGTATTTCAACAGTATCCAACCCTCCCCTGCACATTCATGTAGTCTCTGTTCCTTTGTACAGATTTCTATGTGGTTTCCCATTCCCCTGACCATTGGGCACATCTATCCCGGGGGACACATGCTATTGGTCGGTGCATTCACATGGCAATGGGAAGTTAAAGACTGGCATCTTGTTGCGTGTTGCCCTAACTTCAACACTTCCAATATCCTCTATCCCTTCCATGTGGAGGATTGAGCTGGCCTTTTCCTCCAATGCACTTAGGGTGAGTGGTTCAACTGTGCCACTTCCTGCGGTGGATGTCTCATGCCTGTGCTTGGCGATGAGACTGTGCATCCTGGTCTTTAGGTCGTTCCACCATGTGTCATCAATTACATTTGTGATGTCATCTTTGATGTCCTGGGTGTTAGTCTTAGCAGTGCACGGTGGTGGCACGAGTTATGGTTTCGTAGCGTAGGGTTTTTCGGTTTTATGTGGAACCATAATGTCCCTTTAACAAAGTTTTCTTTCACTGAATTTCATAAGGTTGTAGTAGCGCAACTTAACCATAACGTCCCTTTAACAATGTTTTTTTCACTGAATATAGATATAGATAATGTAAATGTTATGAATGTTTACTAAGACTCCCTTAGCTTACTCACATACGACATAGAAAATACTGAACACCCTGCGCCTCTATGATTTTGATGTCCGCGGACCGTGTGCATGTCCGCGGACGGGCACAGTCACCATCAACACTATCCGAAAACTTACATTATTGTATCATACAATAACAATACCAAACATGTTCCAAAAGCACCACATAAATACATTACATTTAATAATAAATAAGAAGTGGAAACTGTATATGTAAGACACCAACCATCCACTGAAATAACGTTTCCAATATAATGGAACATAACAAAACAAAATAAATATGCCTCCAACAGAATTACCTCACAGAAACTGTGCAGCAAAAACCAAGTGCATACCTACACAGCAGTAACACCAAACGTTTGTAATAAACTAGTAAGTACACAATATTTATTTCATATATTTATATTTTCATTTTCAATATTATGTACACTAAAACTAATACACTGAAATGTCCAGTACTTTGGAATGGCTTTGGAATGGCTGGAAGACAATTTCCCATGAGATGAAATGAGTGAAGACAGTGATACTAATGGTAGACACATCATTTCTCTATATAAGCCAATTAATAACCATTACTTCATGTGTAGTTAACATATATATTTTTTTAACAGACCATACAGACAATAAGTGTAATATACCAAGAGAGACATTAGAAGATCCTCTGAAACAAATGGAACTAAAAATGGATATACTAATGAAAAATTTAAATCTTCTAAAACAGTTTATTGAGGACCCTCTCCATGTCCCAGCCAACTATCCCCAAACCCTCCCCAGCAAAAAAATGTTACGATGAGACTTCATCCCTTCCTTCCCATACAACATGTTAAACCCCTAATTCCCCTGTATTTGTTTCAGTTTCTGCTGTTAAACAATAATAACATTTTAAGTGTGTTCTTAGTATATGCCTGTGTCTTATAGGTAGTTAGGGTGTCCGTGGATAGTGCGGGTGTCCGGGATGTCTGTAATTAGCCAAAATGGGGGTGTCCTAAGGACACTGTAGCTGTTCGTACTGTTCGTAATTAAAATGGCAGTGTCCTTAGAACACACAAGATGTCCGCCTGTCCATAATTAACCAAAATGGGGGTGTCCTATGGACAATATACCTGTTCGTATTGTTTGTAATTAAAATGGAGGTGTCCTTAGAACACACAAGATGTCAGCCTGTCCGCAATGATCCAACATGTTCAAAATAAGAACACTTCCCTGTTCGTAATGTCTGCAACCAGCATGAATGTATCCTTAGAACACATATCCAGTCAAGCCAGTCCGCAAAGTTTTGACATGCATTTATTTTATTCAGAGACTTCAACACTGTTTGTAGAGCACCCATGCACATGCGCACCAAACCCTTGGGTCCTACGAACATCGGGCCTGTCCGTAACTGTCCGCTACATGTGTGTCGCACTTTTAATTAGTTCGGAAACCCAAACGCTGTCCGTAGAACACCTGCGCCCATGCACACAACCGTCCCTGCGCATTTGGAGTCCTTTGGACAGCCGTCCCATTTGTGAATGTGTCTGCGATGTCATCATGTGACCGCACCTACGCTGAGGGTGTGTCCTTATTTGTGGACACTGTACGGGCCCTTAAACATTTGAAAAGTGCTTTTTTGATCAATCCAAGGTATTTTACAGTAGAAGTTCACCATTGCACATGTCCCATAAAATCTCCCTGCCGATCTACATACTTTTAGAAACTTTTTGTGTTTGATGTGTCTGCGACCAGCGGGGGTGCCCATGAAGCGCACTCCTGCACCCCTAGAAAAGGCCACACCCCAGAGCCGATCCTCATTCTGCTTTTAGATTTCAAAGATTTACAACAGGACAATTTTGCAGGTTGCTGTTCTTGGTTCCTAGTTCCTCATTCCTGGTTATTAACCATCCACATGGCATCCCAAATTGCTTCTGCTGCCACTGCCTCGCCATCAGCACCCCCACCGCCTCCACCACCACCACGTACCTAATGGCCTGCAGAGGGGAACAGGCATGAGGATTCAGAGGAAAGGGATGAAGAGGATGAAGAGGATGAGCTAGTGGAAGTTATTACTACTATGACTCGTCATGAGTCTTGGGTGTGGCAGTTATTTACCACCATTGATGGAAAGGCAAAAGCTGATGTGAGCAATTTGATCTGCACTCAGTGCCGCATGGTGCTCAGTCGTGGCAAGCCTGGTTCATATAGCTATGGTACTACATCAATGAATCGACACCAAAAGTCATTCCATGATGGGGCTATTCGTAAGGCTGTCCCTTGCGAAAAGCATAGGGGTTTGAGCTCCTCTGCAGCATCCTCCGTTTACGCTCCTGTCACCACAAAAGACACTCCTGTTGGACAGTGCATCCCTCCAGCTGCCTCACAGGCCATCCATGATGCTGTTGACCCTTATCTTTGAAGGTCACAATATTGTGCATGTACTGCGAGGCAGTACTCTGCAGGGAGGAGAACCTTCGGAGTGCTTTCGAGACTGTGGTCAAGGAACATCAGAAGGTCTGCGACCTACCTCAATAAGGTCCACCCTACATCTTCCTCTCTCCACCTGCCCTTTCTTATCCCTGTGATTGGTGTCCCTTCCTTACCCTCCTTTCCCCTCCTTTCCTTGTGTGTTGTGTTTAAAAAAAACCAAAGAAATACAAAACAACAAAAACTAAAAAAGGCTCTTTTCAGAGCCACCTTTCACAGTTTAAAAATAGAAGTGAAAAATAAATAGTGCAAGGCCCTGTGCATTTTTTAGAAGTCCGCAGACATCTACAATTTTGGGGTGCTGCCCTATCAGACCATTGCATATTTTTATAGGGGAAGTGGTGGCTCTGAAAAGAGCCTTTTTGTGGTGTTTTTTGTGTTTCAGAAACTTCAAATGGTCAACACCTACTGCAAAATCAATTGCTGTAATTCCAAAAAAGGTTGTAATGCATTTTGTATATTTTGCATAAAAATCTGATTGCCTGCATAAGTAAAATGTACTCAATCTCTGCGAAAAATGTGTCATAGGGGGTAATTCATAGAATTTAGCGCACAAGTGGCGCATGTGGGTGGCGCACCGAGTGTGCGTGCTGCAGTCTGCACCAACAGCATGCGCCAAAACCCATTTTAGCGCACAGCATATTTATGGATACTTACATCCATAACCAGACTTGGCGCAGAGAGGTGCAGAGACCCTGTAGCAGTGCCAGTTATGCCCCCAACCCACCCTGTGCGCCAAAAACATCACCCAAATCCAGTACATGGTGCAGAGGCCAGTGGACCAGCATACAGCCCCCCCAACCACGAAAACACTTGGAATCCTCACTGCGCACCCCTCGGAATACGCGTACCCCACTCGTGCCAGCGAAATCATGTGGAAAACTCCCTGCGCACCCTTCCAAATACGCGTACCCCGCTCGCGCTAGCAAAATCGCATGTAAAACTTCCCGCACACCCTCCAAATATGCATACCCCGCTGGCGCTAGCGAAATCGCATGTAAAACTCCCCATGCACTGTGCACCCCTCGGAAAATGCGTACCCTGCTTGCGCCAGCGAAATTGCATGTACAACTCCCCGTGCACCCCTCGGAATACGCATACCCCGCTCGCGCCAGCGAAATCGCGTGTAAAACTCCCCACGTACCCCCGGAATACACGTACCACGCTCGAGCCAGGGCAATAATAAACATAGAAAAATACAAAGTACAACAAAAATCCACAACAGGAAAAAAGAGAAGTGGTCCATTGCCAATATCCAAATAAAGTACATAAAAAATAAAAAATAAACGTTGATCCATGGGATGTCCAAAGAATGAAAGTATGTACAAGTCTGAAACTATATACAATGGAAGTCCAAAGGGTCCATGATCCCCAAACAAAAGGAAACCTACAAAAAAGTCATATGATTAAAAAACTATTTACATAAAGTGGAGCATGAACACAAAAAAAAAGATAGAACAAAGGAAACCTAACCCTAAAAAACTTTGTACAAAGGCGGCAGGCAAGTCCTGCGCCTCACTTTTTGATGTTCCGGGCCAGGGCATCATCGAACTCCACATCGATGTTCTGGAGGTGGGCCTCTTCCATGGCCTCGAGGTCTCGCAGGGATGCAGTCATGGCCTCCTCCAACTCCCTATGAGTCGCCTCAAGGCACTCAACCCGCCTCAATGCCCTGCGCATGGAGTTCTCTGCCCTGACCATAGTGAGCCGTGCCTCCTCTGCTCGCCGCCACTCCACACCAATCTGCTGGCCCAACCGCTGCCACACGAAGACACTCCCAATCCACGATGCCTTCCCCTGTGATGTTGATGGCCCCGAGCCATCATCGCTCCCACACTGAGCTTGCTGCTGCCATGCATGTGCCCTGCCTGTCGATGCCTGCACATCCTCCTCTTGCTGGGGTCCAGTTGGTGGGGTGGCCACCCCTGCTGGACCTCTTTCTCCCGACTGTGGCAGAGATGTGTCCACCACCAACCTGGCCGCTTGCTCAGGGGCAGCTCCACAGGGTGCCCAGGTGATAAATGGGCAGGAAGATGGCATGGAGGATGACTGGTACATAGGGGGTTCAGTTGAGGAGGGGGTCGCTAGAAGATCCAGCACACAGAGGAATCCAGCGCTGGTGACCTGTCCTAGTAGGCTGACGCAGTCAATGAGGTATTCGAAATGATGTGCATTGTCCTCACGAGAACTCTGCACGTCATCCTGAATACCACGTTGGTGCAACGCCACACCAGCTAGGACAGGCTCAATCCAGTCACGGATTGGTACGTCAGCAGGGAGAGGTAGGCCAGTTGTTGTTTGCGCATCCCCTCCTTGAAAACCGGTTTGGACAAAGGGATGTCCACATCACCGTCTCTGCCCTCTTCATCAGTCAACGCTGCAGACAGGGAGAAATAGAACACAGGCAGCAGGGCACTGTACAATGGGTGGATACACACATGACAGTTGCACATGATTGGCAGTGTCAAACTTCACAGATGGCATCACACTCCCCAACACTCATATCATTTGAACCCACACACATGCACAAATTGACAGGAATGGTGCATCATGCAGCAGCATCAATACACACACAACAGCATGAACATCCAAAGGTCAGCCAGACGTCACAAGCAACATGGGGAGTGCCAAACACATGCACCCACGCCACCAGACAGAAATGCATCTGTACATCTCCACCACCTGTCAAAGTGCAATTATCGGCAACTATGTCACATCTGCCAATCGGGTTCCTACATGTCTGTGTCACATGCATCCATTGCGTATCACAGTCGCACAAATGTCAAACACACACACGCACATGTATGCTGAAGGTGGAACCAGCATCCATGTGTCACTCCCCAACCATGCCATAGTACATACACAGAAATACTGACATGTGTGCATCTCCACATGCAGTTGTGCATCATGCTTTGGAACACATACACCATTGATGTGCATCATACATGACTGGACTCATATGCAGAAGGGTCATGTCCCTGCACATACACATCCATACATGGCCCTGTTCAGACATATGTCCAAGCTGCACACTCCTGGCAAACCTCAATATGCACTGTGTCCAATAAGTACGCATGGACACTTACCGCTCCACTCTGGAGTGGTCTCCCTCTCGAGGACCTGGCGGTGAAGCGCTAGGTTAGTGTGTTCCAGGACCCTTATGTCATCGGTGGTAAGGTGGCTGAGGGTCCTTGACCTGAAGTCCTCCCAGCGCTTACGGACGTGCTGTAGGTTGCGGGTTGCCACCCTCTCTGTGTTGATGGCAACCACGATTTCCAGCCATATCCTCTCCTGTCCATCCTTGTCGGCACGTCTTCTTCCGTAGAGGGCATCATAATGCACCAGGACTTGCTCCACCAGGACACCAACCTCTCCTGCTGTGAAGCTGGCAGGCCTCTGCCTCTCTGGCTGGGGGTTGCCAGTGGTGTCTGATGGTGTTTCCCCCAACATTGCAACCCCCGAGGTAGGTGTGGGTGGGCAACTGGGTCCTGGTGCTGGGCTGTGGAGTGAAGGAACTTCAGACGGGAGTCTTCTGTTCCAGCAGGGTGGTCACAGCAACTGGACCCCTGCAGATAGCTGATGTGCAGGAACCAAATAGCAGGGCATGTGGCTAGTAGGCAGGCAGGCAGCAGCAGATGGATGGTGGGAGTTGGCTCAGGGCTGTGGGGGGCAGGAAAATGGCCTTCGGGGCAAGAGCATGGTCTTCTGTGTGTTGCCGCGTGACCAGCATGATTCAGACTGATTTGGCACGTGAAAAAACAGCACGTCAGCGTGTAAGTCGAGGAAAGGCCCTTAGCGCGTAATCGCACATGTGACGTAACAAGCACAGGCATTTCCTTCTGCATGTGTAAATGGTCTGTGCGGGTCTGCAGCGCATTGTACGTGCTTTCAGTGGAGACCGACGTGTGTGTTTTTCCTACTTTGGGGTTCACACGCACGTGATTACTTCATAGCGGTTACAGTGCCTGCGTGTATTTATTTTCCATGCAGACGGTGAGTCGTGCATGCTATTGCACACTATTTTTCCCACTGTGGATGCCCTGGTTTGTCGCGTACCCCATTTATTGATGTCATAGTAGCCTGCGTGTTAATCGCGTATGTTTTTTGTGTTCCAGGGTGCCTCAGCATACTGCGTGAGTTTTTTTTTAAACGCACGTGGGCTACAGGGGTTGCATATATGTTTCTCTTGTATTTTTGGGGTGCCTGAGCGTTGCGTGAGGTTCATTTATCTCCAGGGTCCACAGGCAGCCTTGCAGGAGCACAGGGGTGCGTCTACCATCACGTACCCTACCCCCTTCACCCCAATTGACCAGGATAATTGTTCAGTGCACCTCCCATTGGCAGTGGTACATCCATGCCATGGTTGGGAGACCACCAAAGGTTATGGGGGGCTCTGCTGGGTGTCCTGCCAGTGTTGGGAGTGGTTGGGCACTTGGCCGGGGTGACCAGGGAGTACGTGGAGTCCAGATTGGCCATTGTGGCCATAGAACACGAAGAGGCAGGGGTGCACCACAGAGGCAGGATGTCCAGCCACATGCTGGTGCAGCCATGCCACCACCCCCTGCGGCTCCAAGTAATGCTGCTGTTGCATCCGACCTTGGCACCCTTGCGACCCGACAGTAAGTAACATGTGCTGACACGGGCCCATCGGTAGTGGTAGCTGCACGTGCAGCTGTGGCGACCACCACACAGCCTGCCACCCGCCAGGGTTACTTGTAATTTGGCGGGACAGTATGGACGGTGCCAATGACGTATACCGCCATACTCATGATGACCCCCTTTGTATGTGTGGTAGATTTTTGCCAAGTGAGTTCATCAGGTCCCATGTCAGGTGTGAATGTCTCATGCCGATTTACGTTTCTCACGTTGCACTTAATGACGATTGTGTCATGTGTTTGCATTTGGTTGGCTGTTCAGCTGTTGCATGCCATGGTATGGCATGGAGAACAGGGGTCATGGGAGTTGGGAGGGTTTGGGTGACATAGCAGTGATTTACATGGCTGTTTTGTAGGGGGTGGTGGGATATGCACCTTGCATGTGTTCCTTTTGGTCCCACCAGATTGCTTATGTTTATGTAGCTAGGGATGCACACAATGTAGCACTTCCGTGAATACATTCTCATGGTGGTAGGGTTGTGACAGTTGTGGTGGGAGTTTAGGTGACATATGTGACCACAAGCTGGGTCCGGTGTGCCTCAACACGTACCCTTTCCCCTCCCAGGAGCAGCGCCTGTGCATGTGGTTGGGGATGTGGGGGCACCACCATGTCCACTGGTACGCCCCGCTGTGTTGCGACATTGTGCAGGGCACATGCTGCCACAATGATCTTGCACACTACTGGGGTTGCATATAGTAGCTGGCCCCAGAGCGGTCAAGGCAACGTAAGGGTGACTTGAGCACTCTGAATGTGCGTTCCACTATGCCCCTGGTTGCAATATGGGCTGCGTTGTATCTTACCTGGGTTCTGTATTGGCGTCATCATGTGGTTGCTCAGAGGGTAGGCACTGTCCCCTAGGGAGGTGAGGATGGTTGCCATTAGTTCGGTTTGTGTATTTGTCTGTTTGTGACATGCATGCATGTGCACAGACATTTGTACTCACCAATGAGCCATGTGTCGACATGCTTCCCAGCTTCCAGGTCCCTGCTCAGGGCAGACAATCTGTATATGAAACTGTCATGGGTAGATCCAGGATAGTTTCCATAGACAATGGTATAAAACCTGTACGTTGATGGAATGCCAGTGCTTGTGGTTGTGGTGGATGTTCTCAGTGGCCCTAGGTGGATGTGGGGCCACATGGGTGCAATCTATGGCACTGAGCACTTTGGGGAAGTGTGCCACCCTGTAAAAGTCCTGGCCCATAGCCTAGCTTTCTGCGGGTGTTCTGGGCATGCACTGATGGGCATGCAGTGATGATTGCCAATACCTGGTGTTAGCAGCGTGACTGCGTGGGCTGTGAGACACCCCTCACTATGGCAGTTGTCCGCTGAAATGACCCAGTGGCCAAAAAATGAAGGACATTGAACACTTTTTTTCAAGGGGCTTAGTGCTTGGGAGCACAAGGTGGGTGATGTGAGGCCATCCTCCCACTCAGTGACCAGGTCTAGGATGATACGAGGTGAAAAAGAAATAAAAATATAATAATAAATAAATAAATAAATTAAATTAGAAAAATCTGGTCATCAGCCATCCCGAAAGGCTGGTCCTGAGCAAAAAAAAAGCAGGTCCTGGCTATTCTCCTCCTGCGGTGTCCCACGATCAATGCTGCGAGAAATGGGACATTCATCGTAGCTGTATGTACGTGTTTGTTGTTTGTGCGCCCTTTTAAACTGCGTGGGGACGCTTCAGCCTGCCTTCGTGTGGCAGACGTGTTTCCGCCTGTGAGTGTCTTATGGCTTGCGCGGGTTTCCCCTATTCAAATCCATGAATACATATTGGTCGCGGGGTGTGGGCGTTCCATGTATTTCCCAGCAGTTCCTCCCCAGTTACGCCCTCGTTTTCACATGTTGTTCCCCATTCCGCCTGTTCTACCCCCTTTTTGGTGTGTTCGCTACACGTTGTGTGCTTTGGCTGTGTGCGTCGCGCACAGCGTTAGGGATGTCGCATTGACGTGTGTGCCCGTGTGCGCCACACACGGATTTGGCGCACATCCCAGGGAAAACACGCGCAGGGCCTTCCGTGAATAGCACGCATGTGCGTGTGCTGCCTTTTTCATGCTTGCACACCAAATTTAGGCACACATTTGTTCCAGGAATCGGCCCCATAATGTTTTCATTCTGAAAAGAGGACATACCAACATCTCTCAAAAAGGCACAAACAGTCTTGTTAACATTGCGCCTGGCTTTCTCCATTTGTGGACCAAATGAAAAAGAACGCAACCACATTTGTCGGGAAAAAATTACTCTAGAGTTTGGATACAAGTCCATGACTTTCCCAAGTTCTTCTTTCATTGCAAATTGCAAAGAGATTCCAGACACATGTCCTAAACTGTTCCCTCACAATAAATAATAATAGTATCGCGATGACGCTGTGTCACGAAAGAAGCACAGAGAGGTACCAAATCCACGCACTTCATTCCACGCACTCCATGCCAGTGTACTTCCACATGAGAAAATCCAAGATGTGCAGCCACCCACAGCGATCTGCATGCACCTGTATGCACCTTCAACCAATTTATCCAAGAATCTCCCAAAATCCAGACAATCTGCTTTCTGAAACACGCAGCCATAGCTATCTGCTCTTCTCTCAGGAAAAAGACCTACTGACAAACTACAGAACACACCCAGTAAACCTTCTTAACCAATCCCTTGCTCTGCTCAGTCTCATTTGCATGCCTCTCAACCTCAAAATTCTTGTATGTCATACGTGATGTCCGCGGACAACCGCAATGGGCGCAGACAGATCAAAAAATCTGAACGTGCATAATGAGAATTTAAATAGTGTGCCCCATTTCCCCTTTGAGGTTGACTCTGAAAAGAGCCTTTTTTTGGCTTTTTTGCTGAAGCTTCAAAAACATCTATTTTTCTTATTTTCCTCCATAAATCTTCACATTAGCTTCTCCAAAGCAACCCTTATGTTCCAAAACAGCATGACATTTCCCATAAAAGATAAAGAAATGTCATCTTGTTTAAAATAAACAACGTTACCAGAATCAATGTTCTCATTATTACCAAAGAACATACCAGCTCTAAGCATGACAGCAAACATGCCTCGGTTGATTGCACAACTAGCAATATTTTGCTGAGGACAAAAAACAAAACTATAGTCCCATACTGCCCTAGGTAACAAAGCAGAAAAAATAACCTTGGCATTTGGAAGGACTTTCATGATTGCCTGAACCAAGTTCTGCAGACCTTGCAACAAAGTAGGGGCACTGACATAGCCCAAATGCACAGCACCATAGGGCAGGACAACTACATCTGGACTGAACCTAGCCATATCCTGACAAACTTCCAAAAATCCTGCAAATGAAACCCAGGCACAATACTCCACACCAACCTCCACTCCTTTTACATCAAAATTCTTTGCCACATTCCTACATTTAGCATACTGCTCCAAACTATCAACAAACATATCTCTGTGCACCAACACCCTGACTTTCTCCACCTCTGCCATCTTCACTACACACAGCTCCTTTCAACACAAATCACAACCTCAACATCTGATTGGCTGATCCCTACAGTCCCTTTTCCATGCTGGATTGGCTGGGAAACCCCAGATGTGGCACACCCTGTCCGCGGACAACCGCGGTGACCGCGGGGTGCGTAACACTGGGCAAGCCCTTCTACACTTTCCACTTCACCCTCAGCACCATTCCCTCATTGGCTACTGATAAGCAGTCACACAACCATTCACCAATCACATTCAAGAACTCTACATCTAACTATCATCACAGATCAGCACTTTAGATGTACGATTGATCAACCCTAGTACAATTTGGCTGTGACTGCAAAGGACCTACAGCAACAACTACTATAAAACTCCCCAAGACTTCTGCTTGCAGATTCATGCACATCCACATGCATGAACACAGACTACAGGTATGAATATTTTTTCTACACAGTATATGTACAGCTCTTCTAGGAATACAATACATCCCGGGAGCATAGCTCAGCAGCAACGTGCGCACCTTGGAAGCAAGACGACACGAAGAAACACAGGTTCGATCCCTGGGTCCGCACTTAGAATCCTCTGGGTGTTTAAGTGCGTTATGAATACGCAACTAAGATAAAATAATTACGCAACTAAAAAACAAACAATTCCTGTAACAGCGCATCAATGCCCGTGGGCTGTGTGAGCGCTTTAAAAATGTAAAATAAAAATATAAACAGAGTAACAACCACTTACCCTGTGAAAACTGTAAAATGAACTTACTGTCATTTCTCCCATCTGCTATGATGAAGTGGCAATTGCAAACCTTTCTGCTCTCCAAATTTTTGTTTACACACACCACACACACCTATCTAAAAAAATATTATTTCATATTATAAGATGGGAGAAATAACAGTATAATTATGAAAACAAAAAATAACAATGTCTACATTAACAAAAGTGCTATAAACGCACATATGCACTTCTTTCTTTTAAAATTGCAGTGAAGACCACTCTCCTAAAAAGCAGCAACATCTGAAGTACGAACAAGGACTTAGAATAAACCTACTCTTTCCTTTCGGAAAAGTAAGTACAATACTAACATAATGTTCGAACTGTTAGTCAAACACACTTGCATTTTAGTATTGCAGGACAAACAAGTGTATTAACCCTTTACCATTAGATGTTGTATTAGTGCTTCCCCTTACCAGTGCCATACTTTATATTGTCATCTAAAGCCTGTATAGTAGTACACAAATACAAGCATAGCCTTCCCAACTTGATGTACCTCCACAATCATCCTTACCATCATACTCAGACACTCATGCACAAAGCATGCATACACTGCACAGCAGCCCAACCCACACTTTCTTTTTTTCTCCAACAGACCCCAAAGAATGCCTACCAAAAAGCAAATCCATAGAAAGGAACACAGAAGTAGAGCAAATTAAAATAAAAGTGTACAAAATAAGCCTCCCTCCCTAGCAGATTTTGTACAAAAAGTGCAAACAAAACACCTAATACAGTCATTAAGCGAAACAAAACAAACTTCCAGTACAGACACTTACCCTCCTCTATCAAAATGTAAAACAAAACAGAAATTGATTAACAAGACCTCAGCTCCCACTGCTGCTAACGCTGCACCTATAAATCTTGATGTAGTGGCAAGTAAGCATACCAAAACATTTTTTTACTAAAAATGTTCCATCACAGAGTGTTATAGAACCTTATAAAACAGGAGAGAAATCAGGCACAACCTTTAAAACCTACCATAGTAAATTAATCCTAGAAGCTCTCATAGACAGTGCGATCCTTCTCAAAAGGAAATTATTTATTTTAGTTTTAAACAGAATGAAATCACTAACAAAACGAACTACTAAACTAAAATATTTTAATGAAGAAGCATATAATCAATAGCAAACAAACCCAATTGCCATACATAGCAGTGGGCGAGGGTATGAAAAACTTAATAACACCATTATGGAACAAGAAACTCTGCTCACAAAAATATCCCCAGAGAACTCAGTATCACCTCTCTATTCTACTGAACTAAAACGTCCAGTTTACAAATGGCCGTGCACATCAATCTGTAACATTGCCAAAAAATCTTTCAAATCTTTACGCCAGTTCCTCAATCAGTATGTAAAAAGCAAAGACAAATTCAAAATGAAACTACTACAAAATATGGATGTCTGTCCAGTGCGCAAATACACCGGACTACAAGGACATTCATTAGCCTGCATTTCAGGACCTATTTGCAAAAGCACCTTCCATCATATCAAAATGATATTAACACATCATTCAACTATACGTAATCTGGTCCAAAATCTCTACTAAAAGTCCTGCTTTAGCACTAGCCAATTTAACTTCTACATGGTACAGCCAAACAACTACTCGAAGAAATAGAGCATTTCCAGAGAAAATATTTTGGAATTGAAAGCCACTTACAAAATGCAATAGATGTACAACAAACTAGCAACTACTGTAAAAAAAGCAACCTTCTGTTAAACACACACAAAAAAGAAATATTAAAGTTTAAAAGTACCTCTGCTGAAGTACCAAACCATGTGTGTGTGTGTTGCCATAGGAATTTTTATAAAAGTAGCACAAAAACTGTACACATAACGTACAAAATAGAAGACAATGAAGATTCAAAATGGTTCCAATTAGCTCTCTATCATATAGCAGAAAACAAATATGACATTACTGAGCCCTTAATACAATTATTGCACTGCAAAAGTTGACAACAACCGAACACCTTCACGTGCTATCACAAATAACATGGAATTATTCCCACTACCAAAACCCCTGCAACAACTACATTTATATGAGAGCATCATAATTCAAACAGTGCACCCATTTCAAACAATAATATGCCTCCAACCAAAAATAGCAAAATTACCTCCCTCTGAATTAGTGAAAGGCATTTGTGGCAAAGTAGTTTATTTACCATTAGATCTCAAAGAACATGTACACACTCTAGGAGTGCAACAACCAATAGATCAATCTTTTATTGTCTTAGTAAATGGCGTACCTACAAAAGACAAATTAATATTGAATAAAACCTTAGAGAAACCATTGAAATGATTCAAGAGTCACCAAAAACTGGTCAATTTGAACTAAATCCTGCTACAGAATCCAATATTTTAGACCATTATACACTTCATCCTTTACACTCTAAAGACAATATAGAAGATGCACTGGAAACGTACCAAATGCGACAGGCCAAAGGATCTTCAATCAGCATATGGGAAAAAAGTATAGAAGCACAGGTTTTTCCTCTACTCTTTCCTACTGGAAAAGGAGGAATGTACGATAATAGACCCACACAGATAACAGCATCAGAATATCGCTATTTACGAATGTATTCTGATGACCCCAGATTCCGACAAAATGTGGAATACATATTCCAACTTCTCTTTGAAAGTGGCCTAGCAACTCTATGCTACGGAGTTGCACACACATTAAAATCAAGTACCCATTTTCAAAATATGTCAGCTATGTGATTATTACAAACAGTGCAAGAAAAAGATGAGGTTTTACAGTCAAGTATTACAAATCTTTTAGCAAACATGCGTGGTACAAAAGAATACTGGTTCCGGCGTCACTGAGATGTACGCTGTATGATATGAAACCTTGGCCCACCCACTTGGTTTGTTACATTAAGTTGTGCAGAATATGCATGGGAAGATTTACACGATTTCCCATGCATAACAAACAAAAACAAAACAAACATAGATATAAAAACACCAGGAGAACTCTGCACTCTAGATCCTGTAAATTTATCAAGATATTTCCCTCATTGCTTCATTGCTTTCTACACTTTATTTGTAATAAGACTGCTCCTCCCCTCAGAGAAGTTCAACACTTCTTTTGGAGAAAAGAATACCAAGTCAGAGGAGCACCACAAATCCACATGCTATTATGTATTAAAGATGCTCCTAAATTTCGTCGGGACAGTGATGCCACTGTTTTGCAGTTCATCCAAAAATATGTCACTTGTGAAAATCCCTTCACAAACAACACATAGTGACCTTCATGTACAAATTTTACAATTTCAAAGATACAAATGTGGGAAATATTGTCGTCACAAATATGAAAAAAATGAAATATTACACCAAATGCTGCTTTGGTTTCCCTAGACCAGTTTCAGCAATAGGTCAAGTAAACAACTTCATGTTTTCAGTCAGACATCGGGCCTCATTACAAGAATGGAGGTAGCCATACTGCTTTTTGAGGCATGGCTACCCCCATTCCAGGTACCAGGTCTGGGTTGCCTGAATGGGGAAATACGGGGCCATTCCAACCTTGGAGAGCCCGGTATTTGCCCATTCAGGGAACCCAGACCATCCCCATTCCCATTCCCATAGGGCTCAATGGGAATGGGGAGCATGCTAACAACGGGCCCTTTAATGACGGGCCTGTTGTTAGCATTCTGGGCTGGGCTGCTCGCGGGACCCGCTAAGAACGCCTGGTAAAAACAAGGTGTCCTTAGCGGGTCCCGCGAGCAGACCTCGTGATAGGGCGATAAGGGGTTAACGGCACCGGCACCTTTTCCCGGTGCCATTAACCCCTTACCACCCACCTCGTAACGAGGCCCATAGTGTCAAAGGTAAATCACGTAAGAACACATATTACATTTTTCTTTAACAAGAAAGAAGGTGAGTGGAGCAGCAGTGCGCAACCCCATTTTAAACAAGCAAACACTGTAAAAGTGTTTTGAATCCCTGTGTGCCTCTCATGCCCCGGCCACCATTTCCTGGTCTCTCCCCTTCCTCCAGCCTCCCATCCCGCCCACTGGCAAGTGATTGGCTGCCCAACTAGCAGCTCCTGGGCCTAGCGTTCGAGCGTGGCTTGCGTGCTGCCCATCTGGGTCATCCTTGCCATCCTTGCACACTTTTCCCGGCCCAAGGCCCCTCTGTCCTCCGCTTGCTTTCCCCATTCCCACCCTGCACCCTCTTCCCTATTCCCCTCCCTCCTGCCTCCCTGATCTGATTGGTCCTGACAAGAAGATCCCCACTTATTGCCAGCCCTCCCAGGGCGGCCCTCTGCCGGCAGCCCATCGGCTAAGCACCCAAGGCACAGGACGGCTCCATTTCAACGCCTCCTGATCGTATCTGCAGGTATCTGCAGGAGAAGCAAGAAGCCAACAATAAGTAAGTGTGGCAAGGGCGGGGACAGAAGCAATTACTTCTAGCCATAGTACCCTACCACTCAAGCCTATGATGCTAAACTATTGTAAAAATCTCCATACTGTGGTAGCATTGCATTAAGAAGTTCTCCTGTACAGTATGTCTATGGTATGACTGCACTTATTTAGCGGGAATTCATTGTTGACTTTGAAAGTGTGCCTAATATCCCCTCGGTGCAAAGCTGAATTTAGAAGTTTGCCTAATATCCTCTCTGTGAAAAGTTGAATTTAGAAGTGTGCCTAATATCCGCTCTGTGAAAAATTAAATTTAAATGTGTGCCTAATAGCCTGGCCTGGTTGACTTTAGAAGTGTGCTAATATCCTCTCTGTGAAAAGTTTACTTTAGAAGTGTGCCTAATATCCTCTCTGTGAAAAGTTGAATTTAGAAGTGTGCCTATTATACTCTCTGTGAAAAGTTGATTTTAGAAGTGTGCCTAATAGCCTGGCCTGGTTGACTTTAGAAGTGTGCCTAATATCCTCTCTGTGAAAAGGTCAATTTAGAAGTGTGCCTAATAGCCTGGCCTGGTTGACTTTAGAAGTGTGCCTAATATCCTCTCTGTGAAAAGTTGACTTTAGAAGTGTGCCTAATATCCTCTCTGTGAAAAGTTGATTTTAGAAGTGTGCCTTATAGCCTGGCCTGGTTGACTTTAGAAGTGTGCCTAATATCCTCTCTGTGAAAAGTTGAATTTAGAAGTATGCCTAATAGCCTGGCCTGGTTGACTTTAGAAGTGTGCCTAATATCCTCACTGTACAAAGTTAAATTTAGAAGTGAGCCTAATATCCTCTCTGTGAAAAGTAGAATTTAGAAGTGTGCCTAATATCCTCTCTGTGAAAAGTTGAATTTAGAAGTGTGCCTAATAACCTGGCCTGGTTGACTTTAGAAGTGTGCCTAATATCCTCACTGTACAAAGTTAAATTTAGAAGTGTGCCTAGTAGCCTGGCCTAAGTGACATTAGAAGTGTGCCTAATATCCTTGATGTTCAAAGTTGAATTTAGAAGTATGCCTAATATCCTCGCTGTACAAAGTTGAACTTAGAAGTGTGCCTAATATCCTCTCTGTGCAAAGCTGAATTTAGAAGTGTGCCTAATAGCCGGCCCGGTTGACTTTAGAAGTGTGCCTAATATCCTCCCTGTGGGAAGTTGAATTTAGAACTGTGCCTAATATCCTATCTGTGCAAAATGGAATTTAGAAGTGTGCCTAACATCCTCTCTGTGAAAAGTTGAATTTCAGAAGTATGCCTAGCATACTCTCTTTGCAAAGTTGAATTTAGAAGTGTGCCTAAATCCTCTCTGTGCAGATTTGAATTCAGAAGTGTGCTTAAAATCCTCTCTGTTCTAAATTGAATTTAGAAGTGTGCCTAACATCCTCTCTGTGCTAAATTGAATTTAGACATGTGCCTAATATCCTCCCTGGGCAAAGTTGAGTTTAGAGGTATGGCTAATATCCTCTCTGTGCAAAGTTGAATTTAGTTCCAAAATATCCTCCCTGTGCAAAGTTGAATTCAGAAGGGTGCCTAATACCCTCTCTGTGCAAAGTTGAATTTAGAAGTGTGCCTAATATCCGCGCTGTACAAAGTTGAATTTAGAAGTGTGTCTAATATCCTCTCTGTGCAAAATTGAATTTGGTTACCTAATATCCTCCCTGTGCAAAGCTGAATTTAGAAGTGTGCCTAATACCCTCTCTGTGCAAAGTGGAATGTAGAAGTGTGCCTAATACCCTTTCTGTGCAAAGTTGAATTTAGAAGTGTGCCTAATATCCTCCCTGTGAAAAGTTGAATTTAGAACTGTGCCTAACATCCTCTCTGTGCAAAGTTGAATTTAGAAGTGTGCCTAATAGCCTGGCCTGGTTGACTTTAGATGTGTGCCTACTATCCTCTCTGTGCAAAGCTGAATTTACGACTGTGCCTAATAGCCTGGTCTGGTTGACTTTAGAAGTGTGCCTAATATCCTTGCTGTACAAAGTTGAATTCATAAGTGTGCCTAATAGCCTGGCCGGTTGACTTTAGAAGTGTGCCTAATATCCTCTCTGTGCAAAACCGAATTTGGTTACCTAATATCCTCCCTGTGAAAAGTTGAATTTAGAAGTGTGCCTAATACCCTCTCTGTGCAAAGTTGAATTTAGAAGTGTGCCTAATATCCTCTCTGTGCAAAGTTGAATTTAGAAGTGTGCCTAATATCCTCTCTGTGCAAAGTTGAATTTAGAAGTGTGCCTAATAGTGTGCCCTGGTTGACCTTAGAAGTGTGCCTATTTAGTTGAACCCAGAAACCTTGACTAATCTCAACCAGGGGCATCACAGTTACTTACCATGAGTGCACCCAATCCACAGAGGACTAGCAGAAATGAGCGCCATGCTCCACCCCCCTCTTGCCAGCCTTACCTCCCATCCCAGCCTACCCAAATCATCCCACCCTCCAGCACATCCCCCACCCTGCCCCTTTCCAAACACCAAGCCAGAGGGGCACGAGGCAAGCCAACCACCCTAAGACCACTGCTCCTCCAAACCCCTCCACCGATCAGCCTGCTATGAGCACACCCACTCTCCTCACTAGCCTCGCAGGCACACCATGCCCAGCAATCATGCACCCCACGCTCTTCCCATCAATCCCCACCATCATCCCACACCGACCACACTCCTTCACCCCCTAAAAACTGCACACCTAGCCCTAGTAAGAACAGAAACCTCATCCCTCTCCCCCTTTGACCCCCCTACCCTCTCTGACACAGCAATCGCAACAAAGACACTAAAGAGGAAACGTACCTGGTCCCCCTCAATCTCTCATCACTCATCGCCTCCCCTGTCCCAACACACTACCTCATCTCCCCAGTCACCACCCTCCCCCCATGCCTCACCTTACCTAAAACCCCTTGCCCTCGACTTCTCACTGACCACAACTAAAACTCCTAACCCCCCACTTCCCACCTTCAAATCCCCTGTGCCAAACCCAATCATCCCAACACACGCGTCCATCCACTCCCACCTGAAACCCACCAACTCTTCTGCTCGCCCACTCTTCCCATTGACCATCATCCACCCCACCCCTCCATCCCCATTACACTCGTCCATCCACTCCCACCCAAAACCCACCAACTCTTCTGTTCGCCCACTCTTCCCATTGACCATCATCCACTCCGCCCCTCTCGCTCTCCAGCCTCCATCTCCTCCCACCCCACCCCACATCTCTGCAGCTCTGACATCAACCTCTTCTACCAAAGTGAATTGTATCCTCTTGAATGCTCGATCCGTAGCAAAAAACAGACACAGAATCTTTGACTTCCTCGCCTCCGATAAACCAGACCTGGTCTTCATCACCGAAACCTGGTTAGCTGATGACTTCACCCCTATCGCCAATGAAGCCTTCCCCCCGACTACTCCCTCATCCCACTGAACCATCCCTCTAGAGGAGGAGGCATAGCATTTGCCTTCAAGTCTCACCTCCACACCTCAATCATCGACAACCAACCTTCCATTCCTTCCTGCAAATCACTTCTCGTTAACCCTAACCCTTTCCCCTTCATTCTCTCACAGCTTCCTAATAATCTACAGACCCTCTGGCTACAATAGACAATTCTCAAACAACCTCTGCGACTCTATTGCCACCCTCCAACTAAATCATCCCAACCTCACCCTTCTAGGAGATTTCAACATATGGCTCAACATTCCCACCAAACCTATGACACACTCTCTGGTTTGTGGGCCTAGACACAATTAACCTCCAGCTCCACATAAACGGCCCGACTCACTATAAAGGACAAACTCTTGATGCCATCTTCATCTCCCACAACCGGATACATTTTAACCCCCCCACCCTTATCATCTGGTCAGATCACTTCATTTTCTCTTTCGCCATTCGCTCACCCAACCCACTTCCTGTACCCGAACCTGAACCTCCGAATCTACGCAAATGCTGGAAGAAACTAATAATCCTTCCTGACCTAGCTGACGTTCTCCTCCAGTCTACCCCGCATACCTGCCTACTCAATAATCAACTAACCCCGACACCTTTGACTCATGGCTCAACACCTCAATAATGCGGCTCATACCCTCCTGCAAACCATCAGCCCGCTGTGGCCTTTTCCCTGGATGGTTCACACCTGAATTGAAGACCAGTAAACAACTATATAAATACCTAGAGCGCAAATGGCGGAAAGACAAAACTCCCCTGAGCAGATCCACCTTGGCCAGGCACCTTCATCAGCACAAGGCCGACATCTGGAAAGCAAAAAAAGTCCACTACAACTCTTTGATCCTAAACTGTAGAAACCCCAGCAAAGAACTTCAAAAAATCATCAATGAATTCACCAAATCATCATGCACCACCATCGTCCCGACCCCCTAACAATCGCTGTGTGACTCACTCTCTCTCCACTTTTACACCACAGCTCTCGAAATAACAAATGCTCTAACCAACAAACTAGCTCTCTTACACACACCAGGCAACCCACCCTCCATACCGTCCAACCTTCCGCCTGCGACCACTACCCAACCAACATTCGACTCCTTTAGTCCAATATCAGCTGACCAATTTCTCAAACTTCTCTCTGCCCACAAACCATCTGGCTCTCCACTGGGGCCCTGCCCGGCCACAACCCTCAAAGAAATCTTTGCATCTACCTGCGCAGGAGAACATGCAAGAACCATCATAAATGACTCCCTTGCCTCAGGAATTTTTCCAGATGCATTCAAAACGGTTCACGTCAAACCGCTAATAAAAAAAAACTTCCCTCGACCCTCTCGAGCCCAAAAACTACCGCCCCATCTCAAACACAAGATTCCTTGTAAAACTCATTGACTGATCTGCCTACTCCCAACTAAATGACTTTGTTGAAGCCCACAATCTCCTAGACCCTTCTCAATCAGGTTTCAGAGCCCGACACGGAACCAAAACCACCCTAACCTCAATCTGGGATGACCTTAAAAACACGGCAGACTCTGCGGGATGCGTAGCATTAATCCTTCTTGACCTATCCGCCGCCTTCGACACAATGAACCACTCAATCCTCCTTGACCACCTCTACTGTGTAGGATTCCGTGGAACCGCTCTCAAATGGATAGCATCGTCCTCAAAAATAGGAACCAAATAACCCTACTCTCCACCTATTCCTCCCAAGACTGACCAGTCGACACTGGAGTTCCACAAGGAGCATGCATATCAGCCCTCCTGTTCAATCTATACATGGCCACCCTCCCAGGAATAATTTGTTCACACAACATCCTGTGCTACAACTACGTGGATGACACTCAACTAATTCTAAAACTCTTGAACTCAAAACCCAACTACCGACCTGACCTTGCATCCTGCCTCCTCGACATAGAGCTCTGGATGACCACAAACCACCTCTTGCTAAACCCCTCCAAAAGCGAAATCATGGTATGTGGCAACACCAAACTTCTTCCACACCCACTACCCTGGCCATCTGCCCTGGGCAATTCACCGACCCCCCTCTAATTCATTAAAAAATCTTGGATGCACCCTAGACTCTGACCTAACACTCTCGCGCCAAGTCTACAATGTCTCAAAGTCCTGCCACTACCACCTTAAAACTCTTAGACACATTTTTCCATACCTCTCCTTTCCCAACATACTCTCTGCGGTCCAATCAATTGTCATATCAAGACTGGACTACGCTAACCCCCTCTACCTCTAAATCCATGCATATCAACTGACTAAACTACAAAGAGCACAAAACGCTGCAGCCAAACTGCTACAATCGCGTGGCCTGAGAGACCACATCTCACCAGCCCTCAAAACTCTGCACTGGCTTCCGGTTGCCCGAAGGGTGACCTTCAAAACCTTATGCATTTCTCACCGAGCACTGCAAAAAACAGGACCCCAATGACTTCAAGACAAACTAAAACCCTACCAGCCAGCCCGTACTCTAAGGTCAAGCTCAGCCGGCCTCCTGGTCATACCAAAAACAAACTCAGTCAGGTTAGGCGGATCGTCCTTCTCAGCCTTGGCCCCCACGCTGTGGAACACACTCCCACCCCACATCCGACTCACTGAAGACCTCATGTCTTTCAGCAAATTACTGAAAACTTGGCTCTTCCCCTAAAACCGACCCGAACTCAAACTAACTCAAACTGGATAACAGCATCACACTGACTTTGCCAATTGCTAAATCATAAATAGCAATGTAGCATCATGATCTGAGGGAGAGATTGAAAACTAATAACCTCTATTGGTTAACTAAAAAAGGACAAACAAATTAGAATGAGTATAAATAAATAAATAAATACATAAATAAATAAAATAATAATACGGGTGAACTAACAAAGTGAGTGGAGCTGATGAGCGTGCAGAGCGGATGAGTGCGCAAAGCGGATGAGTGCGCAGAGCAGATGAGGGCGCCGTACAGATGAGGGCGCAGAGCGGATGAATGCATAGATGGTGCGTAGATGGTGGTGCGAATATAGGTTATGGTGCCGATGTAGGGTGGGAGTGGATAGTAGAGTGGAGCGGGTGTAGAATGTTGAGCAGATTTAGGGTGTGGAACTAATGCAAGGTCTTATGGTGCTGAGCAGATGTAGAGTGTTGAGCGGATCTAGGGTATTGAGCAGATGTAAGATGCAGTGGTGTTGAGCCGATGCGAGTATAGAGTTCTGAGCGGGTGTAGTATGCAGAGTGAGGAGCGGGTGTAAAATGCGGAGCGGGAAGCGGGTGTAGAGTGTGGAGCAGGTGTAGAGTACGGAGCGGGTGTCGGGTGCGGATCAAACAGGTGATGTATGTGGATGGAAGGGGGTGGTAGGAACGAAGGATGGAGCTGGAAGAATGTATGACGTTTATGGACGAAACGGGTAAGGTACGAGGAAGGAATGGGTGAAGTATGTGGACAAAATAGGTCAAATATATTGAATAGAACAATTGAAGTATGTGGATGAAATGGGTGAAGTGGATGGATAAAATGAAAAATATGGTCAGAATGGAGGAAGTATGAAATTGGAACAGGGAAAGTATGTGAGTGGAACGGATGGACTGGATGGAACAGATGGACTGGATGGAATGGATGATTCTGGGTCAAACAGATGGACTAGGTCGAACGGATGAACTGGGTGGAACGGATGGACTGGGTGGAATAGATGGACTGGGTGGAACGGATGGTCTGGGTGGAACGGATGAACTAGTTGGAAAGGACGAAGTATATAGATGGAACGCGTGAAGTATGTGGATGAAACGGATAAAGTATGTGGTTGGAACGGATGAAGCATGTGAATGGAACGGGTGAAGCATGTGGATGGAACGGGTGAAGTATGTGGATGGAACGGGTGAAGTATGTGGATGGAACGTGTGAAATATGTGAATGGAACATGTGAAGTATGTGGATAAAACAGGTGAAGCATGTGGTTGGAATGGGTGAAGCATGTGGATGGAACGGGTGAAGCATGTAGATGGAACGGGTGAAATATGTGGAAGCAACGGTTGAAACATGTAGAAGGAACTGGTGAAGTATGTGGATAGAACGGGTGAAGCATATGGATGGAATGGGTGAACTGATGTAGAATGGGTGAAGTGGGTGGAACGGGTGGGATGGTAGAACGGATGAAGTAGGTGGATGGAACCGGAAAGTGGGTGAAACGGGTGAAGTGGATATAACATGTGAAATGGGTGTAACCGATTAAGTGGACAGAAAGTGTGAAGATGACGTATGTGGATGGTGATGCATGGAGAAAGGATAATGTGAGCTAGAATGAATAAAAGCAGCAGCGCATAAAATGGTTGGAGTGCATACAATGGTTGAATTCCCTGGAATGGACTGGAGTGCTTGGAACGGACTGGAGTGCTTGGAAAGAAGTGGAGTGCATGGAACAGATGCGAGTACACGGAACAGTCACGAGTGCATGGAACAGACTGGAATGCTTGAAACGGATTGGAGTGCATGAAACGGAATGGAGTGCATAGAACGGATTGAAATGCCTAGAATGGTGTGACTTACATGGAATGGTTTGAAAGAGCATTAAAATGAATGGCTTTAAGTGCTTGACACAGTCGTAACACGTGGACGGTCTGAGTACATGGAATGGATGGAGTACATGGAACGGATGGAGTATATGGAACAGATGGAGTACATGGAATGGATGGAGTACATGGAACAGATGGAGTACATGGAACTATTGGAGTGGGCTCGGCCTCAAGCAGCTAAAGGTAAACCACCATATCCAAATCCCCATGCATACTCTCTTCATTACACTACCACTCAAATAGAACACAGCGATACTATGACACCATTCGGTATAGCTGTTCTCAGACCATCACTTGCCTCATACTCCCCATCACCCTAACTAAACACTGCTGCTTACACACCCTCCAGCCTAAGCGTTTGTCCTCAGGCCTAACACCGCTAAATTGGTCTGGATAACAACCTGCCAGAACAAACACATACTCCTGATCTCTCAGCCTCCACACCTACAACTAAGAAGCAGCTATCACACGATTGCCACACCAGCTGCACACATATCCGGTGCTCACACGCACCTTTTGACTCTCTCAATTTCTCTCTACTGACCTGAACTTCGGTTCCCAAGGGCGTTCAACCTACCAGTGGTACATAAGGCACTATATAAATGCAAAGTAATATAACATAACATAACATAAAAATAACAGAAGAATCAAAATACATCATTGATTACAATGCAATCATTGACCTCCTATGGAATGCAAACATAGATGTGCAGTACATTGCAGACAATTTCACTGCAGTTGCACCATATGTCACAGCCTACTTAACCAAAGCAGAGAAAACAGAGCTTCAGGACCTCCGGGATGATATATCTGACAAAACACTATCACAAAAATTGTAAAGCTTAGGCATAAAAATGCACTTTCATAGAGAATGTGGCTGCTATGAAGCTGCAGCCCGTTTAACTGGCACTGCATTGTATGGAAAATGTGACAATATAGTATGGCTAAGTCTTGGTCCTGCTAAATCTAGAAAAAGACTTCTCAAATCATATGAGGACATAGAAAAAATACCCAAAAATTATCCCAACAGCCAAGACATTTTGAAAAACAATTTACTAGCACATACTACCGAAACAGGAGTACCAATTTGGAAACCATGTGTCTATACCATGTAGCCCAAAACTTCACATACAAAAATAATGTTAAACCAGATGAAAAGAAAGGTAGATACAGAGTTGTAAATTGTGAAGGCAGCTTAGTGAAATTTACCAAATGCAGCTTAATTAATCATATCAAACTGTCATTAAAAACTCCTCAACATAAAGAACTGTATACATGTCCCTGCTACAACTTTTTAAACCATGGAGAAAAGAAGAAGAGTTACTGGATACATATGACTCTAATGAAGACGCTTTCAAAGCAAATGGAAGCCCTATAACAGATGTAAACTTTACACAGTACCAAACAATGTTACACTATGAACAGCAACACGAAGAAGAACTCCAGGCCCAACTACAAGTGGACACTCCCGACAGTAGTCAACCTTCTGTAACAGGAACCCAAGAACAACTTGGGCACCCACTAATAGCAAATGAGGCAGAATTAGCCATGATAGAAGTAGACTTTGCTGTACTAAAATCACAACTGAACAATGAGCAGCGTGGCATTTTCCAAGAAATAACAAAACAAACTGAGCATGGTGTTGAACATGAAAATAAAAACTGTACCTGACAAGACTGCAAACCTATACTGCCTCCAAGTTCCGCGTTTCAAACTTGCCACTATAGGAGGAAATAGCTTCCCGGTCAAGGCTGTGCAGTTATGGAACTCCCTCCCCCATGACCTCAGAGAACCTCAGCCTTTCGCAAAATTTAGACAAAACCTCACTAGATGGCTGAGAGACAATGACAGCTAACTATTCCACGTGTCACATTGTACATAACTGTATATAACTATATATTACGTGAACAGGACCAGGAAGGAGCATGCTCCATGCTCCCCTGTCCTTGATTTCTCCCTGTTCATATCTGCTTACTGTAATATTGCTGATGTCTATGTCTACACTTCCTGCCGTTTCCTTGTACTTGCAATTAGCCGAGCATATCTGTAACCAAGCTCAGCGCATCTGTACTTTCATCTGATTTCTATGTATCTGTAACTAAGTTGAGCATATCCTTGTCTGTTTGCGCCCTGATACTCCAGGGTATGGCGTGCCATACAAATAATAAACTAAACTAAACTAAACTATACGTGAGTGGTGAAGCTGGTACTGGCAAAACATTGATAATCAAAATCTTCAGAAAGTTCCTTCAACAATTGACAAACAACAAACTGGCAGCTGTTGTAACTGCCCCCACAGGTTTAGCTGCCTACAACATAGGCGGTGTCACTTTACACCGATTTCTATTCCTTCCAGTAGAACACCAAAACAAATTAGACTATTGCAAACTTTCCACAGAAGCTGCAATGGAACTACGCAGAGTTTACAAACAAATGTAAATGCTGCTAATAGATGAGGTGAGCATGGTCTCCAACCTAATGTTGGCTTTGATTCACCTCTGATTCACCTCAGATTACAAGAGGCCCTCAAAACAGACTACGAAGAGCTCTTTGGAGGAAAACATATTATTGTTTTTGGAGATATTCTTCAATTGACACCAGTGAAAGCTGAACCTATTTTTAAAACCGTAGGGCACAAACTATGCCGCAAAACTCTTGGCAGCATAGGAAATGTCAACCTTTTTCAACCTTTCCATTACAGAGAATTTAACAGACAAAATGCGCCAACATTTTAAAAAGAGTTGGTGTACTATCTCAAGAAGCACAATCAATATTAAAAACCAGGCACATCCATGCACTCTATGGCCATAACTCATGTGCTACTGATGTCATGGAACAATTATCACACACAAATGTCAATTGTATGTCCTTGATGCCAACTCTTGCAAGCTGTTCAAAATTCAATGAAACAATGTTGAAAAAAGAAATGCAACCAATAATTGAAATTTGCTCCACAGATACACTGGGCGTATATGGTATGACACTACCCATGTGTCAACAAGCCACAAAAAGACTAAATACCTTAGAAAACTCTATCTCCAGCACATCTGGTTTGGAGAAAATATTAAAATTATCTTTAAACTGTAGAGTAATGCTTAAACGTAACCTTGATGTGGAGCAAGGAATAGTTAATGGAGCACCTGGTACAGTTGTTGGCTTTAAAAACATACCCATGTGACAACAACATTCAGTTTGTCAATATTCTCTTTCACAAACTATCAGAAGTTAAAAAGATAGGATGCTCAACAGCCCGCTTCCTTCTTTTCAAAGACATGTATGTACGCAGAGATAAATGTTCACTAACTCTAGCATACACAGCTACCATTCACAAATTACAAGGTCTTACCTTCAATAAAGCATTGATAGATATTCGTAGTACAGTCTTTAAAGAAGGCATGAGCTATCTAGCACTATCACACTTATTTACACTTGACAGGCTATTTCTCATCAACTTTGATGCAAGTAAAGTAAATGCAGATATTCCTTGCATTCTACAATACAATAGGCTGCATTCACTCTACACTCCCCCATCTAAAAACCTATCCTGTTCCACAAAAAGCAAAACGTTGTAAATGAAAACTACTTCACAATACACAATATCATTGCAATTCCTCCAAAGAAAAAAAAAAGAAACTAATACTTCATCAAGTACTACAACCAAAGAATTATCTACTAGTCAAAGTAACTCAACTACTTCTTCAAAGAAGCAACACACACTCCGAACAAATGACTTTGACACAGAACTGCCAGGTCCATTCAAATTTTCAAATATAACTGCTGTAAATTGCTACGCAAATGTAGCAATAAATATCCTATTCCAATAGCCACCAATTATTGACAACATTTACTTACACAGTACAGACCAATTGTGTTTGCAAATGTTAGTTCTTCACAGAAATGCAACCAACAATCCTGACAACACTTACAGTGTTCATGGAATAAGACAAGAATTGAACTACTGTGATGGAATTGTCAAATTCACTATAAACTCACAAGAAGATCCACAAGAATTTCTAACATACTTACTACAAGTATTGGAAAACAGAAAACATACCTATGAATGAAATCTTCCAGATTTCATACATGTGGAAACATACATGCACTCTCTGCAGCCATGTGGTACAGGAACAAGTCCCTAATGAACGCGTTGTGTATGTATCCATACCTAACTGTGAATCCATTCAATGTCAGCAACTTGTACAAAATGCAAACCATGGCAGATTATGTACTACCTGCAATTCAGATAATAGCTCCACCTTACAAATACAGAAACTTAGTAAATAGGTAATAGTAATGCTTTTACGTTACAATGCAGATGGTACCAAAAACAACTGTAAACCGACTGGATTCACACATGGTCAAGTATCACTTGGTAAGAAAACCATCACAACAATAAGTATAATCAACCATGCAGGAACCACAACCAATGCAGGTCACTACAATGCATATATAAAAAGCATTGTGGATGGTTCAAATGTAATGATAGTACCATTACTCTAAAGCAGAGATTACCAGCAAATCTTGTAAACACGTAATTAATATTCGTAAAACCAAAATTGAATACATAATCTGTGTATGAACATAAGCAAACCTAAACTTCAAAACTGTGCACAGTTAGAATATGCCAACATGTATCTAACTGCCATAAGATTCTGCAACAAGCAAACAGATAAATAAATAACACTAAACTGTAACAAGAAATACACAGTTAGAATATGCCAATAGGTATCTAACTGCCCCAAGATTCTGCAACAAGCAAACAGAAAAATAAACACCACTAAAATCAGACAAGAAATAAACTATTAGTATACGCCAAAGGTATCTAACTGCCCCAAAAAATCAGCAACAAGCAAACAGATACATAAATACCACTAAAATCAAACAAGAAATATACAGTTAGAATACGCCAACAGGTATCAAACTGCCACAAAAAATCTGTAACAACTCAGCAGATAGATGAATAGCATAAAAGTAGAAATAAACTATTAGAATACGCCAACAGGTATCTAATTGCCCCACAATTCTGCAACAAGCCAACAGATAGAAGATTAGCAAGAAACAAGAAATAAACAGTAAAACATTGAAAGAAATATATTGTACCACAACATAGAAGGTTTTTTTTTGTTTTAAATCCAGGATGGATTTTTTTGTTTCCACAGACCCAATGATTTAGAAAACAAACACAGAAACTGAGCAAATTGCGCAGTACACTGCTTTGAATATAGTACTTGTAAAACACTAAATAAGAGGGTACAAAAATGCAGAGATGTCTATTATCAAATGCAATAACTCATTATGAACTACCTACTCTAACATATGATCTTTTCTTTTATCACAGAGTTCGAAAAAATGTATGTCTGGTCCAGTTACCCATGTCATGAAAAAACTGCATGCAACCACAAAAAACTCAACCAGTAAGTATACAATAGACTCACAAACACTGCAGTCCTTCTACCAAACTCTACAATCTTAACAGCGTAGCCTAGCCAAAACTTCACATACAAACTCTACAAATGAAACAGTACACAAACTTTTGGGTTGTGGATATTTGATGGGTGTTTGATTCTATGGGTGTGTTATGCTGCGGTGGTTGTGGCCAGGTCCTAGAGTCTTTGGGTGCATGGCCTGTGGCCTACAGCCTTCGGCCATGCACCTAAGACTCTAGGCCCTGGCCACAACCACCGCAGCATAACACACCTATGCTACCAAACTTTGTGACTGTGGTATGTGGTCTACTTATAGGGAATAGTAATTATAATCAATGCTCTACTAACAAAAATCATACTAAAGTAAAATAGCAATAGTGCATTTATTATGTCCGCAGGCAGCCGCAAAGACCGCAGACATGGCAAACACATCAGGGGCACCTGCCACCTAAACAAATAAAGTATTTGACCCATCTCTTACTCCCCAACCCTCCCCAAGCATTCCTGCACACCAACACACTCCTCTGTTCTCTAACAAGCAGTCGGCAAATCCAAGATGGCAGGCGCATCGAAACAATGTGACGCACCTCACGCCTCACTCCAGCCGATCGCCGGACATATTGCGTGTCCACAGACATGACGCAAGCTGATTAGCCAACGTTGTCCTGTCCGCAGGGAGAACAGGGAAGTGTGTCCGCAGAGCGGACATAGATATCACTAATTTGTTTGTCTTACGTTTTGGTCAGAAAAAAAAAAAAAAACTACTGATGGATTTACACCAAATTAACAAAAGCACGTGTTCGGGACTAAGCTGCAGCTCCTGCCACAAATTTGATGGAAATCCGTCCTGCAGTTTGAGCTGTAGGCGTGTGCAAAGTTTTTTCCCATTATGTCTATGGGAAAAAATACATTTTGGGTCCCCCCCCACAAGTTTGCCCCCCGGAATAAACCTCACCAAAATTTGCAAAATTATTCAGAGCGTGCCATATACTTTTTTTGCACATTTTGGTGAGGATTTGTCCAGGGGGAGCGAAGTTATAAGCCACCAAAAAAGTGCTCTTCGTATGGGATTAGCAACTAACCATAACTACACAGCCACTACCGTGGGCTGTGTAATATTGGCTCCCAAACTTATTTTTGGCATAAGAATCTGTGAGAAGAACCTAATATGAGTTCACAATGATGCGCACGGCCATATCCTTTTGTGATGAGCACAGCCACATACAGGCTTCCCATTAGAGGGATTCAGACATTGAAATTCTTCTGCAGGCTCCTGTGATTCACATGAATCCGATGACTCAGCCTTTGGGATTTGCAGGGGGGTGTGTAGTGATTAGCCCAGGATTTTCAGTAACTACTTGTATATACATACTGAAAGGTTGTTTAGAATGTATCTTAAATGTCTAATTTAATTTGCAATTGTATAGACATTTTAATGCAGCATTTAAATATGTATTGTAATTTGGGACTGTCAGAATAAATAGTAAAATATTTATATGACAAATATACAGATATGATGTGGTCTTCCTTCACATGCATACACTAAAGAAAGAAAACAGCATGCCACAATGTGAAGTGCTAAATCCATTGGTGAAAGTAGCACCTGCTCCATACTATATGAATGCCTGTGTTGTAGTACTCAATACCCATTATGAGGATCAGAGCAGCATCTCTCACCTATGGTGTATTGCACTAAGGCTTCAATGTGAGGGTCATGACAGAGTCTGTCGAATACAGTGCAAGGCATGGAGTGGGTAATGTTAGAAATTTAGCAGAATTGATTGCGTATTGTGTCCTATACTGTGGGGCAAAGTTAGGGAAAGTTCTGTATCTCTCTTCTTGTGTAGTGGAATGATGTGCCAGTCATGACAGTGTCAGAGCAGCATAAAATTGCTCATTTTCATCTTTGTGCAAAATGCACCAAGGATAGGTGAGATAAAAGTAAGGTGTATATGTGTCAAATTCCACAATGTACACCTTATGCAGGTTTTCAAGGCAGAAAATGTTTACCACCTTTGCAGGCCGAATTTGATATGTGTTTTGCTACATACTATCACTTTGCTCAGTAATTTCCTCTTCCTCGGAGGAAAGCTCCATCTCCCCTCCTTCCCCTTCCTCCTCACCTTGAATCTTTGATTTGGAATCCCTCTCCTTCTTGTTTCTTAAAGATGGCTTCTCCTTTTTTTTAGTAGATAGGGACGGGCACGGAAGGACACCACAGTGCCACTAGATAGTGGGCTGTGGACGAATCCCTGTGCACGTCAGCTCAGGGGAAAAAGCCTGAGGCATAAAAAAACCCTCCACCAGATCTGAAGTTGTTGTAGATAGTGCCACTGAGATGCTGTTGTCCGAGTCTCCAAAACAAGAAAAGATGGTTCGAGGGAGATAAGCTGGAAGTGGTCGGAACAGCGTTAGAAGGAGGGCAAACAGTGTTCACGGTAAGTTGAATGGCGAGTTGGATGAAAGTGAAACAAATAGGATTGCAATGTGAAGCTGGAGAAGGCAGGAGCGAAGAAGAGGAGAGAAGCGCCAGCGAAGCAGCAAGGATGGAGAGAAGGGGAGAAGCAAGAAGGCAGAGGAATAAAAGCTGTAACTACCGCAAGGGAAAACACAGGGAACGTCACCAACAAGAGAAAGCTTAATGTTGCAACGCATCAAAAAGACAGAATTACAAGGCTAAATACTTCCAGGGGGGAGACGCGCAACAACAACTAGACCGTAAAGGCACGTAGAAGGAATAACGTGTCAGAACCACTAGCGGCGACCATTCTTCCATCAATCCCAGATATGCCACTTGCCCTGTGGCATGACAGAATGCCCCCTCCGAAGCAGCACCGCCCCAGGTTTCCCAGGTTGAGCTCGATGAAATGTATGTACCAACAAAGGCGCGTGGATATGAGATCTGGGCTCCCAGGAATTTTCAGACCAAGGGTAACCCTTCCAGTGAACAAGGTATTCCAGCCTGCCCCCAGGGTATCTGGAATCACAGATTTGGGCGACATCTTATTCATTCTCCGAGGAGCCAGTGGGTATAGAAACCTTCTTAGGGATGGAGCCCATTCATCGGCCTGAAAAGAAAGGTTTCAGTTGGGAGGAATGAAATACCAGATGATACCCGTTGTAAGCTCTCAGGGAGTTTGAGGCGAAAGGTCACTGGATTGATCTTGTGTAGGATTTCGTAAGGACCAAGGTAATGTGGACATAGTTTAGAGGGTCTCACCCATCTGGGTAAGAATTTTGTGGAGAGCATGACCTTAGAACCAACTTCCCAACAGGGTACCGGCCTTCAGTGTTTGTTAGCCTGATTCCTATTTCGAAGGGCCGTCTCCTGCAGGCTTAACTTGGCTTTGTTGTGAGCTTCATGAATAAGAGCCAGGGAAGACTCTACTGCAGGAATGCTAGATGTCAATCCAGAAATTGGCAAAATTGAGTGGGGATGGTAGCCATAGGTACAAAAAAAAAGGACTCATGCCTAAAGCCGAATGTGTGGTATTATTGTAGGAGTATTCTCCGGTGGGTAGAAGGGACACCCAGTTATCTTGCTGTGAGTTGATGAAGCAGCGAAGGTACTGTTCCAGAATTCCGTTTAAGCTTTCGGTTTGACCATTTGATTGAGGGTGAAACCCAGAGGACAGAGCTCTTTCTATCCCTAATTTCTCGCAGAAGGCTTTCCAGAAATGAGAAGTATACTGAGAGCCTCTGTCAGATACTATTTTAGTGGGAATACCATGGAGCCGGAACACATCTTTGACTAACATCTCTGCCATCTCGGTGGCAGTAAGAACTCCTGGTAATGGAGAAAAGTGTGCCAGTTTAGTCAATGAGTCTACAGTCACCATGATGCAAGTACAACCTTGGGACTTGGGCAAGTCTACTATGAAATCTGTAGACAATGTCCTCCAATTACCGGGGGGTACAGGACTGGGCTCTAGAAGACCCAACGGTCTTTGGGTAGGAGTCTTACTACGAAGGCAAATAGAACAAGATTGAATGCATTGAGCAGTATCTTTTGACATGGTTGGCCAATAGAAATGTCTTTGGAGGAGATCCAACGTACACTTAAGTCCCCTGTGTCCAGCGATCCTAGAGTCATGACACCAAAAGAACGCCACCTTCCTCAAAGATGGCGTGGGTAGGTACAGTTTACCATTAACAGTGTAGCGACCACTCGTAACATCGTAATTATGGTTTTTTGGGTGTCTTTCGATTTCGAAGGCTCCTCCTGATGCATCTCTAACTTGTTGAAGAAAGGTGGAGAGAATACAGATTCTTTTGGATCGAGGAAACATGAGCTCTTTGGTGGATTCGATGTCTGTCATATAATCGCTGCGTCTGGAAAGGGCGTCGGCCAAAAGATTCTGGGAGCCTGGTATGTAAGAGATATCAAATTCAAACTGTGCAAAAAAATGGGCCCACCTGGCCTGACGAGTGTAGTAACATTCAAACCGTCTCAGAACCTGAAGGTTCTTGTGATCCGTGCGAATGGTGAATGGATGAGCACCCCCTTGAAGTAAATGGCGCCACTCTAGGCAGGCTAGCTTCATGGCCAAGAGTTCCCGCTCGATAACAGAATAATTCTTTTGGCTACTGGTGAGTGTCTTGGAAAAATGAGAAACAGGATGTTCCTTATCTCCACAGCATTGCAGTAAAACTGCTCCTACTGCTGCTGAGGAGCCGTTGGTCTCTAGGATGAACGGGAGGCTCTGATCTGGTTGACGAAGTATGGGGGCTGAACAAAAGGACTGTTTCAGTCTACAAAAAATATCTTCAGCATCCTTGGACCATTTAAAGGCTAATGAAGATTTCTTTAGGAGAGAGGTGATGGGCAAAACCTGTTGGGAGAACTTGGGGATGAATTTCCTATAGAAATTGGCCAATCCGAGAAACTTCTGGACCTCCTTGACAGTCTTGGGTGATGGCCATTCCAGGATGGAGGAAACCTTTTGAGGGTCCATGGATACGCCTACTTCTGACAGAATGAAACCCAAGTACGGGATAGAGGAAGTAGAGAACATGCATTTTCTGAGTTTCACAGAACGATGATTGGCTTGCAATCTGCAGAACACCTCTCTGACATGTTCCTCATGTTCTTCGGGGTTTTGTGAGAACACCAAAATGTCATCCAAGTATATGATTGTGGTTTGACAGAGAAGGTCAGAAAAAAGACAGTCCATGAATCTTTGAAAAATTGAAGGAGCATTAACTAACCTGAAGGGCATCACTTGATACTCGTATAGACCAAGGGGTGTGCGAAAAGCCATCTTCCATTTGTCTCCTTTAGCTATCCGGAGTAAGTGATATGTGTTCCTTAAATCCAACTTGGTAAAGATGGCTTGAATGATATCTGAGATCAATGGCATAGGATAACGGTCTTTAATCGTGACTTTGTTCAGACCCCTGTAGTCTATGCAGGGATGTAGTTCTTGGGTTCCCCTCTTAGGAATGAAGAACAAGGACGCACCTGCTGGAGATTTAGATGGTTGAATGAGATGGTTGGCGAGATTCTTATCCAGGTACTCCTTTAGGAATCTCTTTTCCTCTAAAGACAAGGGGTACATACGTCCAAAAGGGACTAATGCGTCAGGTATGAGTTCAATGCAGCAATCTTCGGTGCGGTGAGGAGGTAATTCAAGCGGAATCCTTTCAGTGACTACTTCCGAGTAGTCCTTAAGATAAGTGGGCAAGCAGTGTATGGCACTATTCTCCGAATTACTTACTGCCTTGATGATTTACTAATTAGGCCCAGGAAGACAAGTCTCTTTGCAATACAGGGATTGAAAGCTTAGAAGGTTTTTTTGCCCAGTTGATAGTTGGATTGTGTCTACGCAACTACCCAATGCCTAGAATTAAAGGAAAATGGGCGGCGCGGATGATGTCGAACACAATCTTCTCAGAATGTTGGTGGACTTTCATGATGAGTTCTTCAGTGGTATGAGTGGTTAAGCCGGAACTGAGAGGTTCGCCATCAACTCCTTCGACCTTTTGATCTTCAGACTTGGCTACACAAGGTAGCCGAATCTTTTCAGCCCACTGTGTGTCCATGAAATTACCAGTGGCCCTGCAATCCAATAAATCTTGGGTCTGGATGTCGGATTCACCAATTCTCAGAGAAACGTCGATAACCATGAGTTGGGAGTCTTCCAAAGTGAGGGAAGACATCACTGAAAGAGTGGTGTAAGGACTAGGATACGCCCCTCGGAAGTTAGTCCTTACACTTACCGAGGGTTATCGTTTCCCGATCGTCTAGGGGGAACCTCAGGGCAGTCCCTGAGCAGATGCGCAGAGGCACCACATTACATGCACAAGGAGCCATCTCTTCTTCTCTTCCTTTCTTCTGGTGTAAGTGGTGCCCGAGTTGTGCCAATTTGCATGGGTTCCTCTCTTGCTTGTCGTGAAGTCGAGGAGGAGGTGGAAGAAGGTGCTTCAGGGAAAGACGGGATGTTTCTGTTCTTCCTTCTTTCAGAGCGACGTTCATTCAGTCGAAAATCAATCTGTAGTACCGCAGTAAGTAGGTCTGCAAACGTGGGGGGCCGGGCAATGCGAGCAAGTTCATCCTTAAGTTCCTCCTTTAAGCCTCTGCGAAATATGGCGTATTGTGCCTGCTCTTGCCACCCTGCCTCAGAAGCTACTTGCTTAAAGGACGTGATATAGGACAACAGATCTGAGTTCCCTTGTTTGATGTCCAAGAGGTCTTCGGAGGCTATTTAAGTGGTCTCGGTTCTCAAAAAGGTTTGTTGTAGAAGTACCTTGAAGGCATTGTAATCTTGGAGAACCGGATCACTTTGGTTGACTAACGAAGTGGCCCAGCTCAGGGCGTTTCCAGTCATGTGGGTTATCATGAACCCTACTTTAGCATGGTCGGAGGAAAATGTATGGGTTCGAAAAGCGAAATGAAGATTGCAGGCATCTAGGAATTCTTTCACCTTTTTGGGTGTTCCATCAAATTTTCCTGATACTAATGGGAGTGGAGGAAGATCATTAGAGGCTTGTTCCCTCTCGGTCATCTTCTGTTGTAATGTTGTATTGGCACTCTTAAGGTTTTGAACCTCGAGGTTCAAATTTTGGACAGCTGCTACCAGTTCCTGGAGCTGTTGTGGCATGGCCATGATGGTCTGTGGGCGTTGCAAACTATCACTTTGCTCAGTAATTTCCTCTTCCTCGGAGGAAAGCTCCGTCTCCCTTCCTTCCCCATCCTCCTCACCTTGAATCTTTGATTTGGAATCCCTCTTCTTCTTGTTTCTTAAAGATGGCTTCTCCTTTTTTTTAGTAGATAGGGACGGGAACGGAAGGATGCCACAGTGCCACTAAATAGTGGGCTGTGGACGGATCCCCGTGCACGTCAGCTCAGGGGAAAAAGCCTGAGGCATAAAAAAACCCTGCACCAGATCTGAAGTTGTTGTAGATAGTGCCACTGAGATGCCGTTGTCCGAGACTCCAAAACAAGAAAAGTTCGAGGGAGATAAGCATGAAGTAGTCGGAACAGTGGTACAAGGAGGGCAAAAAGTGTTCACGGTAAATTGAAGGGCGAGATGAATGAAAGTGAAACAAATAGGATGGCAATGTGAAGCCGGAGAAGGCAGGAGCGAAGCAGAGGAGAGAAGCCCCAGCGAAGCGGCAAGGAGGGAGAGAAGGGGAGAAGCAAGAAGGCAGAGGAAGAAAGGCGGTAACTACCACAAGGGAAAACACAAGGAGCGTCACCAACAAGAGAAAGCCTAATGTTGTAACGCGTCAAAAAGATGGAAGTACAAGGCTAAATACTTCCGGGGGGGGGAGACGGGCAACAACAACTAGACCGTAAAGGCACGTAGAAGGAATAAACGTGTCAGAACCACTAGCGGCGACCATTCTTGCATCGATCCCAGATACGCCACTTGCTCCGTGGCATGACACATACACAATTCTGCTGCAACATGTCCTTTCCTCTTCTGCACCCATGCAGAATCAAATTGGGGTCCTCGAGTGAAAGCAGTTGTTGTGTCATTCTCCAAAGCATGACCAATACGATGCCCCACCGACCTCCTGCTCTATGCAGTCCCCTGGCCCCATAATGTCTGCAGTCTCTGGCACCCCTAATCTATGCAGCCTTCTGCCCCTTGATCTCTGCTGCCCCCTGAATTCTTCATCCCTTTAACAACATGATCACTGCATCCCCCTAGCCCCATGATTACTGCAGCCCTCTGCCCCTTTGTTATGTGCAGAGCCCTTCCCCCTGATATGTGCAGCCTCCTGCCACCCTGATGTCTGCACCCCCAAGACGCCCTGATCTCTGCAACTCCATGCTCCCCTAATCTTTGCTACCTGCTACCTTCTCTAAATAATGCAACTCTCTACCTCCAGATTTCTGCATCGATATGGGCCCTGATTACTGCAGTTCCTGCCCCCTGATATCTGCAGTCCCCTGAGGCTATGACTACTGAAGGAGCGTACTTCCTGATTACTGCAGCTCACTGACTCCCTGATCTCTGCTGCTCTCTGTCCCTGATTTTTGCAGACCGCTGCCCCCCTGCTTTAAGAAGCTCCTTGCCCCGTGGCCACTGCAGACCCATGAACCCCATTCTTTGCTAACCAATGCGCTCTGAATCCTGCAGCACCCAGTGCCCTGATTCCTGCAGCCTCTGTCCCGGATTGTTATTGCCCACTACCCCCTCATTTCCACAATCTCATGTGCCCCTAACTACTGCAACCTTTTACCACCATTTAACTGCATCTCATTCCCCTGATAGCCATGCTCACCCTATAAAGTTTGCAGATGAGGAGAAGAAGGTCTTGATGGAGGAATCCTTTCAGGATTAGGAGTCCCTCATAGCTCCAGAGCAAACAAATCTGGAAGGTCATCCTGGAAAATATGAATGCCTTTCCAGAAACACCTCTCAGGGTGGTGCACACCCGTGAGTGCTGGTATCCTAAAGAGGCATGCCCGGAAGCTGTTTCCAAGACATCATAGGGGGTGCCTGGTCGGAGGTGGTCACTCACTGCTGTCACCACTCGACCTGCGGCAATGCGAAGAGCAATCACTGATCGTTATTGATGTAAACATCCATGAGGGGTTTGGGGAAGTAGAGACTGGGGCAGGAGGCGAGTGCACCACATCAATAGCTTCTCTGTGAAAGTTAAATCTAAATGTATGCCCAATAGCCTCTCTGTGGAAAGTTGGATTCAGAAGTGCAGTTAGAAGTTGAATTCAGAAGAGTGTGAAAGTTGAATTTAGAAGTACATTTAGAAGTTGCACTTAGAAGCGCTCCCAATAGCCTCTCTGCGAATGCCGAATTTAGAAGGACGCCCAATAGCCTCTCTGTGAAAGTTGAATTGAGAAATACATTTAGAAGATGCATTTTAGAAGTATACCCATTAGCCTCCTTGTTAAACTGAATTAAATGTATGCCCAATAGCCTCTCTGTGGAAAGTTGATTTTAGAAATGTGCCCAATAACCTCCCTGTGAATGTTGAATTCAGAAGTACAATTAGAAAGTTGCATTTAGAAGTACACCCAATAGCTTCTCTGTGAAAGTTGAATCTAAATGTATGCCCAATAGCCTCTCTGTGGAAAGTTGAATTCAGAAGTGCAGTTAGATGGTGAATTTTTGAAGAGTATGAAATTTGAATTCAGAGGTACATTTAGAAATTGCACTCAGAAATGTGCACAATAGCCACCCTGTGAAAGTTGAATTCAGAAGTACAATTAGAAGATGCATTTAGAAGTATACCCAATAGTCTCCCGATGAAACAGAATTAAATGTATGCCCAATAGCCTCCCTGTGGAAAGTTGAATTTAGAAGTGTGGCCAATGGCCTCCCTGTGAAATTTGAATTCTGGTGTCCACCCAATAGCCTCCCTGTGAAACTGAATTAAATGTATGCCCAATAGCATCTCTGTGGAAAGTTGAACTCAGAAGTATGATTGGAAAGCTGCATTTAGAAGTGTGCCCAATAGCTTCTCTGTGGAAAGTTGCACTTAGAAGTGCACCCAAAAGCCTCTCTGTGAAAGCCGAGATTAGAAGTGTGCCCTATAGCCTCTCTGTGAAAAGCTGAACTCAGAAATGTGCCCATTAGCCTCTCTGTGAAAGTTGAATTCAGAAATGTACTCTCTGTGAATTTTAGAAGCATGCCCAATAGCCTCTCTATGAATTAGAAGTCTCCGAAAGAGCATTTAACCCGTCAT
Organism: Ambystoma mexicanum; assembly: GCF_040938575.1. Classification (NCBI taxonomy): domain Eukaryota; kingdom Metazoa; phylum Chordata; class Amphibia; order Caudata; family Ambystomatidae; genus Ambystoma; species Ambystoma mexicanum. Next base: position 330,871,270 of record NC_090933.1, on the reverse strand, counting down.
ATCTCACAAACACGCTTACTCTCTCCTTACATCACCACTCAACTAGAACACAGAGATAATATGACACCATTCGGTATAACTGTTCTCATATCAACATTCGCCGCTTACTCCACATCATTATAAGTAAACACTGCTGGTTACACACACCCCAGCCAGGCGTTCTCCTCAGGCCTAACGCAGCCACATCCGATCTGGATAAATCTGGTCAGAACGAACACATACTCCTGACCTCTCAACCACCACACCCACCGCTAGAAAACAGCTATCATACCGATGCCGCACAAGCTGTACACATACCCGGGGCTCACACGCACCTTTTGACTTTCTCTCCTCTCTCTACTGATATGAACTTCGGTTCCCAAGGGCGTTCAACCTACCAGCACCTTCAGACCATACCAATGGTATATAAGGCGCTATATAAATGCAAAATAACATAACATAACATAGCATGCATGGGACAGAAATATCAAAACACACAATTGAAAGTGTCTGAGTGGGCAAGACCTTCAGTTTCTGAAAACAAAGTGGCCACAAGCTGCCAAGAAAACACCCACTCCTCTGTGACTACCAAAATTGCCATTTGACATTAACAACATATGCCCCCCAAAATATGTCCCTGATGCCAAAGTACACTTGGTTGTGTGCACATACTGCAACTTTCCATGCACATGGTCAGAGGATGACCACATGAAGTGAAACAAATGAATAGTCATACCTGACCACACTTGTTTACCCAAACCACATATAAATGCCTCATAGAACAAAGTTACTTATTACTTTAGATGCCAGCAAAATGGAAATCACAAGACCAAGTATACACCAGAGGTCAACATCCCTGCAAAGCCGCTCCAGGGACACAGAGGCACCACTGAACTGTGAATGTGTGCACATCTACATGTGTTTTATATTGTGCCAGTGATTCCTAAGTATTTAGAGTGTGAGCAGGCACATGCACCAAAAACGGGGTGTCATCGGGGCCAAATAACAGATATAGCATGGAGCGCAGCACCATTAATGACAGTGAAATGTGTGGTTGTGCTTACAGGGGCCGACATATGTACTGCTGTTTCAGGTAAAATCCAGATGTTCAAGGTGGGATTCAATATCCATGGAATCAGGTAGATTCCCTAAGCCTAAAAACTGCAGGACAGTGCACACATAATAAGTAATTCATCAAAGGAGAAGCACAGCATGTAGTTTACCAGTTGCCTAACCAGAACGTTTGTGTGCATGCATGCTTTTGCCGCCCATGGATTTAGAAATGACGGCAAATGTGACCTTTGAAGGGGTTACATGCATTGTTGCATGGTACTACATATGTACCCGTACATGCTCTGTAGGATGGGAACGTATGTGTGAAATAGCTAAATGGCCATCCAGTGGAACCATGCCGCCACCTACCTGCATGATACTTACACTTCTTACATTGTGTGAGGCTAAGGTGTCTGATAAATGCATCAGCTTGCATGTATTGTCCCTTCAACAATAGTATTGAAACACCCACAGTACTCTCCAAACTCTATGTAAGTAGCCAATTGAAATGTCGGGTTGATGAAGGAAGATATGGCCCATCGAATATCTGCATCCGTGCCTGTGTCGGTCATAAGAGCAAACAAAAAATTGACATTTGTATGCCACGTCTAATCACTGCAGCTTTGTTTGAAGATGTCATTCCTGATAAGGCTGAAAAAGGTGCCAAAGAGAAATGCAAAGAAGTGTCACCGCCACCGGTGAAAAACCATTTCTCTATGGACCAAGGCATTACTGTGAATTTTGGAGGCAGGATGAAATGGAACAGGAGCCTCCATTGCCACATCCTATTTCCCTTCCACCATCAAGAAAAACCTAGGCTCACTGCCAGCATGGTCTTATCATGGAGGGAAACAAATATGGTTTACCCTGGAACCATACCGACTTTGGCACCAGATGAAAGAAGGGGGATGCCACAGGAATCCATTGCAAATGTTCTCTAGACTGCATCCATGGCCGGCCGCATGTACAACATTGATGCATGAACAGCGGGTCAAGGCTTCCTTTCTGCCCCTTTGACAGCAAAGGAAAACACAAATCATGGAGGGGACCTGTTTGCATGAACGTGAAGATAAAAATCAACACCTCTGTGCCATGTATTCCAAATTCGGCAACACACTCCCTCACAGAAATGGGGAGTACAATATACTGGCAGGGTGACAGTGCAATGGTGTCACCCATCCAGGACAGTGTGGCACCAAAAAGGATCAAGGGATACCTTTTCCAGGCCAAATGCATGGATGCTTTTGCTGGAATGATTTTACCCACAGATATGGCCAATATATAGACACCACATCGTGCATCCATAGATAGTGTTTTACAGGGTCCTATTCAACACACATGAATGCCATACATCCGTGTCCGGTGTGTCACCATGCATTGCATGTCCACATTATGGCACATCTTTGCAAAAAACATTTACAGTGCAGTCTGTCATATCCAAGTCTACAGATTCACATACCCATTCCAGGCAATCGCCATTTCCCGAGCAAGGATTCTTCAAGTGGACATTATACAGTGTACATCAGTGTAATGCACGTTTGTGTGGTATACATGTGTATCATGCTTGCATTGCTCCATGTATCTCCTATACTGCCAATTTGCCCATATCCAGAGTGCACCAGGATGACACAGTTGAGGAAGAAAAAATGGAGGAAGATGAAGGTGACCAAAGCGGCACCATGGAGTGGAGTAGTCAACCTGACCAGGGACAATGAGAGTAGTCTGAAGCTTGAACATTGGTCCATAATTAGCCAACATCATTGAGTCCCAGCCCTCCTCGATCAGTAGACAACAGCTATGTGGCCATGGTGACTTGCCCTAAGCTGGGGCCAGGGTGGACGCCCATTTGATCTGATGGCAGGCCTCTGCTTCTGTAGCGCCTGCTGCAGAGACCTACACTACAGCAAAGCAGGAATTCTGACTGTCCAGACAGAAGTCATTTGCTGCTGCTGTCCACAACAATGGTGCGCTCTTCCTTATGCATGAGTATGTGGGTAGGGAGTCCACCCCCACCACTACCTCACCTATTCCTACACCTGCTCCCCATCAGCAAAACAGTCTTATGTGAGACCTTCATAAATTTGCCTCTCATGCCATGCCATGCCATGCCATGCATTATACACCCACAGACAACAAAGAAACAGGACTTGGAGGGGAAGCTGTCATAGTGGGATAGGTGATCAACCCTCCCTTGTATGTTCCCTTGATGGTCTTTCCCTGTCCATGTTGGGATATCGTTTGTGTTTTTATTCTAGATTTATTTGCACCCTGTTTCAACCTGGACTTGATGGACCTCACCCTGGATTCCTCACTCCTGCATGGTACTTTAGACATGTGTGTTTTTTTGCATAGCTCTGGACATTTGATTTATTTTTGTAGACATTGGCCTGGAAATGACTCCATATTTTCCTGACCTAAAACAATTCAGCAGCCAACCAAGCATCCTATCCATTTCAATAAATCGACAGCTTTAAAGAGTTGTGCTGACTGCCAGATCCACCTGAAAAGATTTAGCAGTAGGCCAAATGCCCTCTCAGTGATGCAGCACATGTGGGGTCTGGCATTGTTGTAGCACCACTGTCTTTGATTACGCAGGATTGTGCAGTGAGTCATCAGCCTAGGCCAGAGGGGTATCCAGCATACGTGTAAATGATGTATGACACTCTAGTACCTTAGAGGATGTGATAGATGGAACAGGATGTAGATGCAATTGAAATCATGTATTTCTTGGCGTGGTTCTCTGATTCAAGGCGGTGACTATTCCCTTCATAAATCAAACGAAGACAGGTGCCATCCATACATTAGTCAAAAACTGTGGGAAATTGTTTATGTTTCACTGGTGCAAGCATTGTATCCTTTTATGAATGTCTTGTGGCTCAACTGTGTTCTGAGTCTGTGAGATTGGCTGTGGTTCACTGTGTCCCACTCCGCATTCTGCCCATGGCTTGACAGAACGAGAGTTTAGGTCCTCCGGACTGTATTCCGTTACTCCTCAGAAGACTGGAAGTGTGATCATGAGAAGGTACTGTGAGTATATCTGTGACATAGAGGCTGGACAGGACGGCCTACTCTTACATGACATTGGCCCTCATTACGACCCTGGCGGAAAGTGACTGACCGGACCGCCACAGCGTAAATAGCGTTTCCGCCATTGTTTTCCGAATTCCGCCAGGGTCGTAATGAGGCCCATTGTGATGGATATGGTCACAAGTGGTCAGTATGGTGGTGGTATTTTTGATTTGTATGGAAGGACTAAGTGGCGCAGTCATTGTGTGGAATTCCATTTCAGTGACAGTATCAGGAAAAAGTACTGTTGGTCATTCGCATTATGGGAGTGCCCATTTGCCCTGGGCAGAGTGGGAGTAGGTGCCTGTAGAGGGTGATTAGAGATTCTGCTGCTAGAATGTAAAATCAAGTAAAGGGACTGCAATAGGCATCACAAAGGACACATAGCAGAGGACGATAGGTGACCACTGCCATTTTGTTCAAAATAATTTATGATGGTAACTGCTTCCCACCTGAAAGTGGGACGACAACCAAAATTAGCTCCACCTCATAACAGCCATGTTTGTCTGATAACATCAGAATGCTGTCACCTCTATGTATGCACAGTGTGTTGCGGTTCAGTCAAATGCAGTGTAGGTATTTGGTGGCATGCATTAATGTGTTGTTGTGTTGTCATGTTAGCACCCAGCATACACGACTGTCATTGATATAATCCCTGTTATCACTCCATGATGTGTGGCAAGTTGATCTGGACCTGCATCATGGAATCATGGTATGAGCCTTGACATCTGACACGTACAAGTGTGAAAAGCATGTTTGCATCACAAACTATCTGCACATTGATGGTGTGCTGCATACATATGTTAATAAAAACATGTGTGTGTGCTTTGGGTGCTACAAGGGTGATATGTGTGCAGTCTGCGGGGACCCAAGTACATTGAGGAAGCCCAGAGAAGCATGTACTATACCTTGATGTGATGTAGGACACGGGGGTTTATGGGGAAGAAAATGCACCCTTTTCATCATGTGGACAACACTATTATGATGATGCAGGAGAAGCATGCCTGGGTGATGTCATGGTCAGGGCCACATTTATTGCTGGAAACTGCCTGTGGCACAGAAAAGGAGCACTCTGAGTAGCTTCAACTGGGGCTGGGGGCGATCATTGTAGCTGTGTACTGTTCAGGTGTAATGCAGCAGTCGATTTTTGCCAGAAGGCTGAAGAGAGTGGACATGTCCAGGCAGTACCTGGTAAGGACCTGCTGGTCTATGAGATCATGGTGGGACAGCCTTGTGCGGTACATCTTTGGTAAGAGGGGCCTTTGAGCTCTCCTACACTTCCTCCTATCCTGGCACAGCTCCTGTGGTAGGGACACATCCTGGTGTGCGGCATGGGATTGGGGCCAGTCTGATGGGCTGCCTGGGGTGGGGGATACTGCTGTTGGGACAACTAGATCTGCAACGCATGTGTTGCCTCAAAAGGTGTTAGGTAGAATTCTCTGTTTAGGCTGAATTTCCTAACCTAGTGAGTCCCCCAGCAGCTTTGCTGGATTTCTGGAGTTTGTTTTTTTCCATCCTGCCAAGGGTGGGACCCCTTTACTCTCACTCTTGGACATGTATGTGTGTGATTCCTTGAGATGTCAATGTGTTCGATGGGCTATGGGGTCTTTTACTCCATAGGGTCTCATAAGTTTTTCTATGTGTGTCACACTACACCCTACGTGTCGTGACACGGGGGCGCCTTAGCAGGACCCCCACCATAGACTCCATACCCGGGGACTGACTACTGTCTCCCCGGGCATGTAAAGTCACCATTGGCTTTACTAGACCCAAATTTGCTAACAGAACTAGTACCAACCATCTTATTGTGGACGTGCTAGTAGGGGTAATTCGATTACTCCTGGATCTGTTACTCGAGGGGGCACTGTCCCATCCCCCCTCGTCGAGTTTTGGCTGGTGGCAGTGGAAACTACTCGTTATGTTCGACCCCGAGCATAACCCTATGGGATTCGTCCCATTGTTGAAGATTGATCCTGTTTTCTTGTTAATCTCCAACGTGCCACCGATCTACTTATCTTAAATAAGTTTATCGAGTGGTATTTTCTGCCAGAACTCGGTTTGTAAAATGGCGTCTGTGCTTTTCTCTGTGACTCCTAAACCAAAGGTCGAGCCCTTTGTTCCACTTTTGGCGGGCCTCTGGACAGAGACCCTCCAAAGTGGCGCCATTCTGTCTGGGTTACCTCAGGGGTGTGGGAGGGGGTTTAGACACCCTGGACCGAGTTGCCTTGCCAACTCAGGTCGCACTCTGGAGTGATTGGCCCAGGTGGTGAGCCTTCCCGCTCACCACTTAGCATGTGTTGATTGACAGCTAGGCTGAATGAATGGGGGGCGTCTGCATAAAAGCAGGGCTTTTGGGACTGGATCTTCAGGAAGTCGCCACTGGACCTAAAGAATCCGACGAGGGTAACGCTGAGCCGACCTGCACGACGACACCTCCGGTGGAGCCCTGCGGAATCGTCTCACAATCTCCCGACGACAGAAGAGATCTCCCTGCCGGAGAGTCTCTTTCCCTGACTGGTGGGGACAACCAGTCGTCTTCTTCGTGCTTTTCGTTCGCCCAGGACGTAGTGGTCGAATTGCCCGTGCAGAGCACCCGGCGACCGGATAGCCACTACTCCTGCACCGTGAGCGGAAGGTGGTGCCTTGTGACGGAGCACTCCGCGGCTGGTTTCTTCCCTGGTGGTGCACCGGACTTCTTCTCTTCGACGACGAGAACATCTCTTCCCTTGGCCAAGACCCGTCGTGCATCCACCACCAGGAACAACTGCCCCCACCGGAGCTGCCCTCCACAACAAGGTACCGTACCCGCCTGGCTTCCCTTTTCGATCGGTTCGTGTGAGGTATCTGATTCCTCTCCGTTCCGTTGGGTTGCCTCCAAGCTTTATTCACTCTTTGTTCTGAACTGGTTCTACCTGTCGCTAAACAATTTGCTAACCAAGACTCGAGTGCATCATCAGTAGAGACTTTCTAGGACATCGTGCCTTGCCTCTCGCCGAGTGGGCCTGGCCGCTGAACTTTGGGATCTAACGTGATTAATGCCTTCCTGCCTTGCATTTTTACCTGCTTCAGTACGAACCGTGTTGACTTCATTACCTGCCTATCTCTTCTCTCCCTTCCTCACTAAATATTCGAGTGTCATCTGGGTTGGGGTATACACCTCTGTCTGAACATAAGTGGTGCCGTAGAACCTAGAGTTGTCGATATTGTGTTTCGGGGAATTGAGCTAATTCCATTCTGCAGAGTAATTGTGTTTTGATTTGTTGCCGTGATTTGCTTTAGTATTTTCTATAGACGTTCTGTTATAAATAAATAACTTACTTTCTTTATACTAAGCCTGGTTGCGTGCTTACTCGTTTTGCTGCGAAAAATTGTCCTATCTTGTATACTCCCTATACTGACCAACTTTTCTTGAGAGAAGTCTGACTGCTCAGCCACAGCTACCACTTTGAATCTGTGTGGTGCAGACTGCTACCAAGTGGGTTCATCGCAACACCTGTAGTCCTAAATCTTTTGCAGTGGTCCCAGAGGGAACTGCACATGTTTCCGCCTAACAAAAGGTAGTTCTCATTCCGTGGTGCTATGAAAAGTGGGCCTGCCCTATTCATTTTTTTTTTATTTTTGTTATTTTTTTTTAATGGGGACCCCTTCGCCACATCACTGTATGCATTTTCTAGAAGGTTGTTAGGTCGATCCTGTGTTAAAGCCCAGTCTTTGTAAATAATTCCCGCAAATTGCACCTGCTGTGCTCTGGTGTTATATTCTGTGTAAATGTTGGTGCAAAAACTAGCGTAATGATCAGTCGACCTCCTCTACAGTGTTTACTCATGTGTTTGGTGGTGAAACGTCAGCGGGCAGAGGAGTATGGGGCGATTATGTGGTAGATCGTAAGTGAGAGGCATGAAATGTTTGTGCCCTGCACTTATGCCACTGTCTTATACTCCAGGGATTTGGAACAACAGCTTAATGTGTGATGTTTTGCAGATGTACGATTTGCACCAAATATAGTTACGTCCCTGAACACCCCTTTAGCTGTTTGCCACACCCTAAGTCAACCACCTCGTAATTCAAAATAAATGCCCTTTCCCCCATGCAACCAAGGCAGTGCTAAAAATGTGCACACACCTGTGTCACCAATTCCAGCTTTAACTTCGGATGACCCCTCGCAAGCCTCCCCCACCATCCCCAAGTTCAGAAAAGTCATCAAACAGTAATAATGCAGAATAAAGTACAAATCCCCATCCACGTACCCCTCCCACTCGACTGCAGCTCATTGGAATATGATGGAAACTGTAGCTGCACTTCACATGCAGGGTCATCTGTGGATTGTAGTGCAACATTATATCTGTTTTGGCCCAACCTTAACCATGCATTCAAATGGGCACTACATTTCAATCTCTGCTCCAGGACATGAAATGAGGGCAATTTTAGTTAGCTTAACAAAAATACAGTGGTTTAAAGATAAACCAATGACGACAACAGTTTTCCAATTAAGTAACATTTTTAAATTATTAACAAGTCTATTCGCTGAATCCTTTAGGGAAATGGTAACAATCCTGCTTCTACAAAGCTTAATTGTGTTTGCTTCTCACGTTAAAGAGCAGACAACTTTAGGGGATTTATGTGCAACCAATGATTTTTCATAGATCAATGCGTTACCCATTTGTAATTAGCTCGAATGAATAATTAGCCAATGCATGTTTTAAGGCAGAGTGTATTGAGATTAAAAGAAAGATGCAAAATAGATACCGCAGGCACACTAAAGGATTTCAGCAGCCACAGCGAAATACAAACACCACAGGAACAAATATACAAGCATAGCGAGCAGCACAACATCAGAAATCTTGAAAACTCTGCTGGCAAGTTGACTTCTTTCATATCTAGCAAAGATATGTACGCTCTGCTTTGTTCCATTGGTTATGTTATGGGAAAGGGCGGGTGATTACCTGTCCATTGTGGTTCTAGGTATTTTATGTCAGTTTTATGGTTAACCACTTACAGCTGAATGTTCTCCATGTCACAGAATATGTCAATTATTTATGTTAGATTATATCCAAATAAAGCTGACATTATGAAATGATTACTGTGCCCAAACTTCTGATCTTCATTAGAAGACAATCCAACAGGACGCCCATTGTAGGAACAGCGCTAGCATGCGATCACTGTCTTTTGCATCTGCAATACATGCCACCTTCTTTAATGCAAAACTAAAGAGTGATGTTTTGAAGGTTATGAAATAATAATGACTGTAGTGGCCTGTCAATGATGACACCAAGCCCGATGGTTTTGTTTATGTGCCTTTATTTTACTTTAGCAGAAACACTGTTAACGCATAATAACGACTTTCCAACATACTCTACTATATTTATTGATGTAAGTGATAAAGTCCCCCTGTGGTTCCTATGCTCAGGAAGTACCTATTGTTAAAGCAGGAGGTTGTGTAGAGAGCTGTGAGGCAGCTTGCTGACTTGCTGCCTGCTGGCTCGGAATTCCTTGAGCAACACTTCCCCCAGGGGATTTCCTTCGGGACCTCTTAAGGTCCTTTACTCTACAATTACCTATAGCCTCTTGTTCCTGTACCCCCTAGAGAGCATCGTTTTTGGGTTTGCCATGACATGACTGTGGTTGTGGTGGGAAGACCACATATAAATCAGGTTTGCTCCCACCACAAATGGGACAGTGCAGTCCAAAATGACAGGTCACTTCACATCCCTTCTACAGTAGACCGCAAGCAATCCCATACATTAGAGTTGTGGCCTCATTGTGTGGCATCATTGATTTGCAGCCTGGAACTATAGGCAAGGGAAGCTCATTGCCCACACCTGGGCAGTCCAGACCCAGTCCAGGTTACTTGCGGACAACATATTTTCAAGGATTTACATCTCATACAAGACTGTAATCAAGTTCCATTCTTACCTGGCTGCAGTAACATGCCCACTCTGGATTTCCATTTGGCATCACAAATACCAACATCACCAAACTAGAATCTTAGAGGTGCAAAAAGGAAGGGACAAGAAAAGAACCCTCTGCTCTGGAATGGCATACCGGCACACATCATATTTATCAAGTTTCTTCTAAAAGTGAGAACTGGAACACGGCTCGATTTGTATGTACCTAAATGTAGGTTTTTTATCAGATGTTCTCATTAACCTTTAACTGGTGTGTGGCATTGGAACACCACAGTCTTCCCTATGACCTCCGTCTCCATCTCAAATCTGAGGTCAATAATGGTATAATGAGGTCAATAGTGCTATAATGAGCACTCCTCACTTTCAAGAGGCTGCTACCTCCTTCGTTAATGTTCATAATACCCTCACCAGACATCCATTGTCACCCATTGCTCATAATATGCCTAATGCAATCTGCCTGCCACTATTACCTAAAGTTGTTCCTCTGCCCATTGATGCTAGCCACTCAACTGAGCCTGCCTATGTTAACCTATGTAATACTGCCCGCTACCCAGTGCTGTCTAATGCTGTTATTATGCCTACTGCTGCCATCCACTCAATTGAGCCTATTTATGTTAACATGTGTAATACTACCAGCCTCCCACTGTTGTCTAATGCTGTTATCATGCCCACTATGTGCAGCCACCTATTGACGTATATTGCTGCCAACAAGCCTAATGTCGCTTGCCCTCTTTGATACCTAAATTTCTGAAACTGTCCAATGACATTAGTACCCTGCCGAAACACAATACTTTGAGCACCCCAAGCATACTGTTTTATGATATGTGAGCCGTGCACCCACCTAATGCCATAGGCACCTCACTGAAACTCAAAGTTCCCCCCTCTCTCCTGCCCCATGATGACATGCATCACCAGGGCACAACACACCACTTTCAGCTGCGCTCTCATGAATGCACGCTCCCTCCCTGCCCACGCCCTTGATATACAGAACCTCAGCACCATGCACAACCTTGATCTCCTCATGATCACTGTAACCTGGCTCCATTTCTAGCTCTCTGCTCTGGTTACACCATCTTCAGGAGGTGGTTTGGCCTTGATAGCGAAGTATTCCATTCCCATCCGAAAGACCGACAAGACTACGGAGTGCAATAGTGACTTCCTACTCCTCAAACTTAACTCCTCTCCAAACTGTACCATCACCTTCCATGTTGTCTGTCGGCAGCCCTGACACACCTGGGGTCTGACAACCTTAAAAAATCTACCAAGGCCATCCTCCTACAAGATCTTACCTTGGACTCAAAGACCCCAAAGACTACTCTTCCAAATTCCTGGCAACGCGCTTGAGACCATAGGCTTCAAAAACGCTATCACTGACCCCACACATAACAAGGGCCACACTCTAGACTGGTTATACCTCCATAACTGCCTGCTTACTATCAAGGCCAATGGCCCTTCCCATGGACCGACCACCACGTCATCCGGTTTGACATCGCCATCCCTAAGAAAGTGCACCAGCATGCTGCGCCGCTCCCACCTGCCCTCACCAGCAGCTCATGTCAGCACACCAAAGAATAGCTCTTACCGCACCTACTAGTGCCGGCATTCAAGCCCCCCTTTTTCCAATGATCCAGACCTACTTGAACACACATATGACACCACCTCTGATGCCTCACAAAGCCAAACCTACAAAACACTCCAACGCCTGGTTCTCGGCTGAGCTTCAAGAACTGTGCTCCAAAAAACGAACAGCACTAACGATTTGGCAAGCCAATCCCCTCAACTCAGCCAAATTAGAAATCTGCCAATTTGCTAGGGAATTCAAAAAAGCTATTGTCCAGCCAAAGCGTCCTCTTTCAATTCGAGGAATGCCAATGCCAAATCAAGTACCATGGAGATCTTCTCAATTTTTAGGGAACTAGAAACACCTATTCCTCCCCCTCAAACTATCTCCAAAGATGAAGCCTGGAATAACAGTATACAATCAGCCAAGCTCAGTAAACTAGACACCCTAAACAGCAAAATCAAAGCCAACCGAATGACATTGGTCCAAGCTACACCTCTCCACCCACCACTTAAATCTTATGACTCACCTCTATTTTCCTTTTAGGAGGTCAACCAACTGGAAATCATCACCCTCTTGAACATGATCAAACCCTCCAACTGTAAAGGTGACATTTGCCTGGCCCCTCTCATTAAAGACGGTGCTAGCACACTCGCACCCTTCCTTACTGCCTTCATCAACACGTCCTTTGTGGCAGGCTCTGTCCCATGCTGCCTCAAAGAAGCATGGGTACACCCTCTCATAAAAAAAACCCTCTCTTGACCGGACATATCCCAGCAACTACAAGCCGATAACCACTGTTCCATTCCTGCTAAAAATCCTAGACAAAGCAGCTTACCTACAGGTTCATCAGTTCCTCGAAACCAAAAGCCTCCTCACTCTCCGGCAGTCTGGCTTTCGTCCTGGCCACGGAACCGAAACAGCCCTACTTGACTTAAAAAAACAAATGGATGACATTTTCATTCTTGCAAGGCAGAGCCATGAGAGTCTTCTCCGACCAAGCCTGTGCTAATGCCGACATCATCCAATGTGGAGTGCCACAGTGCTCATGCATATGCCTTACACCAGGCTTGTCCAACCTTTTTGAATGTGGGGCCGAAGCATTAACTTTTTGTCTCCCGGTGGGCCGGCGAGACAAAAGTCAACGCCTTCACCAAAAGCAGTATATTCAAAATCGATGGTGTGTGACCTTTGACGCAATAGCATCACAGGCAGTGATAGCCATGCAGTCCCAAAGATAGCTTTTGGCGTCAGGGACAGTGATCAAAGGTTAGTTTCTTGTGATTTCTTCCAGTGTGTATCTGTTGATATTTTTCTGAAATAGTGGGGGTGACTGAGCGTAGCGAGGGAGCTATTACGATCTAGGGAGGGTTTGAGAGATTTTGTTTTCAAATATAGGGCTGAAATGGTGCATTTTACAGCATGAAAAGTGGCCAAAAAGCCATAAGTTTACTATAAGTTCTAAAGGGAAACAGGTACATTCCATGTCACCAACAGCAGACAAGAACATTGTAGAGCACACCACATTTTAATGATCAATGTGTCCAAGTGTAAGACAGCACGGTCACTGATGTAACTCCTTGGCATGCTGGTTGTGCCCAAAACATGCCTCTGTAGCAACATGTCTATGCTGGTTTTTCCCAATTTAGGCCAGCATTGTCCTGTACAAAGCATGATTGATGCTGCCTCAGTATGTGCAGTGTGCCCAATACATATGGCAGCTTATCTCTGTAATACACATTCATTACTTCTGTGGTAATGAAAGAAGCATAATCCCATTCAAAAGATAAAATGTGGAAAATTGATCACCCAAAGGTGAACCCAATTGAAGACTACTCCCATCTTAGTCATAGGGCAAAGTAGGAGTTTGTCCAACCACAGAAAACTTCAATAAAGGTTTTTCATATTGTACCTATTGTGTATGTGTTATACTTTTGATACCATGCCTCCCCTACACAACACGCCACACCACTTTGTTAGCAATCATTTTGTCATATTAATTAAGTAGAAATACACAGCGATGGGAAAAATGTGCCTAGCAATGCAACATTTCAATTTTCCATCAAACACCAAACTAAATTAATGGAAAACATTTGAAGCAAACATAACCAATTCAGATAGCAAGAGATGAATGCCTGCCCTTATTCACGTAGGATGTGTGACAAGAAGAGGAAGGAATAGCAGAACAGGGTCAGAAGAGGAGAATCAAAATCCATCTTTCGGCTGAAAGAATCCTGTATTGAACAATACACCCTGTGTATCTCAGGATGATTTCAGAGAAAGCACCTTTCCACATACTATGCTTGAAGAGGCATCGGCATGTGCCAAATATCATGAAGGAGCACAAAGCATTCCACAGCACAGAGAAGTTAAATGTAATGCTGAAAGCTGAAAGCACACACATCGCAGCAGTGAGCGCTCAATCCACTGAGCTATCATATTGGCTATAGTAAAATGAGCAATTATTCGGTAGTGGATACCATTAAACTGGTAACTGAGATTTAACAGCAGACCAGTTAAGTTCATCTGCAGGTCTGGTGCAAAGTTGGCCGCATGTCAAGCATGCATTTATCTACTTTTCAGGGTTCAGAGGTTGGCAACATAGGGAAAGCAGCGCCCTCACAGGACATCCACACCCATACAAATTAATAAATAAACCAGGCCATGTCCTGTGACTGCCTCTGGTGCCCCAGGGGCACCAGAGGAAGTAACAGTGCTCCGCCACGGCCCAGAATTTGGGTCTATAAACCCAACACAACATTGAAAAAATAAATAAACCAGGCCATGGCCTGTTACTGCCTTTGGTGGCCCCTCGCAGGTGGCACCAGAGGCAGTAACAGTGCTCGCCACAGCAGTTTATTTATTTATTTTCTCAATGTTTGTCGGGTCCGTGGACCCGATTAATTTATTTATTTCCACAATGCTGGTCGGACCCAGCATTGCAGAAATAAATTAATTAATCAGGTCCACGGACCCGAGAAAAATCGAGTAAATAAATAAATAAACCTGGTCATGGCCTGTACTGCCTCTGGTGCCCCCTCCGAGGGGGCACTAGAGGCAGTAAAAGTGCTCCCTACAGCCCAGTTTATTTATTTATTTGCTCAATGTTTGTCGGGTCCGTGGACCCGATTAATTAATTTATTTCCCTAATGCTGTCCAGACCCAGCATTACAGAAATAAATTAATTAATCGGGTCCACGGACCCGACAAAAATCGAGCAAATAAATAAATAAACCAGGCCATTGCCTGTACTGCCTCTGGTGCCCCCTCGCAGGGGGAACCAGAGGCAGTAACAGTGCTAGCTACAGCCCGGTTTATTTATTTATTTGCTCAATGTTTGTCGGGTCCGTGGATCTGATTAATTTATTTATTTCCGCAATGGTGGTCGGACCCGGCATTGCAGAAATAAATGAATTAATCGGGTCCACGGACCCGACAAAAAATCGAGCAAATAAATAAATAAACCTGGTCATGGCCTGTACTGCCGGGGGCAGCAGAGGCAGTAACAGTGCTCGTCACGGCCTGGATTATTTATTTATTTGCTCAATGTTTGTCGGGTCCACGGACCCGATTAATTAATTTATTTCCGCAATGCTGGCCAGACCCAGCATTACAGAAATAAATTAATTAATCGGGTCCACGGACCCGACAAAAATCGAGCAAATAAATAAATAAACCTGGTCATGGCCTGTACTGCCTCTGCAGGGGGCACCAAAGGCAGTAAAAGTGCTCGCCACGGCCAGAATTTGGGTCTATAGACCCAACACAACATTGAAAAAATAAATAAACCAGGCCATGGTCTGTTACTGCCTCTGGTGCCCCCTCGCAGGTGGCACCAGAGGCAGTAACAGTGCTCGCCACGGCACAGTTTATTTATTTATTTTCTCAATGTTTGTCGGGTCCGTGGACCCGATTTATTTTTTTATTTCCACAATGCTGGTCGGACCCAGCATTGCAGAAATAAATTAATTAATCAGGTCCACGGACGCGAGAAAAATCGAGTAAATAAATAAATAAACTTGGTCATGGCCTGTACTGCCTCTGGTACCCTCTGCAAGGCGCCACTAGAGGCAGTAAAAGTGCTCCCTAAAGCCCAGTTTATTTATTTATTTGCTCAATGTTTGTCGGGTCCGTGGACCCGATTAATTAATTTATTTCCCTAATGCTGTCCAGACCCAGCATTACAGAAATAAATTAATTAATCGGGTCCACGGACCCGACAAAAATCGAGCAAATAAATAAATAAACCAAGCCATGGCCTGTTCTGCCTCTGGTGCCCCCTCGCAGGGGACACCAGAGCCAGTAACAGTGCTAGCTACAGCCCGGTTTATTTATTTATTTGCTCAATGTTTGTCGGGTCCGTGGACCCTTTTAATTTATTTATTTCCGCAATGGTGGTCGGACCCAGCATTGCAGAAATAAATGAATTAATCGGGCAAATAAATAAATAAACCTGGTCATGGCCTGTACTGCCTCTGGTGCCCCCTACAAGGAGCTGCCAGGAAACAGGCCCATTGGCTACCCATTAAAGAACAAGTCCTTTTCAAAACCTTTGATTTAACCCACAAGTACATCAACCTCACAGCCCCATCAAACCCGAACACAAAGAATAATAAGATCCTCATCCTCTACACCAACCAGAACACTCTATGCCAACCAACTTATAGTGCCCAAAGTCAAACGAGCCAGAGCTGGGGGCTATAGCTTCCCATTCATTGCCACCACACAATGGAACTCCCTCACACCCCACATCAGAGGGGAAACATCCCACTCACTTTTCCGCAAAGCTATAAAAACTTTGACATTTGCCTGAACCTGCCAGCTTTTAGCTGCTGTACATAATTTTCCATGTAAGCACCATGTGCCACTGCCTTATTGTTTATAACGCTGTAAATGTAATTTATTTGCTAATGCCTTGCAACTAAGTCACCTTCTTGTAACAGCACCTCAATGCCCTTGGGCTGTCTGAGCGCTTTATACATTTAAATTAAATAAATAAATTGCCAGTGAGACCTTTTGTTTACGAAAAATAATATTGATAAAAAATACTTCAGACCCTTTCACACTTACAAAGAGAATAGTAAAACATGTTCATAGTAGCATGCACGTTTTACAATCTTTGCTCAAGTAGACTTAACTGTACACAAAGAACCACACAGCCCATGAGTCCAGGGGATGTTTTGAAGTTTATGTAAATGGAGTGCCCTTGAATCGAATATGAAGTACTACGCTTACCATCAACTATAGAGGGGGTTGTACACTGCCTTGTGAAGAAACAAGTGGTGTAAAGGTAGATATTGCTCCTAGTACTGATAGACTATTTAACAAAACATCATTTAAGCCCAGACCTGTGTGTACCCCTACTTCAGAGACTAGGACTATGAAGGCTTCCCACACATCAGTTCAAATGAGCAACTGATGCCCCTTGCGTGCCCAAGCTAGAAGCAAAATAATGTGATCGAAGCATCCCAGACCTTAAATACTTAAGCATAATAACGGCATTTGAATAAAATTGACTATCTGCACAAACGAGACCTCTGATACAGTGTGAAACACTGTTTTCTCCTTACAAATATTGAATCCATGAGCATGCTAACAATATACAAGGGATAACAGATACAAGGTGAGTGTATTGTGGTTCTTTTTCAAATCTGAATGTTGCTAAGCATTGTCTTAGTTCCAACTTAGCATTGGGGCTTTTTAACTCATATTTAAGGATTTGCCTGATCTCCAATGTTGCCAAGAGATCTTCCACTCATAATAAGAAAGGCGGCTTTAATGCAGAATGGAAACTTGCTAAACTCAACCTCCTAGCCACCCAGTAGAATACCTCACAAACTAAGGAATTCAATGGCATCTAGTAGGGTTTCCTACAGACGAGCTATTTGTGCTTGGAAAAAAGAACTGGACAGGTCACCTTGGCATGTGTTATACGAGGCCCCAGGACAGAGTGACTCAAGGACATTTTGGAAAATAGTAATTCAGTGCCCAGCATATCAGTGAGCCCCAAAAGGCTTGGAGACTATTATTGAAGACCAAAAGTGGGAAACCCACTTTTCCACTCTGTATTCACCAAGCATGATTGATGTTTTAGACCAGAGCATTAGAAAACAGAACCCCTCGCCGGACATTAATGCAGGCATAATCATATATTCAGAAGTACTATTAGCAATACAAAATCAAGCTTTAGGACGCCTTCCTGGACCCGATGGCCCGACGCCATGGATTTATCTGTGCACCAGTACTAATGATATGCTTTAACGATAAGCTCCAGGAATTGAATTTTGCAGATTCTTTGAAACGAGCCATGGTTTACCCCATTTTTTAAAAAGGAGAGAGAGCCAATCCTCTTATAGACAATCTCAGTCTTTGATTCCCAATTTAAATTCTTTGGGTGGGTTACACTAAAAGGACGGGTACAGTGGGTTATGGACAACAACGTCCTGAGTGACATTCAACTTGGTTTCCGTTGTGGTTTGGGACAAATGAGCATGACTTGTATCTTACTGTAGCTTATTCACTAAACGTAAAAAAGAGAGCTGATCTATCCAGCGTTTATGGATCTGAGTCCTGGCTGTGATAATGTGAACAGATGCAAATTCTATGAATTGCCCAGACGCTCTGCTAGCTATACTGTCTGAACCTCGTCAGGAAAATAGAGCATTTGCCAAAACTGGAGAGAATTATCAAAGCACCCGTTATTTTCGTGTGAATACAGGCACCTGACAGGGCTGTGTACCAACTCCTCGTTTGCTTTCTTTCTAAGTTAATGGCGTGCACGCTGCCCCAGTCAGCATTGGCACAGATATGCCAAAGATTGGCAATAGATGTATTCCATCTCTGATGTATGCAGATGACACCGTCATCTTAGCACATACTGCTCGGACACCCAAATAGCTTATTATGGAGTACAGACACTTCATGAATTCACTAGATTTGCAGATTTGCAGGTCAATGCAAACACATCAATCAACAAGTATGGTCTGCCAGCTGCAAAATAGAAACATAACATTGCCTCCAATGTATACTAAGTCTAGGAAAATTCAGTGGGTTACACAATTTGATTATTTGGGTGTGAGGTTCCCCTCCCCTCAAGCTTTCATGGTAAAGATCATGTTGCCAAGCAAACTGGGAAAATGCAGCAGGTGGTAGGAGGTGTTCATAGTTTTATGAAAATGTGCAAGATGCAACCTGCATGCCCGGCCCTTCATATTTATAATACTAAACCTGTGGTCTTTTCTGACATAACATTACAACTGATATAAAACATTTTTTATAAATACATTCTTGGCCCTCCTACAGTCAGCACCCCATGTTTTTCAGAGAAGAAGGTGACATTTAATTGTAGTTACTATGACAACCCACGGCTCTTTTAAAAGCCATATAATACAAATAAAGTATATAAATGCAAATGACAATCACTCTACATGTAATATTTTGCCATTACCACTGTTGGTTTGCAGGAGTTTTTGGGGAGGTTAAAAAAGGACATTGTTGAAGTAAATATAACTTTATTATGTGGTATCAGTTGTGTTTTATTTATTTGGCATTGTTTCTTTTTACCAGTGTGGTAGAGCTGACTGAATAATTTCAGTTAGGAGTGCATTGCCAGCATCTGTCTGAGGCACTCCAACACGGATATACAAATTAGACATTTAAAACTATATGTTGTTGTTAGATATCCATAGAACCTTCTGGTCAGTCAGGACTGGAAACGGTTGGCTTGGGGGGCAAGTATAATTGTGTGGCCCATAGTACAGTGGCCCAAGCCTGTAACACAGCGGCCCCAACTTCCAGAACAAATAAACTCAATAGCAGCCTCTCTCCCTCTTACACATTCTCAAAGTACACAGAGGAGATATTATTGAGATTACTTTCCTTTTGTGCAACATACTTTTCAGTTATGATTTCTTAGAGAACCGGACCCCAGGAAACTCACCCACATACCAAACATAGTAAAAGGATTTCACTGGAATAATATAATTGGCGAAATGGGAAGGCTGGGATTTGAGCCTAGGTTTCATTGTGCTCTAATTTGCAATTTCACCACAGGCCACATCTTCTCCCATTCTTTCCAATCCCATACTTATTTCTAGAACGATATAAAGAGGGAGCAAAGCTACATGATTAATTGGTAGAGTAGACCCATTGCTGAGCCTTGGGGCCTTGCTTAACTCCGAGAGCCAAACATGAGCCGGAACGGCAAAAGACCAATACACAACTTCACAGGCCATAAAACACAACCCATACCTGGCACCATGTCTACCCACCTGACCACAATGTAAAACCCTCACTTGGCATCTTGCTTCCCAATCAGTGCACATAATATAAATGGCTAAGATTATAATTCCATTTGAGTAAAACTGTTAACTTTAGAGTTAGTTGTAACTGTGGGAACGTAATGGCTCACTCAGTTTCCCCCCAACACCACACAACAACTGGAGATTTCCTACCTTGTCTTCAATAGTGAGATGAGGCTATCAAGAGTTCACCTGTTACACCCTCCCTTCACCTCTAACTCGGCAAATGAAGGATGCGGCAGGGAAACCCTTTGTAAAGGGGAAAACACCCTGTGCCGCTTGAGAGCGTTGAGTTAATGGGATTTGACAAGACTTCTGCTGCAGCCTCGACGTGGAAATGTTTCAGCGTGCGGGTTTCTCCCGAAAGTTCTCCGATAGTTCGCCGATTGCTATGCCGATTCTCGGAGGTTGGTTTGTTGAGAGGTTCGGGACCGGCGGGAACTTTGGGAGAGGAAGAAAACAAGGTCAGTGATGTTTTAAGAGAAGAAAGGTTGTAGGAATATGTAAGGGATTTGGCTCCACCTACCCAGTCTGAGTACGAAGGGGGATGTGAATGGAGATTCCCGGGATGAACGATGGGAGATGTAGTTCGGAGATTCCTAATGAATAGACACGAGGGGGAAACAATGAGAGGTAAGTATAGAACGGGGCTTCCTGTGTGATGAAATGTGAATCGAAGGGAGAGGGGAGGTAACCTACGGACTGTGAGCAGGTCTGAAGGCGACTTCACCGGTAACGAGCTCTTGAACGCTATGAAGTGACAGTGATTGGTCGCGGTCAGCCTGGGAAAGAGAAAAGAGGATAGACAAGCAGGTTTCAATAAAGGGAGGAGGTGGAAGGTTGGAACCAATTTGGAAACGAAATTCCAGTATTTCTCCTAAGCGAAGATTTACGGAGCGTGACTACTAACAACAGTAGCAACGCGCTGAGTCTTCCATTCCGGCGGTTTAAGTAACGTGATCAAATCACCGGGCGGAGTTTCCTCAATGGATGGAATGGGTTCTAGACCGTCCATTCGATTCCGCAACGCCATCTTGGGAGTGACGGCATGAATAGATGGCATGAAGCGCCACCGGCGCAGAAAAGACCACCGTTGGGAACGGTTCGTAACAAAAACCTTCTGTACAGACAGTTATGGAAAATAAGGCACAGTGAGGAAAAGTGATTTGTTCAAGATCACATAATGTATGAAGTGTGGAAAGTGGTGATTTGAACTCTGTCTCCTGGCTCCACACTTTCCAATTAGAGAGCAGGGGAGACTTTACCTGTTCCAATTCCATCTTCAATATTAGAATCAACAACACACATTCTGCAAAGTTATTATTCAAGGCAAATACAGTACACTCAGTGGTCGAAGTGTACGAAATGAAGTAGTGGAGCTATGTTCCCTGCTGGCCTCCACCCACTCCCCACAACTCCCATTGCCACGACCCCTCCCACACACAATACACCCCCCAAACACGTGCACCTGCTGTTTAAGGGAACGTTCAGTGCAGTGCACTGAAAGTGGAGGTTTCAACTTCTTCCTACACTTTTATTATAAAACAAAACCATTCTGGAACGGGTTATTTTTAAAATAAAAGTATAGGAGCTGTAAAAGATAATTTAAAGAAGTAGAGGAGCACCGCTCCCAACCGCTCCCGCTCACTACGACCACTGAGTACATTGTTCAATAAATCTGGCGTGCAAAGCACAAATGCGCCTACAATTGGTGAGCCTATTAATCATCTGTATCCTGAGGCAACAAACAAGTCTGAGAGTACACACTGCTCTACAGATTAAAACTATATTATTATGAAAACTCACTATTATTTATAATGTTAGTCTCTGCACTTGGGTGCACTTTCAAATTACTAGGTCACATGATAAAGCAACCTGAAAATAAGAGAAGTCTTATTTGAAATATATGAGCATAAAGCAAGTATGCATCACTTTGTCAAAACAAGTGAAGCCAGTCCTACAATTGGGTGCAGTGGCAAGCATGTCGGGTAAAGATCTCATGAAAAGTCAAACATGCTGAATTGCCCTTCCAAATATGTCCCTCTGTTTCATGTAACCTATTTTTCTTACCCATCACCCTGATTGTGTGTGTGCCCTTTGTTGGAAACATTATCGGGTTCTGGACATGACAATGAAACACAATCACAGACTTAGAGGGTCATTCAGAGTTGGGTGATAATGCTAAAATCTTCAATATTTGGAAAACCACCAATGTTACCATCCACTCAATCCAGGGTTTGATCAAATGCTATTGGATATATCCCATGGGAATACAAGTGGCTGTTTTAGGCAGTCTTTGTGCAGAAAATACACTTATTTTTAACAGCGATTAAGAGGTATTACATTTAAATTGGCACCATATTTCTTTTAAAATAATTCTTTTACTATACAGAACAGAAGCACCAGTGCTTCTCTTTGGTTGAGGGAAAACTGTTTTTACAAAATGCCATGTTAAGAAGGTGAAAGGTGGCCATTTGTGGATGCTCCCCTCATCTCCTTACCCATGCAAAGCATAAAGGGGTCATAATATACACTTTTCAGCATTACATTTTTTAAAGTAGTGGCTCAGAGACTACTGCATTCAATAGATGTCTACCTTCACATTGAAGGTGAAAATGACTGAAGGAAAATGTAGAAAACATGTAGAAAACATTTGTTTTTACATTACCACCAAAAGGGCTATCAGCTGAAAGCACAAATGAACATTATTTCACCAGTGAATTAGTGTTCATTTGTGCTTTCGGTTGATATCTTGCTCCCGAAATGCTTAGAGCTCTGTTCAACAAAAGTAAAAACGAAATCTTCACAACTTCCCGGAATTGGCTGTGTGAATTTGTCCTGAAAAATCATCTAATAGTAGTATACATGACAAGTAATGTTTGGCTGTGTTTGCAGCAAAAAGGTGGGCAGGGGACAGCAGAGTCTTTATTTAGGGCACCATGTGTTGCAGAAAAGTGAGTATCTCAAGCAATCCAACAGTCATTTCTGTAGCCACCTGATAGTAACATCCATGGATGCTATTAAACACTTTTTGTAGTGGACTACCTAGCGAACAAGAAATGTGTCAGTACATAGGGAATATTCTTACTAAAAAACAAGGACATACTGTAATAAGATATGAACCCTTTATCCCTTAGAAAATAGGAGTCATGATAAGCTGCTTTGTACTGAAACAGACAAATGGCGTATTGGATGCAGTTGTGGCAAAATAATATATATTATCCAGGGTCACAGAACCTGTCATCGCGTTGGAGCCTAGGTTTATGGATTATTGAACCTGACAAGTAAGTGAACTGCTTGACAAAGATAAAAACTTTGCTGAATGTATATGTAGCATACATTCGGTAGGATAGCTCAGGGGCAACGTGCTCATCTTGGAAACAAGACAACACAGAGCAACACAGGGTTGATCCCTGGGTCCATGCTTACAAACCTCTGGGTATTAAGTATGTTATAAATAACCTATCATATCATATCACATGAAACAGCCTGCAATAAATGAAAATAATTGCACCCCTTTACAGAAAAGGAAAGAAATACATGAAGAGAGCAATGTTCCACAGCAGGAGAAGCTAAGCACCTTACCTCTACGTAAGTTCTGAGCTGACTGGTATGCATAGTAAGTAGGGAGTACATATCACACTGTAGACAGAAATAAGAAACAGAGAGCCTACAATGAATCTTCATTTGCATGTAGGTTGACACAGATTCAGAGATGACAATTCTTTCTTGACCGTAAACAGAAAGTGTGAAAAGACAATAAGTATGACTATAAGAAATACAATAGTTCAACTGACAAATCGATAAAACAATAGCTAACATATGTTTTAAATGATTTACCCACAGAGGGTCCAATACAGAAAGCAGCAACAAGCTGGATACTGCACCATATTGCAGGACCTAGTTATTTGGTTGATAACGTCTGGGAACAGAGGCATGCTGACTTAAAGAAAAAGCAAGACAGTAGGATACAATTGGAGTACCGTGAATATATATGGGGTATGAGTCAAACTACCCAATCCAGACTTCTAGAGAAGGTGGATGGATAAGATTGTAGTGCTCTGAGCAGCATAAAGCCTAGACTACTTTCTTAAAAGAAAAATAAAAGAAAGTCACTGATCACCCTTTGTATAAAGCCCCTGAAGAGGTTCCACAGATTGTGTCTAATAGAAGAGGAATGAAACATGTTGGGCAATGTTAGGATGACTACATACATAATAGGATCTTTAGAATATTTGCAATAGTTGCAGTTTGAGGTGCATATAATTGGTAGCACTAAGCACAGGCACTTCGGCACATTGCCCTTTAATATTGTTTTTTAGTATATGTGTTTTAAAATGTACTGATGTATGTACTGCTGTCTTGGTCATATGTGATAATACTGTTATGTTTTAAGTTAAGGGTGATACGAATTGTATTGATTGAATTTTCCATTTCATAAGAACTGATAAAGTTACATATTTGGTCCATAGATATGTGTCTCAACCCATACAAGCAGTCCAGAAGGTTTTTTTTCTCTATAAAAGTGTGCTAAACCAGGGATAACCCCCCTGCTGCTATATAAAATAAACCCTGGTGTCTCTCGTAGTTGAAGTAGGTGCACTCAAAGTTCAACAATATCTAGACATTTTACAAGAGAACTATCAACAAGAAGAACTGGTGGTAGCTAAAATAGTAATGGATACTAAAGTGGAGTCAAGAGTCTTTGCTAAGTAGTCAGAATGTTCTTGGTGAGGTAAAACTCCAACTTTCTGCCAGACTCATGATTTGTCCAACCCTTAAATGCAGCACATTTAAGGGCTACTACCCAACTTGTGGTGAGTCCCTATAGTCAGCATGTATTCAGAAATAAAACAGGAGTTAAATACTACTGAAATGCAGTCGTATTGCTGCTGCTCCAAATGAGAAGCCTTATGCAATGAATAAGTACAGTTTCACACCAAACTCTTTCAGGAGAACTGACCACTTTTAAAAAGTTGACTGATGGAAAACCATGTCAAACACATAGTGCAGCAAGTATTCATTATTTGGAAGCTGCAGAATCCCAACTCGTATCTTTTTCTAGAAACACCCAACAGGATGCACATGCATTTATTCTCACCATCTTTGAGGAGGTGTTAGAAAATCGTAAGAGTGATTACTAAGCTTGTCACCCTGAAATTGTTTGAGAGGGCATTGGAAAGGGTTCTTTTAGTACCAGCTCAAGTACAGTTTTAATATCTGGTTACAAATGATCATCATGGCATGAGGCGCAATGATTGTGGATCTTACCCGCAGTCTTTTAAAATAAATTTGGAGTATAAGGAATAGTTGATGATCATGTGGAAATATAGTGCGCTGTTGGTACCAAGAATAACGAAAACAAGGTGAACCTTGCCCAAAGGAAGGTATATATTTTTCTAAGAAAGATTTCAAACAATTCTTATTGCATTCTTTAAATTGTTTTAATTGAATGGTGGGAACACGTAACTTAGCTGTGATGAGGAATAGATTGGCTTGAATGGTATTGTTCTATAGTTGTATAAGTGTCCAGATTGACTCAGAATTAAAAGAATGCTTATTTATTACTATTGAAAAATATGTGCTCTAGTTGTTAGAAAACACAATTAGGTATGGGAAATTGATCTATTACATATAGGTATTTTTAAAATGTATGTTGTATTGTTATATGGCTTATCAGCCTTTAGCAAATACATCATATATAAGAACAAAAACGAATATCTCATATTAATAGAACAATAAGAAAATCAAATCACAATTAAATTAATGGGAACATAGCAGCTTATTCAACAACACATTCAGTTAAGACCAAAATGTTTAAAAAAGCTAAAACCTTTGAGGAAGTCCTTCCAGCTAGACAATCAGTCCAACATTCTTTATTCGATAATTGATGAGACATTCATAAGAATATTTTTAAAATAATGAATGTGTTTGCCAATTACTGCAGGACAATCAGTGACAATATGTTTCAAGTCCTCTACTGCTACATTACCATAAGATCTACAAGACACTGAGTCGTGTGTACATAAACCATACCTCAAAAGAATTTCTTTTGTATAGTAGTGGTTCCATCAACATTTTAAAAAGAATCTTCTCACAGAATGGTTTGGATAAATGGATAAGTCTGGTGCCAAAATACCATCCTTCCTATGCTCCCATGAGAGGTGACTTAAAGTTTTGAACTGTTAGGCAGAATTACATGCAGTACCCTTTGGGAACACTACACACAATTAAGACTACAGGTGTAAGCACAATTTCACCTTTGGTATAAGTCTGTACTACACAGTTTGTGGTAGCAGGGCTGAGCAGCCAGGGATGTGAGCAGTACAAGGTGTTACACAAACGACTTGCAATCACAGTGGTTCAAATAAACACTTTCTCAAGGTTTCTTGGTAAAACATTATTCATTTTTTACAGAGTCATTTAGAAAACATTCCACTAGCAATAAGCAGGTCAATATCACACTATAATACACTCCAGTACCAAACCAATACTTTTCTGAGCAAGTTAGGCTCCCCTGAAGGGGGAGCAAAATGGCACTTCAGTAACTTTAAAAGGGGGTAAAAGACACAGGTTATAAGAATTTAAAACAAAATACTTTCTCAGGCATGGCAAATAGTTTAGTTCACTACAAGAAGTAATTCAATTCAATAGGCCTGGACCAAAACCAATGGATCAGTGTCTTGGATAGGATAGCACAGTTCTGTTAGTAAACTGTGAAGTCTTTGTCAATGTCCTTAGAAGTAGTTTTCAGGAGAAAGAGTTATATGTTGGATTAGGAGTGAACAAGAATCCAAAGTTGGGAAAATTTCACGAACCTTCACCGCGGCAGAGAGGATTTCTCAACCGCGTTTGCACAGAACCTTTGTAATTAAGAAAAGCTGTAGCTGAGGCAATTGTTCCTGGCAGTCCCTGCAGACCTCGCTGTTCCTGTGCCTCAGTCGTGGGGACAAGAGGGAGGATGTCTCGTGGTCCCTGCACTGCACAGGGAAGGATCCACAAGCTTGGCAAAATGTTGGTTTAAGGTGTGAGTGCCTTAAAGTCCACAAACTGGTATCCTTCTCACTGGCTATCCGGTTTTCACCAGCACTCTGAAGAAAATTTGACCAGTATGGAGATGGTTTCCAGGTGGCTTGCGAGTTGGTTGATCCCACTAGCTCAAGGGAAGAAGTCGTCTTTGAAGGGGCTTCTGTGTTGAGGGAGTTTCAGACTATTCTGACCTGCAGCAGGGCTTCACTGTGCAAACCAATGGTCCAGGAGTTGCAGCAGTCGTCTTCCTTCAGCTTGTCTTTGATTTTTTCATTCCAGTTATCGACTCTTCCTTCCAAGTCCCAGAGACCTGCTTTTAAACAGTTTGCTCTCATTCATTCCAGCCTGGCTGCCACTCACACAGCAGGGTGGCTGTCCTTGCCGGACAGTCAGCTAGCCAAAAATGCCAGAGTGCATTCATGTCTCCTAGGAGACTAAGCACAGGGAGTTTTGGGCACCTCCCTCACATCCTGTCCACCCCAGACACTCAGGCGCCAGAGGGGGGCTTCAGTACTAAACACCGCCAAATGCAAATGAACAAAGGGACCAAACCTGTTTTGGTTCACTGAGACCAACACTAGAAGGACCTTTCCAAAAAGAAATGGCAAAAAATGTCGATCGGAACTTGTTTTTACAGAGGGGCAAGATGCCATCTTGAAAAACATGGCTACGGTGGATTTTAGCTACCGGAACATTTAAACGGGTCACTTTTGGGAAAATCATGGTAATACCATTGCCACCAGCCATTCTGAGAGGAAAGGGTAGCTTTTGATGGATACATGAGTTTTCTAGGCATAGGGAATACTAGGTATTCCCTCCAGCAATCTGCTGTAAGGCAGTGTGTGCTGGGTCTGGCAATTTAAAGAGACTAGCAAAGTCAATTTAACTTTACATTCACTGGGAGACAGTAGTCAGTCCCAGAGAAGGTATTTAAACCTTGGGAAGTCTGAAAGATATCCCTGTTCCACTGCACTGAAGGTGCTGTGTGACACACAAGAAAAGATGATGCCTATGGAGTTGTCTAAAACTCCATATCCAAAGAAAATAAACACAGAAAACAAACAGAATTAAAAAGTACAGAGTCCCAAAGTTCAGCAAAAGAGCTGGGGGTCCCTAAGGAAGGGAGGAATTAGCACATTTTGAGAATTCTCCCTAACATGTACACATACATGTTTTCCAAAATGTTTATCCAATCATCACAAGTACATACCACTTTTTGCACCTTCAATGGATTTGCATTTCTGAAAGTTAAAAACATTTTGCCAGAATTTCCCTTCCATTTTTGCCAGATCTTCACACACCTGAGAGTAAAAAATATCAATTCCTTATAGGACTTTAGGCAAAACCCTTCCTTCATAACATTTTAAAATAAGAATTAATGAGAATTTCACTTACTGGACATCCACTCTCATTGTCTTATTAGATTGGGCTCTAACATGGCTTAGCATGGAAAACCTAGGCAAACAAAATCTTTCACCTTTACCTAAAATCGGTCCTTGAATTGATCAAGAGAAATTGCTAATTAGCTTTTTAAAGTGCATTGCATTATCTTTGTTTTAACTGTATTTACCTTCAATGAGTGATCAGTTGCAAATCCATTAACAGCTGTTTAAATAAACTGAAGACCAATATCAGTGCAATAGGTTCATAAAAGGTCATCAGCATAACTCAACCAAAATACTTTAAAATCGACAATCTTAGGGGAAACAAGCGCCGCTGGATCGAAAAAGTCACCAATATCGGACATGTATACCTTAAAAAGAAAGGGTACGATTAAGCAACCCTGTATCACACCACTGAGAGACCACAGAGACCACAGAGACAGAACAGAGTTGTATATGTTGGATTGTTATTTATTGCAACTCACGTTTACTAACATCACACATTGTATGCCCTGAGGAAGAGTCAAGTGCTTGAAATATGTGTAGGCAAAAGAGATACAGTGGCATTGGAATAAGAGATACAGTGGTAACATTACAATTACAGTTACTATATATATGAGAGTGTACTAATGTGTGTGTTGAGTGCATTCAGTTGACAAACATAAGATGACATGGTTTTTATGCAACAAGGAATTAATTAGGCGAATTATTCAGGATGCATCATTAATATTAGAGCATCTCTGCATGTGGCATCACTTGTATAATCATTATTAATATGTTTGGCTTGTGTATACATGGGTCTTTTCTATAATGTGTGCCTACTGACCATTTGAACACAATGGAACCACTGTAAAGGATGTTCCCCACTTGGTTCTACTTATAACTGGTAAAAAGAAATTGTTTGCCACGTTTTAATTGTTGCCTTTTATCCTCAAATTATAATGATGGTTGTTTGTGGTTCATATAGAAATGGGGAGGTGAGGGAGTGGAGTTGTATCTCAACACATTTTGCAGTAAAGAGTTGGTTTAAAAATGTGGCAAAAGTGATTTGGCCAGTTATTTTAGACCAGACTTTACAGAGCCATGTTCAGTTGAACAGAGGGAATGGTAGCATAGTGCTGAAAGAAGAGTAGTAAGGGACACAATGGAACCACTGTAAAGGGTGTTACTCAATTTGGTCTACTTACAACTGATCAAAAAACAGTTTGCCACATTTTAATTATTGCCTTTTTGCCCTCAAAAATGTAGATGAAATGATATGATATGTCATTTACAATGCACCTGTCCACAAGTGTGGATGCACGAGAAGACAAGAGAGGGAAGACAGAGAGAGGGCAAGACAACTGATCTTACTAGGCCTTCTGTCATTCAGATTGTGCAAGTGCGACAATGCAAAGTTCAGGGGAAGGGAGAGGAGGAAGTGCCAGGAAGAGGGAATGGGGAAGTGCAATTAGGGCAGCATTGGTCTGAGTAAGTGCAGCCAAGGCAGCTCACCTCTGGGTTAGTGCCAAGTGGCAGGGGACTGTAGAGGTCACAGTTACAGCCCTTAAGTGGTGGTAGGCCATGAGGTAGTTCAGGGGAGATTTATCATGGACGAGCCTGGTACCCAATGAGACTCTGAGGGTAGCCAAGCAACCAGTCGGTGCCACACACAGGAAGGTCAGTAAGGGAGTGAGAGAGATAAAGCAGAAGAGAAAAGGAAGGTCTTGAGCTGCTTCCAGAACTTCAGGTGGTCCAGCTCAAGTTTGAGAGGGGTATGGAGGCCATTCCAGAGGGATGCACCTGCAGAGGTGTTAGAGCTTCCCCCCACTCTCTGCCTAGAGAAGTGTCTGACTCTCAGAGATTTGAGGCAGTTGAGTGGAGTCTTCAAGAAGGAAGGTATTTTGGAAGAGAAAGTTGGATGTAGTCTGGTCCCAGCCCCAGACATTCTTGTGGATAATGCAGAGGTTCTTGAACTTGATACTTGCTGCCACCGGGAGCCTTAGGAGAGATTTAAGGGTTGGAGAGATACAGTCCCTGGGCTTGAGGCCAAGGATAAGTCTTGCAGTCCTGTTCTGGATTAGTTTCAGAGAGTAGAGGAATGCAGATTGAGAAGGAGGCTGTTGTAATAGTCCAGCCTAGAGGGAACCAGTGCTCTAGAGACAGTGACCTTCTGGGGGACAGTGAGAAAAGGAAGAATACCTCTGAGGATGTGCAGCTGGTAGTAGGCCATTATTGGCAAGGTCTGTGATGTGCGGATAGAAGGAGAGGATAGAGTCGAAGATAACACCACGTTTTTTGCCTCACCGGAAGGTGAAGGAAGAGGGCCCAAGGGTACCGGCCAGAGTGAGAGAGGGACAGCGGGAGCAGGGTCCCAATGAGAAGGATCTCTGTCTTACTGGCACTAAGAAAGAGGTTGTTGGAGGCACAACAATCCTGAATCACGAATAGACAGTCAGGAAGGAGCAAGAGAGGAGAAGAGGCTGAGGGTTCCCTGAAAGAGAGCTGAGTGTCATCTACATAACAATGAAAGTTAGAGGAGAAGGTAGAGATTAGGTGGGCCAAATGGGCCAAGTAGACATTGAAGAGACAAGTTGAGAGGTTAGAGCCCTGGGGAACACCACATGTAGGGAGAGAGTTGGTAGAGAGAAAGGACCCAAGTTGGACATCGGAGAGTTGGTCCAGGAAGAAGGAGGTCAACCACTGAAGCTCAACCACTGAAGGGCCTGCAGTTGTCTCCCAACACATTTTACAGTAAATAATTGGTTACAAAATATGTCAAAAGTGATATGGCCAGCTATATTCAGAGATCTAAGTACAGTAGTGTTAGGGAGAATTCTCCAAAATGGCTAATGTCCCTTACCCACTGAGTCCCTCAGCAGCTTTGCTGTATTTCTATTGTTTATTGTTCTCACCTGGTAAGAGTGTGAGCCTTTTTCCCACTCTTACATGTATTTTGCTGTATGTGTTTTTCCCATTTGTGTGATCTTGGGCTATGGAGGCTCACCTACTCCATGGGCATCATAGTTTTGTGTGTTACACAGCACCTTCAGTGCAGAGACACAGGGTTGTCTTTCAGACTTCCCAATGACTCAATTTTTCTGGGACTGACTACTGTCTCCCAGAAACATGTAAAGCTGCCATTAACTTTATGTAGTCTCTTTAAACCACAGACCCAGTACACCCCATCTTACACGGAGTATTTGGAAAGAGTTAATTCTAATCCCTTTTTGTCTGTTTCTCTTGGAGCACTCTTTCACTCCCTTTTCATCCAGACTTGGCTGGTGGCAGTAGTAACTAGCGTATTTTTTCTACTGCGGTTATCTTAAATAGCCATGCTCTTGGAGCACTGTTTCACTCCCTTTTCATCAAGACTTGGCTGGTGGCAGTGATAACTACCCTATTTTTTCTACCGCGGTTATCTTAAATAACCATGGTATTGTTTTAGGCTATTATATTAGCCTCGAACATGAATCACTTGACCAAATATATTTTATTTCAGCTCCAGCTGGGTTTATTCGCCATTCTTTTTGTAAAAGTCTTTCTCGTGTTTTTCTCTGTGCGCCAAACCAGGGTTGATTCCTTTGTTTACCGTCTTTTTGCAGGCTTCTGCACAGAAGCCCTCCTTAAGGCGCCTGAAAGTCTGGGTAAGCAGGATGTGAGGGAGGGGTCTTAGGACCCCTGCCATTGGTTCCCTTGGCAACCCAGGTCACACTCCTGTTTGATTGGCTGGGTGACTGTCCTTGCCAGGACAGCCACCCTGCTGTGTGATTGAGAGCCAGGCTGTATGAATTGGGGACTGCATAAAAAGTAGGTCTATGGGACTGGAAAGGCAGAGTTGCCACTGGAATGAAAGAACCAATGAGGAGCTGACAGAATAGGACCCCTACCACGACTGAACCGCCCGGTGAAGCCCTGCTGCATCTCTGAATCTTCAACTCCAAAGACAAGAGAGGATCCTCCAGGAATCTTCTTCCCTTGAGCTGGTGGGACCAACCAGTTTGCCCAAACTTCAACCCAGAACCCCTCCTCTGGTCGAATTTGCTGTACAGAGCTACAGTGGGCCGGATAGCCAGGAAGGTTGGATCCTGCTTGGGTTTTAAGGAGCGCACCTTTTATTTGTTGCTTTGCTTTGCTGCTGGTTCCTTCCCTGGGTAGTGCAGGACCCTCCAGTCTTCCTACTTCATGTCAGTCCAACAGTTGCTTCAGGAACCGTAAGCCTGCAGGAACTACCAGGAACGTCAGCCTCAGCTACAGATCCCTCTCTGTTTCAAGGTACTGTGCGAATCCGGTTGTTCATTTCGTTCAGCCGTGGGGAACATGTGAGAAATCTTTCTCCAATCCGAGGGCTTGTCCTTCTCTTCTCTTTCAACTAACTTTTCTGACGACCAACTTCAGCTGGAACTCGTGGCACGAACTTTACCGCGAACTACCATGAACTGTGTGATCTTGAGCAAAAGACTTTTGACATAGTGACTTTGGCCTTAAGCCTTTTTTACCTGATTCTATCACTGCAGTTCCTCTTGCTCAATTGCCCTGAGTACTTACCTGTTGGTGTGGTTCAATTTCTGTTAACTTTGTCTTTCTCTC
The DNA here is from genome assembly GCF_040938575.1 of Ambystoma mexicanum. Taxonomy (NCBI): domain Eukaryota; kingdom Metazoa; phylum Chordata; class Amphibia; order Caudata; family Ambystomatidae; genus Ambystoma; species Ambystoma mexicanum. Next base: position 330,838,425 of record NC_090933.1, on the reverse strand, counting down.
CCTTTAACATTACTGGAGTGGCATTTTGCTCCCACTTCATTTTGTGAGCTTAACTTGTATAGAACTAATTGGGAGTAGTGTGGTGTATTAAGAGTGTGAGTATTAACCTGCTTTACTTTAGTTAAATGTTATACAACTGAAGGGTAAATAAATGTATATTCTTTTACTTGAAAACCTTGAGTCAGTGTTTGCCTGAATCATAGTATTTTTTTTATTGCATCAGTTATTTTCCAAGAAACTTTAAATGCACAATACAGAAAGACAAACGAAATCAAAGATAAGTCAAACTCTATAGGGAGGAAATATAAAACCATAAAAGTTAAGAAAAAAAATGTTTAAGAACGATGGCACTGTACCTCAATACACAAGATTAAATTCCTAAACCCAGAAGGGAACTAAGTGTCCAAAATTAGAAACCTTTCTCTCACAAAGTTCAACAGTGCCAAAGTCAGAGATTCTTTTCCTCACCATCTTAAGATAGACCACCTCTCAAGAGGAAGTTTAAGTTTAAAATTCTCAAAGTGTTTTGCCAGCCATTTTTCTCTAAGAACTGTTAATGAAGTACAACTCATTATCAAATGGTATAAGATTTCAATCTCCTGACCACAACAGCGACAGGACAAAATCCAATCTACCCTGTTTTTGATCCTTCTTCCTGTAACTTCTCTTGTGGGGTAGAGGTTCAAACGGAATCTCAAGAATTGTTGTCTTTCTTGGTGATAAGGGAATTTATCTACATATGGAATCACTGTGCCTCTACTTACTATGGTATTCTTCCTGGCCCAAGGATAAAGACTTGTATGATCTAAGCTTGTCCTGGGTCGAGATCCAATCCCAGTCGAGGAGTATTTTCTTCACCTTGGTCGGGTTTTCCACTAACAGGTTTTCTGTTTGAGCGATGTTGTCCAAAATACACTTACACGTTTTCTGCCATGAATTGAGAACTTTAACATGTTTACTGGACAGTGCTTCGTTAATAGGCAAAAATCCACTTCTTTCCGGAGGAGCAAGGCATTTGCTGCATAGGGTCAAATACTTCCAGACCACAGCAGTGTAGAGTGAGGTTAGCCCCAGTTCTTTCCTCACACATTCAATAGGAAGAGATAATGGAATCCTCAATACCCTTTTCCAGAATAAGCCTTCCAGTAAACGGCAAACTTCTGGGGCCAGAAAGAAATTCGCCTCGGCAGTGTAGGTCAAGATTGGTGATACTTTTAGTTTGTAGAAATCAATGAGCAGTCGACATGAAAATGAACAGTAACATCGATTGATTAGAAGTGCTTGTGATGTCAAGTTCTTGACTTTGCTTCTTAGCCTCGCAACGCCCGGTCCATCATTAATGCTGGTATTTAATGAGGTGCCGAGGTAAACCATGGACAAGACCACAGGGACAGCTTCCCCAGTTAAGAACCACCTAAATTTCTTGACGTTGTTTTTAGTTCCTATAGCCAGGATTTTCGATTTTTTAGGAATTATTCTAAGACCGTTTTCCTGAACATAAGATTCCAGTGCTTTTAGCTGTCGCTGAAGACATATCACAGTCTGGTCCAGCTATAGAAGGCCATCCGCAAACAGCAACCTACCCACCGAAGTCCCCACAATCTTTGGTGGGAAACTACTTATTGCTCCGAAGACTTCGTGCATGTCAGATATGAATAGGCAGAATACTGCAGGTGACAATCGGCACCCCTGTTTCAGCCCGTTTTGTAAGACAATATTGTTCAAAAGGGTTCCATTTCTGTCCAGTCTGATTCTGAGAGATGTTCCACTGTTTAATGCCTCCAAGGGCTCTCTCAGGTCGTTTGGACAGCCCCCTTTTCTCAGTTTGTTCCACAGTAGTCTTCGGTCAACCGAGTCGAATACCTGTTCAAGGTCAATGGACCCAATGTAGATAGTTTTATATTTTTTTTCTTCGACCATGCATTTTAGTATTTTAATGATGAGGACATTTAAGGCCGTTCCCATACCCTTGCAGAACCCCGACTTCCAAGGATCTTGGTGGTGTGACAACCAGCTCCATTCGTTCAGGTGTCTCAAAACTATAGCAGCAAATATCTTTCCCACAACATCCAAGAGGGCGATAGGTCTGTAATTACCTGGATCAGATCTATCGCCCCTCTTGAAAATGGGCACAATTATTGACCTGGTCCAAGAGTGACATATTCTCTTAACTCTTTATGACGTTGAACAGATTTGTCATTAATAGTGCCCATTTCTGCGGATCTCTCTTGAGAATGTCATTGGTAAGAGCGTCAGGCCCTGCCGCCCTAGAAGAATTTGAGTTGTTAATAAGATCAAGTATATCCTGTTTCTCAAATTTTAGAAACCAAGGTTCACTCGAATAGGAGTTTTTTGTACAGCACAATCTCTCCTCACAGAATAGAGTTTCTGGAAATGTTCCTACCAAACAAAGGATGAAACTGGGTTTACAATTTTCGAATAAGCGGGGGTACAGGTGTCATTGATTAATTTCCAGATGCCAGAGATGTTTTTGCTTGTAACTATTGTTAGCATCTTCTCACTGTCTTGTTGTAGTATTAAGTGTTTATGTTGAATGAACCAATTCTTGTAACTGTTTCTGTTTTTTTTTTTTAACAGGGCTAAGTCACCAGGCGTTTTTGATTTTTTAGAACGCCTCCTTGCCCTCACAACAACCTTTTTTTGGCTGCTATTTGTTCATCGTAGACATGCCTGTAGGTAGAAAAACACCCTTTTTCTGACTCCTTTGTACAGAAGTCCATAAGTATGTCTGTGTATTCAATGATATTAACACTTGGTTCGTGTTCTTCTGATTTTAAACTCATTAGAGAGTCCAGTAGTAAACCCATGTCTTTTCTCTTTATTCGCAATCTGTTGCCACCCGGACCCAATTCAAGGTGGTGGTCCAGTAGATGTTGGTCTGGCGCATTGACATTTCTATCCAAGTCCTCACTTACAAGTTCAAGAATGTTGTGATCACTCTGGACCATGGGGACCACTACCATGGATTTTAATTTCCCCATCAAGCCTTCTTTAACAAATATATAGTCCAGTGTACTGTCTTGGTTCAAACGCTTCCGAGTCTTAGCAGGCTGATTGTCACCCCACAGGCTGCCGTTTGCCATGAAGATGTTTCTTCTTAAGAGCTCTTTTTCAAAGTCCATTCCCCTTATCATATTCTTCGTACAGAACAAGGGCAAAACCTCCATTTTGCTACGCTTTGTATCAAAACATTCCATGTTGAGGTGCATCATCAATTGCTTTTAGGAGTACTTCCTTGAAGTTATCATTGTGTTTTTCAATGGGGCTCCAATAGACATTACACATAGGGAGCCTCCATTCCAATGAGTCATCCAAAGCGTTGGTAGATGATTTCACTGTTAATTGGATCCATGGGTTTTGATTTACAGAAGAGAGCACCGTTAGTCCACACGATCGTTTAACGCCTAGTAGGAGGCCTGAGCTGGGTCTGCCTTTGAAGACCTTTAGGGCTGGATTTATATGAAGTTCAAACCCATCTAGGAGTGGTATGTCCCGTAGCCATGTTTGCTGTAGGCAGAATAGATCATATTTAGACAAGTCCAGGGCTACATTTCCAAACAAATGAGAGAACCCCCTTGTATTCCTAGGTGAAGTAGTTGGCTGAACACTAGGGGGTTCCTGCTGGCATTATTAATTTACTGCTAGAAATCCCGCCAAATAACTCCAATCCTCAAAGCAGCCCACGGAATTCTCCTCAAATTTTTTCGAAAAGGCACACGTCCTTCCCCCTTGGACATCAATCTGTATTTCCTCCTTGCCCCTTTTTTCTACAGGCACTTCAGGACTAAGATCAGTCCCTGATTTCAGCATTTGAGATCTTCTTACAGGGTGGTCCCCAACCTTAGTGCCTTCCGACGGACAATATTGGTCCTCGTCCAGCTCCTTTAGCGAGAAACCCTGAAGGTTGAGTTTAAAGCCCTCTTTTATGAGTAGACATTTTGTGTTCCGCTCCCCCAAGAGAAGTACAACGCTATCATGGCGCTGCTCATTGTGGAATTCAATCTGATCAATATCCTTTGATTTTAATTGGACAAGAGAATCAACTGAGTGGAGGAGGCTCATAACATTTTGCACGATTCACGGCAAGGTTGTCTTCGTAACCCAGTGTTCTCTCCAATAGTAATCTAAATTTTCCCTTGGCAGCTTTTGTCTCAGACCCATTTTCTTCATTTTGAATTTTAGTCCCAGAACTTGGCTCCATAGGTATTTTTATCGACCCAAGATACTGATCTTCTAGAACCATTTTGAGTATCTTTTTGAGCTCTATTATTTTTTTCGTATTCTGTAAACTTGAGTGCCAATAAGATTCTCTTACTTTGGGGTCTGGTACTTTCAGTTGCCGCCTTGTCCAGTTCCGAGATGTGCGCCAAGTTTTCCTTCGGAGAATGAACTTTGGAATTCCACATGAATTTCTTTACTGAGTCACCACCCAAAAATGTCAGGTTTGCGGTTGGTAGATTGGTGGATGCAACTGAATTGCCCCCGCAGTCTTTGGACTTTTGGTCAGCCCCTTGGGGCTTTCGGTCATCTCCTTTAGGCTTGACAGTTTCGGGCAGGTCGTCTTCCACAATACTACTTTCAGGTCCTATCAAAACGAACCCCACCTCCTCCCCCCAGTGTAAGGCTCAGTTGATATCCACGGGGACGCCGCTCAGCCGGTCCGGTCTTCCGACCACTTCGAACCCTTCCCTGAACTTGCTCAACCAAGCACTGGACCTGAAACGCAGTATTATCAAAGGTCAATTACCTATTGGTCTTGCTTGTCTGGCCCCCCTTTTCTTCCCTTGGTCCAACCTTTCCCCGGACCTCTCCTCACCTTGTTTTTTGATGTGGGGCGCTCTCCGTCCTGCCTTCGATGCAGGGGTGCGTTGGGTGATGCGGGTTGGAGTGTGCCTAGTTGCTTCACTGGCACGGGCCCGGCGGACTGGGCTTGCTGCGGCTTCAGCCCGACCGGTAATTGGAATGAGTCTTACAAAAGTTCTGATGGCTATAGTCCCTTTAATACTGTGTCTTTCTTTCCTTAGGTGATGAAGGTCTTGAGGATGGTAATGCGCTGCTGAAGTAAGTAGGAATGCGGAGCGTGATGCTTATTGGCTTCCTTAGCACTAACCAATGTTCGTCTTTTCCGTGTCCTTTTAGGTGCCGCAGTAACCCAGCATGGAAGTGAGCTGAGGAAATGAGCTGCGGTGAGAAAGCGCGATGTGTGACGCCTCTTAAATGTTTGCGCTAACCTGATGTGTCTTTTCCCTCTTTTCAGATCGGCGTAATGCTCCGGAGCAGAAGTTGTCCGATCAACGGGAGTTCAGGTAAGGATTAAACTCTATTTGAAAATTCGAGAGAGCTAAGTATTGCAGAATGCTTACTAATGCTTTTCTTCTATTCTTCTCCCCTTTGGTAGGGCGCGGCGTGCTGAGATGGAGATGACTCTGCCGTAGGAATCCGCAAGACTGGGAAGAGCTGGACAGAAGTTGGATGCTCTTTGAGGTGAATATTAGCAACAAAGTTCTTATTCTTGCAGGTGCGCTGGTGCTGAAGAAAGAAGTGGGCCTCTTCAGGAGATCCGAGCACGGTGAGTGTCACGCTGCAGGTATAGAGAAACGCAAAGCATGTTTCTCAGGCGGGGTGTGGTTTGAATAGTCAATAGGTATCCCAGGTATCCCTGGGCTGAGCCACACCCGAAAGACTAGACCGCTCATCCAGTTCAAGGAACTGAATTACATGGGGGTATTCATTGCCCCATAATACAATGCAAGTCCAATACTAAGTGGATCTCAGGACTGTGTGTGAGCTTGGTGCCAAAGGCGATAAGTCTGGGACAAAGTAGGTGTCTGGGGAGATGGAGAGGCCCTTAGGGGCCGACTAGGTGGCAGTGACCTGGCTCCAGCCTGATGTGCCTGGGGGCTGGGGGCAGGAATCGTGACACCCAGGAATTGTTTGTTTCGGTGTTGATGGCTAAGTCCATGAGAGAGTTTTCCATACACTGCTCACCCTCTCATTAAATGAGTCTTCATCACTCACTTCTATTGTCGCTACACTACACCTGGTTTCTTTGTACATCTCTCAAAAATTAACGGTTTGTCTGGGAGAACTAGATTTCTGGGTAGTGATGATCTTGTTGTGGCTGTAGTACGAAAAAGGCCTTTCTGCTGATTCGTGTTGGTGCAGCCCGTCTGTTTTTTCGACAAGGCTTTGGGTTTTTCATAATTCCTAGTTCCATTTTTGTTTACTACTAGTTTTTCATCATCAGATGGAACTTGGCCGTTCAGTGGTTTTTTAAACAAGTCGTACAGTTTAACATTCTTTTTCAGAGCACATTCTCCTGATGGTTTAACTGGAGCAGGAGGCAAATTAATGTCCACAGCAATTGCCGATAAGCTTTTGTCTTTTGACGAGCAGCCCAACTTCTCCGTACAACTTGCCACCAAGGTAATATGGTTGGTGCTTGTTGATTTGTCCATTTGATTTAAAGACGGGAGATTTTCCTCTAGGCCCCTAACAGGGGGGACATCCCTGGGAGTAGATGTTTTTTCCGGGCTCACCACACCTGAAAGGGAGTCACCCACTCCCACTATTTGTGATCTCAACCTCTCTGACCTTCTCTTTTCTTTTTCTTTGATAATTGGTTCAATAATGCTCTTCAGAATTTGAGCTATCGGATCTGCGTTTTTGTCCAAATTGGTTTGAAGCGCAGAAATGAACCTCTCTACAAAAATCATTTTAGAGTATAGCAAAGAGATGGTAGTTGTGTGGTCCCGAATTGTTCATTTTGGGACTCTATTAATTTCATAAAGGGAGCCATTACAAGCGCAAATGCTGTTATCAGTTTCAAGTCAATATGGGGGTCCTTTTCAGGCCCTTCCTCCACCTGAGTAGTGACCAGAACGGTCAAGAGATCTTCATCCGTAGGAGAAGGTTGCCTTCTAAAGCATTTGCTAGGAAAAGGAGCCTGCCGCGGGAAGACCCCTTTGTGAAACCTAGGGGGATGGACCACGTGTCAATTGTTGTCTGATTTTGAGTGAAGCCCCCCCTCGTGGAACACTAGTTCGCCGTTTTTTTCCAGGACCTGGAGCGTTGGCCACTGATTGTCCGTTAAATCCAAAGTCGTGTGAGACAAAAGTGAGTCTGAAGCCTCTGGCCCGTAATTCCCCTTTTTGGGCCGGTTTTCCTTGTGTACATCTAGATTGTTTAGTCCAACCACAGGGGGGATACCGAAGGCTTTCCAGTCATGATTATTCCTTTCATTTTGGAATTGAGTGGCATTTTTCCAATTCTCTACGCCAAAAACAAAAAGATTGGCACAGAGTGGATTTTTTGTCCTTCCTTTTAGCCGTCAGATCCCCTTGGGCCTAGTTTAACTCTTTCCTGAAAGGAGAAAGGCAACCGATAAGGGGCATCATTGGAGGAGCTACGCAAATTGATTCCATTTGAGGCTTCTTCAAAGTCGTTTCCTTGCCGACACCCAAAGCCTCCACACACACCGCTCCAGCGGAAGGCGCATTATTGTAAGTTCCCATGGGGGGCACCGTGGGGAGCAGAGGGTCCTCCCCCGATGCACGGGACTCACCCCTCCAGCCATCCCCTCGGTCGACCCCTCTTTGTGTTGCAGGATATTATCATGAGACATAGTTTTACGAGTGATGTCCATATTAGAATATAGTTCGCAGGCTAACCTGTCATGTAGCTCCATTGTGTTAGGATATGACAAAGCTATACTATCATCCATTTCAAACAAACTGGTAGAGGCTGTTAAGGGCTGTGGCTATGGCACCTATGAGGTGGATACAACCCGAGATTTCTCCGACAGCCTAAATCAAATAAATGGGTTTGAAGATGGCTATGAGTCCATGACGGAAGGTCCTGCAGTAAAGTTGTAGTCGTGTGTACAATTGAAACCTTAATAAAATTTGAGGTTTTTACCTTCCGGCCTCTGTGCCTCATTGCCGTAGACTGCCAGAGACTGCACTTAGCCGCACTTCGTGTCGCTTCACGAAGGCTGCTGGGTTAAGAGCAGTCGAGGTTCAGTGGGGAGGCGGAGCGCCTGCTCAACGCTGACTCCCTTAAAGCAGCAGAGTGCCTTTTTTTGCTGTATTTTGCTGGTTTCCTGACACGCTGCAATTATTAGTGTCCAAGTATTTCATAGTAATTGCTGTCTTTTGTGTAACTATTTGATACTGCTCAATTACTCTTGCGATAAGTCTGGCTGCTCAGCCATTGCTACCACTTTTACTGTGTAGTACAGGGTTGTACCAAAGGTGAATTTGTACTGTCACTTGTAGTCTTAATTGTGTGTGGCGTTCCCAAAGGGTACTGCATATAATTCTGCCTAACACTGGTGTACAGTGGTGAGGAGCAAAGTATAGTAATTACATTTAGAGTGCTGCTATTACCTTGGATCAACTAACCACAAGGCTAACATCACTAAAAAGCAATATTAATCATGTCTGATATGGAAAGCCACAGTCAGGAGACCCTCCTGAGTTACATTGCCGATTATCTCAGAAATCTGTGTAAAGAAAGGAAACTCTCTGCCAAAGGCAAAAAGTCTCAATTAATTGAAAAGTTGTTGAAGAACCAAAGTCTGGGGAGTGAGTCTGAAATACCTGACTCTCTAGCAAATGTGGAAAGTATTGAGGATGATAAAATGTCTGTTAATGATGAGTTGGAAGAGGCAGATGTGTCTCTTAATGTAGGCCTCTCTGCCCCCTTGCCTGCTCAGCAACGTCAACACTTGTCCACTGGGACCCCCAGAAGTCCTACACTCAGTCCTGAATTCATTGCTCTAGTGAAAATGAGGCTTGAACTGGAATTCAAATGTTTAAATGCTCAAACTGAACACAAACACCAAGAACTGAAGCTCAGAGAAATGGAGTTGAATCATGAACTAGAAATGAAAAGATTATCTTTTGAAAATGCTTCTCTCCCAGAGTCTTCTAGGTCTTCCAGTCCTAAGAGACCACGTATGCCTAAAGAAATTGTGGGTATGTATGAGGTTAAGCTTGACATTTTGGATTGGTTGGCAATGTTTGAATATAACCATGGTATTCAAGGTCTTATGGTATCAATTGCTTCCCTGGCTCTTCTCTAGGCTACCCACTGTTGCATCTGATGTTGTGATGGAATTGGGGGAGGTGGATAGGATGGATTATGAGTGTGTGAAGCTAGCTTTAATTGCTAGATTTCGGAAGACCCCTTCCCAGTACCTCAAGAGGTTTAGGACCCTCAAAAAGCATTATGGTACCCCTTGGGCTACCTGGATATGAGAATGTTTGAACAACTTAGATGGTTGGAGTAAGGGTTACAGAGTAAACATTTATGAAGTAATGAGAAATCTTGTTATGGTGGAGTCTATTTTTGATGTCTGCTCTCCTGAGCTCAGACAGCACTTGGCTGATTCTAAATAGATAGATCCAAAGAAGCTAGCTAAGGCTGCTGAATTGTGGGTTGCCAACAGGGCTACTCACAAGGATTCTGGGGCTACTCAGAAGAAGGATGACGGAAAACAGCCAAAGAAGAATAACTAGGAGAATTCTAATACCTCCAATCCAAGAGAGGGCAACTGACAACAACATAAGGGTAAACCAGAAGGAAAACCAAATCAGGCTAGTGCACCATCTGGACCCAAACCAGATGGAGGTCAGAACAAACCCCCATTCATCAAGACATTTGGGAAATGTTATGTTTGTGGGTCAACTGACCATGTGAAAGGAGATCCCAGATGTAAGGGTAAATCTTCAGGGGTCCACACAGTCTCCTTAGCCTTCTCCCCGGAGGAAGAAGTACCTATGGCAAGTGGAAACTTTCCCCTACTGTCTGGTGAACCCATGAGAGCCTCAGCTAGTGGTCCTTTAGTGCCCCTGCGCTTGTGGGAACAACAGATTTTAGATGTCTATAATTCCATCCCAGATAATACTAAAGAGTATTATAAAGATGGTGTTCTTGTGAATGGTCAGGAAACAAACCCCTGCCATCAGAGACATTGGAGCCAGCATAAGAGTGGTGGATGAATGATTTGTCAAGGTGGAGGATGTTGCTAAGGTACCGAAACACCTCACCAAGTTAGCTGGAGGCCCTGTGCAAATACTTCCCCAGTTACCAGCTCTCATCCAGTGTAATGATATGACTGTCATAATACCTGTTAGTGTGCAGAGTGAAGTGCCTGGGAGAGTCCTGCTGGGTAATGACCTGAAAACTCTTGGAGTTGTGTCAAGCACCCCCAGGATTTCCAGTAAGAGGAGACAGGAGCACACTAGGCCTGCAAGGGAGAGAACCTTGAGAGGCTCTCCAGAGGAGTTGATAGAGGACACAGGAGTTGCTCACTGCTATTTCTAGGAAAACAGAGGCAAGATGGGAAACCCAAAGACCTCCAGGAAAAAGTCAGACAGCACCCCTGTGCTAGCAACAAGGACATCCTCAAGATTGTCCAAAGTCACACCTGTGACTCCTCCACCTCCACAGTGTTGTTGAGCCAGTTTCTGAAGAATCAGATCTGGAAGAAGACACTATATTAGTTGGAGATCTTGACCGTATTGACCATACTGAGCTGCAGTCTTTACTGGCAGAAGGTGGACCCAACAGGGCAGAGTTCAGAAAAGGACAGAGAGAGTGTCCTACTCTTGAAGGTCTTCGACTACAGACTGCTAACCAACTTGATGGGCAAGAAGTTGTAAAGCACAGGCTAATCTGGGAAGATGGCCTCTTCTACTGTCACACTTGCCAAAACTCTGGCATAAGTGGAGTCAAGAATGTGGCATCCCTGGTGCCTCTCTCAGTGGTGGGAGTCCCTTTTGAGAGGGTGTGCATTGACATTGTTGGTGCCCTTGAGCCTCCCGCATCTTGAGGGAGCAGGTTTATCCTGGCTGTAGTGGACCATGCTACAGGTTACCAAGACGCCATACCTATGAGAACTGTTACGGCTCAGGCTGTAGCTAAGGCTCTACTTGATAGGTCGAGTTTACTCAAGACCAGCTTGTATTAGTTATGGTGCCAACAAGGCAGAGGGCATTGCAGGGCAAATGGTTAGGACCCTTCAAGGGTGTGGGCAAACCTGGAATGGAGAACTATTTGGTGGACTTAGGCAGACCTAAGGAGGCTCCCAGAGTCTTTCAAACCAACCGTTTAAAGGCCTATGTCTCGAGACCAGAAATGGGAGCTTTGCTTCTAGCTTCAGCTCAAGAGGAAGAGGAGAGTGAACCTCTACCTGACCTCCTCAGAGGCCAACCTTTAGATGAAAAAAATAGAAGGAGTTAATCTCTCTTCTCAGCTGACTTCTGAACAGCATGAGGAGTGCACAGTTCTGTTGAATCAGTTTGCCTCCCTGTTTTCACTATCACCAGGCTTGACCCCTTGAGGCCAGCATGATATTCTCACTGGTGACTGTTTACCTGTGAAGTTACAGATTGTCAGAACATGTGAGATCCCACATCAAAGGAGTGGTCAACAAGATGCTTGATCTTGGGGTTATAGAGCCATCTACAATTCCATGGTCTAGTCCAGTTGTTCTAGTACCAAAGGAAGGATCCAAGGAGTTGAGATTCTATGTGGACTATAGAGCTCTAAATGCAGTCACTAAGATGGATGCCCATCCCTTGCCAAGGACAGATGAACTGGTGGATAGACTTGGTTCAGCCAAGTACCTCAGTACATTTGATCTAACCTCAGGCTATTGGCAAATAGCACTGACAGACCATGCCAAGGAGAAAATTGCATTCTCCACCCCCGCAAGCCTTTACCAGTTTAAGATTATGCCTTTTGGACTAAAGAATGCACCTGCTACATTTCAAAGGATGGTTAATCAAGTTCTGAATGGGATGAAGGACTTCTGCATGGCATACTTGGATGCAGCCCTACATGAAAAGAACATATTGATCACCTGGGATTTGTTTTCCAGGCTCTTAAGCAGAGCCACCTGGCCATAAGGCAAGCAAATGTCATATTGGTCAGAGAAAAGTGGTCTACCTTGGTCATGAGGTAGGAGGAGGTGAAATAAGGCCATTGCCCAGCAAAGTACAAGCTGTGCAAAACTGGGCCACCCCTACTACTCAAACCCAAGTGAGAGCTTTCCTAGGTCTCACTGGGTACTACAGGAATTTCATAGAGAGCAATGGGACCATAGCTTCTCCCTTGAATGTGATCCAAGGGCTTGTTCTTCTCTTCTCTTTGAACTAACTTTTCTGCCGACCAACTTTCTCCGGGACTCGTGGCACGAACTTTACCGCAAACTACCCTGAACCTTGTTATCTTGAGCAAAAGACTTTTGACCTATTGACTTTGGCCTTAAGCCTTTTTTACATGATTCTATCACTGCAGTTCCTCTTGCTCAATTGCCCTGAGTACCTATCGGTTGGTGTGGTTCAATTTCTGTTAACTTTGTCTTTCTCTCCCTTTTGAATTACTGGATTGCCATTTTGCTCCCACTTCATTTTGTGAGCTTAACTTATCTAGAAGTTATTGGGTGTAGTATGGTGTATTAAGGGTGTGATTATTAACTTGCTTCACTTTAGTGAAATGTTATACAACTGAAGAGTAAATTAATGTATATTCTTTTACTTGAAAACCTTGAGCCAGTGTTTGCCTGAATAATAGTAATTGCTGTCCTTTGTGTAACTATTTGATACTGCTCACTTACTCTTGAGAGCTGCTCAGCCATTGCTACCACTTTCACTGTGTAGTACAGGCTTGTACCAAAGGTGAATTTGTAATGTCACTTGTAGTCTTAATTGTGTGTTGTGTTCCCAATGGGTACTGCATATAATTCTGCTTAACACTACAGTAGCATAGTGAGGAGAGGAGAGGAGTAAGGGATATGAGATCAGGGAGATCTGCTCTCAAAGTGGTCCCCCCCTTGTTGCTTGTATATCCCTTTCTACCTATTGCCAACCCTCACCCTCTGCTATTGTTAGCTCCCTGCTCCCTGTTTCTCTTCTTCCTTCAACATGTTCTTCTACCTTATAGCTAGGTCAGAGAAGAAGAAGAAGAATACGAAGAAGAAGTAGAAGAATCAGTTTATGTCAATGTGTGGTGTGAATTTCAGATGCCTATTGGCACATTTTGAATGGGGACATTCATTTTGTGTTAAACCTCTGTTGAGGACTGTGTACGTGTATGCATGGTCTGGGAATGCACTGGTGGAAGTTCAGGCTCTGGAAAACAATCAGACTTACTGGGCCTCATTATAACCCTGACGGTAGCCGTGCCTGTAAAACAGGCACAGCTGCTGCCGGAGTTGCATTTTTTCCAGCACCCGTGAATGAGGAATTACCGGGTAATTCCAACATTGCCATACCCGATAATTCCTGCATTACCGGGTGCCAGTGCCTGTCAGTCCCCATTCCCATTTGAGTCCTATAGGGGTCAATGGGAATGGGGACGTCGGATGTAGCGGCACCGTCAATGACGGTGCCGGTGCATCCGACAAGCTGCGCATGTGGGTGCCGCTCTGCCTGCCAGGCCAGACCTGGCGGGCTGACAGACGCCCTTGAGCATGGTTCATAATATGGTGGTCTGGGAACTACGGTACCGGCATGCTTACCAGTACTGTAGTTCTCGGACCACCATGCTATAATGAGGCCCACTGTGTCATACAACTAAACTAGCAATTATCTGCAAATAATTCACCTGTTAATCGGGTGAGGATGTGTGTTTTCAGTAAAGAGCACAAACTTAATACATTTTCCTCAATAAATGTAGTTTTATCTGTTAAATATTTTACACTATTCTCTAGCAGCCATATTAAGAATGATATTTCACTTAAGAACATGGCACCCCTCTGCTATTGGCTGCTGGTGTACTGTAAGCAAGTTTTCATGCTTTTAAAGTAAGGTAAACCCTTGTCCACATTCCCATTAGTGTACTGTGTGATCTAATGTAATAAAAGTGGTATATTTTACAGTATTTATGTCATTAAGGGTGGCCTTGCTGGGTGCAGCTCTGAATGAAAAAGGAGGGTCATTAGTAGGACAGCCAGAGAGGCAGGTGTGACACCTGTAGTGTTGATGGGTGCAGGCCAGAAGTTGTGCCAATCTGATTTCTATGAGTTTGGTAGGGAGACTTAAAAGCGTGTTATCCCTACGGAGATGCCCACAATGGTTTGGGCTTGGTTAGCCTCTGATGTGGGAGATTGTGATAGGGCTAAAGAGGAGAGTTTAATGATGTCTGACAAGTGTTGATGTGCTACTGGCTGGGCCTGTAGTGGCTGTATCTGGGGGGTAGGTGTGTAGTAAAAACAACCTGTAACTCTTAACTCCCACCACTGGCCTTTTGCAAGCAAGTCTCAGTTCACTAGCTCACATTTCTCTGAAACCCCTCACTCTCTCTATCTCTCTCTGTCTCCTTTTCCTGCAGTCTCTCTCTCTCTTTCTCTCTTGCTCTCTCTCAAATAGATACAATGCTTGCCAAGTCCAACAAAACAAGCATCTGTGAGTTGGAAGATGAGATCAAGTGGCAATCTGGAAACTCCACTCAATTTTCATAAGATACATGGTAAGTGATTTTAGGTGGCACAATCTGTGCATGGTGTAAATTGACATTCCAAGACAGTACATGCATGTAGTATGACAGGAGGATTGCTCAGGGTAAACATGCTCATCTTCGGAACACATCTTTATTTCTACAATGTATACTATTTGAGCTATTGTCAATACTGAATAGAACCATTTTTCAGATGCTACAATATTTACTTATACAACTGTGTATGTGGAAGGTATCTGAATGACTAAAGGTAGAAGATTGGATCACAGACATGCTTGCATTCTAACTTTGAAATTGCAGAGTTTAGAAAAGACACAACACAAGACAATGTTATAGAACAAAGATCGTATTCAGACACCTCTTTACGGGCAGTTCTACTCTGACTACTATTTGTTCCACATAGGGGCTGGAGACCCCTTGGTCCTAATTGAGACCCTGTTTCAGATCCAGCTGTTTACAAAATACTATTTGTGTACTGACCCGTCTGGTTGTGTTCTTCTTCTATCCTTTCTTTTTATGATTCATACTAAGTCCTAGACATAGAAAGGGTTGTTTATAGGTGGGAAACACACAGCAAATGAATATGGAAGTTGTCCTTTAGATGAAGTTGGATCTATTATGTTTGGTGGAACTGAGATCTATTTGTGTTTGAAATAATGCATGCAATCCAATGATTTCACCACAGTGTACCATTCTCTAGAATCTGGAGCTGACTTTTCCATAATGGGTGAATGGGAGAGACTCTGATTGGGAGTGATCCTCTGATTGGGCGGAAATCCTCTGATTAGGGGACTATATTGGTACATCAGCAGCCTGCATTGAAATCATATCTTACAGTGCATACCCGTTTACTACAAATATGGGTCAAGTCAGCATGATGAGTGTTCACATATGGGGGCGTGTGAGAGGAGGTGACTGCATTAGTGAAGGTAGCATGGACATGTTCTCTTACAGTGGGCAAAATAACCTGTTCTACTGGTAGGTTTCCACTGAGGAAGGTCTACTACCACCCTCGGTTACCTGGGGTAATCCATATGTGGACCTCTTGCTCACTCTGCTTAGAGAGGCAGAACTACACCTCACTGATGAGACCCGACTAGGATGAAACATGTTTCTGGGGTTGCTGGGTTTCTGGGTATGCTGTTGAGACTCTTGTTCAGAAGAGAATTGCCTAACATTTCAGTGCTGTATTGCCCAAGTGGGTGAGGCCTAGCCTTAATTGCAACTGGGCCACGTCTTTTTACAATGGTGTTAGATAATGTGGCAGCATCAACTTAACCAACCAACCAAATCAAAATGTGTTTTTTTAAAGACAGTTCAGTAGCTGCAAATGCTTTAACCTAATTCATCATCGCTAATATGACGTGAGAATTGCCTGAAACTTGTAAGAAACTGGCAGGCATCAGAGGTTACAGTTTAATTTTAATTTGCGTTAATAAAGTTATGCTGCACTGCAACTTGTACCTTGTTATTCCCATAATTGGGTTCCACAGTTTCAAAGTCCTGTGACAAATCCTTATTATATTTATTGGGTTCCATATTTTCAAGGTCCTCTGACAAATCACATGGGTCTGCAACCTTTGCCTCCCCCGATGTTTTGGACTACAACATCCATCATCCCATGCCAACATATTCAATAGCCAGATAACATGGGCATTGTAGTCCAATACAACCTTAGAGCCAAAGTTTGCAAACCCTGCTCTTACAGGTCCTTAATCATTTAATCCTCTAACAAATACTTAGTCCTCAAAGTCAATGATCCTCAAGACATGCTTCTTCACATCAGGTGGCTCATCAGGAAGGTAATATACTTTGATTGGCATTCTGAGATCCTAAAGGCTCTCCGTTGGTATTATTCAAATCTTCTTCAAGTGTATTTGCTTATGATGGGGGACCAGATTAGTAACTAGGTTGTTTCCCATTTTAATTTCATGTCACAAATCACAAATGGTTGGTTGGTTAATTTGATGGTACCATTGCATAATGACCTGGCTGAGTTGCAATGAAGGTGATGTGCCTCTAATATAAGAATACAAGTAATCTTGCCCCCATCATCAGCATAGCCACTTGAAGAAGATTTGAATAATGCCAATGAACAGTATTTAGGATCACAGAATACCAATCAAAGTATATTATCCTCCTGATGATCCACCTCATGTGGTGAAACTGTTGAACCCAATAGAGAAAATAACAATGATACTGGAAAGCAACACTATTTCTCAAACGATCAATGAGCAATTTAATCAAGAGAGCTATGCAATAGGAGCAACCAAGGTAAAGAACAAATAATAATAAAACATTATTTTGGAATAAATTAAAAAAGATGTTCACAATTATTATTGGTGCAGTGTCTCTTCAACAACATATCTCCATTGTGATATATACACTGGACAGATGCAGTCTTTTTTTGACGTACACAGGTTGCGACAATAAACATAAATAATATAAACATATGTGGGGAAAAGAGCCACAAAGGCAAAGTGCAGATGTAATCTAACCACACAAATGCAACTTCCACCTGATCTGTGAAGCAGGCAGCTCTTGTGCGGGCACCTGTTAAATCCTAATACAAATTGACGACTTTATAGAACTGTGCAAATAAATATTAAATAATGCATCAGTGCTACATGCCATCATAAAAATACACCAAAAACATTTTTAAAAAGTTTTAAGGGGTACAACATCTGCACAATTTATTTCCTTAAACTTCTCACCTGGATGCCAACAAAATCATTCTACTAATGAAAGGTAGGGGGAGCATTATAGAACCAATAACACTATCAATAGTGTTCAATAGTTACAGCACCAGATATGTATGTATGCATGTGTGTATGTATTTAGGTATTGTAGTATGACCATCCATTTTTGCAGGCACTGATATGCATTAATGGCCCACCAGCAAGAGTCAAACTAGGCCTGAGGAAAGCAAGGGTATCTCGTTGGCTGTTGGCCGTAATACCTATTGCGGTCCATGAACACAGCATTAGGGCTCTAAGCACTGTGGCCTTGTTCCCAAAGGTTCTGGGATGCTGACAATGTGTAGTTAAGAAAAACAAGAAGGGAAGATATTTCCTTCTATAATGGGGCATATGCCTATAGTGGCAGTATGATCATAGGAAGGTAGAAGATGGGTGTGGCAGGTAGATAAGGAAAGTGTTTGGTGGGGAGGAAACAAGATGCCTGGAGAGTGGGTGGAGGATCGAGGGAGAGAGAGAAAGAGGTGGTTGTTGGATGGAGAGAAAATGCCTCCTGGAAAGTGGTTTGAGTCAGCATCGCCCTCTGAAAGAGGGTTTCGATTGGTGATTAGCTACTTGGAAGGGGGCGCTGGCCAATCAGAATGTTTGGAAAGCAGGCTCTATTGTTATGCTATATTATTATGATGTATACCATGTACCAATGCCATTGTTAATGCCATTGTTACAGTCTCCAGGCGCTCTGGCAGATCCAAAATAAAAGCGGGTCTCGGAGGGATTAGCTCTGCCCAGTGGCTGCATTGTGTTTTTATTCTGTCTTGCTAAAATCATACTTAGCTGTGCCCAGTGGATGCATTGGGCCTCATTACGACCCAGGCGGTAAGGGGTTAACCCCTTACCGCCTAATTACAAGGTCCCTTTGCGGGTCCCTACCTTAACGGCTGGTTTTACCAGCCGTTAAGGATTGGACTCGCAAAAGGACCTCTGAGGTAATTATGGTACTGCAATTTGCGGTACTGTAACTACTGCCTTCCCTATTTCCATTGAGCCCTATGGGAGCAAAAATGGGGATGGGGAAGGGCCAATGGTGAATGGGGAATTACCGCCCCACCAACCTTGGAATGGGGCAGTAATTCTGCCTTTCACCATGGCGGAATCGGTAAATTACCGGCGTCAACCATGGCGCTAATAGCGCTATGGTTAACGCCTGGGTCGTAATGAGGCCCATTGTGTTTTCATTTTGTCCTGCTAAAATCAAACTTAGCTGTGCCCAGTGGCTGCATTGTGTTTTCATTCTGTCCTGCTAAAATCAAACTCAGCTGCTTCTGGTGGCTGCATTATCTTTTTATTCTGTCCTGCTAAAATCATACTTAGCTGCGCCCATTGGCTGCATTGTGTTTTCATTCTGTCCTGCTAAGATCATACTTAGTTATGCTCAGTGGCTACATTGTGTTTTCATGCTGTCCTGCTAAAATCATAATTAGCTGTGCCCAGCAGCTGCATTGTGTTTTCATTCTGTCCTGCTAAAATCAAACTTAGCTGTGCCCAGTGGCTGCATTGTTTTTTTCATTCTGTCCTGCTAAAATCAAACTTAGTTGTACCCATTGGCTACTTGGTGCTTTCATTAGCTGATTGCAGCACCCGCTGTCTCCCTCCCCTCCCCCTTCATCCATGTGCCTTAGTACTTCAGACTGGTAAGTGTCCTCCCCACCACTGTAGCTAACTATGTCGCTGTCTATCTCTCCTATCCTCTCTAACTGCATCACAATCTCCTATCCTTCTCCTTTAAATAAATATGCCTGGAAGAAACTTAAGAAGGGCATACTGGGCTCCAACCCAGGCTTTCCTATTGCAGACACATATGTTACATCTTCCGCCAGAGAGACTCTCACAGACATTCTCTTTTTCGTTAACACAACTGACCTATGGACTCGCCACATGGTCGGCTTTCTCTCTCCTATAGCCTCTACTCCCATTAATGGTGGCACTCGAATGGAGATTCTCCTTGACCTCTTCGCCATCTATAGAGTCATCATCAATGTCTATTTCAATGGATCCATCATAGTTCAGGGTCCTCAACCCAACCTTCTTCTCTTTGACAAGCTCCTCCCTCAAGTCTCCAACCTCACCTCAGACTCCGGCCAGGCTCCCCTGCCCACTGTGCCTTCCTCCTCCACTGCACAAGCTCCAATGCCCACTGTGCCTTCCACCTCCTCTGCACAGGCTGCCAAACCCACTGTGCATTCCTACTCCTCTGCACAGGCTCCCATGCCTTGCCGCACTGTCCTGGCTACTTTGGCAGCCTTAGTTCCCCTGCCATCATACACTATCCCTCTTGCCCTCCTGCCACCCTCTGGGGGGGCCACCATCCCCTGCACCCCCCGTGGAAGAACCTCAAAGATGGCAAGCTGCTCCACATTGCCACGCTCAAAACTCGCTCCGCTGTCAGACAATCGTCTGACATCTGCAATCTCCTTGAACTCATGGACCTTGATGTGCTTGCCATCATGGAGACATGGTTCAAGGATAGCTATGTCACAAGCTTTGATACACTCTTGCCTGAAGGCTACAGAATCCTTTCTGCGCCCAGAACCAAAGAAGACAGGGGGGAGTGGTGCTGATATTCCCAGCATGGATACCTGTGTCCATCATACCTACACAGGCCTACTCCTCCTTCGAATGCCTAGCCTGCAGGCTCTCACTCTCTCCTAAATTGTCTCTCCTTATTGCCTCCTTCTTTGGCCACCTGGACAGTCCACTCTCTCGGAATGGGCTGACCTGGCCTCCTCTCTACTTTCCTCCTCCTCCTCTCAACTCCCCCTGATGAGTGATCTCAGCATCCATCTGAACTCTCCTGACTCCTCAGGACCTTTCCACAACCTATTTGACTCTATCTCCCTCTGTATCCTAGCCTCTGGCTCCACGCACAGCACGGGGCACACCTTGAATGTCTTCATCTCTACTTACATCAATCTCTCTATCCCTCTCACTACCTCCCTCTCCTAGACTGACCACTCTCTTCTCTCGACACTCCTGAAGCTCTCCTCTCCTCTTGCAGCGGCACATCCGCCACGGCCATTCAGCTTCAAAATCATCAAACCCATGAAAAAAGTGACAGTGGCTGCCTTTGCCCCCACTTACTCTCCTCCTCCCACTCCTGTGGCTAACTAGCACCCTGACACAGCCCTCGCTAACCTCAATCTCTCTATCTCCAACACTCTTGATGCTCGTTGCCCCTGTCATGAGGGTCCGATTGAAGTCTTCCAAAAAGTGCAACTCTTGGTACGACTCTGATCTGGCTGCCCCTAAACGCAAGTGTGGGGCAGCTGAGCGGAAATGGAATTTGTCGGGGAGACCATCTGACAAACTGGCCTGCAGTTTCCTTCAAAGGCAATATCGGCTCTGCAGCTGCTCCAAGAAAAGAGTCTTTATTGAAGCCTGCATCTCTGCGGCATCAAACTTTTCAAAGTCTGCAAGGAACTGACCAATCCAGCAGCAGCGTCATCTTCTGTCACCCTCATCCAGGACCTTTGCTTGGCCCTGGCTGCACACTTCATCACAAAAACCCAAGACATCCTTTCCTCCCTCTCTTCCAAACCACTGCATAGACCAACAACGGAGCCTCCCTTGGCCCACCTCCACTTCCCCTCTCTTCTCTCTAACCTGTCACACCCGATGAGGTCACCAGACAAGTCCGGTCTATGAAGGCCTCATCCAAACAGGTGGAAACCTGCACCCCCAAAACCATTAACAACCATATTGACTCCCTTGCCCCAGCCTTTGCTGATCTCTGCAATCGCTCCTTTTACACTGGAGTTTTCCCAAATGCTCTTAAGCACTCCCTTGTGCACCCTCCACTCAAGAAACCTTCTGACGACCCCTCGATTCCGGCAAACAACTGCCCTATCTCTATCACTCCTTTCTTGGGCAAACTCCTGGAGAAGTTGGCTATCTCTCAGCGGACCCTCCACACTGAATATATTAGTTGCTTCCATGAACATCTGTCTGGCTTTAGAGCATCTAAAGACACAGAAGCTGCTCTTATGAACACCAGTGAAGACCTGCTCTCAAATCTTGACACTAACACTCCACCTGTCCTCATTCTCCTCGACCTCTCCTCTGCTTTTGACATGGTAAATCACATCCTGATTGCATGTCTCTGTGCCACTCTGGGAATCAAGGGACAGGCTACTGCATGGTTAACCTCCTTTCTCCCTGACCACCCATCCTAGGTGGAACGCAGAGCCTTTCTCTCGCTCGACTATCGCTCTCTCAACCTGTGGCTTTTCCAGGGATCTAACCTATCCCCCTGGTTCTTCAATATCTATATGGCTACCTTGGTACGTGTGATTGCCACTTTCACCTCTACCTTCCAGTTTTATGTGGATGACAAGCAAGTATCTTTCAGGCTACACCCATCCGCCTCCTCCTCCTCGCTCATATCTGACTGTCTGTCTGCTATTCAGTCATGATGTGCTGCAAACCACCTATGCCTCAATGCCAGTAAGACTGAGATCGTTTGCATTGGGATCCCTGATCCCGCTTTACCACTTTCACTCTGGCCGTCATCCCCTGGCACTCTTCCTGCACCCACCTGCAAGGCCAAAAACCTTGGGCTCATCTTTGACTCCACTCTCTCCTTCTCCTCTCACCTTTCAGACATCTCAAAAAAGTCTATCAGCTAAACCACCTCAAAGTCTCTACTTTTTGTTCTCCTTTCCCCCAATGGCTCAGTGTCTCCAGAGCTCTTGTTCTCTCCAGGCTGGACTATTGCAACAACCACTTCCCCAACCTCCCTGCTTCTGCCCTGCGCCATATGCAACTCATCCAGAACAGAACCACAAGATTTATCCTTGGCCTCAAGCCTAGGGACCGCATCTCTCCGGCTCTGAAATCTATTCATTGGCTCACTGTGGCTGCAAGGATCACGTTCAAGACCCTCTGCATTGCCCACAAGGTTTTCTGGGGCCTGGGACCTACCTACCTGCGATGCTCCCACCCTAAATACTGTCCCTCACAAGCCCCCCACTCATCAAACTCCAACCTTCTGTGAGTGAGCAGGTTCTCCAAGCAGAGATTTGGAGGAAGATCCTTATTCTCAGCAGGTGCCACCCTCTGGAATAGACTCTCTGCCACACTCCATGTTGAGCCTGATCTTCTTAAGTTCTGTAAACTCAATACCTTCCTCTTCTCCTCTTCCTTCTCTCTCCCTCAACCCTGCTAACCTAGCTCTTTGCTCTTTCCCTCTGTCCCTCCTCTTCCTTTCAGCTTGCTGACTGGCTACCTGCTGTACCTCAGAGTCGCTCAGGTCCCGGGCACCCCCGCCAGTACTCTCTGCACTTGCCTCAAGGCCCCGCACACCACCCTCCCTCACTGCACTTGAGAAATAACCCAAGAGAGTGGCTTTCTCTGCACTTACCCCAGTCTCCACCGACTGGGTGCACTTGGACCTCCCCCTCTCTGTGACCATCGGTGCATTGCACGATCAGAATGCAGCGTTGCCTGACGATCGTCTGTCTGTTCTCCCTTGTCTTCACCCCTTAAGTGCACTTGGTAAAACTGCAGATTCGCTGTCAGTCCTATTAGCTGTTTCTCAACTGTTAAATGTATTATATGCAGTTACTCTGATTGTGCAGAGTATTATCTTCTGAGAATTTCAAGAGGTCTGTGCAACTGTTTTTTCCCCATGTTCTCACCCTCCTTGAGTGCTTTGAAACACTTGCCTGTGTATGGGAGCTTTATAAATAAACATTACCTTACCATTACCATTGAGTTGGAAAAGAGCAGGAGAGCACTGATGTGCTGTTGGCAGGTTTAGTTCAGAAAAAAAAATGGTCATTACGTTCTGGTTTGTTTTCTTGTGTTTGGAAGGTGTTGGGCGTATGAGTGTTTATGTGGGGTCCTATGTGTGGTCTATTTAGTTAAAATTCTTGGATGATGATGCGTATGCAGTTGTGGGGGTTGTTAGGGTGAATTCCCCAGAATGGCTAATTTCCCTTACCTACTGAGTCCCTCAGCAGCTTTGCTGGATTTCTAGGATTTATTTTTTTCAACTGGTAAGAGTGTGAGCCTTTTTTCCCACTCTTACATGTGTTTTGCTGTGTGTGTTTAACATTTTTGTGTTCATAGACTGTGGAGCCTCACCTACTCCATAGGCATCATCTTTTTACTGTGTGTTACACAACATCTTCAGTGCAGTGACACAGGGTTGTCTTTTTCAGACTTACCACTTTAAACTCCATTTTCTGGGACTGACTACTGCCTCCCAGAACATGTAAAGTTGCCATTGACTTTATTAGTATTTTTAAATCCACAGACCCAGTACAAACTTTCTTACATAGAGTTCTGGAAAGGGTTAATAGTTATCCCATTTTGTCTGTTTCTCATGGAACAATATTTTGTTCCCTTTTCATTAAGATTTGGCTGGTGGCAGTGGTATCTACCGTATTTTTCCTACTGCAGACTATTTAAATAGCCTTAGTACTATTTTAGGCTATCTTAGTAGCCTCAAACTTAAACCCGCTGGACCACAATTACCTTTATTTGGTTCCGGCTGGGTTTATTCGCCATTTCTTGTGTAAAAGTCTTGCTCATGATTTAATCTGTGTGCCAAACCAGGTTTGGTTCCTTTGTTTGCCGACCTTTGGCGGGCTTCTGCACAGAAGCCCTCCTTAGGCGCCTGAATGTCTGAGGGGGACAGGATGTGAGGGAGGGGTTTGAGACTCTCTGCACAGGGTCTCCTTGGAGACCCATGTTGCACTCTGTGTGATTGGCTGTGGTGACTGCCCTGCCAGGACAGCCACCCTGCTGTGTGATTGACAGCCAGGCTGTGTGAATGGGGGAAAAATGCATGAAAAGCAGGTCTCTAGGACTGGGAAGGCAGAGTCGCCACTGGATCGAGAGAACTGAAGAAAAGCTGAAAGAAGTGGACCTCTACCACGACTGAACCTCCCGGTGAAGCCCTGCTGTGGGTCAGAATCTCCAAACTTTGATGACAGGTAAGATCTGCAAGGAATCTTCTCCCCTTGAGCAGGTGGGATCAACCAGTTTGCCAAAATGCAAGCCAGGCCTCCCTCCTCTGGTCGAATTTGATGTGCATAGCTACAGTGAACCGGATAGCCAGGAGGATTGGACCCTGCTTGGGTTTTAAGGAGTGCACCTTTTATTTGTTGCTTTGCTCTGCTGCTGGTTTCTTCCCTGGGCAGTTCAGGACCCTCCAGTCTTCCTACTTCGTGTCAGTCCGACAGTCGCTTCAGGAACGTGAGCCTGCTGGACCTGCCAGGAACGTCCGCCTCAGCTGCAGCCTTCTTCTCCATTTAAGGTACTGTTCAAATCCGGTTGTTTGCTCCGTCTGACTGCGGTAAAAGTGCTTGAAATATTTTGCCAATCTGAGGGCTTGTCCTTCTCTATTCTTTAAAGTAACTTTTTGTCCCATCAACTTCGTTCTGAACTCTTGGCAAAGACTGAACCACGAACTACTCTGAACTGTGTGATCCTCTGCAAAGACTTTGGTCCATTGACTTTGGTGCTGGCCTCTTGATTTGATTTCCTCACTGTAGTTACATTTTCTAGATTGCCCTGCTTACTTACTTGTTGGTGCTGCTCAACTTTTGTCTAACTTTGTCTTTCCCTCCCTTTTAAATTACTGGAGTGCCATTTTGCTCACACTTCATTTTGAGCTTAACTTGTCCAGAATCTATTGGGTGTGGTGTAGTGTATTAAGATTGTGATTTTTCAACTGCTTGATAATAGTGAAATGTTTTATAACTGATGTGTAAATAAATGTAGATTCTTTTTCTCAGAAACCTTGAGTCAGTGTTTGTTTGAACCATAGTAATTGCTGTATTTTCTGTAACTATTGATACTGCTCACTTTACTCTTGAGATAAGTCTGGCTGTTCAGCCATCGCTACCACTTTACTGTGTACCAGTAAAGTGCCAACTTTATTCACTAAAGGTGAATTTGTACTGTCACGTGTAGTCTTAATTGTGTGTGGTGTTCCCAAAGGGTACTGCATATGATTCTGCCTAACAGGGGTTTTAGGTTTTGTTGCAATAGAGGGGGGGAGGGGTGTGTGTGTGTGTGTGTGTGTGTGTGCGTGTGTGTGTGTGTGTGTGTAGTGCATCTGCTCCACTCAGAATTCAGATAAATGCAATACATTGGCTCCACTCAATATTTGTCTAAATGCAATACTTTGGCTTCACTCCAATTTGGCTAAATGTGATATGTTCGCTCCACTCCAATTCTGCTTAATGGGATACATTGACTAGTTTTGGAATGTAGCAAGATTACACATGGTTTTAACAGTTGTATGGTAGTCATAAAGTAATAAATTAGTGGTGGGCTTTTGTAAGCACAGCATTGGCTGTGCTCCCACTTCCTGACACCGTACCTGATTGTTGCAGTAGATGGTTTTGTAGGCAGAGGCTTTGCTGGGGGGTGGGGGTGCTGAGGCGGCTATAGCCCCAGGTCTTTTGGTTGTAGCCCCGTATAAAAGCTCAGCGACTACAACCAAAAGGGTAGCAAGCCCCGAGTCCCGACAGTCCCGACATTAACTTAGCCCCATATCTTTTCCAGACCTATTGTAGGGTGCCCATGGTGAACAGGGCACACCTGGGATCGGAGCTGGCCTACAGAGCTGCCTTGTTCCTCTGGCCCTTCAACCGATGCAATTAAGGTGACGTGCCTCTAAAAGAATAATACATGTAATACAACACGATATTGCTGTGTCTATTGTTAGAGGAATGGACACAAACGAACAGGTATTTCACTGGACCCTTTTTCATAATGTCCTAATTGTGTGAGCAGAGGACCTCAAGGGCTTTTTCTTTAACCTTAAATCAAGTTATGTTTCCGAAAAGGTATAAATATAGAAAAATATCCCAATGAAAATATGTTACATTTCTATTTAATAATTCATATGGTGTCTAAAGTCACTCATTCATGCCTATTCTCGCGGTTTTAGGCATCACGTTCTGTGCTGTCCTGTCTTAGAAAAGATGGCCAGACATGTCAACAATTTTCATGAGCTTTGTTACTAACTCTTCACCTGTGCAGAAAACTCATACTTAATTCATGGACCCTATTCAGCTGCAGATAGAATATGTGAAAATCAAGTCAATACATAACGGTACAAACAGATCTTTTGCTATGAGCTTCAGAGTGTGTGTGCTGCTCCCATTACCTGGGTCTATTGTGCTTGGACTCAGCTGGGGCGTACTCGAGCACTTCCTAATTTCTCCTGCAGTGAAACGTCAATGCTGGCTGCTTTCACTGTCAATCTGCCACACACAGCGCTTCCTCGCTGCCCTGGTGCTGCTGCCATGTCCTAGCTTTCTTTCTAATCCCTTTTCACCCCTGACAGAAGCGTGGCAAGTGGGCCAACACTTGCTCAGTGAACCATCGCGATCACGTCGCCTGCCATCTGCCTCAGCCTGCATATTTTCATTACAATGCGAAATTAGGAAGTATAATGCAGGAGCTCTGCAGTCCAATGACAATGTGGCGACAGCAAGTTTCTATTTATGGGAATATTGTCCTGTGTGTTCTAAATTCTCCACAGTACAATATGATGGCGGTGTGAAGACAAAATTCTCACAGTCACTGGCGAAGCAAAACAAAACTTGCATGACAATGGTACGGAACAAGGGGATAGAACACAGCATCTGTTTCTGAAAATGCTTACATGGTTTCTCATGCCGAAGGACCTACCTTCAAAATCTGATTTCCTAGAGTAATATTGAATTGCAGCAGGATAATGCTGCTTCCACTGTAGTCTCTCCAGCAGCTGTGATTGGATGACAAATATTTCTAAAGCATGCAGTGATATTATGTTTGGTTTGAACCTTATCACGTACGTCTTCTGTAATAATCATAAGAAGACAGTGGGTCTGGGGATCAAAGGTAAGACATCTTTATTGCTAATAATTTCCAGATTCACAGGAGAGAATATATAGGGAACAAACCCACTGGTGCCAGCCACCCAGGCTCACCAAATGACAAAAGGGAAATACTCAACACTGCATTCCACACATTCCACAACTCACCCAACATATTATTGACACCAGCCCAATCAGGGAGAAGCGGGAAATGCAGAATAATCCATGCTTTAATTACCAAACCACCAACAGGACACACAATCAATTCTACTCTGATGAAAACCTCTGATTTGTTCGAACCACAACTATGAACGACCACCACAAAACCACTGTTGTCCAAGGGTCAAAACAACACTCCCTGCCACCACCACACCAGGGTCGCAAGCCATATCAACATTATGTTGATAATTGTCTTCCAACACTCAATGCTGCCATACACACAGGGCTCCGTGTACATTACTATCATTACCATCTCTTTGAGTGATGTCAACAAATCCCACTCCAATGTCATAAACCAACGCAACCAAGTCACAACGTATGAGTCATCTCCACGACCACTATGTATGACCAAAACTCCCTGCCTGTATCCCTGCAACCACCACACCAGCACCACATGCTAGATCAACCTTAAGTGGAAAAATAAACTGAAAAACACCGTGCTGTTAACACACCAGCACAGCATGCATTAAAATGGACGTGTGTCACTTAACTTAAAAATGAATTCCACCTCTAACTAGCCAGACATGTAACACTATATTGCTACTGATAACACCAACTAAAACCAATACATGGGATAATATTTAACTCCAACTAACCTGTTAATAAATGCTTTATTAGAAATATCAACTAATATCATGCATGCCACCACGTCGCCAGCGCCACATGTTAATAGATTCCTCTTAGAGAAACTTCAACTAACAACTCTATGATGCACCACACCAGCTGAATATTGCAACTAGGATCAGTGAATAACCTATGCAGCCTTCATGGTGTCAAAACAATGACCAGCAATGATAACACTACACCTAACACTCTGGTGCCACGCAACATAAGCTGCAGCAACTCTCTGTGTGGTGCCACACAAACAAAAATGATCCATGCCGCTGACTTGCTAGCGGAGCATGTTAATTCTATGAAATAGGGAAACTCCATTAACACGGAAGTAAATAAGCTTGATTTCACCCAATGCTAATACCCCACATCACACACATGACATGCTAGATATGACAACAGCAAATAATAACTGCCATCGGATCGTTACCAAGGAGAACACAGCACATATGACATGTTGGACCCCCATTACCCAAAACATAGAAGCCGATTCATGGAATAATTAGCGCGGCGCAAGTGGGCAAAAACGTGCGAATCGCAGTGGAATAGCGAAAATCGCAGTGCAAGTGCGAAAATCGCACCAAAAGCAGCGCACATCGATTCATGGAAGGCCGTGCACGAGAAAACCAGCGGATGTGCGATAAAACAGTGCGTGGCGCACGTTGGCGCACAGGCCATCTAACAGCGTGCGCCAGGTCACAGCGAAAATCGCACAGGCCACAGCGAAATTCGCACATAGCGCGGCGCACGCTACAAAAGTAGGCGGAACACGGGCGTAACACTCGGAATGGGGAACAACTTGCCAAAACGTGGGCGTCACGGGGGAAGTACAGGGCACAAGTGCGCGGAACGCCCACACGCTCGCCTACAACACATATTCATGGAATAGAATAGGGGAAAAAAGTGCACGCTCAAACCAGCGCACAGGCACAAACACGACCGCCACAAGAAAGCAGGCGGTAGCGTCTCTGCGGCTGTAA